>NW_028324185.1:11200000-11800000 GCF_054372755.1 Phalangium opilio | reverse complement strand
AAAAAAGCGTTTGCAAAGTTTCGCGGGTAAATCAACTCCACCCCCCCCCGATTATGGGACCATCTAGTGGCCTTTGTTCAAACTAAACCATAGCCAAGACTCGCTTTAATCTTAATTGCAGTTGAAATGAGGTTCCTCTGGAATTAATTTATTTTTGTTATTATGCAAGGTCAGAAACAACACTTATGGAACCATCGAGACACAATAAAAATAAAAAATTAACTTTCTAGAATTCAGGGTTCGGACGATATTTTCATATTGACCTGGGCATGTTCAATGAAGGTTGATCTTCTTGAATTTCGCATTAAATGGTGCGAGGTTTAGCAATCACACATTGATTTTGCGCAATACGTTTCTATAGTTATCATTTCGAAGGAAACCAAAAGGAAATTAAGTGAATCTTAACCAACTACCAGAGATAAAAGAAAAATAAAATAATTTACCGTCGAATTGGCGTATTTTCGTGGAGAGGATTTAAGTAGAAGTTTCCGTGGCGAACTTTGAACGGCCGTAGCACTTACACCGGGAAACAAAACAATGGCGGGAGAAGGCGGAGCATTAGAATTAACCTTTTGGTTGTAAACGCGGTGCTTTGACAGCGCTGGCTGGTGTATTTTTATCAGAAGTCGGTGGTGCTTTGCGTTTCATTGGGGTTACGAGTTTTTTGACTCCATCTTCAGTTTTCTGTTGCAAAGAATTAACCTTAGAGAGTTAGTATCACCATAAGTTAATTCATAAGATATGTTCCATAAGTTTGTAAAGTCTGCTAACTTAGGAACTGGAGCTTGTCATGAAGTGATTGAGGTAGGTCATAGATTAAAGCAAAGCGCCCTTACAAAAAAGTTTAAGGAATTTAGGTAACTTTCTGGTAACAAATAGGTAACAATTAGGTAACCGTGGATTTTTGTAGAAACTTTTAGGTAACTGAAGTCAACACAAATTTTTACCCATTTTTCGGGTAACTATGAGATAACAAACAGGAAACCAAATGTTACTATGGGTAAAAGAGAGCCACTTTTAGGCAACAACTTGTTGACCTTCATACCGAAGGTCGAAATGAGGAAACTATTAAGTCACAATATGTTTTGTAATTTTCATGGGCCGAAAACAGCAAACTATGAGGACACAAGTTGTTTACTACTTTTCATTGGTCAAAAAACCGAGAACTCTGTGGTCACAATTTGTTTACTTAATTTATTTTAAAAACTATCAGTAAACTTTTGAGCTAGCTGACTCGTCTACTTTTTGAGGGAACCGAAAGACAAAATCAAAATTAAACATATTTCCGTATCTTATTTAATAAAAAATTGCCGAACCCTTTCACCTAACATGCAAACTAATGCATTGCACCGTGTTCTAAGGCTAATTACGCAGACGAGGTAGGCCTAGTTACCCGAAAGATAACTAGTGGGTAACATCTTGAAAACAAGTTTTAAACAAATCTTACCTAATAGGGAACGTGTAGGTAACTCTCATTTAAAAAGTTCGGTAACTCTCAGTCAACATGGCGAAAAAATGTTAGCTAACGGTTCGGTACGTGTTACGCAGCAGTTTAGCGAACATGACCTTCGAAAAAGTATAGCATAAAATGGGCAACAATTAGGTAACGTTTGAGGAACTATTTGTGACCTAAATTTTGGTAAGGGTTATTACGAGGCGGTTTTGTTGTGTTTATACTGATTTAATTAGTAGTATTTTAAGAGATATTGGTATCCTTACGAAGGCAAGTTTGGGCTGTTAGAAAAATTTACAACTGTTTTCAAAGATGTGTGAGTAAACTATACGTATTTAATAATTATCTCGTATCCAAAGTTACTGACAACCACAGAGGCCTATAAAAGGTGGTTAACCAAACAAAGCAATGCATACACATATATAAATAAATATATATATAAATATCAAAAAAAATCATTTTATTTCACTACGCCACTTTGTTTTGAAGTTTATTTTGAAAAGAAATAAGTATAAATAAATTACTAAGTAGTTTTGATGGATTTATGGTTTTTATTTTTTAATATTCTGAAAATCACATACTAATTATTCTGCCTAAAAAAACCCATAGTAATACAAGTTATGCTAGGGAAATGCAAAATCCCTTTCCTCGTTAGTGTTCTCCAATGCGTGAATTCTCTAAAAAAAGAAGCAATATCAACTTGCGAACATTTAAATTAGGGTATCATAAAACTTACGAAATGTCAGCTGATAGATTTTTACAAATAGTATTTTAAAAAAAACTTATATTGAAAGATGGCCTTATAAGTTGTTCAAATAATGAATTGAATTCTAAACTTATTTCTAAGTGTTTAAAAGTGAAAAATATATCTAAAGTTAATGAGTAATTTGACACATTTCGGGAAATTTTAAAAGCGAAATAAATTCAAGTAATCCAAAAATTGAAGAAAATCCAATTTCGCGTTTACTAAATTAGTTTCAAGTTAATCTGGGTAAAAACCCCTCCTGAAACCCTTATAAATGCCATTTGGGCTATTTATTTATTTTTTTAATTTGAGAATGTTATTCTGTATGTTATAAATACCTTAATGACTTCATTAAAAACTTGAATAGCGAGGAGTGGCAACTTGTCATCAAAGGCTTCCGTTAAACCTTTTAGCAGCCACGTTTTTAAGACTTTGAAGTTGGCGTCTCGATAAGTAACATTTAAAAATTGTTCCAAAAATTGTTCCAAAAACGTACGACTTTTTTTTATTTAAGATGCACAGAAGGAACTCGCGTGTCTGCAAAATAATTAGAAATACAACAGTATTTCCTAAATTGCTCCTTCTAGGGTACCAATTATTAACAACATAAGTTCATAAGTTATGTTCATTCCATAAGTTTGTAACTGGCTACAAACTGGAGCTTGTCATGAAATGACGTAGGTGATAGATTCAGGGTAAAGCGACGCCTAGTGACGGGCTGTCAAATGCTTAGCACAGACAAAATAATAAATAAATTAACCACCGAGTGTAGTTAATCAATTCTCTCGAATTAGCTCCAGCTGTGAGTGTCTCTGTAGCATTACGAACTTGTTTTGTATAGGAAGTGTAATACTTTGGGAACATATCTTATAAACTTACTGTTGAACACCCTCCCTTTAGCATTCTGTAATTAACTTACAGCAGTTGCATTGCAATCTGATTCATCGAGCTTCGCTGTTAAACTGAATATTTTATCCAATGAGAAACTATAAAATTCAAATTTGTAATTAGCATTAACCAGGCTTTTAAGGGGAATTTGACGAAATGGCCAGACAACCATTTTCGTAATTGATTTAAACTATTAAAATCACACAAGAAAACTTGAAAAATGCATCCGTTAATTATGTATAAAATTTATTAAGTTTAAGACGTGTTAAAGCAAATTTTGGCTGTGGTTTAGTTTAAACAAATGCGACTAGATGCTACCATAGTCAAGGGGTGGAGTTAACTGGCTCGCTATGGTTAGGAAAGGATAGTTTTAGCTCCGCCCTCGACATTAACGAGTTTTGATTGGTTCCTGCCTTTGGCATGTAGAAGATTAGTTAACGTGTTACGGTTAAGACTATTTAACAATAAACAGAGATGGACTACAATGGAGAACACTCTTATTAAGCTTATATGATACTTCTTTGAGCTTGTTAGCTATAAAACATTCGAAAACCTATGCAATATACAAAATTTACCTTAAACCCCCCCCCCAAAAGTCAAAAACCCCCCTATGTGTTTAAATAAAAAAATTGAAACCTTCCCCTTGTTTGTTTCATATTGAAACTTTTTCAACTCAAAGCATAGCCATAATATAAGGCTTATGAGTGGAATAGTTTCGGGCCTCTGCCGCTAGGGGCGACGACAGGCGATGCCATTAGAAGAACCTGGGTTTTACCTTATAATTTTTCCAGGACATCTGTGCTTAATGGTCCTGGGTTACGGGCGCCAAAGGAGGGGACATTTGCTTAAAGCCTAACGCGCATTATTGATTACAAGGAGTTGAGAGTTCTGTAGAATTCTCTTTCAGGGTTCGTACGAAATTTTGACATTGAAAATCCCTGATTTTTCCAGCTTATCCCTGACCATTTTAAGTATGTGTTTACCAGAGCCCACTTCATCACACCTGCCTCATATTGCTCGAAGCATGGTTTGATATACCGAATGAAATCCCTGACTTTTTAGGAAAACATTTTAAACTTTCCCAGGCTCCGTACGAACCCTGTCTTTATAAAGAATAAATTTATCTTATGTTTTGGGTCATTTACAATAAAGGCTAAAGGGAAACTAGATTTGCCACATTAGTGGTGAAAAAGAATTCTATATAGCCATATGAGAGCATCCTGACGTCAGCATGATGTGATTGGGACTAAGGAACTTTTAATAAGTTAACAATCTTGCAAATAAATTAAATATTTTGTATTACTAATCTACTAGCTGTTCCATTTAAATAGTAATAGCAAAAATGGCCAGCACATTTCATAGTTAATCATATATACTTTAAGTTATACTCACACTTTTTCATCAATTCCATTCCTTAACTCGTTATTTTCAAGGAAATATTTACAGAAAAACAAACGAGCTTCCTTAATCTCAGCATTCCTGACGCCAATTGTTTTTTCCAGCAATGTTAAACTTGTTTGAAAGAATTCACTTTTTATCGGCAAAGCCCGCGATATGAACAAAGTACCACAAAACTTGTTGTAGTAGAGTAAGTGAAAAGTTTAAACTGTCACGTGGTAATAGTAATACCATAAGATATGTTCCATAAGTATGACCAGAAGTAAGATAAGGGACTAGAAGTATCGAGGTGACCAAATGGTTCACTCGGCGAAAGTGAATATTCTTGATAACACACCAAGTTGGCCCTCTGGTAGCGGTTTCGGAATTTTCCCTCTCCAAAACGTGAGACGCTCGCGCGGCGGAAGACGGCCGAACTAGATTCAAGCACCCGCGTCCGCGTCCGTGTCCGTGTCCGTGTTCGTGTTCCGCGGCTTAAGGTTGAGGGGAAGGGGGTAGGAAATTTTGTTGAAACTCGACCCAATAGACCTAAAAATAAAATAAACAAGCTGGCCATATATATACGCCCGTTAAGGGGCAAATTGAAAATGAAGCAAGCGCCATCTAGTGAACAGAAGTACAAACTCAAAGGTGACATTTTTTCATTGGATGAAAACATTCTGACACTAAAATTCTGCCTCTGCGCATTTCTAAGCGAACCAATAAGATCACCCCTCATTCGTGAAAGCCCGGTTTGGAAACTCGTATGGCCGTTGTAAATTTTGAATGAATTTATTTTTAGGTGTATTTCTTTTCTCTCTAATGTAGGCGCTATGAAAGCGGCATAAAATCCTCAAATTTGTTCATTAGTGCTATTACCAATGCTACTTTAGCAATTAACTTCTAGTCCCTTATCTTACTTCTGGTATGACACTACCTATACTTCGTAATGCTACTGAGAGACTTAGAGATATGTCAGATCTTTCAATAAACCATCCAGATGTGGCATTGGCTTTCAAGAATGGAAAGTTTACAGTAAAGAAATCAAAACGCTCATTTTCTACCATTTCAATTGACCATGCTCACGAACAGATGAATGCATGTATAAAAGGAGACGGTGGCGCTGTCGGCTTAACCGAAAACCCATCAGCACTACGCAGATGGATGATAGCTGGTCCCGAAATCTCTCGCTTGATAAACGAGTTTGAAGATTCTCAAGAAGCGTCGAGCACATTTCAAAACTTTAAACATCATGAACAAACTTTCAGCATTCAAGATTCATTTGAAACGGACGTAAGATCTCTAACTGACGCCTTTGAAGAATTCGGAAACCCATTTGAAGAAGACAGTAAAGATTTGCTTGTACTAGATACTAAAGTAATTGCACCGGATTCAGTAGCGGAAACCATTCGCAATGCTGAACGAATAGGACAAGAACAATTTAAATCTTTTATTAAAGATCGACTTGTTGATAGAGTCAAACCTACTGACGATGTTTTGCCTCGAAACAAGCTCACTCTGTTTTCGACCCCTATTGCTAAAGGTCAGGGAAAAGTCAAGTCAAAACTAGCATCGATCAAAAGTGATTTAGGACTATTCTCGCGATTATACGTTGCTTGCCAATCTCGACAAGGAGATATTGAAGAGTTCTTCGCCCACGAAAACCAATCATATCCACCGTCAATATCGGAAAACGGGAGCTTGCGGCATGGAACAAAGTCGGATCTTTTATTATGCATGGAGGACTACTATACTTCTGGAGCAGGTCGTCCATTAAGCACATGCTCAATATTAGACGGGCCAGTGATTGTTCAGATGCTTCAACCAGGCGCTGCAAAAACATTTAAAGAGTATGCTAATTCTGTTTTTATACCATACCTGAAAGAGCAAGTTCAGAATGCTTGTCGTTTGGATATTGTATTTGACATATATTTACCTAAAAGTCTAAAAGCTTCAACTAGAGGAAAACGTGGCTCTGGAGTAAGAGCACGAGTTGCAGATTCTTCCCCAATACCACGAAACTGGCAAACATTTCTTCGGGTCGATGAAAACAAATCAGAACTTTTTAAATATTTGTCTAATTCTGCTTTAGAAGCATTTAAAATGGATGATAAAGAATTTGTGGTTACCAATGGTTCAGACATCTTCTCTGTTCCTTTTAGAGAAGATAAACTCTCACTAGAGCCTTGCAACCACGAAGAGGCAGATACACGTGTTTTGATTCATGCAGCTGATGCTTGTGAAAAGGGTCATCTCAATATTCAAATCCGAACAGTTGATACTGATGTTGTAGTTCTCTCAATTATGGCATTCACAAAGCTAAAGCTAGACGAGCTATGGATTGCATTTGGAACTGGAAAGGGATTTCGATACCTTCCTGTCCACGAAATATCGATATCTATAGGACCGCAAAAGTCGTTGGCTTTGCCACTGTTTCACGCGTTGACTGGATGCGACACAGTCTCATCATTTGCAAATCATGGAAAGAAAACTGCGTGGAAAATCTGGCGTTCATTTCCAGAATTAACGGAAGCGCTAATAAACATATCACCAACGAATACCAATATCACAGACTTGCAAATGTCAATAATAGAAAGGTTTGTTATCCTAATGTATGACAGAACGAGTACATGCACCAACATTAACGAAGCCAGAAGGGTAATATTTTCAAGGCACTGCAATTCACTAGAAAATATCCCACCTACGAAAGCGGCTTTGGAACAGCACGTCAAGAGAGCAATTTACCAGGGTGCTATTTGCTGGGGACAGACGCTCAACCCAATAATGGATCTGCCACGTCCGGAAGATTGGGGATGGCGATTACTTGATAGCTCATACGAACCTTATTGGACATCATTACCAGAAGCATCAAAAATCTGCCATGAATTAATTCACTGTGGCTGTAAAAAAGGATGTGGCACTCTCAGATGTAAGTGCAGAGCTTCTGACTTATCATGTACAGCCTCTTGCGAGTGTGATGGAAAATGTGATGGAAATTAAAATTCATTTTGTAAAACACACTTTCCATTAATTAATTACTATCGAATTAAAGCTTAATTAACTGAAACAATTTTTGATCCAATTTCATTATCATAATTTTGTCTCTCAACGATTTCGAAGTGGGCCTGAGAATAGAATAAGGGAAAATAATACACTATATTAAATTTTGATTTGCTAATTTTCATAATTTAAATTATCATTCGAAACCGAAGAAACCGAGCTTTCTAATGCCTCATAAGTACGTTTTATATCTTAAACGGTCATTGTAATAATTTAAATATCGGTGTAAAATTTAAAAAAATTAAATATATAAATTTGATTAAGTTGATATGGGTATATTAAGTTAGATTACATTAAATACTTTCGTTTGCTTTAAAAATGAAGAATATCTAACGATAACTTTCAGAGATATAGCCAATTTAAACTATACGCACATTCATCGCCATTTTTTCAAGATGGCCGCCGTCTTAACAACAATTTAAAACGCCTCCTTTAAAAAAATAACCCTTCGCCATGTGTATAAGCTACCCTGAAAGTTTAATACTTCAATCATAAAACGCATGATTTTATTGCTATGCCGCCTAACTATTAGACGCGGATGACATCGAGGACCAATGTGCGATATTGGACTTAAAAGAAAACAGTTTAAATTCCTTAAACGACAAAATCGCGGAGTGTCTAGATCCGGAAAAACATGACTTAAAAAAGGAAAATGATAAGGTGGAAGAATACAAAACCGCGATTCAACTCATCAAAACGCAAGTAAAAAAGAAAATTAAAACGGGCGGGAATCACTTTGGATGTCAACAATGGACACGAAGCCTCGTCAGCCAGCTCAACGGCCTAAAATCAAGAATTCGCCGCTAATCTACTTCAGCAAGTGGCCAACGACTCCAGGCTGCCGCCGCTCATCATCAACAAATTCTCCGGTGATTTCACCGAATGGACCGGGTTCTGGAGCCAGTTCTCAACCACCGTGGATAGCAAGGCAGGTCTCTCAAAGGTACAAAAATTTTGCTATTGAAGTCTTATCTAGTAGGCGAAGCCCTACAAACGATTAAAGGGTTAAACTCTTCGGAAAAGAACTATGATTCGGCTGTAGTATTATTACGTAATAGATATGGCAAGGAAGACGTAATCTCGAATATCCATATGCAAAAATTAAATAATTTAAATCCTGTACGTAGTTCAAACGATTTACGTGCTTAACGAGAATTTTACAATGCATGCGAAATTAATGTTAGATGTTTAGGAGCTCTAGGCTATGATACAATGGAAAATGGAGCATTTTTATGCCCAAAATTAATTGGGTGTTTACCCCGAGATATAAGATTAGAATACACTAAAAAGCGCGGCAGCTCCGCTGAATGGGACCTACACGCTTTAATTGATTTCTTAAAAGGGGAAGTACAGAGTAGGGAAACGTGTGACCAATTTGGCGATATGCATAATCAAAGTGGTTATCAAAAAAGTGAAAATAATACGGAAGAAAGATTTAAATTTAAACCCCCACGTCATGAGTTCAATCGTCGCATTGACCAAAATCGCCAAAATGTCCAAAACCGTCGTTTTGAAAACAAAAACCAATTTCGAAATTCCTCCGCGGCCGTGTTAAATACCTCAGTTAGAACACGTAACGTTTTTTGTATTTTCTGCAAATCCACGTGCCATCCTACTACCAACTGCGCTAATTTCACGCTGGACCAAAAGAAAAGGATGATAACCGATATATGCACGCGATTCGGGCACCAAACGAGCGAATGTCCCTCACACTATAATAGCTGCCGAATTTGCGCGGGAAAACACAATGCCGCCCTCTGCGAAAGAAATGAAGTTAACAAGAAAACTATCAAGAAAAATGAAAAAAGAGAAGCAGATAAAACAGAAGTTACGGTAAACTCGGTAACATGCGAAAAAGGAAAAATGGTCTTGCTCCAAACAGCGCAAGCGCTAACAAAAAACCCTCAAACCCAAACGGAAACCGTGGTCAGGTGTTTGATGGATCAAGGTAGTCAAGCCAGCTTTGTCACTGAAGATATCGCTAAAAAATTAAACCTGCCGGTAGTTGGCGAATCTACCGTGGAAATTAACAACTTTGGCAATCAAGAGCCCACTACGGCCACGAGAAATATCGTTAAGCTAACCTTGGAAAATGCTTACAAAACCGGCGACGCTGTGGAAATTCTTGCCTTGGAAGTACCATACATCTGTGAAGACTTCCAGTTATCCAGATGCGAAAATATCAAAGAACAAATGAGAATCAAGAATCTGCCACTCGCGGCACTAGGTATTCTAATTGGAGGAGACACCTATTGGGAGTTTGTAACCGGCAAAATTGAGAGATTTTAAAAATCTTTGGTTGCCGTGGAAACCACGCTTGGTTGGGCTATTGGAGGTCCCGCGAACATGGGAAATCTAGCAGTGGGAAGCTACGCTGTCCGAGTTATGAATGTCAGCATAACCGAAAAAGAAATATCAAAAAGAATGGAATCATTTTGGTCGTTGGATATAATGGGTGTGAAAGAAAATGAAGAAATTGATCCCACCGGGACGGAGATCTTCGAAAATTTCCAGAAGGAAATAAAGTTTGAAGATCAGCGATACCAGGTTAATTTCCCCTGGATCACTAGTAAAAGCAGCCTGCCGGATAATCTAGGCGTGGCGACCAAAAGAATGGAGTACCTCGTCAAAAAGTTCAACCGAGACCCCCAGTTTTACGAAAGAAACAAAGAGGTCGTGGAAAACCAGCTTAACTTGGGAATTGTCGAAGAAGTAGATAAACCCGAAGATAAACCAGAGGGAACGTGTTACCTCCCGCACCAGGGTGTAACCAGGCCAGATAGCACGACCACCAAGTTTAGAGTAGTGATGGACGGTTCCTCCCATATACAAGGAGCTCCCTCTCTAAACGATTGCTTGCATAGCGGCCCTAATCTGAATCCGGATTTACTACTCTTAATTCTCAAGTTTCGTAGCTATAGAATTGCCGTCACTGGAGATATAGAAAAGGCCTTTCTCCAGGTCGGTTTAGCTAAAGAAGATCGCGATTCCGTTCGTTTCCTATGGACAATAGAAGAGGAGAGCGGAAAAGTAAATGAAAAAAAGTTCAGGGTTCTACGAATGACTCGGGTTTCCTTTGGAATCACTTCCAGTCCTTTTCTTTTGGCTGCGACTATAAAGACTCACGTACAAAACTATGTCGAAAAATATCCCGACACGTGTGAAGCTCTGAGCCAGGATCTTTATGTAGACGACCTAACTAGTGGTAAAGATGACGTACAAGGCGCTTGGAACCTAGTTAAGCAGTCATCAGAAATTCTTAAAGATGCAAACATGACACTAAGAAAATGGAATACTAACACCTAAGAAAAATTTGGAAAAGAGAAAAGGAAGACGCTAATTCCACCGTTAAATTCGAGGACAGTTTAGAACCTAAAACACAAAAAATATTAGGCCTAATCTGGGATCCGAAATCGGACCAACTCTCTATAGAATTAAAAGAAATTCTAATAGCAATCAAAGCTAATCAAAATACCAAGCGATACGTGTTAAGCATAGTATCCAAGTTCGTTTTTCAAGAACTATGGAAGAAAAAGATATCATTGGACGAACTCTTACCAGAAGACTTGGGCATTGAATTTCAACAATGGCTAAAAGAAATACATGAACTCGAAGAAATAAAAATTCCCAGATGCTACTACGAAGTTAGCAAAGAAGAAAGCTTGGAAAAAGAAATACATTGCTTTACCGACGCTAGCAAAAAAGCTTACGCGGCTGTACTATACTTGAGAACCGTACACAAAGACGGGAAAATTAGCGTGTCCTTCGTCACGGCGAAAACGACGGTCGTTCCATTAACAAAGAAGGCGGAAAAGGAGTTATCGATAGCGCGATTGGAACTTATGGGATGTTTGCTAGGCGTCAAACTAGTAAACAACGTAAAAACTATCTTTAAAGAAGAAATAAAAATAAATATGTGGACGGATTCCACCATCGCAAAGGCCTGGATTAAAGGATCCACAAAAATATGGAAACCATTTGTGCAAAATCGCATTGTGGACATTCAAAAATTAATTAGACCAGAAAGTTGGAACTACTGTCCGGGAAAACAAAACCCCGCTGACCTACCTACTAGAGGGTCCACTCCACGGGAATTGACGGAAAACAAGGTGTGGTTCGAGGGACCGTCTTGGCTTTCAAAATAAAAATCTGAATGGCCCACTGTACCATTCCCAGAAGTAAATTACCAAGAAGTAGATGAGGAAAGAAGGAAAGTGGTTCTAGCTGTGAAAATTGAAGAACCTGTTGGAATTCAACGAGTCGTAGACTTAAATAAATACAGCAATCTCAACAAAGCGCTGAGAATAATAGCCTACCTATACCGCATGGCTAAGAAAGCTAAAAATAAAGAAATGATGACGGGCCCAATTTCAACCGAAGAATTACTCAACGCCGAAAATAAATTGATTAAAGACGTCCAAAAAGAAGACTATTGTAACGAAATTAACGAGCTAAAAGAAAAACGAGACATTCCGAAAACATCTCCCATTCTAACACTTAAACCAATGCTAAATCAAGATGGCCTTTTGTGCGTTGGCGGCCGCCTAGAAGAGTCGGACTTCAGTTTTGAATCAAAGCATCCAGTTATTTTAAATAAAAACCAAGAGCTTTCACGAAAATTAATGCAAAGATCTCACGAGGAATTTCTTCACTCTGGTATACAAGCTACCGCTTCACAAGCAAGAGAAAAATACTGGGTGATTGCCGGACGTCAATTAGCCAGAACTATTGTCAGAAATTGCACCAAATGCAAAAGGTACGCGGCTAAGCCAGCCACTGCCCCTACTGGACTACTACCAAAAGACCGAATTACGCAATCGGAACCTTTCGCTGTTGTTGGAGTAGACTTCGCGGGCCCACTTCTAGTAAAAATGGGAAATACCACAGAGAAGGCATATATCTGCCTGTACACCTGCGCTACAACAAGAGCGTTACACCTGGAATTAGTTCCATCCCTAAGTACCTACGAATTCCTGATGGCATTGAGAAGAGCTATTTCTAGACGAGGTGTACCATCCATTATCTATTCTGATAATGCCAAGACCTTTAAACGCGCAAAATCAGATTTAGATATCATGTGGGACAAAATTAATGACGATCAACTTAAGCAATTTTTTGCGAACAAAAGAATTCAGTGGAAGTCAATAGTGGAAAAAGCCCCTTGGGCTGGTGGATTTTACGAAAGAATGGTAAAAACGACGAAGCTTATACTGAGAAAAGTACTGGGAAAGGCAGCCCTTACGTACCAAGAGACGGAAACCGTACTTCTTGAAACCGAAGGCGTAATAAACTCGAGGCCCGTGACATACCTTTATAATGGGCTCTCGAAGTTGGGGACGCAAGCTAGATGGGGTGTATCTTTTTCCCCCCCTTGCTTTGGCTTCCCGCTCGCGTTTTTAACTTCACACACGCTAGCTTGGGTCCTCATCGATGCGGAGTATCACACCTCCTCGGTGGTGAGAGCTGGTTTACCACTACGTTGTGTGGGCTAAGCGGATACGCGCCCTTCCCAAGCCAAGGTGTTGAGGCATCGTGCCGAGGGCTGCATGGTACTGGGGAAGTAAAACTTCGGTATCGCTAACGATCCCCTCGGGGCACCGGGCGACACCCCGTTGTATCTAGCCTTCCACCCGGGTGGGGGACTACCGGGTGGTGACCTTTTACTTGCCCCCTTACTCGTGGGATTCCCATGGATAAACTAAATCAAAACAACTCTAACACTACCAAACCTACGGTGCAGGGGTCTGCTCAAGGCAGAACCCACACTGATACCACTTCACAAGGGCTTGTATCCAGCGAAACTCGTGACGATTTATCGTTGCGTGTGTCTGGCAAGCCCTCGAAAAGTACCTTGCGTCGTCGTCTCAAACGACGGATTGCTCGGCAAAAGGTCAAATCGGGGTCTGAAACGGCCTCCACCGCCGCTGGGGGTGCGATGGCTCGTGACAACCCAATGAAGAGGCCCAGAGCGGAGGATTCGACTCCCTCACCAAGTACCTCGCAGGCGGCGTCGAAAAAGGCTAAGTCCTATAGTGACGCCGCCAGCTCAGAAAAGATGGCCATTGTCAAAAAAGGCTATCCGACGGCGGTCATCACGGAGGAAGACGTGGGCCCAATTCAGAAGGCGATTCTAAGGGCGCTGGATGGGATACCTTCGGGGAGCCCTCTACCGCGCCTTGCGAACTTTAGCCTGACGACCGGGGCCCTAGTATACTCCTGTGAGGATTCGTTCACTGGGCAATGGTTGAAGGACAACTTAGCCTACTCGGTGGTGGGGGATGCGGTGCTCTCAGTAATGAGAGCTAGCGAACTCCCCAAGCCGTTTAAGGTAATGTTCCGCACCAAGGACCAGATCACCAAGGAGCCGGCGGTGCTGTTTCGGCGCCTAAAGGTCCTTAATGCAGGTTTTGCCACTGAACGCTGGAAATGTATCCGGACGTACGTGGACAGGGCCGTACGGTACTGGGTACTGCTAATTGATGGCTCCTCATTGGAAGCCATTAAGAATGATGGTTTCGTGGGCTATACTGGAGTGGACAAGGGTTCCTTCAAACTCCTTCAGAACACGGAAACCACTAAAACCACTGTAGCCGAGTCTGCGGCGGGGGGTGGGACTAGCGAGATGGGGGATCTCGCGGAGGAGCTCTCTGGTGTCGCTCTAGGCACAGAGGGGGAGGGGGGGTGGCTCATTCGGAAGTCTGTTCTTCCATGGATGAGTCCACCCTACTGGAAGAATCGGATGGGACCCTTCGGGGTTCAGCCGATGAGCGTTCTAGTGGTCCTGGTGAGGGGGAGGATCTTGGGACTGGGAGCTCGCCTGTCGGGGGGGGAGGTGCCATTAGCCCTCTCGGGACCGATGAGGTGTAGCTAGGTCCCTTCTGAACCCCTCTCTTAGGGACCATGGGGACGCTACGTGCAATTCAAATCAACTTGCACCATAGTAAGGCGGCCTCTGCGGTACTCTGCAGGAGGTTTGCTATAGAGGGTCTTGATCTGGCCCTCATACAAGAACCGTGGATTTGCCATGGCAAAATCCTCGGTCTTGACGCGGCGGGGTCATTATTCTATGACCAAACTGCTGCTAGACCTAGGGCGTGTATTTTGGTTCGGAGGGATCTTTGTTGTATCTCTCTACCGCTGTACACATCCCAGGACACGGCGGCCGTGAATCTAGTCCTGGCCACTGGGCATGCCAAGTTGACTATCACGGCTGCCTCCGCATACTTTGCCCACGACGCGGACTCTCTCCCGACAATTGAGGTGATCAATTTGGTCAATCAATGTGAAAAGAGAGGGGACAAACTAATCATTGGCTGCGATGCCAATGCTCATCACATCACGTGGGGCAGCTCTGACTGCAACAAGAGGGGTGATGATTTACTAGAATATTTAGTTGGTTGTAAACTCTATATTCTTAATCAAAACAATGAACCTACTTTTGTTACTTCTAATAGAAGGGAGGTCATTGACCTCACGCTAGCCACAGAAAACCTCGTGTCTTCCGTGTCTAACTGGCATGTGTCAAATGAACCGTCTCTGTCGGATCATAGGCACATCTGCTTTACTGTCGCGATTACTTCTGTCCCGGCGGGGACGGAGATACGCAACCCAAAACGGACTAATTGGGCCGGCTATAGGGAAGACCTAATCCTACGCTACGGAGGGGGTCACACTCTTAAACTTACTTCACCTAAGGATCTTGATCGGGCTGCTGGTGATTTACAGTGCTCCATCATGGAGTCGTTCCACCGGAACTGCCCACTTAAGACCGTCAACCGCTCGAGGCTTGTCCCTTGGTGGAACGCGGATCTCAGCCGGCTTCGTAAATACACGCGCAGGCTCTTTAACAAAGCCAAGCGCACGGGTGACTGGGCTGGATACAGGCAGTCCCTTAACGCCTACAACAGGGCCATTAGAGCTGCTAAGAAGGACTCCTGGCGGACCTTCTGTGAGCAAATCTCCAATGTCCCTGCCACGGCTAGGGTCATGAAGATTCTAGCGCACGACAGCACACATCGACTTAATGCTATTAAGCTACGGGAGGGTGTGTACACTAAATCTGGGGCTGAGACTCTCAAGCATATGCTGGAGGTCCATTTTCCTGATTCTACTTTTATTAATCCAACAAACCCTGACTCTCTCTACCCTGTCCTGCACAGGGCTAAGAGGGAAGACTGGCTTGTAGCCAGACAGGTTGTCACGATTCCCAAGCTTCGGTGGGCTGTCAACTGTTTTGAGCCCTACAAGTCTCCGGGACCCGATGGGGTCTTCCCTCTGCTTTTGCAGGAGGGCTTAGACCACATCGCCTCTCCGCTATGCAAGATCTACAGACTTTGCATTGCTCTCGGTCACATACCTCGTGACTGGAAACGCTCTAGGGTCATCTTTATTCCCAAGCCCGGGAAGGCTTCCTATCTCGAGGCGAAAGCATTTAGACCCATATGCCTGACCTCCTTCTTCCTCAAAATTCTGGAGAAGTTGGTGGACAGGTACATCAGAGACGAGGTACTTTCGATAACTCCTCTCTCTTCTTCACAATTTGCCTACCAAAAAGGCAAATCCACTGAGACGGCCCTTCACGGCCTTACGAATTGCCTGGATAGGGCATTCGAGTTTCAGGAAATTTCACTGGCTGTCTTCCTCGATATCGAGGGGGCCTTTGACAAAGTCTCTAGCTCGGTTATTACTGAAGCTGTTGAGAGATTTGGCATCAGCGCCACTCTTGGCCGCTGGATCAAGTCCATGCTTACCGACCGCGAGGTGTCGGCGTCCCTCCTTGGGGACTCTCTAGGGGTGACTACCAGCAGGGGCTGCCCTCAGGGTGGAGTGCTCTCCCCCCTGTTGTGGTGCCTGGTGGTGGACGAGCTCCTGGGGAGGCTCGGGGGTGCTGGGGGCTGTTGCTGCTTCGGGTATGCGGACGATGTAGCGATAGTCTTTACGGGGAAGTTCCCGGATACTGTTACCGCGCTTATGAGATCTGCTCTCTCTAGCGTGGAGCAATGGTGTCAGGCGGTTAACCTCACCGTTAATCCTGATAAAACTGTCCTTGTTCCTTTTACGAGGAAGAATACTAAGGATCTGTTCAATGATATCTCTTTCTTTGGCCAGGTCCTGACAAAGTCCTCCGAGGTGAAATACCTGGGGGTGACTTTTGATTGTAGACTCACATGGAAGCCGCATCTTGATCGGTGTATTAAGAAGGCCAAGATGCTCTTCTGGAGGACCAGGAGCTCTGTCGGCCAGACTTGGGGCCTCAACCCCAAGGCTGTACACTGGCTCTATACTGGGATCATCAGACCCATACTATCTTACGGGGCACTTGTCTGGTGGACAAGGGTCCGGCTTAAGACGGTGCAGGCTGCCCTGCGCAAGCTTCAAAGGCTTGCCTGCATTGGTGTTACGGGGGCCATGAGATCGACCCCAACTGCTTCCCTGGAGGTGCTCCTTGACATGCTTCCTCTTCATCTCTTCATTGAGGAGGAGGCTGTCATGGGAGCCTACAGGCTCAACATTAGTGGCTGTTGGGTTCCAAGACTTTGGGATTACAGCCATACGAAGCTCTTTCGGGAGTACGCCGCACTTGAGCCGTCGCTTACGATGTGCTCTGACAAAACCGTTACCAGTTTTGATTTCACTAAGCCATTCAGTATCCACTTCCCCAGTCGGGCAGAGTGGACTAACCTGCTGCCTCTTGGCACTGGGGGTGAAACCATTTGGTTCACCGATGGCTCCAAGACTGATTCCGGCGCTGGCGCCGGCTATTACTGTCAAACCACAAGGGTCGGCTTTTCTGCTTGCCTGGGCACCTTCGCTAGTGTGTTCCAGGCTGAAATTGCCGCGATCTGTTATTGCGCAGATTACTGTATTAACAAAGGGTATACCGGACGGACTGTGAGAATTTATTCTGACAGTCAGGCTGCCCTGAACGCTCTGAACCAGTGTCAGATTTCTTCTCAACTGGTGCGTAGCTGCCTCGACCTGCTAGCGCGACTGGCATCCTGCAACAGGGTTCTGCTGTACTGGGTGCCAGGGCATAGCGGTTATTATGGCAATGAGCAAGCCGATAGATTTGCGAAAAGGGGTGCGGAGGCCAAGCTCTTGGGGCCGGAGCCGGCCGTCCCCATCCCCTACAGGCACGTCAAACGGTGTCTGCATGACAGGTTGACTGTCATACAAAATCAGCTCTGGCACAGCATGGAGGGCCAGAGACAGACAAAGTTGTTTGTCGATGGTCCCTGCAGGTCTCGTGCTAGGGACCTAATTTCGCTCGGCAGATGGGATATTAGGCTGGCCACCGGTCTTTTGACCGGGCATTGCCGGCTTAATAGGCACCTCCATCTGATGGGTTTTGCCGACGACCCTCTCTGTAGGTCGTGTCAGGAGATGGAAGAAACATCCGCCCACGTACTTTGCGAGTGCGACTACTTCGCCTCGCTTAGATTAGAATATTTTGATTCACACACCCTGGAACCCTCGAGGGTCTCCTCTCTCACGGTGGAGCGAATTCTTCGCTACGCTGCAGCTACAGGCCTATTCAAGGCCTGATTACGAGGATGCACAATATGCCTTTGGCATCGGTGCTAGGGCGCGTACCCTCCTCATCAACAATAATAATAATAATACCTTTATAATGACGCAAACGAGCCCGAGCCTCTGTCGCCCTCACAATTTCTTATTGGAAAAAGAATAAGTTGCCTGCCACCACAACTACCACCTACAGCGCAGCTCCCCTCAAGTCAAACGGACTTTGCTAGAAGATTAAAGCACAGAAACGCGTTAATGGAAAGGCTATGGAAAAGATGGCGACAGGAATATCTTTTGGAACTCAGAAACGCTCACCACATCTATCTAGCTAAAAACAAAGAAAAAGTCAAAATAGGCGACGTCATGCTTGTGCATGAAGAAAAAATTCCCAAACATATGTGGAAATTAGGAGTAGTGACGGAAGTCATGTTAGGAAGAGATGGGGAAATAAGAGCTTGTTGGGTTAAAGTAGGAAACAATATCATTAGAAGGCCCATTCAGCTGCTGTACGCCTTAGAAATAAATAGGTTTGATTAAAAAAAAATAATAGAAAAATAATTAAAAATTTCTGTAACTTTAAAATTTTGAATGTTCAATATCATGTAATCATTGTAAAAAAAAAAAAATTTGAATCTGTATTGTAATACATACGTATTACCCGGGGGAGTGTAAATACTTCCATTAAATTTATATCAAATTCCCACTATTAAAATTAAAATTACAAATAAAAATACTCAAATAAAAGCGTAAAATCCCCCCCCCTTTTGTTAAAAAAAATATATATATAAGACCCCAAAACTGGTACCCTCTTGGACAAAATCGTTAAAAAAGAAATAAAAAACAGGTATACCTACGTCACTGGGTTTCAACAAAAATTTCCGTGGCTCAGGCCAAAATTTACCCCCTTCTTTTTTATTTGTATGCACTAAGACCTCTCTGCTAAGACCACCCCTAAGAAAAAATTTGTAAAACCGAAGCCAGAGAGTGGTGGAGGTTAAAGAAACCCCTTATCTCACCTTTTCTATCACAAAAAATAAACTGTTCAAAACCACTGGTTTTCGAAAGAAAATCTTTGGCTTGAGACTCTCTCTCCTGACTCGAAAGGGAAGGGTCATCCAAAAATAAAGAAAATGTTAAAAACTTAAAATATCAGCGGAAATAATGTCATTCCACCTAAACTAAAAGAAATAAAAGATAGAAAAATAAGTAGTAAGCTTTTTCAGTCGGGCGATCTACTAAGAATTAAAGTCTCTCCCAAGAGTACAAAATAAATAGAAAAAATATAAAATCGGCGATAATTAAAAAATCGGATTATACTAGCAAATCAGAAAAATCGCAAAAATAAAATAAACAAAAAACTGCTGGGTATCTTCAGAGGGCAACTAATGGAAAGTAGTTAATAAAAAATTGGGAAGGCATTTACTTCATAGTACCACTAGTTTAATTTATCGTTAATTCGTTTAGATAGTTTACTGAATAGAATTGCACTTAATTCTGTAGTACGTTGCTCCTGTTGGGAGTTTTGGAAGTTGGAGTGGTTATTTAAATGAATATGGTATTCAAAATCCTCGGGTTAAAGTTAAATTCCGAGCGGGTAAATTAGTTGACTGGAATATCCGAGGAAGTTGGGGGTAATATCCGAGGGAGTTGAAGGGAATAACCGAGGGAGTTGAAGGGAATATCCGAGGGAATTGAAGGGAATAACCGAGGGAGTTGAAGGGAATAACCGAGGGAGTTGAAGGGAATAACCGAGGGAGTTGAAGGGAATAACCGAGGGAGTTGAAGGGAATAACCGAGGGAGTTGAAGGGAATAACCGAGGGAGTTGAAGGGAATAACCGAGGGAGTTGAAGGGAATATCCGAGGGAGTTGAAGGGAATATCCGAGGGAGTTGAAGGGAATATCCGAGGGAGTTGAAGGGAATATCCGAGGGAGTTGAAGGGAATATCCGAGGGAGTTGAAGGGAATAACCGAGGGAGTTGAAGGGAATATCCGAGGGAGTTGATGGGAATAACCGAGGGAGTTGAAGGGAATAACCGAGGGAGTTGAAGGGAATATCCGAGGGAGTTGAAGGGAATATCCGAGGGAGTTGAAGGGAATATCCGAGGGAGTTGAAGGGAATATCCAAGGGAGTTGAAGGGAATATCCGAGGGAGTTGAAGGGAATATCCGAGGGAGTTGAAGGGAATAACCGAGGGAGTTGAAGGGAATATCCGAGGGAGTTGAAGGGAATAACCGAGGGAGTTGATGGGAATAACCGAGGGCGTTGAAGGGAATAACCGAGGGAGTTGAAGGGAATAACCGAGGGAGTTGAAGGGAATAACCGAGGGAGTTGAAGGGAATAACTGAGGGAGTTGAAGGGAATATACCAGAGAGTTGAAGGGAATATACCAGAGAGTTGAAGGGAATATCCGAGGGAGTTGAAGGGAGTATCCAAGGGAGCTAAAAGGAATACCCGCAAGAATTGAAGGGAATTTCCGAAGTCAATTACATACATTAATTTCTAATGATATTCTTAAGAACCTTAAGGACTTATCTCTTAAGACAATTGCATACAATATTTTCTAGTGATTTTCTCAAACATTTTATCATGAATTTTTTTCTTTTCAATGAAGAACGTACTTTAATTTTCAAATAATACTCTCATTAATAATGTATTATATGCGGTCTTTTCGAATACAAAAGGGGGCTGTTATCCCCTTTCTTATATTTGATAAAGGGGTTCGTTTCCTCTTTAAGCACAGTCACAATTATTGAACTGTGTATATCAGTACTTGTGGGGAAGATTTTAGAAGTGTTGGTTGAGTTGCTATTTAGTTGACAACATTATGAAAACTTGATGTGTTTGAAACCTTTTGAAAGGATAATTCTCGGAAATTAAAAAAGAAAGAGTCATTTGATTAAATTTACACGATATCCCTCAAAATAATAAATGCATGATAAAATGTTTAAGGAAAATGGAATTGTTGTTGAAAAATCTAAGATAAGTAATTTTTTATTTCAATTAATTTATAGGAAACTAATCCATTAGCAGTAAAATCAGGTGATTGAATTAAATTCTAAAGAGTAGTAAAATATGGATTGGCTTTATAATTCAATAGAAATAAAATAATATCCGCGCTTCAGACAACTGGAAAAACTCTTATCGTTTTGTTTTTAAGGCTTGGGCAAACCAATTTTTAGACCTGTGCACAAAAATATTTTTTAGACCTGTGCCCAAAAAGATTCCGCAGACGTGTTTACAGATTCCTTTAACTTAAGAAATACCGAAGACATGTGCACCAACACATGCCAAAGTTGTACATACACATGTCATAGAGTTGTGCACCAACACATGTCATAGAGTTGTGCACAAACACATGTCATAGAGTTGTGCACCAACGCATGTCATAGAGTTGTGCACCAACGCATTTCATAGAGTTGTGTACCAACGCATGTCATAGAGTTGTGCACCAACGCATGTCATAGAGTTGTGCAAAACCTCATGTCATAGAGTTGTGCACCAACTCATGTCATATAGTTATGCATCAACTCATGTCATTTAGTTGTGCACCAACTCATATCATATAATTGTGCACCGACACATGTCATATAATTGTGCACCGACACGTGTAGAGTTGTGCACCGACACGTGTAGAGTTGTGCACCGACACGTGTAGAGTTGTGCACCGACACGTGTAGAGTTGTGCACCGACACGTGTAGAGTTGTGCACCGACACGTGTAGAGTTGTGAACCGACACGTGTAGAGTTGTGCACCGACACGTGTAGAGTTGTGCACCGACACGTGTAGAGTTGTGCACCGATGGGTAATATAGCTTAATTACCAGTGTTCGGTAATCTACCTTAATTACCAGTGTTCGGTAATCTACCTTAATTACCAGTGTTCGGTAATCTACCTTAATTAGCTGTAATAGCTAAGCTAGCTTAATTAGCTGTAATCGCTTATCTAGCTTAATTAGCTGTAATCGCTTATCTAGCTTAATTAGCTGTAATCGCTAATCTGGCTTAATTAGCTGTAATCGCTTATCTGGCCTAATTCGCTGTAATCGCTAATCTCGCTTAACTAGCTGTAATCGCTAAACTAGCTTAATTAGCTGTTATCGCTAATCTAGCTTAATTAGCTGCTATCGCTAATCTAGCTAAATTAGGTGTAATCGCTAATCTAGCTTAATTACCTGTAATCGTTAATCTAGCTTAATTAGTCATAGACTTTTGCACTAACAGAATTCAGAGATTCATAGACTTGGGCAAAGCTTTTTCTTAAATAAATTAGATTTGAAACGAGCTTATGGACTCGCTAACTATTCATAATATTTTAACTTCAATAGAGCATTTCATCCATTAAACTTGAAATAGAATCACACCAAATCTTATATTCAACCACTAAACGCTAATAAAGGCGAGTTTCGAATGTGTTGTCAATTTGTAATAAAACAGTGTATCATTGAAAAAATCGCAAATCGAGGTATTTTTGAAAAATTTAAACACAACATACTTAAGCTTAATTTTTGTGAATAAAAAGTAGAAAAGGGCCTAATATAAAGATCATACGTTCATTTAAAAGCATTTTCAATCCTAAGAAATGTATAGTTTTTGTAGTATACGTACCACAATTTGGCCTTATTTTTAAAAAAATCCCATGTTATTTCTATGGGAATTTTCCAGTTTTTTGCCAAAAAGGCTGATTAATTTTATGTAAATGAAAACCACCCTTAGCAACTTTATTTTTTATAAAATAAACTATTAAATGAATCTCTTTGAAATTTTAACCACATATTCAGGACCCGGATTTTAGTTCTGTGGAAATTTTTCAAAACAGTTTACAGAACACAAAGAAAGTTAGAGCCAATCAAATAACCTTCCTTATACATTAGAGGCAGTATGAAGTCTTATCTAAGAGAGCTACCGCTCTCCTAGAATAATCTTCTTACCTCCAAACAAGATTTGGTTGGGTTAGGTTAGGTTTGGTTAGTTTAGGTTTGTTTTGAATGGGTTGGGCTAGGTTAGGTTTGGTTAAGTAAGGTATGGTTTGGTTAAATTTGGCTGGTTAAAAAATACTGAAGTGATGATATTTTTTAAATTGACACTTTCGTGCCCAGAGACCCAATTGTTTCGGGACCAATTTGTCTCGAGAACAAAGTGTCCCGAGACCCATTTCCCCAAAACCAAAGTGTCCCGAGACCCATTTGCTCCAAGACCCAATTGTCTCGATACCCTTTTCCCCCCAAGACCCAATTGTCTCGAGACCCAATTGTCCTGAGAACATTGTGTCCCTAGACCAATTTGTATCGGAACCCATTTGTCCCAAGACCAAATCGGCGAGACCAAATTGTCGCGTACCGGTTGTCTAAAGACATTTGAACAAGGTAACTAGTTTGATGAAAAGACAGAAATAGCAAAAGAAGGATAATCGAGATTTACGAGCAACTCGTTAAGTGTCAACGCGTAAAAGTGGAGAAAAAGCATTTCGCTACTTCGGCCCAAATTTATACTGTTTTCAAGCTAAGATGATCTTATAGCGGGCCATTTGGGTTTAAAATGAACTTGGGAGGAATTTATGAGAAGATTCTTTGGGCCCGAGTATCTAAATATGTATTTTCCAGCGCCGACTCTCAAAGCCAAATAGGCAGTCTTAAAAAACCGAGGGGAGTCCTCAAATCAATTCCACTGCTGTACGCACCGTTTCAACGAATTGGAGTTGATTATTTCGGCCCGTAAGTAGTGGTATCAGAGGGCGGAAACCGGTATACTGTATCATAAACGGATCATATCACAGCACCCTAGAAGTACTGGACGTATAACATCGCTGTGCATCAGCATTGTTTCCCAGCACTGAAGGGAAAAGGGTATAAGCGAACTAAACCAAAGGACTGACTTTGGTGCGAAAGAAATTTTTAAAAAGCGGGGCAAGCAAACAGAAGTGGTACCCAATGAGGAAAGGTTTGAGAGAGTGAGCGCGGAAGGAAACAAGTTGTACCATACATAGTGTTGGGTTGATATAATAATAGAAATCCACTTTATTTGTCCGATTTAAAAAAACTGGTGGTCTATAGGTATTTCGTGCAATTTTTAAACGCTTGAGTTGAAAAGGAAACTATTATGAATTCAAAGGATCAAAATAGCCTTCATCATGCTAGGAAATTTTTAAGGCATTCCTGATACAGCACTTAGTTTCCAACGATTTAAAGGTTTTAGCGGGGATAGTTGGACCGATTTATTACTAGTTAGAAATTTGTTTTCCTTTTTTTCATTACTTTAACGTTTTCCTTTTGTAT
This sequence comes from Phalangium opilio, assembly GCF_054372755.1. Classification (NCBI taxonomy): domain Eukaryota; kingdom Metazoa; phylum Arthropoda; class Arachnida; order Opiliones; family Phalangiidae; genus Phalangium; species Phalangium opilio. The sequence continues at coordinate 11,775,680 of NW_028324185.1, read as the reverse complement.
AAGATGCTGGTCAATATTTTTCAGTTTTACAAAACGTTTTAGTCGTTTACGGTTAAGTGCTTTTAGTATCACATAAATCGTGTTCAGATGTGTGTTTCATTTGGGCGTGCGACGACTGTATTTAGTTACATTGATCCTAAGCGTTTTTCCTAATTAGCAAAGAAACATAAGCCATACTAAATAAAAACTATATCGCGATTTCAAGCTTCACACTAATCACGACACTGATGGCGGTCTGACAGCCATTACTATAAACCGGAACTTCCGTAGGTTAACGTAACTCCAGATCCGGGTTAACAGGCAAACTATACTTGTAAAACTGAGCTATAGATGGCGGGCTTGGATGTTTTGAAAGAAAACGCTGTTATTAAAGCATAACCTACGTCAGAGAGTATATACTGCCGTATACGCCAGTAAATATACGCCAGTTCGCTGACGTATATTCACTGGCGTGTACGGCAGTGGGTGTGGCGAATGGGAGGGGGGTTCATTATTCCCCCTAGGCGGTGGCAGTCTGCAGGCAGGGGAGGGGCGCATTGCTATGGGGGGGGGTGAAATTGATAACGTCACGTATCACGTGATGGTGTTGGTGGGAATTTTGAACTTATTTTATAGTGTATTGGTATGACGTCACGTAATTTATTGGTGTTGAAGGCGCACAGTGTCCATAGTGATATTATTTCGGTGTATTTTTAGGATATTGTGTCTATTTAAGATATAACTTACGGGTAATTCTATAGGTTCATTAGGCCCTTGCTACACCCAACCTTCCCGTAATGTTATTCTTTGTTTGATTTTGAGGTCTCTGCATGTATGCTTATGCTTATGTTATCCTAAAGAACTAGTTTTGATTGAGATAAGGTTTACGTAGTTTAGTGAAAATTAAGCTACGGCTCGGTTCTACGGTGCTCATGTTTTGTATTGTTATTATTTGGTGTATCTTTAGGGTATTGTGTTCATTTAGGGCATGATTTATATAGGTTCAGTAGGCCCTTTCTACACATACCCTTCTAGTACTGTTATTCTTTGTATGATTTCGAGGTCCCTCCATGTATGCTTATGTCATACTAAAGAACTAGTTTTAATTGAAATATGTTTACATTGCAAAATACATTTACAGATTTAGCTACGACGCGGTACTACAGTAGGGTGTTATAGTTCGTAAACGAAATACAGGGTTAGAACAATAGTACATTTTAATACCATAAACGTGGTATTACGGGAGTTTTTGCACAGTTCAGTAGTTGATTAGAAGCTAAAATGAATCAGTACTGCTAAAACATCATAAATAAAATTACACTAGTTTTAATACGAATTTGGAAAATAAGTACAATTACTTGAGTTAAAATGCGAAATTTACTAAAAATCTCAGAACATAAGGATTACATAGAAGACATGGTAAATAAACACAATACTAGTTATTAAATTAAAAATTCTCATAGGATTGACTGAACGATATCTTTTTTCATACGCGCTAAAATATTGATATACAGTTAAAATGCGCAATCACTACTAAAAAAACAACAAAAAATATTGACATATACCTTCATAGAAAATAGAACAATATTACTACACGAGAGATTATTAAGTACATATATACCCATGTACCTTCATAGAAAATATAGAAATACTACATTTCACGATGATTAAGCAAATGTATTGACATAAACATGTACCTACAATACTCGTAAAAAACTACAATGGTTATTATATGATTTTAGTACAAATATTAGGCTAGTTATTAAACTAAAATGTTCACAGGATTGACGAAGAAATATATTTTTTCATACACGATTAATTACTGATATACGATTAAGGATAAAAATATGGAAATATTACTAAAAAACGTTACTATAATTATCATCAAAAAATAAAAATTACACTTATACAATAAGTATACTAATTTTTAAACTAAAGTGCTAACATATACTAATTAAAAAAAACTTACTAAATGCAAAAATATTACCAAAAATGATGCGTATTCTTTAAAATATTGTTACATGTTAATAGTTGAAATACGTTAATATTACTATAAATAATACTTGAGATACTAATTAAAAGCAGCTATCGAAATATACACAAGTAACTTATGTGGAAAATGTCAAAGATTCTAGTTAATATAACCGTAGGGGGTAGTTTTATAGTCAGATATTATTCTAACTTTATCCACTACGACCTGATATGTTTTGCTCTGATCGATAGTGATCAGAGTGTGATCTTGCAGACGTCTGATTTGTGGGCCAATAGGCACTTGAACCGAGTTCAGTAGAGGTTCACCTTCATTGTTTACTCCCAGTAGTTTCTTCATAGTTTCAAAATTTATATAATTTTCAGTAGAGGCGTTTAAATAAAAGCCTTTAACTTTGATAATGTTAGTTTTTTTGCCCGTTTTAGGGTCGAGAATGTCCATAGAATAGTTCTTGGGTCCAGCACTCCCCCATTCACAAATATAGGCATCCTGTCCATAAGATTCTAATTCATTTTTGAGCTCCCCTAAATAATCGCCAGTGGGTAGCAAATGAGTGCCATCTGGTGAGAGGTACACTAAACTATCCGTGTCATAATAAAAACAAAGGTCACCGACCTTTTCAAGATGTTTTAGTAAATGTAATCGTAATGTCATACAAAACCAGCTCTGGCATGACATGGATGGCCAGAGACAGACAAAACAGTTAGTCAATGGTCCCTGCAGGTCTCGTGCTAGAGACCTAATTTCGCTCAGCAGATGGGATATTAGGCTGGCCACCGGTCTTCTGACCGGACACTGTCGGCTAAATAGGCACCTCCATCTGATGGGTCTTGCTGACGACCCCCTCTGCAGGTCGTGCCAGGAGAAGGAAGAAACATCCGCTCACGTACTTTGCGAGTGCGACTTCTTCGCCTCGCTTAGACTAGAACATTTTGATTCACACACTGTGGAGCCCTCGCGGTCTCCTCTTTTACGGTGGAGCGAATTCTTCGCTACGCTGCGGCTACGGGCCTATTCAAGGCCTGATTTTGAGGTTGCACAATATGCCTTTGGCATCGGTGCTAGGGCGTGAGCCCCGCCTCATCAACAATAATAATAATAATAAATGTAATCGTGCCATAGCTGTTGTGAAACAAGCGATAACTACGTTTGTGTGTTTGTGTACGATCTCATTTTCGAGAATGTGTTCGTATTTTAGTAGTACTGTGTTTTCGTTGATTGTTAGTAGACTTTTAACCTCTATATCCGGATTTAGTATTAATCCGTATAATCGGCAAGCATCTTTGATTATTTCGGTAGAGGTGTGTCTTGTTTTTTGGCCGAATTTACCCCAAAAAGAGTTGAGCATAAGTTTGCTAAGGCATCTCAGGCCTTCATTTTTCTCTACTTTAGTGATATCTAGTTCGACGCCCTCTTCGTCTTTGAAACTTTTGACATAGTTCTCCTTATCTTCTTGAGTCTGACAATCCGGCGGGAAGCCGCTAGCTTGGGTTTTATACTCTAAAAAGGTATTAACGTAATCTTTAAACAGTCCTCCCTGTTTTGTTTTGGGATCGTACTGTGTGACTTTGTATGACCAAGCCTCGTACATTCGTGTGATTGTGTAACCATTCTCTACTGCATGACGTAACTCGTCGACTACCCATGTGCCTCGTAATTCTCTTTTTTCAGGAGTATGTTCGCAATCACCTTGAAACTGGGTTTTACAACAGGTGTAGCATAATGGAAATGTTAATTTTCCATTAATACGAGCAGGCAAGACAGGATGAATTAGGTTTGGCGCCGGTAAGACGTCACATTTAAGAAGTCCATCAAACGAAAATACATCAGGAAAATTGTCTAGTATGATTTCGGGATGTCCTATAGGTATCTTGGTGGTTTTGTTAATGAAAGGGTATAAACTCGTGAAATCGACGTAATGAATACGCTCTGATCCTGTTGTTTTATGGTATAATTTTGTAGCGCAACATCTTCCTCCGAAGAATGCCTCGCGAGGGTCCAATCTTTTTACTATTTTAGGCTTAATGTCATGACATTTTAAAAACTCTATTATTTCTGGTTTATTTGCTTTTTCATTCTGCCATTCGCACTCCCATTTGATATTTACTTTATAATTGAGGGATTCTAATTTAGCTAACAAATGAATGCTACTAAAATATCTAGAGTTCAAAGTCTGAGCAGGGTCTCCATGCAAAGCCTTGTTTCTGTTTAAAGGAAAGTGTATTTTGCACCCATGATAGAAACACCCCCAGTATTCGAATATTTCCTGGTTGATTTCGCAAAAACCGTCTACTTTAAGTTTTTGGATTCTGGTTTCTTTACCTCGAAAGGAGGATTGGAACAGCACGGATCATTCCGTTTATTTTAGTTAAATCGACATTACGGCCTTGAAGAAGGGGGAATAGCTCAGTGGTAGAGCATTGGACTGCAGAACCGGAGGTCCTTGGTTCAAACCCGAGTTCCCCCTGGTACAACACGGATCATTCCGTTTATTTTAGATAAATCGACATTACGGCTGGGAACAAGGAGGGATAGCTCGCATTCGACTTCAGATCGAGAGGTCCTTGGTTCAAACCCGAAATCCCCCTGCAACAGCACGGATCATTCCGTTTATTTTAGTTAAATTGACATAACAGTTATAAACAAGGGGGAATAGCTCAGTGGTAGAGCATTCGACTGCAGACCGAGAGAGAGGTCCTTGGTTCAAACCCGAGTTCCCCCTGTAACAGCACGGATCATTCCGTTTATTTTAGTTTAATCGACATAACAGTTATAAACAAGGGGGAATAGCTCAGCCACCTGACTTTTCCTGACACACCTTCGTTTGTATACATTCTACGTCAAAGAAAATATACATAAGGTTAGGCTGATTGGGTCTAGGCTTCTTAACAGAGGACACTTTCAGGGGTTTATCTTTGATAACCTGGATATAACATAAGTGATTGCTCGGTTGGTATTTCTTACAGATCTGACAATATATCTCCCCACACATATGCGTCTCAGTTCTTCGGGAAAAATCGATAATATTTTAACAGTCTTTACAGTGAAAAAGGCGTTCACATAGCGACTTTTTATTACTAGAAGTTTCGAAGTGACTTTGATAGCAGTCATCGCCTAAGAATTTCCGTAAACAATCAAACTGATTTAAATCAAACAACCCTGCTTTGTCCTAGTATCTCGCAAGAGGGTACGTTGTCAATAGGTGCGGGCTGGTCCGTTTCTCCTCCTCCCCATTGTACGTCGATATCATCGTCAGAAATCGCCTCTGTAGAACCGTTCTCCCTAGGTAAGGAATCGTTCAATAGTATCTCCTCTACGGGTGGTCCTGGATCCGTTCGGTCTAAAAACTCGGCTATCTCTTTGTCATATTGTGAGTTGTTGAAGTCGGTGATTAGTGCTTCTTCGTGTATACCCCGTTCAATTTCTTCTTGTCGTTTCGCCAGGCGATCTACATATTGAGTTCTTAAGGGACTAGGTATTAGATCCCTTAGGTTTTCCAATTCTTCTAAGGTATTACAGTCCTCTGGTGTTCGAGCAACTGTTTTCATATACTCGAGTAAGTCGAGGCAAGCTTGAATAGCGTTTAAGCCACCATGTAATACGAGTTGTGGTAGAGTCTGAGGTCCGTACAACGGATCTATTCGCAGATAGGCGCATAGGTAGAAATAAAACTCATATATTAAACGTAATGGCCAAGGTCTATTTATATTCAGTTCGTTCAAAGTTGTACTAAGAGTTTCAGGATCCATGATTATCTTTCGGTGTTTGAAGATCGACTGTGTATTTTGATCATTTCCTCAGCCGCTTTTATACTAAATTTCTTAATAGACACGCCCTCATTTCTCAATACTTTAACAATAGCCTGATTTATTGCTTACCAGTCACCAGATGTTTTGCTCTCAATGCATTTCTGACACACGCTTGTTAATAGTTTACAAACCAGGGTTGTTTGATTTAAATCACTGATTTAAATCATGATTTAAATCAAGCGATTTTTTTAAAAAAATCATTTGATCATTTTTGAAAAAATCAAAAAATCACCAACCCTGTTACAAACTAAAGAACATTGGATTTGCTTTATGTCAAATTAAAAATCAACAAAAGAGCGGCCTATAAAGAATTTTTGTTATAAACACTGCAAATAAGAGACAATTTTATTGGGGTAATAAAATAAAAAACATGGTGTGTAAAAAGTTTCTAGTGATTCTCAATTGTCAAAATATCCTTTGATATCTTCACATTGTACACTTTTCAAAATGTTACTTTCAACTCTACCTTAAGCTAACCTATGACCAGATAGTTTCTCACGGTCATGAATTACACTATGATTGTGTAGAAGAGAAGTAGGCCTACGTAAAGCAATGAATCACAAAATAAATTCCAATGATAACAAATGCTTCGACCACCCACCCAAGACCTTGCCTGAACGTAATAGGTAATAAAATATTTTTAATCAACCCGACAGCAACTAGGCATTTAAATATAACATAATTAACTCCTTAAGAGGGCAAATTTCGAAACTTTTAAAGAAGAGACAGTGCCAACTGAGCTAGTATTCGTTATGCAAAGGTTTATCAACGGAATGAAATTCTCAAAACAAGTCGATTAGCTAACATTATGCGTCTTTCGTAGGATTAGAACAAAAGACCTTTCTCCACCGATGTGTATATACTGCATAACAAAAGGCGTAAATGTGTATAATAATTGAGATTGATTGGGATGATTTCACAGTACAAAGATAATTTTAGCTACTGGCTAGTGTAGTGATAGACTGTAGTACCTTTAAAAGGGACACAATTGATTGTGAAAGGTTTGTAAATAAAGAAAGCTAAACCCAGAGCAATTTGGTCCTATATGGACAAAGAATTCTAGTGCTCCAAAATGAAAATATGGATCTGTCTGAAAAGGGATTAAGACTTTGAAGCACCGAATTTTAAAAATATTAGCGCATATTAACTCGTATCATGTGGACGTATAGTTTATCATTCTGTGATAAAAACAGCACAGAACAACGTTTCTTCTTCTAACGTTTATTTGTAATCCCTAATTGAATACACCTGTTAATCCCACTAAAAAGAATGAAGACTTTGTGAGAAACAAAAGGATTTGAGCACGATTTTTCTGCAAAATCAATCTTAATCTCATGAAAGTTCTGTATAGGCGTAAATATCTAACCCCCAACTATTTAATATCGGCTTAAGAGACTTCATCGAGCGGGAAAATCACAATATATTGTATGGTTTGCGATAAAAGGTTAAAAAACGTACTGTTTTTTAACAAATGTTTTGATTAATCCTAGATTGATACAGCGTTTACTTGTAAACACTGAAAGTTTTTGATTTAGCTGCCAGATTGAAGGTAAAATGGCGGATATTTAGGATAGCTTTGTTACATTATTCGCTACGTTAAAGATGATCAAAGAGCGTTATTTCCTTTAAAAAAAAGAACGAAATTAGTCTCCTAGTCTATAGTTCTGGAAAAATACTCATATATTTTCCTGGTTTCGGTTAGTGCACCAAAATTATCTTAAACACGTAGAGACTTGTCAGGATAATGGCTTCGGGGCAAACCCGTCGAATCAAATGTTTCGTGTTAGGAAGAGTCATAAACTAACAAAGCAATAAATCACAAAATAAATTCCATTCATAACAATACAAATGGTTCGGCCATGCCCCTAAACCCATTAAGACACGTCTTTATAGTAAAAATAAAAAAGGATGGGGATAAATCCTTTTGTTATGGATCAAGTTCAACCTCTTCCCCCTAACCCTCATAAAACCAGGTGGGTGGTTCAATTAAAGAAAGGACAATAAATTCCAATGTATCTAAAAAATCTATGATCATCAGACAACAATCGAGGGAAGCACCACCCTAAAGTCTGAACATCTCAAGAATAAGCGACCCTAACACTAGTGTTATCATATTCAATATTAAATATAGTCAATGCAGGCGTCAAATTTTGCAATTATAGCTGTAAAAACCAGTATTTTTCATGATATTCAAATGTATTATTAAGGAACATTTTTAATGACGTAACAGAATGTTTAAACTTAACCATTTCGTAAGATTTATCTCTTTTGTTAGTTCATTTGTACGTTTCTGTTTGTAATATTCCCCGTTTGTATATACTCTCGTATTGTATCTAGACTCCTGTGCCATGGAGGGGGGTCGTACCCAAGTCCTGGCGGCTTCACGACCCTTTCCCTCGAGCCTTATTAAATAAATAAATAAATTGCAACGATAAGAGTAAAGCTAGTTTTGAGGTATAGAAAATTAAATCCCTTAAGTCTGCAACACCATCTAGTTACGTATTGAAATTAATGATTCTGAAATAAATGAAAATATGCTTTTCATCGAATCATTTTGATAAATATTGCGAAAATCATCGCAACGTTTTTAGTCACATGAACTGTTTTTCAAATGACTCGTTTCGTCATTTTAAGGCAACTAAAGAAACAAAGTGAGTTGGATTAACTGAAGTCAGTACTTTTTTAAATTTTGTATGCAATTCTTTGGGGAATTTAGGAAACCCAAATAAGCATTTTTATAGAAAAATGTTGCGTACAATATTTCCTTCTATTGCTAGAAATCCACGATTCATGCACTGGCATTAGCTAAATGACACTCTGTGTTCTACTTTGAACTTTTCGCTGGTTCTATATTCTGTTTTAGTATAAAGGGATGTATGTCTTTTCTAAAAGTGTTAGTGAAAATCTGTGTTTTTCCCTAGAACAGTGTAAATAGCAGTGAAATTCTAGTGTGAAACTATGTAAATGATTCGGCATTGTAAACATATACAATACTCGTGCTCGAATTGATTGGCGTTTCCCTAGAAATATTTTGGTTAGTTAGCTTAGTCTTTGTTATAGTAAAAGGTTGCTATACTAGTTACTGCGAAGAGGGGGGGTCAAGAGGTAACAAATTTTTATTTAAATAGAAAAAAATTGGTGGAGTTTTGCTAAATCAAAAGTGTTTTTGGTGAAACATAGAGTAATTTTGATAAATTTAGCTAAAATTTATCGAAACGTTTTAATTAATTTGAAATGTTTTTCAAATGACTCGTTTCGTGTTGCTAAAATGCAATGTACATGGTTGTTTTCGTTTCGGTGGATTATTCATTTCCCCATGTATTCCTATGGGATTTTAGGAATTTTAAATTATCGTTTTCGTGTCGGTTAATTGTAACGTAGTTGATCAAAAACGTTTCGATTGTTTTTTACTTCTAACACGAAATGCGTTGTGAATGATGCTTCTTTCAATACCGTTTTAAGTTTTCCACAAATTTTTGATTACGTTGTCGATAATTTTGATAAATATAGTACGTTTAGGTTAATGTTTCGGTTTAATGATATATTGCCTTTCTGTTGACGCAACGGAAACATCTTAAACTTGTTGAGACTTGTCCTAATAATGCCCTCGGGGCAACCACCTGGAATCAATTAAATGCTTGAACCCCCTTGTGGGAAGTATCACCACCCCCTCAATGACATAAACTTGGACATAACACATTTGTGTGAGTTATAAAACACTCTAAATATAAATTCCATTGATTCAATACAAATGGTTCGACCCCCCCCAAAAAGCCATTAAGACGCCTGGACATATTTACGTATAAATAAAAATTAAATGGGGATATAGGTTTAACCCCCCCCCCTTTAATAAAACCTGGTGGGTGGTCCAATTAATAAAAAATAAATTACATTGATAGCAATGCAAGGAATCTGGTGGCACTGCCACCCCCCCCCCCAAAACCCTTTAGACACGTTTGAACGTGTTTACGTATAAATAGAAACAGATGGGGATAAATTCTTTGGTTATGAATCAAGTTCTACCTCATCCTCCCCCTTAATGTCATATAATATATACCTGTTGGGTGTCCAAAAGGGAATTTTTTAAACTATAGAGAGTCATTTCACTTCCGAACTCTGCAGAGAAAGGTTGTTGACAAGTTTTGTAACAAATCATGTGTTACGGTATATGTAATTCTTTTTTGGTTAAAATGTCACTTAAAATGTGTGCTAAATAGAAAATATACGAAACAGTCAAGATATTCGAGTATACTTTTGTTTGGATCAGCATTTTAACTACTCATCAACTACCAAATCGTATTAAAACTAATGTAATCCTTATGTTCTGAGTTTTTTTTAGTAAAATTTGTTCATTTTAACTAATTACCAGCTACCAAGTTGTGTAAAAACTGCCGTATTTCTTCTTTTTTGATACTAAAATGTACTATTGTTCTAACCCAGTAACTCAATAACCAATACACAAAACATGAGTACACCTAGAACATCATCGTAGCTTAATTTTCAATAAACGACGTAGACCTTATCTCAATTAAAATTGGTTCTTTGGTATAACATAAACATACATGGAGAGCTCAAAATCATACAGAGAATAGCATTACAGGATGGTGCAGAAAGGGCCTACTGAACCTATAAAAATCATATCCTAAATGTACACAATATCCTAAAGATACACCTAATAATAACAATACAAAACATGAGTACACCTAGAACATCACCATAGCTTAATTGGTACCTTTTGCAATGTAAACCATATCTCAATTAAAACTAGTTCTTTAGTATGACATAAGCATACATGGAGACCTCAAAATCATACAGAGAATAGCATTACAGGATGGTGTAGAAATGGTCTACTGAACCTATAGAATTACCAATAAATCATATCCTAAATGTACACAATATCCTAAAGATACACCTAATAATAACAATACAAAACATACAAAACATGAGTACACCTAGAACAACGTCGTAGCTTAATTTGTAAATGTATTTTGCAATGTAAACCATATCTCAATTAAAACTAGTTCTTTAGTATGACATAAGCATACATGGAGAGACCTTAATAATAATAGCATTACAGGATGGTGTAGAAAGAGCCTACTAAACCCATAGAATTACCAAGAAATCATCCACTAAATGTATACAATAGCCTAAAGATATACCAAAATAATACCACTATGGACATTGAATGTCGTCACCATCGACAAGTCATGTAACGTCATATCAATACACGAAAAAATCCCCTATAAATTCAAATTTCCCGCCAACAACATCACGTGATACGTGACGTCAATTCCCCCCCCTTTGCAGTTTCCCATCCCCTCTGGCGCACCACCTCCTAGAGAGAAGAACGAAAAGGGGGGAATGAGCCCCTCCTACCAGCTACACTAAGTACAACCGTATACGGACAATCTTGTCCGTATACGGGCGTCTATATTCTCTCATTGGTTTATCAAAAATCAAACTCATCCACGAGAGAGCTGAAAGGCCTAATAAGAGAAAGGCAGAACAACTTTCTATTCCACCTTCTTCGGTTTTAGAAGCATTGGCCCATTGCAATAAATAAGTTGTATTAATTATTGTTGTGTACGGAAACCATGCAATTCTATGTATATATATATTGTTATGTTTCTCATAACCTTAAATAAGTGGGGCATTGATATCTTAGAGATCAATGTACATAAAATATATTTAATTACAGAGAGTTAAGTAAACCTGATGACTCTGCAACAGCATTCGCTGATTATGCAGCTAGTTTATTGAGAGACGTTCCTAGCAACAAGCGCCGACGATGTGAAAGAGGTGTTATTGACGTGATTATAAAATACATAGAAGATGCGGATTAATCACAAATTAAATCTACTTATTTTATTGTAAATAAAACATACGAAGCTCGTTTACAAATCTGGTTTATTTACTCCATTCAAATTCCATTGCCACTCAACACTACCTTGTCCTTCAAAATATTTTGCATAATTGTCCCTAATGGCCGATGATTCCCTGCTGTAGTTTCTTGCACATGTTGACTTTGGCACTTGAAACGCTGTGGCTGTATCACTGTGCAGCTTTTCATGCCATTTTCCTTTCACAACTTCTCCAGTTGTTTTATCAACAGCATCTGCAAGTCATTTGGGCAGTAATGCTTTTGAGAACATGTTTCTTCCTTGAAAACGCTTGATTGAAAACGGGCCTTAATACTGCAGTATTATTACTATGAAACAGACGGTATGTTTTTATAATGCAAAACAAGTAAATAGCCATAAGATTATTTATCCTTGAGGGAGGTGAGAAGAATTCTTACGTAATTAAGAGATGGGGGAAGCTTTTCTTCTGGATTGTTACACTTTGTTTCGAGGTACCATAGCTCCTTGTTGTGACGCTCTTCAATTTTTTTATGTTGGTCTACAGTCAGAAAATTCCAAGTCAAATTGGTATGTCTTGGTATTACGCATATAATTTACTTCATTTCAATGAGAATGGATTTAACCCAAGTAAATATAAGCTGAAAAAATCCATAAAATTGATCTTTCCTTACTTGTTACGATAATCAATGTAAAATGGAATTTAAACACAACTAATTTGCATTTGGAAGGATTCAATCTTAGATTGAATATAATTTTAGTGTTGTAATATTCTCTACTTGTATAAACGGTAAGTGGAGTGAATTCTGTTGGGTACCTCTATCATAATCAGTTATTGGGGAAATAGTATAAAAGTATTAAAGGAAGGCAGTTAGCCTTTAAACTGAAAAATAATATAAGAGTCGTATTTCTTCAAGGTAGCAGCAAAAGTCCATTACCTAATACCATCTGGAATTAAGTAATGGACTTATGGTAGCAGTAGTAGCAAATTTTAAATTGTTATTGTCAATTGAAATTAAACTAAATTATTAAAATAACGGAACCAGTCTCACCAAGGTCAAAAGGTGAGCACAATCAACCTTTGACTGTAAAAAAGGGATTACACTTAAGATTAAATGCTCTATCATTGCACGCGTTAAAGAATGACCAATTAAAGGGAGGGTGGAAAAAAAATTAAGTTATTTTTTATCGATTCTTCTGCTAATTATAACAGTAATCTGCCTAGTAAAACGGGTGACTCGCATAATCCCCCTGAACATAATCCCCCCAAAAATTTCCCCCCGTCCAAATGGGCATAAGACAAAATCCCCCCAAACTGGAGACAAAATCCCTCCCAAATTGGAGACAAAATCCCCCGCTTACGGAACGAAATCCCCACCTTGGAGACGAACCCTTCAGGGGTCATTCCTATTTTAGAGGTCGTTTTCCACAGTGGAAACTTTTTTAGTAGGATAGTAGTAAAAATAGTAGTATTCCCCCTACGAGGAAAAGCGGAACCAATGATGGAGAAAATAGTATGAATTGCCGACTAACCATAAATTTTCGACTTTTCCAAAATATTGCTGACTAACCATAAATTTCCGCCTTTTCCAAAATATCGCTGACTAACCATAAATTTCCGCCTTTTCCAAAATATCGCTGACTAACCATAAATTTCCGCCTTTTCCAAAATATCGCTGACTAACTATAAATTTCCGCCTTTTCCAAAATATCGCTGACTAACCATAAATTTCCGTCTTTTCCAAAATATCGCTGACTAATTATAATTTTCCGCCTTTTCCAAAATATCGCTGACTAACCCTAAATTTCAGCCTTTTCCAAAATATCGCTGACTAACCATAAATTTCCGCCTTTTCCAAAATACTGCTGATAACCATAAATTTCCGCCTTTTCCAAAATATTGCCGACTAACCATAAATTGCCGCCTTTTCCAAAATATTTTCGACTAACCACAAATTTCCGCCTTTTCCAAAATATCGCTGACTAACCATAAATTTCCCCCTTTTCCAAAGTATTGCTGACTAACCATAAATTTCCGCCTTTTCCAGAATATCGCTGACTAACCATAAAATATATTTTAGGATTGGAAAAAGTGATATCTGCACGCATGAATATGGTTAAAAATGCTTGAATCTGATATCCATGTTCACCTGAACATGGATATAATCCTTTTCGCTCCAGGTAAGATAAATAACAATTATGAATTTTTCAATTTGATTATTGAGAAGGAATTAACGACAAACGTTGTGATAGCCTAATTATTTATTTCTAGCATTTCTTAGCGACTAAAAGGAAATTGTTAAATTAGTTTACTATGTATTTAGCGAATAAAACGTTTGTGATTTGTGAGTACTTCCAGTATTTGCATCTTGCGAGATGTATATCATGTCGACCTGCCTTGAATGCACCCTACAGATAGATTACTACCCCCTTTCTTTCTATCGTAATGGTCACGTAAGGAGAGATATAACAATATTTAAAGTCTAGGGCAATAACAGTGGCGTCCCTTGGTGATTGCTTTTCTTCCGCCAATCTCTGTAAGGCATCCGTTTTAGCTCCACCCTCGTCGGACAATTTAATTGGTTCCTGCTGTTGGCAGGGTAAAATGTGTGTGTTGGAGATTGGCCGGAATTCCGAGGACTCCAATCAGCCGTCTCTTGTTATAATAACTACTTTTGGTTATGCAGAGGAGTTTAATATATCATCTTCTTTTGTTTATCGTTTCATTGGCGTAGAGTTTAAACCATGAAATGACTTTTCACATTTAAAATAGAAATATGCCTTTTAGTCGATTTTAGTTCTAAAGCGGCGAAATTCTTAAACCCCAACTTGAGTTTATCACAGAGTGGACTCGAGAATTTAAAATTTTCCGATTTTCGTTGCTTTTTGGTCCCTTAAAGGAAAATATCTGCAGGAAAAAACGCAATCTTTCCTAAAAAACAGAATGGAAGATATATTTAACTCAACCAATCGCTATAATTTGACTAGCATTTCCAGATGAGGTAAAAATTAACCACTTCGCCTTAAAATTAGCCTTAGCATTTAATACAAAATAACTTATTTATAATTTTCATTACGTCTAATTTACCCAGAATATTTTTACCAATATTTTCGAAATTTTGGTTTTCTAACTTTAATTACCAATTTATTTCATCTCACTGTTTCTTATATTTAAGTAATCACAATTAATAAGTCTACCATGTCCTTTGAATTTTGAGTCTGCAAATAAAATTGACACGTGGTTCAGTTTAAAGATGACTCAAAAAGCATATTCATCAACCCTTTCATGTCGAAGGACACTTGTTTGAAAACAGTAAACTAAATCCAATTTATAATTTGACTGCTTCGAGTATGTTACATCAATTTGGAAAATCATTCTGACTAGAGTTATTAAAGGGAGAAGAAAGAAAAAGAAAGTTTTAAATATGGTTAATTTTTTATAAAAGCTTCCTGTCAGGAAAAATTTCAAAGCTATAAAATTAGTATATTTATTTTAAGTAAATTTACGCGCAAAGATAGATTTACAGCAATGAATCTTACGCGTGAATGTTGACGCAGTAAAACATATGACGCTGCACTTCACTATTTATTTTTGGGTCATCGGAAAACTTATAAAAACCCAGAATTTAAAGTGAATAAATACGTTTAAATACGTTATTTAGCGGTTCGATAAATGGGACAAGGACTTCTTGACGGAGCCTTATTCTCCGTACAACAATATGGCATATGCATTTGGTCGTTACGTGCTTTTGAGCCTTATAAATGTGAAGTATGCCTACATTTATGATATTTTAGCTAAACAAAAAACATCATACTACAAAATTTGGAAATTATATTTCAGACTTATCTTTATGAGTAACAAATGGGTCGAAGGACGTTTGAAGGAGATCAATTTTACTAAATGGACATCAAATCCTGTGAAACATAGATTAGCTATTGAAAATAGTGTAAGTACAAGAATTATTATTCTCGTGTTTTATAATAGAAAAAGCGTCTTACAACAAATGTAGGAATTTTTTATTTATAGTGCTTCAAAGGTTTTTTTTTAATATTTTTAAAAAATAAATATTCAATGTCACGAACGAGAAATAGTACCTGATACAAAACGTCGTGTTGTAGGTTTTATAAAAAAATTAATTATTGTTTGTAAAAGCCGCTTTGAAAAACTGATGAACGTCTATTCTCCGAATCAAAAATAATCACATTTTAAGGCACGAGTCCATTTTAAAAGGGAAGTAAAAAGTTTGATGTACAAATCATTTCGATGCTTCAACGAAAACGTGGTCTAAATAGCTAATGTTTTAGACATATCACTTAAAATATGCTTTTATAAGAAGTGGGAAGAGGCAAATGCTAACTTCCTCGTCGTAAAAAAACACTAACTAGAAAAGCTGCTAAATGTATTGACTAATCGAGTAATGTCGAAGTAATTATAATTTCAATCAAGGTTTCGATTTATTGTTGGTAAATCACGGATATTAGAGTTTTTTACTTATAAAAAGAAACAACGGAACTCACATTCAAAGAAACAAATTTAGTTCAAACGCCTAGGTGTATTTCTAACCTTAATGGCGGACATTCTTCTTAGCGAACTGTTTAGCTGGAGGAAAAGAGTTGAAAAAGACGTCACCATGGATATGTATTATTAGCTTGTTTGACAATCTCCCCCACCCTCAGATAAAATGTACTCGGTTCTAAGACAAGATTGCCCTATGATGTAAGTGTTGTTTCGTAGACAAAATTATATTTTATCAACAGTAGGCCAAAGCATTATATTTTGTTATCATATAAGCCTGTTTACTTTTTTTCTACCCGTATATAAATACGGGAGATCAATTAATGTACGCGCAGTATTTTGACGGACGATGTTACTAGTTGACTAAATAAATGCTCTTAAACATAGTTGTGATCCTTATTGAAAGCACGGCCTAAACCCCAACAGGTTAAGACGGAACATCCAGTATCTGGAAATCTAACGTCTTTGAATTCACATACCGGATGTCTCGTCTTAAGAAAACAATGTGGTCAAACAAACAGACTCTATTTACCCCGTCGAATAACAGTGTCTGTTGTTTCACGGTTAGATCGAAAAACTGATATTTTAAAATACCCTTTTGGCTTTCTGCGTTGTAGTTTTCGATTAAAAAAGAGCTTGATGTGTGCAACTTACGATCTAAATGTTCCTTTATAGCAGTGAAAAATTTTACCTCATGTTTATGACATTTTTGATGAAACTTGAAGCGTTATTTGACATTGAAACAGTTCTAAAGTTCAATAAGAAAAGATCTTTCCCGTAATGTAATGGCTTTTTCAAGGTGTAGGCACGGAAACAAAAATATTCCAGATGACCTAGATTGCTGATATAAACTGCGTTTTCTTTGTTGAAGATAGCATCCAAGTCATCTTTATTCTCCGTCGGGTGTTCCTTCAATCTTCTTTCGTATTCCTTAAAGATATCCTGACGGATGGCCTGTTAATGAAGATTATTTTTTATACTCAACATATAGAATTGACCATACAAATTTGAAGCAAGGTTGACATGATAATGGTTTTTTGGTCGGTCTCTGCTTCCTCCTGATCTTCCTCTACCTCTAAAGCTTTACTATTGCCGAAATTAAAAATTATAATAACAGGGATTTTGATACCTCCCTGTCCTCACTTCAGGGAAACAAAGAATTTAACATGAACTAAACTTGAAGCCACTTAATACCTTAATAAAAACGTAGCTGGTTGCCTTTTGATGTAAGAGAATAGGCAAGTCTGGGTATTTATATAGAATAATAAGGGTAAAGGCCGATGCTCTGGCCATAAATGCAATTGGTAAAAACAAAACTGAACTTTGAATATGGGGGTGGAAAATCGAAATTGAAGTTTGAGACCTAGCAAGAAGTTAGGAATCCTAACTTGGACATAAGAGAAAAGTCAGTTGGTTATGGGCTAGCGAAGAAGCGAGAAGTCCTTAGATAGACATAAGAAAATAAAATGTTGTTAGCAAGCAAAGAAGCTTGAAGTCCGTAGTCGGTCATAACTTAAATGGAAATTGTTGAGATCTAGCAAAGAAGCTAGAAGTCCTAGTTGGACATTAGAAATAAAAGAAATAGAGCTCAGACCTAAGCTAGGAGCTATAGTCTTCGGACATAATAATTAAAGAATGGAACTTAAAGAATAGAAAATAAGAATAGATTTGGAAAACGGTTTAGATACCACGGAAAGGATAATGCAAGAGAAAAGCTTAAGTAAAGTAACAGTTTGAAATAAATAAAGCGTTGATTTGTTTAAAGCCATTGATTGGAGTGATTCTTATAAGTTACGCGACGAACGGGGACTAATGGTTTCGATTTTTCTGTCGGTCGGAACACTTCCAAAAATTTGAGCTCTCCCAAAAATAAAAGTAACGGATTAAGAGAAAAAAAGCAATGAAAGCAACAAGCCTCCCGCGTTTAACGCAAATGCTAGGCTTAATAATAAAGCCGCCCGCAACTAAGGCAATGGCAAGGCGCATTTCACAACTGACGTTCTAAGCTACCGTATTTAAAACATAAAAATTAAATGAACAAAAATGCAAGCCGGTAACAAAGTTAACAAGTTGGGAAACCAAAAAAAACCTCTCCGAGCCGAAACGAATTTACTTTCT
The DNA here is from genome assembly GCF_054372755.1 of Phalangium opilio. Classification (NCBI taxonomy): domain Eukaryota; kingdom Metazoa; phylum Arthropoda; class Arachnida; order Opiliones; family Phalangiidae; genus Phalangium; species Phalangium opilio. Next base: position 11,757,410 of record NW_028324185.1, on the reverse strand, counting down.
AAACACACGTCCACCAGCCAATGAGAAAAACCGGAAATACATAGTTCAAATTGGCGAAATATTGCCAAGGTCTTTAGCAAAGGCTTAAGCGTTTAACAATTTCCTTTGTATCCTCAATAATTCAAATGAGCACCTAAAATGTATCACTGAAGGGTGTATTTAACTTTCGGCTCACTCTGAACCGTTAACACCTCCTATAAGAGGAGGCGAAACAAGGTCATTTCTAGTTTAAATCTAGGGTATCTTATGTCACAGACCCAATCGCTTCAACACTTGTGGATAGATGAAGAATTAACACCCATATTATCGAATGAATATACAAAATGCGATTACACTATATATAAATGTAGTAAAGCTGAATTACAAAGTAAACACCAAATTTGAAATATTAATATCAAAAGATGTTCTTGGAATATTAAGATGAAACAGAGCTTTATAGCTACACAACTACTTAAAGAATCGTAATGCCGAAAAATATTTAAAATATTTCCATTTAATTCCCTGCAAAAAGGAAATGTTATCGTTTTGTAAGAGATCTTATTATTAACTTTGATGTGCGTGTAGTGTTTCGATTCGGATGCAATCTTCATTACTCGTTCTATATAAACTCTCACTTGTGTCATTACATTGAAATAAGTTTATCTTAAATAATTAATTAAATGTAAATGACATTAATTATTTTAATCGCCAGTAAATAACATTAAAAATAGTTAAATCGTTTAAAATAAAGTTGTTCCTATTATCTTTCGAAACTTTGCTAATATTGACGTTTAAAGTGAAGGGTATCCCTCTTGCCCGCTTTCTTCAAATTTCTGGGTATATATACGATTCGTTTCCATTATAATAATAGATAAAAACGCATTCGCGTGAACCGATGGTGGAAGCCCTGCCATTGGGAGGCTAGACGTTTCTCGTAACACTAGCCGATCGCCGCGTATATCTTAAAACCAAACGATAACGATGGAGAAGAAGCCGGAGTGGACAAAGACCTGAGGATGGTGGTGCATAGAAGCTGGTGTCAATGTGGGATTGACGAAGAACAGAAGATGGTGGTGCATAGAAGCTGGTGTCAATGTGGGATTGACGAAGTACAGAAGATGGTAGTGCTTACGAGCCAGCAACTACAGGCTTAGTGTCCATGTGGGATGGACAAAGACTAGCAGATTGTGGTCCTTAGAAGCCAGTTAGTAAACACTGCTCTTGGTAGATGAATGGCCAAATTTCCGTGAACCGCGAACGCGTTCCGGAAATCGGGTATTTGTTTGCTCCGATTTGTAAACTGCGAACGCGGTCACGTGGGGTCTGACAGACAGACAGACACACAGATACACACACAGACACACACACAGACAGACAGACATGGCCGGTGTAATACCACTCCGTGACATACGTCACTCGGAGAGGTAAAAACTGAAAATAACTGCTTACAGCTAAAATGAGCCCGAATGGTAAAAAGTGAAGTTGGTCTCTCTGCGCTGCTGGCCTGCTACTCCTTTTGTTTATCTTCTATGGCAAAAACACTAACTTCGGAAATCGAGGTGTAGCAAATTGAAAAAAAACCCCCATGCTGTTGTTAACTTGATCACATATATTTATTTTCTAGACCGTGATTGGGATATTCGGGTAACATTGGCTTTTAAGATTATTTAGAAGGAAAGAAACCGTGTCTGTTTGAAGAATTTTTGGAAAATATTATACTTAGTATCTTTATTGATAATTTGTTAAAAAGTGAAACACATAATTAATAAAATATGCAAATAACACTACTTCCTCAGAGTTTCAAACTGAAGAATGTTCGTTAGCTTTATTGAACTCTTAAAAACCATACAGTCTCTTTCAATTGTTCCTTAATATTTTATTGGCCCTCCCCTAACCCTTAAACACATTCTTAATCTTTTTCTAAACGGCAGACATAAAAGCTGAATAAAATTAGGAGGCAAAACATTGTAAGCTGCCATGACCATATTCAATAGGTCGGCCCTGTTCTTGGGTATTCGTTTCTCCATGTTATTAACCATGTAAGCCCACATGGTTTCAATCGGGTTTAAGTCGGGTGAGAGAGCGGGCCAGTCCAGAACGTCAATCCCATTGTTTTCCAGATATCTTGCAACGATTCGGGACGAATGGGCTGTGCAGTTGTCTTCTGAAACCATACACGAAAACAATATTTTAAGTTAGAATAAAATAATGATTAGTTTATTAATATTAATACCGGTCGCGGTCGTCTTCATTATATATAGCTGCCATAGAGGGGAACATGGCTTTTCTCAAGATATCTATATAGGCGTTGCCGTTGAGACGACCCTCAATTGGTTGCAATACTCCCACTCGCCCATCGAAAATGCAACCCCAAACGTTCACGCAAAAACGACCGCTGGATTTTGTGTAGTTCACATACTCAGGAACTTATCGCTGGTTTTGAATCCTCGAAACCCACACAACAGGCGACGAAGATAAACTTTGCAACGTCTATAAAATAATACGGGTGAAGTAAGACATAACAGCTTTGACCAAAATTAATTGACATTATTCGCTGAACCTTTTCGTCCGAAAATAGGATGTATCGTTCTAGATCTTCCCTTGGCCAGGCTAAAAGTTCCCTGAAGAACTGGCGGCGTATTCTCTTATGCATTGCCGTCAATGATGGCTTGTTTGCGGACCTGCGTCGCCTTACGCCCGCCTTCTTCAATCTTCCCCAAACAGTTGGGACGGTAACCCGAACACCGTCCCTAACTTCCCAACGGTCTCGTAGTTGTCTTATCGACAAGAACTTATACGTTTTAGCGTCTCGAATTAACGCTCTATGCTACCGAGAATTTCGCACCAAAGGTCTTCCAGACCTATCTAGATCCTACGGCCATATAATCGAATTACACTCAACTAAGCCCATTAAATTAAATCTATATATGTAAACATAACGTTAAGGCGCCCTAGCTATATACTACCGGTTCTAGCAAAAGTAACATTGAAACCATACTTACCTGTATCCTCTGAAACCTTTGGTAGCGTGCATACGTATACTGAGCTCCACGACTTGAACATCCAACTTGATTTGCAATGTGGTTCCAAGTCAAGCCTTCTTGCCGCATTCTAACGATTTCCAAACGTTGTTCTTATGTAATACGAGGCATGATTTATGAATACAATTAACGAGCTCTCGGGACCTTATATACAACATTTTTTCATTATAAAAAGACATATTACACCAACCGTTTCGTTTTGCAAGTTAAAAAACAAGTAAGAATACCAGTTGTCGTAAAACCTCAACGGTAAGTATGGTTTCAATGTTACTTTTGCTAGAACCGGTAGTATATAGCTAGGGCGCCTTAACGTTATGTTTACATATATTTAATTTAATGGGCTTAGTTGAATGTAATTCGTTTATATCGCTGTAGGATCTAGATAGGTCTGGAAGACCTTTGGTGGGAAATGCTCGATAGAATAGAGCGTTAATTCGGGACGCTAAACCGTTCTTGTCGATAAGACAACTACGAGACCGTTGGGAAGTTAGGGACGGTGTTCGGGTTACCGCCCCAACTGTTTGGGGTAGATTGAAAAAGGCGGGCGTTAGGTGACGCAGGTCCGCAAACAAGCCATCATTGACGGCAATGCATAAGAGAATACGCCGCCAGTTCTTCAGGGAACTTTTAGCCTGGCCAAGGGAAGATCTAGAACGATACATCCTATTTTCGGACGAAAAGGTTCAGCGAATAATGTCAATTAATTTTGGTCAAAGCTGTTATGTCTTACTTCACCCGTATTATTTTATAGACGTTCCAAAGTTCATCTTCGTCGCCTGTTGTGTGGGTTTCGAGGATACAAAACCAGCGATACGTTCCTGAGTATGTGAACTACAAGAAAACCAGCGGTCGTTTTAGCGTGAACGTTTGGGGTTGCATTGGCGATGGACGAGTGGGAGTTTTGCAACCAATTGAGGGTCGTCTCAACGGCAACGCCTATATAGATATCTTGAGAAACGCCATGTTCCCCTATATGGCAGCTATATATAATGAAGACGACCGCGACCGGTATTAATATTTATAAACTAATCATTATTCTTTTCTTACTTAAAATATTGTTATTGTGTATGGTTTCAGCAGGACAACTGCCCAGCCCATCCGTCCCGAATCGTTGCAAGATATCTGGAAAACAATGGGATTGACGTTCTGGACTGGCCCGCTCTCTCGCCCGACTTAAACCCGATCGAAACCATGTGGGCTTACATGGTTAATAACATGGAGAAACGAATACCCAAGAACAGGGCCGACCTATTGAATATGGTCATGGCAGCTTACAATGTTTTGCCTCCTAATTTTATTCAGCTTTTATGTCTGCCGTTTAGAAAAAGATTAAGAATGTGTTTAAGGGTTAAGGGAGGGCCAATAAAATATTAAGGAACAATTGAAAGAGACTGTATGGTTTTTAAAAGTTCAATAAAGCTAACGAACATTCTTCAGTTTGAAACTCTGAGGAAGTCGTGTTATTTGCATATTTTATTAATTATGTGTTTCACGTTTTAACAAATTATCAATAAAGATACTAAGTATAATAATAATATAATATATATTCCCGAAGTTGGTGTTTTTGCCATAGAAGATAAACAAAAGGATTAGAAGGCCAGCAGCGCAGAGAGACCAACTTCACATTTTACCATTCGGGCTCATTTTAGCTGTAAGCAGTTATTTTTGTTCATTTAATTTTTATGCTTTTAAATACGGTAGCTTAGAACGTCAGTTGTGAAATGCGCCTTGCCATTGCCTTAGTTGCGGGCGGCTTTATTATTAAGCCTAGCATTTGCGTTAAACGCGGGAGGCTTGTTGCTTTCATTGCTTTTTCTCTCTTAATCCGTTACTTTTATTTTTGGGAGAGCTCAAATTTTTGGAAGTGTTCCGACCGACAGAAAAATCGAAACCATTAGTCCCCGTTCGTCGCGTAACTTATAAGAATCACTCCAATCAATGGCTTTAAACAAATCAACGCTTTATTTATTTCAAACTGTTCCTTTACTTAAGCTTTTCTCTTGCATTATCCTTTCCGTGGTATCTAAACCGTTTTCCAAATCTATTCTTATTTTCTATTCTTTAAGTTCCATTCTTTAATTATTATGTCCGAAGACTATAGCTCCTAGCTTAGGTCTGAGCTCTATTTCTTTTATTTCTAATGTCCAACTAGGACTTCTAGCTTCTTTGCTAGATCTCAACAATTTCCATTTAAGTTATGACCGACTACGGACTTCAAGCTTCTTTGCTTGCTAACAACATTTTATTTTCTTATGTCTATCTAAGGACGTCTCGCTTCTTCGCTAGCCCATAACCAACTGACTTTTCTCTTATGTCCAAGTTAGGATTCCTAACTTCTTGCTAGGTCTCAAACTTCAATTTCGATTTTCCACCCCCATATTCAAAGTTCAGTTTTGTTTTTACCAATTGCATTTATGGCCAGAGCATCGGCCTTTACCCTTATTATTCTATCCCCTCAATTTCTGTATTATTTTTCTTAATCTTAACATTGAAACAGTGCACGTGCATTTCATATAATACCCTGAATCTTTGAACAGTCCTATCCAAACTAACTAGTCTTTCTACTTTGTTTTTTAAGCGAACCGATCCCTTCGGTCAAAGATTCTATTTAAAGCAGTTATATTTATTTTTCTTATACAAAATATCCGACTAAAGCTATCTATTTTGTTTTGCAAGGAACAATAACAATCCAAAGTTTACAAAAAATATATAAAACACAAATTAATACAATCAAAAAACATGAATATTTCGCGCGCGCCTGAATTAGGCCTAATTCTTTAAAACAACACTCAGTTATTTTTGTTCATTTAATTTTTATGCTTTTAAATACGGTAGCTTAGAACGTCAGTTGTGAAATGCGCCTTGCCATTGCCTTAGTTGCGGGCGGCTTTATTATTAAGCCTAGCATTTGCGTTAAACGCGGGAGGCTTGTTGCTTTCATTGCTTTTTTTCTCTTAATCCGTTACTTTTATTTTTGGGAGAGCTCAAATTTTTGGAAGTGTTCCGACCGACGGAAAAATCGAAACCATAAGTCCACGTTCGTCTCGTAACTTATAAGAATCACTCCAATCAATGGCAAAGTCACTCAGTTTTTTGCTTTAGGCGAATCAACGCTTTATTTATTTCAAACTGTTCCTTTACTTCAGCTTTTCTCTTGCATTATCCTTTCCGTGGTATCTAAACCGTTTTCCAAATCTATTCTTATTTTCTATTCTTTCCTTATTATGTCCAAAGACTACCGTTTCAAATTTCCAAGTTCCATTCTTCGAGGGGGAAACCACTAGGAAAATTTTGTACACCTGATTTCAGATTTCAAATGACTTCAATTGAACTATAATAGACTTCATTTGACTTCAAAGACTTCACTAACTGTATTTGATTTCAAATGACTTCATTAAAATTTAAAAAGACTTCAAGTGATTTCAATACAATTTTTAAAGACTTCAAGTGTCTTCAATATAATTTTTAAAGACTTCAATATGACTTCAACATAATTTAAAGACTTCAATGTGACTTCAATTTAGTTTGTAAAGATTTCAAGTGACTTCAACATAATTTAAAGACTTCAAGTGACTTCAGTATAATATGTGAAGACTTCAAGTGACTTCAGTATAATATGTGAAGACTTCAAGTGACTTCAGTATAATATGTGAAGACTTCAAGTGACTTCAGTATAATATGTGAAGACTTCAAGTGACTTCAGTATAATATGTGAAGACTTCTAGTGACTTCAACATAAGTTAGTGACTTCAATAGAATTTATAGACTAGAGCCGATTTCTATTTTTTCTCAAGACTTCATTAAATTGCAATAATTGAAAAGTATCTATGTACTTTGCTATTAAGTACTAAGGTGCAGAGCAACCAAAAGCAAGTATCGATGCCGAATTATATGGCGCAGATACAAGCCCGAATAGTATTGGTCCATGTCTCACTCTAAAGAATTCTGCGGCGTTATACGCGGGAAAAATATTATCACGTGATCGGCCGCCATTTACGGAAAGAAGATTTTATATGGCATAGCTAACTCGATCACGTTCGTGAGCGCGTGGGCTGTGTTTTAAAGTGATTATCGTCTAATTCATACTCGGATTCATGGTTCAGAGAACTAGATGGCGCAATTTTTAAATAGGCAGCTTTTATGTCGTATTCTCTGACTTTTTATTATTTTCTTACACGTTTCGAAATTAAGGTTCCCAATTTAGTTAAAATAATAGTTTATTAAGCCAATAGGTGATTATATTAAGTATTTGGTCTTGCTGAACTTGTTGAAAATAAGAAATCGTCATCACGACGCGATTTTTTACGTGACTTGACACGTGATTTATAGTAGAATGCGCGAGATGAAATTGGTTTTCAAACTATCCTACAACATGAAAACCAATTTCCTCACGCGCATTCTTTATCCATGATCTTATGATTCTGAGCGCGAGCGCCATTTCTCCAGACTAGATACGTCACTCGATAGCGACGATTTGTTATATTTTTCAATTAACTAATCCTTCTTTATATATTTACCTATAAAACTTCGTCACAAACAAAAATATATCGTTTACGAATATTCTTTGAAAACGGAATGATTAGCCGCCGACAATAAGTCCAAGAAGGCAAAAAATACTGGGGAAAGTGTCTGGCACGAGGGTAAGATTGCAATGCACCTCCAAAAACGGCCGAAAATTGAGTGCCCTCTGTAGAGGAGGCGTTACTGCAAAACGGACCAAGACTCTAGAAAATAATAGTTGTAGAAAAGGAAATTTCCAGCTACGATTTTCCAAAAAAAACCCGCAAACCTTAAACAATACTATCGTATTTTTTGACTAACACAAGGTGTGTAGCTTGACCGCAAACATTAGAAGTGAAGTGCGAAAGAACCTCAAAATTTCGCAAATTAAGCTTATTACTGGTGTATGTATTGTGCCAATCAGGTGGAATATCGCTCCATTCCAAACCTAGCGACCCTGTTGATGAGGAATTATTACTCCCATTCTTTGTGAATATTAATAATCGCCTTCAAAAATACTATTATCTATTATGATAATCAGGTTGTGGAAACTTTTCTGTTTTGGATTTTGTACTATACTCTGTAAATAATCTCTTTTTATCCGAGCTGAGCCTCCAAAAACACGTTGCGATACGGTGTCCTCCCATTGGATCGAATCCCATTCGACCGAATTCCCAATCGACCGATTTTATCTGAAATATGTTTTTAAATCCCGCCGTTTGTGCGGTTTCTGTCTATTGGGATTTTTTATTAGGAAAATTATTATAAGGCTATATAAGTTAATTTAGCGATAGGAACTTTCGTCTCACCGTGGCGCATTGGAAGAGTATCGGCCTACCGTGCGATAGTCCTTGCATCGATTCTCCCAAAGAAAAAGTAAACTACGTAATAATAGTTTCATGCAATTGATTATTAATTTCATTTGAACTTAATTGCAGTTACGTTAGACAATGTGGGAAACTATAAAGTAATAAAAAAATACTATTGCAATAATGGCCTTTGAGTATTTGAAATATTTTGCGTAAATTTTAGTAAAATTACGGTAACATTTTAGAGGGTTAAGGTTAAGGTGGGTTGGGTTAGGTTAGATTAGGTTAGGTTGGGTTGGGTTAGGGTTTGGTTATGTTTTGTTAGGTTGGGTTAGGTAGGGTAAGGATAGGTATGGTTAGGTTATGTTTTTTTAGGTTGGGTTAGGTTAGGGTCAGGTTAGGTTAGGTTAGGTTTGGTTTGGTTAGGTTAGGTTTGGTTAGTTAAGGTTAGGTTTGGTTGGGTTTGGTTAGGTTAGGTTTGGTTAGGTTTGGTTGGGTTTGATTAGGTTAGGTTAGGTTAGGTTTCATTAGATTAGGTTAGGTTAGGTTAGGTTTGGTTAGGTTTGGTTATGTTTGGTTATTTTAGGTTTGGTTAGGTTTGGATTGGAAGTTGTAGGATTTTCCATAATATTTTTATTTTCATTGAGGTCCTTGCATAATAAAGGCGGGCCTTTTCCAACAAATTTTTTTTATAAAGATTCTGGAGCAATTAACGCTGAATTTATTAAGTTCCTTGAACAATAAATATATGCCTTTTCCAAAATATTGATTGTTTTACTGGTCATTTCAGGTTGGCTTTGATTCGGCTCGGCTACAATAGAGGCATCCTTTTAAACTTGGGATGTGACCATCACAGTATCATTATTTATATGGGAAAGTGAATTGATAGACGCAAGCTTTAGGACAAGGGTATTTTCTTTAAACCAAAACAGGTACTTTTTAATTCGGCGTTAAATATATATCTTTAAATAGCAATGAAAATTTTAAGATAATAAACCCGCACGTTTGGGCTATATTCGGTCCAACGGGATTCGGTTCAATGGGACATTCGGTCTAATGGGATTCGGTCCAATGGGCCAGCAGCTTAGATACACCAAACCAGAAGTGGTATGAGACTAGAAGTGAAGGGCTCTAGCATTGGTAATAGATCCTGGCACTAGTGAACAAATTTGAGGATTTTATGCCGCTTCCCACGCTCTAAAACTAGAGAGAGAAAAATTGGTCGAGTTCCAAAAACATTTCCCACCCCCTTCCCCTCAACCCAAAGCCGCAGAACACGGACCCGGCTCCTTGAATCTAGTTCGGCCGTCTACCACCGCGAGCGTCTCACGTTTTGGAGGGAAAATTCTGAAACCGCCACTAGAGGGCCAACCGTTTGTGTTTTATCAAGTCTTTTCACTAATGCCGAGTGAAGAATTTGGTTAGCTCAATACTTCTAGTATCATACCACTTCTGACCAAACTCAGGTTCAATCGGTTGGTTTTTCAAACAAATAAGCGCACGCGCACGCGAGTGAGATTTCATCGGACCTCACCTCGAGATTCCAGAATGGAAATTTACCGCAACCCCAGGAGAGAGGAATTTTTTGGGAAACAACTGGGAGGCTCCGCTGGGTCAAGAGAGGCTACAATTTTAAACCCTTTTTAGTGACTTCACTCTAAAAACTTGTATGAGAAAAAAGACCTGGCTACCCTAGCAGGCAATGGAATAGATTTAGTTGTATTTTGATATTAAACTCTGGACTTTTACTTTAGTTGTTAAAACTCGGCCTTTCATCCTCGAACCAACTCTTGGTTTAGTGATTTTTAATCTATCTTAGAAACCTTGTTTTTCAGTCGGCAAGGTTTTAGTGCCTAATTATCTCTCCCACCTTCAAATGAACTATTTCTCCCCCACAGACCCAATTTTTAAGAAACGAAAAGAGAGAAAAAAATCATATGCAAGGAACTTCATGAGACTTGAATAGATTTGAAACGGAATTTCAATAGACTTCAAGATGTTTTTAACGGATTTCCTTGGACTTCAAGAGATTTTTCAAGAACTTCATATGACTTCAAGAGATTTCCAACGGACTTCATCAACTTCGAGAGATTTCAAGGGGACTTCGTATGACTTCAAGAGGACTTCGTATGACTTCAAGAGGACTTCGTATGACTTCAAGAGGACTTCGTATGACTTCAAGAGGACTTCGTATGACTTCAAGCGATTTCCAAGGGACTTCGCGTGACTTCTCTAGGGACTTCCGAGATATCAACCTAATTTTGCGATTTATAGAGACTTCAAAAATAATTTCTGGACTTCAATCGTGATTTCAAATATTTTGTACACCTGATTTCACAAGTGGTTTCCCCCTCGCCATTCTTTAATTATTATGTCCGAAGACTATAGCTCCTAGCCTAGGTCTGAGCTCCATTTCTATTATTTCTTATGTCCAACTAGGACTTCTAGCTTCTTTGCTAGATCTCAACAATTTCCATTTAAGTTATGACCGACTACGGACTTCTAGCTTCTTTGCTTGCTAACAACATTTTATTTTCTTATGTCTATCTAAGGACTTCTCGCTTCTTCGCTAGCCCATAACCAACTGACTTTTCTCTTATGTCCAAGTGAGGATTCCTAACTTCTTGCTAGGTCTCAAACTTCAATTTCTATTTTCCACCCCCATATTCAAAGTTCAGTTTTGTTTTTACCAATTGCATTTATGGCCAGAGCATCGGCCTTTACCCTTATTATTCTATCCCCTCATTTTCGATATTATTTTTCTTAATCTTAACATTGAAACAGTGCACGTGCATTTCATATAATACCCTGAATCTTTGAACAGTCCTATCCAAACTAACTAGTCTTTCTACTTTGTTTTTTAAGCGAACCGATCCCTTCGGTCAAAGATTCTATTTAAAGCAGTTATATTTATTTTTCTTATACAAAATATCCGACTAAACCTATCTATACTGTTTTGCAAGGAACAATAATAATCCAAAGTTTACAAAAAATATATAAAACACAAATTAATACAAACAAAAAACACGAATATTTCGCGCGCGCGTGAATTAGGCCTAATTCTATAAAAAACATTCTTACACATCAATTTAAACCTCATATACTTATTTTCAACAAGGCTATAGACAACATTAGGTTCCGTTTAGCGACGCTCAATCGTGTAGCGAATGTTCCTAGCATGAAAGCTATCTCCTCTGAAGTTGTTTTTTATATATGGAATAGTCCAATTTGTCTATTTGAAGGTCTCTCGTGCAGCGCATATGCCATCATGAATGAAATTTTCACTGGGCTGCAATGAGTCGTGTTGAAGACCCAGACATAATTAATGAGTTTCAGATATTATTATGTCATGGCCCAATTGACAACGTTTTCAAACCGCTTGTCCTCTTTTAAAAACGCGGGTTTTCTCTTAATGAACGACGGGTTTGTTTCAAAGCATTGCGCCACAAGACCTAACATATATATATGCATAAAGCGCCATGACATCAACAAGCATTATTTCGACAAAGATTCGATTCTCGATTATTTATTATCGCCATTTAAATCGAAGTTGCCAGATTTTGAATAAAGGCTAATTACTCGTGAAATACTCATCCGAATTGAATTTGGTGAGAACTTTTCTAATATGAATCGACCCCAAGGAATCCGAAAATCGCATTTATAACCGCGAGAATCCAATATTTAAAAAGTTGCTAATTCGGACACTTCCGGTTTCCGGTAAAAGTTTGCAATGGACAACTATGAAACGGATAAAATATGAAAGAGAAATGAAAATTTATTAAAATGCAATTTATTCCAGAGCGCTAGCTTGCATAGTTTTCGAAATATAGTAAAATATGTGCAAAAACTGCAACGCGCAAAGACTTCTTTAACGGTCTGTACTATGCATGTTCAGGAAAAGACTACTCTTATATCTATCCTACGTGTGAGTGTTATGCCTATTGTATTTGTATTACAAATTAAAATGTATCTGCGATTGTTTTTCAGCTACACATGAACGATTTGGCGTAAAACCGTCTAGAAAGCTTGATGTTTCCGTGCACGTTTTCTGAAAATTTAATGTTCTGTTCCTTGTTAGCACTTAGTGAAACCAGGGATAGATTTATTTTTTTAAGACGGAATGGGTAACAGGGTTATTCGGGTGCGCGTCCAAGTCCACGACCCCCCTACCCGTGACGGAGGGATATGAAAGAAGAGGCAGGTCTTATTTTCGTATGTATATCCGGGTCTAATAAACGTCGTCTGCCCCTTCGTCTGCCAAGTTGGAACGGGCTCAGATTATAATTTTTGAAAGAACATTGTTTAAAAATGGAAGTTGCACAAGACATAGGGCTTCCAACTGACAAAAAATCGGGGAAATAATACTAGTAACAACCTGGTTGTGAAGTTTTACAATAAGACTACGGTATTCCGGCGATCGATTTATAGTTCACGACAACCCAGAATGTGTCAAATGTTTCGCCAAGGTACAGCAAGTAACGGTTTAAATAAGGCTTTAAATATGTCATGCCATAGAATGCCTGTGTTTGTACACTATATTACTAAATTACAACTTACCGTTGCTAGTGATTCATTAAGTAGATATTGCGGATGCTTTTTTTCTATATGGTATCGTTAATTCCCCGTACTAATGTTGGATTTTGGTCGATGGGTATATGACGTGCTTAATTAGTTGCATAAAATACAATGATTTAAAACAATTAAAAAAAACACGATTAAATGAGCTATACTTACTTTTCGCAGTAACGACATTGAGCCACTTCATACTTAGAGGTACCATCCTCAGATGTTTTAAAAGACACATTAAAATGCCTCCAAACGTCGCTCCTAGTTTGTGGGCATTTAGATTGACTTGAAACACCCTCAGCCATGACTTTATTAGATATTTAACAACGAAAATCTAACCCTTCGTTAAGCAGAAATACTATGCGATTGATTTATCACGATAAGAGTTCAGACATCCGAATGTTTAATGACTAAATAACATGCGTATTACAAGCGCGGAAAACACCGCGGATTGTGAATGAAACAAAAAAAAACTCAATGAAAAAAATATGCCTACCTGTTTTTTATTTAACAGTTAATGTCTATTTTAAAATCTCGGCCTCTTTGGTTTTCAACAATACATAGCTTTATTGGTTAAAAAAATGTACGATTGGCAAAATAAATTTTTTATGTTTCCACGGTTGAACTTTAATCACTCAAGATTAAGTTTCCCTGATTGCAATTACTTTATTTATTTGAAATTATGCCAATAATATAACGAATACAATTACAGGATTCTACTACACCTTGAATTCGTTTAATTGTTTGTCGTATAAAATAATACTATGTTATATATATGAGTAAATCCCATTGCCCTTCAGATGATCTTATCCAATAAACAAAAGTTACAGAAATTCGGAGCACTAAGCAGGGGAAATTAAACAATGCTACCTAAATAGTTAGAAATAAAAATTTCTTACTTTTAAATATGTCCAATATTAGTTTACTGAAATATTCGAATACGTTAGCTCATTTTATTAGGTTATGTAATTTAACGTGGGGAAAGTCTAGAATGGACAAGTAAAAGTGTCCTTCGTTCTCAATCTCAAAATAAATAACAGGAAAGAGATATAATGCATACGATATTTAATGCTTTTTATAAGTGACGCAAACCCTAAAAAGTTATTTTTTTTTGCTTTAGCATTATAAACGGGTGTCAGGTCATAAGTAGGCCCCTGCAGAATATAAAAGCTTTCGTGGCAGTTATACATGTTGGAAATTAAGCTTCTCAAATTCTCTAATATAACTCAAACGCTTTCGGATCGGTTTTCGACGTCTGTCGCTTTTCGTAAAACAGTAACGGAACCTTTAGACTGACCACATTCCAAACATCTCTGACAGTGGACGCATTCCTTGGCGATGTCCTCGGGGATACTGCGGCAATACGTCTCGAGTTCAACTCCTCTGAGAGTTTGCTCAATGCCCCTTTTCCTCGAAACGCGAAAGAAATCAGCGAAGGAGACGAAAATGGCCAGCATTGTCGAAGCCGCGAATACCAGAAACAAGACGCTGACGTCGTGTAAGGAAGTCTTTGAAAATTCCATCACTCGTTTTTCATTCAGATATTTTGAACAGGCTTTCTTGCTAATGAGGTCTTTTGCTAGGATTTTATGTCCAGTCTCCCAAAAATTCATAAGCCTACAAAAATAATGACTGAAACTTCACCATTTTTAGAGATCATGGTTGCATAGAGTAATACTGAGAAGGGAGGAGCTACGGGAACGTGACGTCAACATTGGTAGTCTAAATTGTATGGCCTGAGCTGACGACTTCCAATATGGTCGCCAAACAGAGGTAAGAGATTGGAGGGTGTGACGTCACGAGAAAGTTCGTGGTAGCAGACTATATTTGCACCTGCATTGTTTGAGGGGCATGCCTACCTATTAACTAGAGCAGGGGGCGAAATTGCTAACCGCTGTCCTTGACCCGTACATCCAGTAAGTTGTGTAATATATTTTACATTCGCGACCCCAATTAAAATCTTTCCAAAAACATACAAGTCACGTAAAATTTTAACGCATTAGCGAGGTGTGTTAGTTTCGTATGTGCTAATGTAGTACAGTATTAGTGTTTTCTAACTCGCCAAGGTAAAATTCGAGATGGCTCACGGTTGGGGTACATTAAGTTCTTACTGAACCTAGCTAAAAATCTATTTCGTCGATCGAGCCTCCACACACAAACCACAAACATACACAACCACCGATCATAATCAAAAAAGACTTTCACATTCGTACCTAAAATCCGATTATAACTACCAGAAGTAAAATAAGGGACCTCGATACTTCTAGTCCCTTATCCTACTTCTGTAAATACATATATATTGAAGGGTCAGGAGAAGTATTCAACGAAACAAACACAGCCTCTATAGATAGTGCTCTTTCGCCTGAAACTGAATCTCTCATTCTAGGTACCTTGCCCGCACTGATTGTATACCAAAATCCCCCCAGCCAAAATCCCCCCGGCCAAAATCCCCCCATTTAACGCAATGCGACAAAATCCCCCCAATGTAGGACAAAATCCCCCCAATGTAAGACAAAATCCCCCCAAATCATTATAACAAGACAAAATCCCCCCAAATCATTATAACAAGACAAAATCCCCCCAAATCTTTATCAGAAGACAAAATCCCCCAACGAAAATCCTCTGAGAAATATATAACCAGACATACTGTGTGGTTTTGCATTAAATATATTTTTAATTAATAGGAAAATCTATTGGAAAAGGTGGCAGCTAATTAATAGGAGAATATTTTAGAAAAGATGGTAGCTAATTAAAAGGAGAATATTTTGGAAAATGTGGCAGCTAATTAGTAGGAGAGTATTTTGGAAAAGGTGGCAGCTAATTAGTAGCTAATTAAAAGGAGAATATTTTGGAAAATGTGGCAGCTAATTAGTAGGAGAATGTTTTGGAAAAGGTTGCAGCTAATTAGTAGGAGAATGTTTTGGAAAAGGTTGCAGCTAATTAATAGGAGAATATTTTGGAAAAGGTAGCAGCTAATTAAAAGGAGAATGTTTTGGAAAAGGTTGCAGCTAATTAATAGGAGAATATTTTGGAAAAGGTGGCAGCTAAGTAATAGGAGAATATTTTGGAAAAGGTAGCAGCTAATTAAAAGGAGAATGTTTCGGAAAAGGTTGGAGCTAATTAATAGGAGAATATTTTGGAAAAGGTGGCAGCTAAGTAATAGGAGAATGTTTTGAAAAAGGTGGTAGCCAATTAAAAGGAGAATATTTTGGAAAAGGTGGTAGCTATTTAAAAGGAGATTATTTTGGAAAATGTGGCAGCTAATTAGTAGGAGAATGTTTTGGAAAAGGTGGCAGCTAATTAATAGGAGAATATTTTGGAAAAGGTGGCAGCTAATTAATAATAAAATCTTTTGGAAAAGGTGGCAGCTAATTAATAGGAGAATATTTTGGAAAAGGTTGCAGCTAATTAATAGGAGAATATTTTGGAAAAGGTGGCAGCTAATGAATAGGAGAATATTTTGGAAAAGGTGGCAGCTAATTAATAGGAGAATGTTTTGGAAAAGGTGGTAGCTAATTAAAAGGAGAATATTTTGGAAAAGGTGGTAGCTATTTAAAAGGAGATTATTTTGGAAAATGTGGCAGCTAATTAGTAGGAGAATGTTTTGGAAAAGGTGGCAGCTAATTAATAGGAGAATATTTTGGAAAAGGTGGCAGCTAATTAATAATAAAATCTTTTGGAAAAGGTGGCAGCTAATTAATAGGAGAATATTTTGGAAAAGGTTGCAGCTAATTAATAGGAGAATATTTTGGAAAAGGTGGCAGCTAATTAATAGGAGAATATTTTGGAAAAGGTGGCAGCTAATTAATAGGAGAATGTTTTGGAAAAGGTGGTAGCTAATTAAAAGGAGAATATTTTGGAAAAGGTGGTAGCTATTTAAAAGGAGATTATTTTGGAAAATGTGGCAGCTAGTTAGTAGGAGAATGTTTTGGAAAAGGTGGCAGCTAATTAATAGGAGAATATTTTGGAAAAGGTGGCAGCTAATTTATAGGAAAATCTTTTGGAAAAGTTGGCAGCTAATTAATAGGAGAATATTTTGGAAAAAGTGGCAGCTAATTAATAGGAGAATATTTTGGAAAAGATGGCAGCTAATTATAGGAGAATGATTTGGAAAAGGTGGTAGCTAATTAAAAGGAGCATATTTTGGAAAAGGTGTCAACGAATTATTGGAACCAAACCAAACCTAACCTAACCAAACCTGACCTAACCTAACCAAACCTAACCGTTAAATATAATTTGGAGGGATTTTGTCGATTAAATATGATTTGGGGGGATTTTGTCCATTAAATATGATTTTGGGGGGATTTTGTCCATCAAGTAGGAATTTTGGGGGGATTTTGTCCATCTAGTAGGAGTTTTGGGGGGATTTTGTCCGTTACTTATGATTTGGGGGGATTTTGTCCGGGGGGATTATGTCTGGGGGGATTTTGGGTCACACCCGCCCGCACTCCCTATCTCACCAACTACTAACCAAAACAAGTTGGGAAACCAAAATAACCTCTCCGAGTAGAGACGCGGAATATCTGCTAAGCGGTGGAATACTTTACCTTATGTTAATGACGTTTTTGATGAAATTTGAGGAATTGATTGAGAGTTGAAACGAACTAAAGGACGTTAAAAAAGTGTTTTTTCCGTAATGCAAAGGCTTTTTCGAGGTGTAATCACGATTACAAAAATATTCCAAATGACTAATACTCCCAATGTAAACCGCGTTTCCCTTGTTGAAGACGGCATTCCAGCCTTCTCCCTTCTTCAGCGGGAACTTCTTCCATCTTCTGTCATGTTCTTTAATGACATCTGGACGGGTGGCCTATTCAACACAACTATAAATTCAACCTTAGAAATTTTTTAATGATAAAATGTAAGCTAGGTTGAATTGGAGCATTTTGGAGGGTTGGATCAGAGAGGAGTAAAATTGGAGTCGTATTGTGGGGGTGAACTAGCATTCTACACCGCGTGTCCTAGTCTATATCTATATAAATGAAAGTCCTGACTGACTGACAGACTGACTGATAGTCAACGCCCAGCCCAAACCGCTTGCCCAAGAAGGCTGAAAATTTGCAGGAACGTTACTCATAAGTAGTAGGGCGTACTAAGAAAGAATTTTTCCAATCCTCTGCCATTTTAAAAAATGGCGCCCAGAAATGTAAAAAATATTCTCAATGCAACAAAGTCCGCGCGTTTCAACCGATTTCACAAATGTTTAGTACACTGGTTTCCTTTAACTTATAGACCGGCTAAATGGTCTTTTGGGTTCGATTTGTCGCCATCTTTTTAAATGGCGGCCAGAAACTTAAGAACCCTTCTTTATGGAATAATGGCCGCGTGAAAAGTACTAAAAAATGCATCCCTAGGGGCTGACGGGCAACGCCGAGTGCCTTCGCTCCTAGAGTGCTACAAAAATATTAGTCCAATAAGTAAAATCTACCCATTCTTTATATCATTTTGCTGGAAGTTCTTATTACACGTGAGTGACGCTAGTCTCCCATATGAGCCAAAGGTTCATTCTTGTCGCGTTGCTTACTGTTTCTACTTCATATATTGAGCAGCTATTTGGCACCCACTCTCCAACACAAAATGTATTATTTTCTAAAGTTCTCTTACTGATTGCGAACTACAGCAAATGAACGCCTTTTTATCTGTGTGACGTAAAATGTAGGATTGAGAACCTGGTGACCTTGAAAGTGGACATTTTAAACGACTATTCAAAAATAAATTCGAATTACAGGGGTTTTAAATACGAATATAGTTCCTTAAACCAAGAAATCGTTTGCAACGGAATAAATTCGAATAGAAACGGAGAATTCGGTTTAAAACGGGAGGGACTACTATGGCCATATGACATATCAAGCGGTTTTTTTTGGAATTTCAACGCGATTGCGCAGTTCGCGTTTTGTTTTTCTCTCACGAAATACTCAGTCTTAGCGTGGGGAGCTGAAAGAAAGGAAAAATTCCATTCCATTGGGGAACTACAATATTTTTTTCTGTTAATTTTCAAATTTTCCTAACTGTCGGACACCCAATTTTCAGCCTTCCAATATTTGGAAAACCAGTTGTCGAAACCCAATTGTCGTAGACGTAGAAAGGTTTGAGGAAAATGTCAATACGAAAGGGTTTCTTGATGGAGCAAGAGATTCTCGCGACATAAAATTGTTCTTTGTGGTTACAACTAGGGATGCACCGATATGGGTACAGCCATGAGTTAATAATATGTTAGCTCCCTATAAGTTACTCAGGCAATTCATTTTTATACTCCAGTGTTTTCTCCCGCGCCGCCGGCTTCCCAATTATATGCGACGCTCTGCGGCCGCCACGTGAACGAAAATCTTATTTACTCTTCTTTCCGGTTTTTCCCCGGAAGCGCGTGTAAAGGAAGCTATAGCCAATGATATCGGAGCTATTTAAGCAGCCGAATATTTCGCTCAGTTGCCTCGGTTAAGAAAACCGTTAGGAGATCAGTGGATTGGATTTAGCTCTTGTATAATTTTCTCGTTTCAAGTCAAAATAACAACTTAAGCATTCTTTATCAATATCGGCAAATTGCATTGATTTCGTGCATTTTTTATCTCAGTACTGACACAAACGCCATGAATTAATGTTAAATTGTTAGATCACAAACATTCACGACTAAAACACTCCCTTGGTGAAAAAGCAGCCGACGACTCTAGGTCGAGGAGCCGTACGAGCGGGATTTTTTTTTCGACAAGAGAGAGCGCAACATTCGGGTTTTTTCCCGCGCGGGCGAAATGAGAAGAAATTGCTGGATACATTACGCCTATGGAGCCTGAGTAACTTATAGGGAGCTAACATATTATTAACTCATGGTACAGCCGATATATCGGTCGATATTATCGGCCCATAAAAAATATAATTCATGATAATTTTTCTCCATGAATATAGTTTCCAAGAGTAGAATCAACATAATTTTATTAGAGTCATGTTTCACATCTCTTTCGTTTAATATGGTACAGACTGTTAAAAAAGTCTTTGCGCGTTGCAGTTTTCGCACATATTTTACTATATTTCAAAAACTATTCAAGCTAGCGCTCTGGAATAAAGTGCGTTATAAAAGTTTTGCATTTCTCTTTCATATTTTACCCGTTTCACAGTTGTCCTTTGCATACTTATACCGGAAACCGGAAATGTCAAAATTATCAACTTTGAAAATATTGGATTCTCGAGGATATAAATGCGATTTTCGGATTCCTTGGGGTCGATTCATATTTGAAAAGTTTTCACCAAATTCAATTCGGATGAATAGGTCACGAGTAATCAGCCTTTATTCAAAATCTGGCAACTTCGATTTAAATGGCGATAATTCATAATCGAGTATCGAATCTTTGTCGTAATAATGCTTGTTAGATGTTATGGCACTTTATGCATATATAAATGATTGGTCTTGTGGCGCGATACTTTGAAACAATTCAGACGCTCATTAAAGGGATGGTGAAGTGGAAAATTAAGATTTTTTTTTTATTCTTCTATAAGACCAATCTGCATACAGTGCATAGTGAATTATCCAGGAAATAACACCGAACGATTTTTATACGTCAATTAGTTTGAAATTTCATGGATAATTTTAAATAAGGATCTCCGACCAGTCGCGTCCTTTTATAAACAATTTTCTCGTGGTACGTTCCGTGTTGAATCAATTTATCGCGAGATTTGAAAAAAATTGCGTGATGTGACAATTGTGGCGCGAGACATGGAGCGTGCCACGAGAATTATGTTAACAAAAAGGCACGGCGTTACGCGATTGGTCGGAGGTCCTTATTTAAAATTATTCTTAAAATCTTAGCCTAATTTGAATATTAAAATCAATGGGAGGTATTTCCTAAATTTTTCATTATGCAGACTGGTCTTATAAGAACCGATAAAAAATCACTTTAATTTCCACTTCCCCCTCCCTTTAAGAGAAAACTCGCGTCTTTTGAAGAGGATAAGCGGTTTGAAAATATTGTTATTTGGGCCATGATATCATAATATTTAGAACTCATATTAATTACGTCTAGGTCTTCAGCCCGACTCATTGCAGCCTAGTGAAAATCTCACTCATGATGGCATATGCGCTTCACGAGATCCCTTCAAATAGACATATTCGACTATTCCATTTAAGAAACAACTTCAGAGGAGATGGCTTCTATGCTAGGAAGGTTCGCTACGCGATTGAGCTTCGCTAAACGGAGCCTGGGGTTGCCTATAGCCTCATGCGTATAGAGCAAATGTCAGGCCATTGAAAGATTTTATTTTAGAGGTAGGAATAGGGAACAGAGTAATCTAGGCGCGCGTCAAAGTCCCGGACCCCTTCCTCGGGACGGTGGGATATGAAAGAAGAGGCGGGTCATAGCGACAGAGGTAAAAAATAATTACGTATTTTTTGCCGCCCCAGTCAGTAACGTCATAAAAACCTAGTTTAAGTGAGCCAATCTGAAATTTTAAACTTTTTATTACGTGTTGGAAGGAAGGCTCTATACTGGGCTATGAGTCGGACTGAATTAAACACTAACCGTTCTCTATTCCTACTTCTAAAATTAAATATATCTCTGGTGAGGCTTAATAATAAAGCCGACCACAACCAAAGCATGGGCAAAGGCGTATTTCACAACTGACGTTCAAAGCTACCGATGGAAAAGCCTAAAAATTAAATGAAAAAAAAATGAATGCCGGTAAGAATGATCACAACTGAAAATAACAGCTAACAGCTAAAACGAACCCGAACGGTAAAAACTTGAAGTTAGTCTCTGCGCTGCTGGTCTGCTACTCCTTTTGTTTATTTTCTATGGCAAAAACACTATTTTTGGGCATCGAGGGGTAGTGAAAAAAAAAACATCAATGCAGTTACTTGCTCGATCATTTATATAAATATATTACTTCGGGCGTGATACATGCAGTTAGGGAGTAATGGGGATATTAGGGAATTTTGTGTTTTAAGACTTTTATTATGAGGGAAAGAAGGCATGCCTTTTTTTTGAAGAATTTTTCGAAAACTTTTATTATCTTTGTTAATAATTAGTTAAAAGCTGACAAATTTTAATAAAATTTGGAGGAAAATTTTCAAATAACAAGACTTCCTTCGAGTTTTAAATTAAAGATAGTTCGTTTGCTTTATTAACTAGACTTTATGTCTGTCTTTAAGAATAAGATTAAGAATGATTTTGAAGGGAGGGTGAAGTGAAAAAATGTGTTTTTATCGATTCTTCTACTAATTATGAGACTATTCTGCATAGTGAAACATCCAGGAAATATCTCAGAATGATTTTAAAATTCAAATTCGGTTTAGGTTTTATGGATAATTTAAAGTAATAACCTCCGACCGATCGCGTAACGCCCTGCCTTCCTATTGACAAAATTCTCCATGCCCAATGGAATTTATCGCGAGATTTAATAAAAGTTTCTCACGATGTGACAATCGTTGTGCGTGATATAGAGCGGGCAACGGAAATTTTGTTAATAGGAAGGCAAGGGCGTTAAGCGATTGGTCAGACTTGCTTACTTCAAATTATCTATAAAATCTGAGCCTAATTTGAATTTTAAAATCATTCGGAGACTTTATTTCCAGGAAGTTTCACTATGCAAAATGGACTTATATTTAGAAGAAGAATCGATAAAAAATCACTTTATTTTCCTCTTCATCCTCCCTTTAAAGGCTAGGGAGGTCCAATAAAAAATCAAGCAATAATTAAAACTGAAAGTGACGGCCTAGTTTATAAAAAATAGTTCAATAAAGCACACGAACATTCTTCAATTTGAAACTCGAAGAAAGTCTTGTTATTTGAAAATTTTTGTCCAAATAATTTTATAGATATTTTTCAACTTTTAAAGATATTAAAAGTTATTCGAAATATCTTTAAACAGGCTTGTTTTCTTTCCTTCACAATAAATTTTTTAAAACACAAAATGCCCTAATATCCCAATACCTCCCTAAGTTAGAGTTTTTGCCATAGAAAATAAACAAAAGGAGTAGCAGACCAGCAGCGCAGAGACTAACTTCAAGTTTTTACCGTTCGGGTTCGTTTTAGCTGCTAGCTGTTATTTTCAGTTGTGATCATTCTTACCGGCATTAATTTTTTTTTTCATTTAATTTTTAGGCTTTTCCATCGGTAGCTTTGAACGTCAGTTGTGAAATACGCCTTTGCCAATGCTTTGGTTGTGGTCGGCTTTATTATTAAGCCTCACCAGAGATATATTTAATTTTAGAAGTAGGAATAGAGAACGGTTAGTGTTTAATTCAGTCCGACTCATAGCCCAGTATAGAGCCCCTCCTTCCAACACGTAATAAAAAGTTTAAAATTTCAGATTGGCTCACTTAAACTAGGTTTTTATGACGTTACTGACTGGGGCGGCAAAAATACGTAATTATTTTTTACCTCTGTCGCTATGACCCGCCTCTTCTTTCATATCCCACCGTCCCTAGGAAGGGGTCCGGGACTTTGACGCGCCCCTAGATTACTCTGTTCCCTATTCCTACCTCTAAAATAAAATTTTTCAATGGCCTGACATTTCCGTTGCCCGCTCTATATCACGCACAACGATTGTCACATCGTGAGAAACTTTTATTAAATCTCGCGATAAATTCCATTGGGCATGGAGAATTTTGTCAATAGGAAGGCAGGGCGTTACGCGATCGGTCGGATGTTATTACTTTAAATTATCCATAAAACCTAAACCGAATTTGAATTTTAAAATCATTCTGAGATATTTCCTGGATGTTTCACTATGCAGAATAGTCTCATAATTAGTAGAAGAATCGATAAAAACACATTTTTTCACTTCACCCTCCCTTCAAAATCATTCTTAATCTTATTCTTAAAGACAGACATAAAGTCTAGTTAATAAAGCAAACGAACTATCTTTAATTTAAAACTCGAAGGAAGTCTTGTTATTTGAAAATTTTCCTCCAAATTTTATTAAAATTTGTCAGCTTTTAACTAATTATTAACAAAGATAATAAAAGTTTTCGAAAAATTCTTCAAAAAAAAGGCATGCCTTCTTTCCCTCATAATAAAAGTCTTAAAACACAAAATTCCCTAATATCCCCATTACTCCCTAACTGCATGTATCACGCCCGAAGTAATATATTTATATAAATGATCGAGCAAGTAACTGCATTGATGTTTTTTTTTTCACTACCCCTCGATGCCCAAAAATAGTGTTTTTGCCATAGAAAATAATCAAAAGGAGTAGCAGACCAGCAGCGCAGAGACTAACTTCAAGTTTTTACCGTTCGGGTTCGTTTTAGCTGTTAGCTGTTATTTTCAGTTGTGATCATTCTTACCGGCATTCATTTTTTTTTCATTTAATTTTTAGGCTTTTCCATCGGTAGCTTTGAACGTCAGTTGTGAAATACGCCTTTGCCCATGCTTTGGTTGTGGTCGGCTTTATTATTAAGCCTCACCAGAGATATATTTAATTTTAGAAGTAGGAATAGAGAACGGTTAGTGTTTAATTCAGTCCGACTCATAGCCCAGTATAGAGCCTTCCTTCCAACACGTAATAAAAAGTTTAAAATTTCAGATTGGCTCACTTAAACTAGGTTTTTATGACGTTACTGACTGGGGCGGCAAAAAATACGTAATTATTTTTTACCTCTGTCGCTATGACCCGCCTCTTCTTTCATATCCCACCGTCCCGAGGAAGGGGTCCGGGACTTTGACGCGCGCCTAGATTACTCTGTTCCCTATTCCTACCTCTAAAATAAAATCTTTCAATGGCCTGACATTTGCTCTATACGCATGAGGCTATAGGCAACCCCAGGCTCCGTTTAGCGAAGCTCAATCGCGTAGCGAACCTTCCTAGCATAGAAGCCATCTCCTCTGAAGTTGTTTCTTAAATGGAATAGTCGAATATGTCTATTTGAAGGGATCTCGTGAAGCGCATATGCCATCATGAGTGAGATTTTCACTAGGCTGCAATGAGTCGGGCTGAAGACCTAGACGTAATTAATATGAGTTCTAAATATTATGATATCATGGCCCAAATAACAATATTTTCAAACCGCTTATCCTCTTCAAAAGACGCGAGTTTTCTCTTAAAGGGAGGGGGAAGTGGAAATTAAAGTGATTTTTTATCGGTTCTTATAAGACCAGTCTGCATAATGAAAAATTTAGGAAATACCTCCCATTGATTTTAATATTCAAATTAGGCTAAGATTTTAAGAATAATTTTAAATAAGGACCTCCGACCAATCGCGTAACGCCGTGCCTTTTTGTTAACATAATTCTCGTGGCACGCTCCATGTCTCGCGCCACAATTGTCACATCACGCAATTTTTTTCAAATCTCGCGATAAATTGATTCAACACGGAACGTACCACGAGAAAATTGTTTATAAAAGGACGCGACTGGTCGGAGATCCTTATTTAAAATTATCCATGAAATTTCAAACTAATTGACGTATAAAAATCGTTCGGTGTTATTTCCTGGATAATTCACTATGCACTGTATGCAGATTGGTCTTATAGAAGAATAAAAAAAAATTCTTAATTTTCCACTTCACCATCCCTTTAATGAGCGTCTGAATTGTTTCAAAGTATCGCGCCACAAGACCAATCATTTATATATGCATAAAGTGCCATAACATCTAACAAGCATTATTACGACAAAGATTCGATACTCGATTATGAATTATCGCCATTTAAATCGAAGTTGCCAGATTTTGAATAAAGGCTGATTACTCGTGACCTATTCATCCGAATTGAATTTGGTGAAAACTTTTCAAATATGAATCGACCCCAAGGAATCCGAAAATCGCATTTATATCCTCGAGAATCCAATATTTTCAAAGTTGATAATTTTGACATTTCCGGTTTCCGGTATAAGTATGCAAAGGACAACTGTGAAACGGGTAAAATATGAAAGAGAAATGCAAAACTTTTATAACGCACTTTATTCCAGAGCGCTAGCTTGAATAGTTTTTGAAATATAGTAAAATATGAGCGAAAACTGCAACGCGCAAAGACTTTTTTAACAGTCTGTACCGCTCCATATTTTAGCCTTAGCCGCCTTCCTTAAAAAATGGTGTGGTCTTAGTTAAATGCTTGCTTGGTTTTTAATAAAAATGCAGCTCCTTTCTTTGTTCAACAAGAAGTAGCGTTGTAAGCAAACTTATGGACCACAAAAGAAAAGTTCAAATTGTACATTAGTTACACCAGACGCATTAAAGAGCGTCATTGTCGACTTCGATTGTTTGTGGGAGTTATGGGAAACTAGAAAAATTACTTACTCATAGTCGTGAACAACGGGATAAAACTGAGATTGTGGAAAACCTTGCATTTTTAAGGGAAATATTAAATTTAGGGAATAAATTTGTGTGATGTGTTTCAATTAGTACTAATTGAGCAATTTTTAACTTGTCAAGTTTTTTCCAAAATTATCGGTTTACAAGAAGCCGATATTGGCCGATACCGATATGAAAAAGATAGCCCGAGATATCGGTGCATCCCTAGTTACAACCAACCTTTCTGTGTTTTCTGTTCCCCTGAAACACGACCCATACCATCTCTATACTGTATGATTTCAAACCAAGTTCAGACCCGAGATTTCCTACACCATGGGGGGGGGTAAAAGCTGGATGAAGTTACTTTACACAACCAATACTGTGGTTTTAGTCGTTAAGATTTTATCCACGGTTCATTGGAAAACTGGTTAGGAAGTTTGTGGTCGGAACATCAACAAGGATAGATTTAATTTTAGAAGTAGAAATGGAAAACGGTTAGTATTTACTTCATTCCGACTCATAGCCCAGTAAAGAGCCCCTCCTCCAACACGTAATGAAAAGTTTAAATTATCATATTGTCTCACTTAAACTACGTTTTGTACGCTACTGACGGGGACGGTGAAAAATACGTAATTCCTTTTTACCTCTGTCGCTATGACCCACCTCTCTTTTCATCCCCCTCCGTCCCGTGGAAGGGGATCAGGGACTTTAACGCGCGCACAGATTACTCTGTTCTCCATTCCTACTTCTGAAAATAAATCTATCCCTGGTTGGAATGATTACTTTCTGTTGAGTTTGGGGTTAAGAAGCCAAAGAAAAGACGATGAAGTAAACTTAATGTTTGATTTCACCTGAACAAATTTAGAGCAGTCGTAATTTTTATTCTGAAAAATAATGCGCATCTTGGGGTATTTCAAGATATCATCAAAGTCATTTATATTGCGATCGACATCCACCGTCAATTTGGTCGACAGGTGGGCTTTGAAGACTTCCACCAAAATAAAACAACCGGCGAAATAGGTGGCCAAAATAACCTTTTTGGCAGTTTTGTATTTGTCCGTCAAGTTATTATTGGACGCTAAGAAGGAAAACCGCCGTAGTCGCATCAGGAATTGAATGGTATTCCTTAAGAAGCGACAAAAATGCTTCAAATTGAACAAGGCAAGAAAAAGAGCCATAATTATCCACACCTATAAATTTAGAAAATGTTCAGTTAGGACTGTTCGCGAGCTCGAGCCAGCTCGGGCTCGTGACGAGCGAGCCGAGATCGAGCCGAGCCAACACTTTGGCGGCTCGATTAATTAACGAGTGTAACCATCTTAACTCAAAAATCAAATTAAATTTTTGATTGATCTTTAAATTAATAATGAAATACCTTAAATTAACATTATAAAGATATTACTAGCCCTTTAAACTTAAACCTATCCCTTTAAAATGAACTGAAAAGAAATTCTTTCGAGGAACTAGCCCCTCAATGTTGACACAGAACTTTCTAGAACTATCCTATACCCCTATATCCCCAGTGCAAAATGAAATACCTAGCAACTAAAATACTTTCCAAGAACCCAGAGAAATGTCACGCAGATTTAGAACCGAAGCAACAAGACCTTGAGTCACTATTCTGGTACCTGGCCCGAGAAACTTCTAGAACATTTTTTTAACCCTTAAACTGACCAATCCGTATTTGGTCCCAAAACAAAATATTTTACCTATTCGCTGATAACATGAATCCGACCGGCTACGTAATAAATATGGTCCACTATTCGCCAAACCAAAGTCAATCAACAAACGTCATTGTCCCGGAAATCCTTGCGAGAAACTAGAAGTTATATATACGAAGTCTCTCCTGTCCCACCCTCAGTCGATACGTGAACTGTCTTAACAAGAACCTGTCGGCTCACCCTTAAAAACCTTTAGAAGTCCGGAGTATTATTTTATATCGGAGATTTTATTTTATTCATTTTGATACCTTTATTTTTCGTCAATTTGAATACTTGTTTATTCGAAGAAAACTCGGAGACATTTTTAACCCCTAAGTTGAAGAAGAAAACGAGCGCAAGTGCGCGAAATAAATCGAGAAAAAAAATAACAATTAACCCTTAAATCGCGAGAAAAGAAAAAAATCATAATTATCTCTTAACTCGAGAAAGAAGAAAAAAGAACCCTTAACCCTTAAGAAGAATATGGAAGAGGAGCAACTTGTCGTAAGAAATTAAAAAAACTTGAAATTATTTTGATAAAAACGGACTTGAAACTATGGTAAAAGAACTTAGATTATGGTTGACTGATTGATTCATTTTTTAAAATCTTAACTTTTTGTATTTGAACATTAATATTTTAGTGCTTAACTGCACGATTGTAATCTAAAAAACCCCTAAAAATTAAATTTGAAACTTAAAGGAGACATTCCATAGAGGATATTACTTTTGATTTTTTGATTAATTTTTTATTTTGACCCCTAAAAAAGTGTATGAAAATTTATGAATAAGATTGAATATTATGTTGAATATTAAAATTTGGATTAGAATCTATTTTGACTCTCAATTGACACATACCATCAAACGCGGTCACTTTTGATTCAGAAATTTTATGAGCCCCTCGTTCCCGTTAAAAGGCCTTAACTCTCCACAACTGACTGCATTCTAACATCTTGTCTAGCGTTAGCGAGGTTGAATCATAAGTGAAAAGAGGTAGGTGTTTTGTCTTCCATCTTCACCCCTCTAGTAAGACGTCGAACACCCAACCCCACCCCCATAAACAACAAATGAAGAAAGGCGATGATTAAAGGCTTATACGAGGACATTTTTTAATGGTCGAGCCGACAGGTATCGAGACACTGCGACTCGCGAGCTTAGTCAGTGAAATAGTGCTTTCCATTTAGTCCTCTCCACCTATAGCATGACATAAAGCGTTTGAAAATTTGCTTTCCCTCGCCTCGAACCGGTGCCTCCGAGATATCTAGGCCAGTGCCTATCGCGAAGCGAGAATATTTTTTAACTAATTTAGTTCGCCGTGTTTTCTCACTTGGGGCCGCTTTTAGTATATTAAAATAAAAATAAGTTCAGCCTCGTGACCCCGTCGACTGCTGAAATATTAGGGCAAGGCATAGATGTAGAGCGGTGAAGCCGAGGTCGCGGATAGTAAAAAAATATTTGAGAAAATTTCCGAAGACCTTTATTAAACAATCATGCCCAAGAATTAAAGGATAAAAAAGCATAAATAGTGTCGCATCTTCATAGTCAAGCTATCAAAACTTCGGAAAATTTATTGGTGAAAATGTCCAGAGACCCCCTTGGTTTTTTAAAAAAAACTACGGGACATTTTAATATTTTATTGGACAACGTCCAGTGTCCTGTGCTTATTTCCGGCCCTGGTCCAAAACCATTTTATTAATTGCTTGGACTGTTTTTATATTCAAGAAGTGGAGGTTACTACCACTGGTCTTCTGGACTAGTTTATGAATTGCAAATCTATAGGAGAACAAAGGCTGGGACCAGTCCGGAGACCCCTCGTCCTTTACTTTTTCGTACCGTAAGACCCTACCTAAACGCTGAGAATGCTGGGAGGACTTCGGTGCCGTAAAGGAGGGGAGGGGTATTGAGGAAACGTAAAAGGTACATGTACGCGAGTAAAAACATGCCTGAGGACGAAAGACTTGAAGGAAGGCGGTCAATGATATGTGGTACTCGGCTTCGCTGTAGTAAGACAGCATGTTGTGTTCAAAGTTAAAAAATGGGTGAGTGCAAGTTCGATGATAGCGTCCAATGTAGGCCAGACTTGAAAAACTAACACGCGAGTAAATCGGGTATAGATCACCGGACTGAAACCATATAAAAAGAGTTACAAATTTAAATAAGCCATTGATACGGAAAAAAAGCCATACTTACCCCTTGGTAAGCATTGGCGACGGGAATGTACGTTATATTTACTCTGAAAATGAAAAAAATTATTTATTAAACACTTAGCTTTAATGATAAAACGATTTAGCCTATATAGCAAAATTTACCGGCCTGTAGGATAAAGAAGAAAGTCCATGTAAAGTTTATCTCCGGCATGGTGCCACTTGAAATTAAATGTTTTGGTAACAATGTCGTATTGCTTCTGGAAAAACCAAAATTTCTGAGAAAATGGAATTTGATCAATATTTTAAAATTGCACGGTTTACAGGTGCAAATTTATGTGGTTATCTTCAATTCTATATCTATATAAATGAAAGTCCTGACTGACTGACTGATAATCAACGCCCAGCCCAAACCGCTTACCATAGAAGGCTGAAAATTTGCAGTAACGTTACTCATAAGTAGTAGGCGCGTACTAAGAAAGATTTCCCCCCAATCAGCCGCCATATTAAAAAATGGCGCCCAGAAATGTAAAAAATCTTCTTTATGCAACAAAGTCCGCGCGTTTCAACCGATCCCACAAATATTTAGTACACTGGTTTCCTTTAACCTATAGACGGGCTTAAAGGTCTTTTGGGTTCGATTTGTTGCCATCTTTTTAAATGGCGGCCACAAACTTAGAAACCTTTCTTTATGGAATAATGTCCAAATGAAATGTAATAAAAAATGCATCCCTATGGGCTGACGGGCAACGCCGAGTGCCTTCGCTCCTAGGGTGCTACAAAAATATTAGTCATCAGTAAAATTGACCCATTCTTTATAGCATTTTCATGGAAGGCCTTATTACTCGCGAGCAACGCCGCGGGAATAAAAGCTACTATTTTATAATTGCACGGTTTACAGGTGCAAATTTATGTGGTTACCTTCAAATTAAATTTAATTTGACTCAAGTTTTCATACACGTGTGATTGATAAACTAGCTAACTAGGAAAACTTTTCAAGTACTTACGAATAGCAATACGACTTTCATTAAAGTTCTAGTGTCCATGATTAGACTCGGTATATTAATTAAAGAAGATGCGAGCGTCAACGAGCGAAGCAGAAGAGAATTCTACGTTATATGCAGGATTTGGTTAAAAAAATGTAGCTGAGAGGTTATGAAAACCAAGTCAATATTTCATTTCAGATTAAAGCCTTTCAAGCGACATTTCTCTCGCGTGTCTAATCTGAAATTAGAAAACACTTTGCATTAACGTTCGTTTTCTGAAATAGCAGCTCTTTATTTGGACTGTCAATAAATCCAACTATTAACTTTTTAGCTTATGAAATAACGGAACACTTTGTTTACGTAATTCGTAAATCCGAACATGACGCTTTCAGAAGTTGGATTTGTTTGCTTCGAACCAATAACGCGAAATGATCTAAGTTGGCCAAAATACAGTAATTGCTTATGACAGTAAGACTCAGCAACAAATAATGCATAATGAAAAGTATACCCGAATATAATTTTAACCCCTTAAAAAGTTGAGTTTTACTAACTAGACCTAAGTGAAGTAATTACGCCCGTCGTTTAATAAATTAATTACGTTTATCGTTCAGTGAAGGAATTTCGTCTACCTTAAATGTAATTTACTCGACAGAGGTCCAAACCGAAATGGTGCTAATTGACCAACATGATTCCTTATGTCTCTGCTTCTATGGTCAATGTATGGAATTATTTTTTCGATAACGGAACGTAATAAGGACGGTCGAAGGTTTTTAGCGACGATTGACCCGTGCTTTTTATCGTAACAGACAGGAATAATTCTTAATAACGGAAAGGTACAATTTCCAACAATTTGGTTTTCTACATTTTCGCTGCATAGTACAATTCGTTAGGAAGTGGAAATTTAGACCGGCTCGATATTGTCTACAACCTTGAACATGCTTTTTATCCATAAACTCTAAAATATTAAAGAGCGCGACTCGTCGGGCGACGAAATTTTTCCTCATCAACCCTTTCTTCTGGGGCTTGGCTAAAATAATTTCCATTTTTCGTGCGTGCTTTTCGTTCTCGTCTTCTTTTTGAACATTACGCGAAAAATGAGTGTAAATTATTTCGAACAACGCAACTTTCCATTCCGTTTAAACTAAGAGGAGTAGGTAATTTGGTAATATAAGATGAAATTTTTTAGAAGGGAAATAATCCATAGACGAGTCGCTAGGTAAAGTTAAATAAAATTCAGATATCGAAATAATCCAATTTCCCTCGACGTTTCCTCTTTTTAATGATGTATTCTATCTTGAACGTGTGATGCACCGAACACATGAGTTGGGGACCATAAAAGAACCCTTTCATATCCTTTCTTTCCAGATCTAGTAATATATATAAAACGCTAACAATTTAAAATACTTCCGTGGAGAAGTTGGCTTCGAATCCTTTAGCGAAGGCAGGTTAGAATTTATTAACTGGAACGATATATTAAATTTTCAATTTCGCGGGAATTATTTTATTTTCTTCCTCGGGTAAAGCGTTAATTTTATAAATATTTTTATAAACTTCATTCGGCGTCTTTTAATGCTGGAATGGTAGACCGAATTATAGCTGTTTATAATATTCTCTATTTGGTCTATGTAACGAATATTTATCCATTCTAGTCTTGATCGTTCGATTAAACCTTTCGATAAACGGCGCGTGGTGAACTTCAGAAGTCATTAAAACAAATTTAATATTTCAATTTTTAACAAATTTCTTAACTTTGAAATTAACAAATTTATATTTAGATATTTATATTTTTCCTGGCTGAACTTTGACTAGTTTTATTTCGTGTTTTGAAGATATATCGCGTTTTGAAAATGAAGGCGTATTTTAAAACCTACTTCATTTTATTAAATTTGGTATACTATTTTTTTTCAACAGGAAAATGTTTTTTCTCTAATTCTCCATTCTTCGAGACAATTCTGACTTGAATCGAAAAATAAGTAAGAAAACGGATTTTTAGTCGCGTCCGCGAAATTTTCTTGTACAAATTTCCAAGTACAAAGATTCATTTGCTTAAACAGAAAATTAACTTGCATTTTCTCGCGAACAATTAAATAGTAATAATACTCACTCTAGCGATGACAATTTTCATGGACATACTGGAGTGATATTCGTTCTTCGTGGTCTTTTGAAAAATGAAATTCATAACAAAATTTAGACACCGGACCTTACCTTTTAACATAATTCACCTATCTAAATAGAGGCGTTTTATGGCAATGATAGCCTTTTATCACGAGAGTTAGATTTAAGGACGAACATTAAGCATTACAACAGTATTATCCATGCTATTTTGAAATACGCTAATGGCTCCATGAGGATGCAATATGGATCGATAGAATTGAGTACAACTATACATTATGCATTATGTGGAGTTTGATGAAATAGTGGCTCTTCATTTAAGTCTTTAAATTTATCCCACTACAAACGTTTTTTCATTCGGTTTTTTTAGCTTGGAAGAAATAAAAAGAAACACAAAACTTTTATTCTACGCACATATACGCACATATATAGTAAGTGCTTTTACGAACATGATACATTAAGATTGCACCACAAAACGATACATTAGCAAATGTATACACGAATATTAGAATTTGGCTTGTGAAACAAATCAAATTCACGATAAAAAAACGTAATGATTATATTGCAACGTTGTGTTTTTGTAACTATAGAAACGTAACCACGCCGAAACCTTTCAAGTGAGATAAACATTTTGTAAATAAAAGAATACCATAAAGCAACTCCTATATCCACGATCGAAAATCTTAGAATCTCGATTAGGTACAACATAAATTACACAACCTCAAATTAGGTTTTAAAGAAAATGATGAGAAAGTTCTTACAAAGGTTTCAGGAAATTAGTAAAGTTTGCCCTGAAACAGTGAAAGATAAGTGTTGAAACAATTGAATAAAGCGCAGATATTAATGTTTGGAGTTTTATAGACATGATATTAAACTATCTATTATCTGAAAAAAGGCTTAGTTTTTTTGACCAAAATTTTAAATCTTGTAATATTCGTTGGTCATTTAAAGCGTGGAAGTAACATTGGCCATATAATTTAATCCCAATTATTTAAATAAGGATTAATATGTATTCTGATATCAATGGGAGAACGAAACGGATCCTCTTTCATCGATTAGGTCTAATAAAATAATACCAAAACTTCGCAGCTAGAGAACCTATTAATGTTTGATTTCCAAATAAGAAATTATAGCTCACTAAGCTCAAGTTTTCGTAATTTCAAATATTTAAATCTAACAAAACCTATTCTTACTAGAAATTATATAGTACTATTCCCGTATACCCCATTTTCCTGGAAGAACTGCAATTGATAGCAAAATAAAGTGAAAATCCTGCTTGAAAATATTCTGTACCAATGGAGTTTTGGTAAAAAAGGTGTGCCATTTTAAATAAAATGTTTATAATCATGTTTTTAAAACCGAAAATTCCAGTATTTGTTACTTTTGGCAATAGTTTGACACCACATTCAACATTTGAGAGTTTAGAATTAACAAAGATAATAACGACTCCAATATTTGAATTGCATTATATTCGCTCCTAAGTTAGCCTTTCTACTCCATCAATGTTTCACAATCATCATTTGTGAGCGATAAAGTAAACAGCTGATACATTTTAGATTGAATTCATACTTGGTTTTTTAGTTTATGATAATTTTTTATAAATTATGCTTATTTATTTGAAATTAGTGTTTCAAAGTTGTGACCATCGCCAGCTATTTCAGAGTATGGGTGTGCTTCTCTGTGTTGGTTTGAGTTTGATTAATTTAATTTTATATCGAACAGGCCCGAAGCCACGGGGCGCACCAGGGGACTATGCCCCCTAAAAATATCCTGCCCCCTCAAATAATATTTAACTTTGCCCCTAAATGCCCCCTTATTAATTTCACATTGACCCTGTGAGGAATATTTCTATTTTGGTATAAACAAATATTAAAACTATTTTGAATTTATATGAAAATATTTTTAACTTTATGGTCTTCACCCTACTGATAAACTAAGATTTTTTAGCTCGAGTTCTTCTTGAGAAATATCCTTGATATGGTTTTTCTTCACCCTTTATTTGTATCTCTGATACACTAGAATTTTTAGCTTCATGTGTTTGTCGTTAAGATATATCCCTGGTTTTGTCTTCCAAAATATTTTATTGTCAGGGTAACATTTGCAGCCTCAACAGCGACTTGCAAGGCTAGCTTTTCCCGCCTTTCTCGCGTATTTCTTTTCAACGACGAACTATGTCACATCGTGGACACATGAATGAAAGAGCAACTTAACTTTGCTAGCCTACAAATAGATCTGACTAAAAATATAGATTTAGAGTTGTTTGTTAAAAATTTAAAAAAAGCCTCGCAGGCGGTCATTGTAATTTTTCTTTTCTATAAAAAAATATTGTTGCATTTTTCAAATGTTAAATTAATATCAATGAGATACCTGCAGATATATTGTTTGACAACATTGAATTTTATGTTATTATATAAAAAATGGCATTTGTCATGCCCCCTTACTGAAAGATACTGCGAATGAGAAATTTAAAGATTGCGTCGATTATGACGTAAATAAAGGCATTACTCTTTCATTGTCAATACATGGCCTCTGTGAGTAATAGTGTGTCTTTAGTTTATTTTTTGGTAGTGCGTGTAATTTTATAGGTTTAGTAGCGTCCCAGGTACGTCGTCCCAATCCGATTCTTTTGAACCCGATTTATTTAAAACAACCGAAGTGGTGGAAAGAACTTAATCGCCTTGGACTTTTGTACAAGGTGCTGGATCTTCCGCCAGTAGTAATGCAACTAATTCATGGAAAATACATTGCTATGTTTCGGAAAAATATTCGTCAACAATTCTAAACACTCTGTTTGAGGATATGCTACAATATGGCGCGTATGTTTTCATGAAGTTTATTTTTATGATTAGAACTTATATTGAAAATAATTTCTGTAGATATCGAAAAGAAAGCAATTTGGCTCGTTCAAAAATACACGTTTTTCAAAGATGGACTGGCGATAGATAAGTCAGTATTTATTTTTCCCTGACATTGTTGCTAAATATATGCGTTCATCTTATTTCTAATCCTCGTGCTCTTTGAATTCGTGGGTAACCGCTATCAAAACTAAATTCCGACATGAAAAACTGCCTATGGGTCATTTTTTAAAAGTGCAGGCTATGAGAAAAATATTTAGCCGGAAAAGAAAATCAACAGATATGAAAAAAGCAGAACCGAAAAAGAAAGAAAATTAAACCCCAAGAACCATAATTTATTCAATAAGGACTAATATTCTACCTGTTTTCTTGTGTTTTGAATGAAATGACTTTACAGTTTTATTGATGTAGGTTTGTAAAGTGTCAAAAATGCTTTTGAAGCGGTGTTTGACTTATATTTTTTTAAATAAAGGCTCCATCAAGTGAGACAGAAGTTTATGATAGTGTTAAACTGCATTTAAAATCACTCTCAAACGAATAGGGAAAATCTCAACCAGATTCTGCTATAGTAGAAGAAAAAATGCTAAAGACATATATGTGGCGGCAAAAGTTTACTTTCGATAATTCTGTTTTGTCTGATACTGAGCAGTTTCCACTTTTGGTTCAAGAAGTAAGGTAGACATTTTTTCCGTATATGCAGCGATAGTCTAAATACTCAAAACCAATCTTTCCTGTTAGTGAAGGAATTAAATTTGTTGCAAAATATACGACCATCCGCGGATAAAGTGATAATTCATCATTTCATGCCAATTTTTATTTGAATTTTGATATACCATAAGAAAAATTTACTTCATCGTCTTTGAAATATTAACATAGTAACATATGCAAAATATTAGATTCCCTCCGGAAAATTACACGGTTCAATTATGTATTTAGTTTGTTTAATAACAATGTTATAACAAATTTCAACGAGGTTTTCAACTGGCACAGCCAATATATCCAAATCCTTTAGAACCTTTTTAATATACGGATGTGTCTGATTTGATAATGCACGAGTTAAGAACGTCATGTCGCAGCAGTATTTTTGCACCACTGCGAAATATTTTGGTTGGCAAGCGCAAGGAAGTACACATAAACATTGTGGAATATGCTTAACAAAAATTTTTATTCGGTAAGAACCTTGCTTCTTTTCTTCTGTGAAGGAGATGACCGTGCAATTATGTCTTCTATCTCTACTGTAGTTTTCGCAGTAATAGAGCATGTTATCTTTCTTTAACCTCGGGAATGTTTCATAACCATGAATTTTATCCACAATCTTGTAAAAATTCTCCTGAACATATTCCAGTATTAAATTTCTAGCGTATGTCCCAATAGGAAAAATATTTTCGGAAATCTGCTCAAGAATATTTCCAATTTTCCTCCCAGTAGCCCACATATAGTGGTAAAATGAAGAAATACTGGAATTCGGATTACGTTTCTCCAAAAGTAATTGAATATTTAGTATTGAGCTAATTGAGTTGGCTTTCTGTGTTTGGCTGCTGTTGTATCGACTACGGTGAATACTATACAGCATTGGAAGCTTCTAAAAATCTCCAGTGAGGCTGGTACTTTGTAGTGTTCACTCTTGATAGATTTCTTAAGTGATCGTGGATCTAGGCCGATACGGATTTCTGGAGTTCTGGGCTATCCGAGGCTGACTGGCGAGGGCAGTTGATCAGGTTTCAGTAGCTTTTCGGGGTTGGGAACCACTACCAGCGGGTGCAACAAGTCCGTGAGTTCAGTAGCTGGAGTGATTTTTTTCAGTTCTTCCATTCGCTTCAGTTTCCTTTTTAGTGGTTTCCGAAGAGCGTGAGGTATGGTCCGAGCTGGTACAATTATACGTTCGGCATCATTCTTGAGAGTGATGTGATGTATTCCTGAAAGACATCCCAGAGGCCCAAATACGTCCTTGAATTCTTTCACAATCCTCTGAGGTGTGACTTCATGGGTTACTTGTAAACTGTGGGTTTCCAGCTGTTTCAAGTCTAGACGCTGAATAAGACCAAATTGCCGCAGGGTGGCTGCGCCTAGAATCGGGATAGTGTCCTGTCTGGTGATGTGGTATTCGCAGCCTCGTTGAGAGTTTTTCAAGGTGGTGACGAGGCTAATGGCCCGTATATGATATAACGCTATTAGATGTGGGAATGATTGGTGATGGGTTGAAGAGCTTCATGTAGAGGGAATGCGGCAAGACATTGACTTGCGAAAGAGTACTGATTTGTTGTGGACTGTTACCCTTGTCATCCAGTCCTGGTTTGCGTTCGTGACCGTTGTAGCATCTATCGTTATGAGGTTGATGAAGAAGGGTTGTGTCTTGGTTTTCTTCTTCAGTGGTACATGTTGGTGAGTAGTAATGTCTCGTATCGGCTAGCTGAGACTGTGAATACTCTTGGTAATCGGGTTCTTCTGTTACGTACTGATTTGTGTCTTGATTATATATCGATTTGACTTCATGAAGCGAAAAGGCAGCCACACAAACTCAAGCCCAGTGGTTCGTTCCTCCACAATTGGCGAAAATTGATCCAAAAGCCGGACATGATCGATGTTGGTGTGTTAAGCCACATCTGTAACACGCTGTATAGACTCGCGACGAGGGAATGTCTCGATAAAATCCTCGCCGTGTTGAATGAATTGAAGAGAAACGAGAAATATTATGTATGGCCGAACAAAATCGTCTTGTTGCAGGAGGGAAAGCATGATGACGCCCGTATGTACTCAGATATGCACCCGGGCGAAATGGGCGGCGATCCGATCCAGTGTGAATCGAGTCGATGGGGACGAGTAGGTGTGAGAGAGTCCTATTTGAAGCCGCCGTGTCAGTCTGTGTCATACTTTGAGCATGTGACCCAGCTAATTCGCTGATTCTTCAAATGTTGATCGCGTCTTTTAATGATAAGGTCTGTATAGCCAATAATTTTGTTTTATCGTCAAGGTCGAGAATCCCTTCAACAATTTGAGTGCACATTATTGAGTCTTTGTGTTAGTTAAATTTACAATGTTAAGCATGAATTTTGAGTTCTGCTACATAGCCATCAAAAAGTTCCGTTGGTCCTTGGCGTGCCGCAAACAAACAAATATCGCAAGAGAGTTAATTGTTTCTACGGTTCATAATAGTCAGTAAACGCCTTGTACACCTCGGTTAGAGATCCTTGTGTAGGAGAGGTGGTCTCTGATGCCGTGGATGAGGAAATTGAAAGTTTTTATAGATCTTACGTCCTCCCGGTCCAATGATGGGCAGAAACGTTTTAATCTGCGTGTCCTCTGATTTTATCGATAGTTCAGTAGCCTTGGCGAAAATGTCGAATTCCTTCTTCCAACCTTCCCAGGAGTCTGCCGGCACAAAGGGGGGCAGTCCGCGAAACGTGGCCATGGCGCTCAACGGTTATTATTTTGCTGATTATTATAAGTAGATTTTTATGCAATTTATAGAGCACGAAAAGAACCTACTTCTGACATCATGTTAAGTTTTTTTTAGTATAATAAGAACTATGTAGTCATGTTAACTAGTTTTATTGAGCTCCTCGAGACTTATGATATACAAAGATTGTGTTGCCCTAAATTACAACTCTGATTGACAAAGATGCCCTCTACCGAGTGACGTCACCTTAATCGCTAATACGTAACAGGACGTCCTAGTCTTATCATGGAAATATGTTTTTTCACTGTCTTTATCCACTGACTGTTTCATAAAACCGTGTTTAGAAGCCCCGCTAACACTGGCATGTTCCGAGAAATCGTCAACCGTTGTTGAACCTGCACTTGACTCTCTAGCAGGTTGTATAGTTAGGTCTAAAGACTTCTCAGTCACAGTTTTACATGTCACTATTAAAGCGACATTAACTTTTGTTCCCTGAGTTGGGTTGACATCAATATTATTCTCAGTGATAAGCTGAACGCTACCTTCAACAATATTCTCAATCTGAACATTGGACAATACTGTTTAGACCATACTCTCAACCCTATCATCTTCAATTCTCTGGGTACTTTCTTCAACGGATTCTCCAAAGACAAGTCCCTCTTCTCTTTCCTCTGCATCTTCAGCATCTATCTTGTGGGCGTAACGTTTTTTCATTTCATCAACCTTGTTTACCCCTTTTATACCTCTCCTAAAGTTCATAAACTTGGTAGAAAGCTTTTTTCTCTGAATTTCATAATAAATATATTTAATATTTCCCCCGTATATCCTTTTATTTTTAACAATTTTACACATAATTAAAACATACAAAGCCTCAACCAGGTGAATCTTAAAAATGGGGATATCTCCTTACAAGAGTCTTAGCCGTATCCTTAGCGAGGGTGGATATCTGAAAAGTTGAAAAGGCGTGGTTTTATGAAAATAACGTTTCTGTAATAGTGCCTCAAAATAATTTTATACTTACAACAGATATTTTTCCAAAAGATCATGGGTAATAAGCGAGACGATTTCTTTCTTGATTTTTACTTTACGCAGCATAAACAGCTCCATCAGTAACATAAAGCTTAGTTCCCACTTGACCGAAAACACAACGAAAACACTGCGGAAGTACCTCTGCGGTAAAAAATCTTCCGCAGCACACGACCGAAACAGCTTTCGATCGGACAGAACAGACCTTTTCACACTTATGGCCGCGCATGAGCAGTTGCAATATTTGGCGACATGAGTTTTACGCTTCTATGGAGTTAACGTGTAAAATAAACTACGATGGACGTGTTTTTGAATATTTTGTGATTTAATATAAAAATAAAATGCCTAGTATTTAAACCGAGAGAGTAAAATTAAAACCACGTTAAGAAATAAACAGTGTTTATGTTCAAATGGAAATGGTGCAATTATAATAATTGTTTAAAACTCACTAAGCCTCGGCGACGGTATGAGATCATCGCTTCATCGGTGGACATCGCCTATGACGAGCCGAAAGCGCCGCGTTTAACACGCTCGTAAGCCTTGGCGCCCAATTTAGTCTGTAGAATATTTAGAACTACCCAAATTTTACGCCTATCAATTGAATTCCATAAAATTTCACCTAGGAAGTTCAATTTATACTTTTACAACCATTAATACAACACTGTTATATAAAAATAAACTCGAATACCTAACTAGTAAGGTAAAAGCAATGGGTACATAAATACGACTGGCAACAAATATTGCGCATGTCACCTCTCGAGAATTTTACCCCCTTTTTACCCTCGCTCTACCTGTGAAAAGGTCTATTGGTGTTTTATTTTTGATGCAGAGGCCGAAGTTAAATTATTTTCATAACCAATCAAAATTCGTTTCGGGACAAAGCTTCTGCTGACTGATAGGGGAGTTTTTTTCATCGCCGCTTTAAGGTTTATTTTTTTAACTCGTCAGTCGCCATTGCCACATTTGCATGTTATGAACTTTTGAGTCTGAATTCTCTAATCGGATTTGATCGCGAGTCGCTATTGCAGTGTTTGTATGTAGAGCTCGGCAGTATCTATCCATTATCCACGTTATTTTATCTTTATCAATTCTCGACAATTATCCGCAGAACTTACGTGTTAAATTGTATTATATCCACAAATATGTTTATTTGTGGATAATAGATAGAAAATGCCGAGCTCTATTTGTATGTAGTAAACCTTTGATTTGAATTTCTCTGACCTTCATTTGGTAGAAGTACGCTCCCTAATTAAGATACCATCAAATGGGAAAATCAAAGGCCAATGATCAAGTTCTTCTGGCTCCGAGTCCCAATTCCAACTCGTGCCACGTGACTACCGGTCGACCACCCTTTTTGGTCTAAATTCTGTCGTATGTGTGAACCGTACAAAAATCTTGCCGTCGAAGGGCTGCGTAAAACTCAATTTTTTGACTCAGCGCTAAAGTTTTCGGTCGTCATTTTCGGTCAAGAGGGAGCCTAGCTTTGGCCGTTTTAAAATTCCCGCAGAAGAAAAAAATTAAAAGAATTGGAGCCCCTAAGCTTAGTAAGTTTGGGTTTCTGTGAGAGAGATAAATTCAGAATGCAGCCTATATTTTGATTCAATAATTTTTAGAAATTCAAGAGTTTCAAGATATGCTTATTGAAAGTGTAACGAGATTGTCGAATTTAGAAAAGTCAGGAAAAAATTATTCAGAACTTTCTATTATAATTGAAGAGATTGGCAATATTAGCAGAGAGAAAAAAAATGCCACTTTGGGAAAAAGGATATGATGCTCTGAGTGAAATAACGATCAGGTAATGAAAATGATTTTGCACTGAGGCTCAGCGTGTGCAGTCTATTGAGCAGCTACTTAAGGAAACCATCTCTTATTTATATTTGTTAGCTCCTCCAGTAAGATGTTTAATAAATTAGCCTATTATTATTTTAAAGATATTCATTGTTTTATTATTTATTCTAGATTTTGATGTGCTTAAATTTTAATCTTCAAAAATATTGCGGTGCGAGCTACTTCGTTTACTTCCAAATAAGTTCGAAGTACATGTTTAAAAAAGAGAAGCCGAAACGGAGAGAATGTTGAACACTGAAATAAACAAATATGTTCCTGTCAAAACTGATACCAAAGAAATTATTAGAAAACTTCATATTTTATTTTTTGTTGCTGTCTCTACTGTCAATTCAGTTTGTAAAAATAGGGTAGTTTTAGCTTATAATATTAGAGAAACCTTAGCTATAAAGGGATCCGGAGACGAAATACGGACATACGTAACCCAAGAGTTACCAAATTTGGAAATAAGATATCGTGTTTCTAGGAATAATCGAGGCGGTCTACTTTATGTTAAAAAAGGGACATTCCTTTTTTTCAAAATGATTGATAGCATGGTAGAAACCTACTATAATGGCACCACTCAATTGAGCATATACCAAGGAGGAGAGAGAATGCGAGAGATTAGGTCATTATAAATGATCTAGTGAAAGAGAGCTGAGATAATTTTTATTTGCTTGCCAAATGAAAAGGAAGGTACCATTTAAAAATTTTAGTCGAAAGCTATCTTAAATTAAGGGGAAATGGGTTATAGCTCTGTTTACGTGCAAAATATTTTAGGGGGAAAATGAGAATTAAAGATCGCAAGCAAGCTTACAAAAAGGGTTGCAACAAATAAAAGGGATAAAATTGCAGCTGGTAAAGCCAAAAATGAAAAATTTAGCATAGTTAAGAAAGACTTAACCCTGCCTCTTAAAGTAAAGGGAATAGTCCATGGCGGTCGTAATATATACTTGGTTTAAATAAAACTTCTTTAATGTCTGTGATAGTAGGTTTTGAAAAATAATCTCAACAAAAAAGTAGTCAATACTGGGTTTTATTCCTAAAAGTAGACAATACTGGTTTTTATTCCTAAAGTTATTGTGATATTTTTTTTAATCGAAGTGATTATTAAAGATATTTGTCCTAAAATTTTTTCATTAAAATTTATTAATTAACTATTGTATTTCCAGTTTGCGGGGCTATTATAATTCCCTCCAGATCTTTGAAACGATCATTATTTTAGCAAAATGTAGAACATCGGGGTTGTTGTTTCCTCCACGCGAACCGCGCTGTTTACCAAATTCCTGCTCCAAACAATCTTGATTTAGACGATTAGTGAGTACAAACTTCGCCTCTTTTCCAAGTAAAAACCGGACTATTGCAGGAACTGATTTGACTGTAATAGGATAGATAAAAATAAACAACAATAAATGCTTAAGATTAACTGTAACTTGTTATTTGAAATCCCTCAACTGTCTCACGACTTAGTGTAATTTTTTTCCTTTCGGCTGCTGTAACTGATTTTGGCAAGTTGTCTACATCAGTTTGCTATTCCTGGAAATACTTCAAGAAAGGTCCTTCAAGCCATTAAAAACGTAATTAAAATTCATAGTAATGAGCGAAATTTATTATTTCTTTATTAGTACCTCTAATTTCTCGTCATTTGCTCTACTAAAG
Organism: Phalangium opilio; assembly: GCF_054372755.1. Classification (NCBI taxonomy): domain Eukaryota; kingdom Metazoa; phylum Arthropoda; class Arachnida; order Opiliones; family Phalangiidae; genus Phalangium; species Phalangium opilio. The sequence goes on along the minus strand of NW_028324185.1, from coordinate 11,713,600 downwards.
GGGAGCAAGTTGGGATTTTGCTTGAATATTCCCTCTTTTAAATTTCTTGTGTTCATGCAATCGAACAATTTGTTCAATATTCTAATTAGTTTCGTTGTTTCGCGGCATGACTCTCCAAATTCTAATTCTAAGCCAGTTTTTAGGGATTCATTTTCCAAGGCGAGTTTGTTAGGTTTGTTTACTAAACGCGGTCTGAAATGGTGTGGGGAATGAAATTATTTAATTGGGCATTCCAAAAATTTGAAAAGAAATTATAATTAAAAATAATAATTAATAGAAACATTCATATTGTCAACACGCTTGGGTGAAGATAATAAGCTCTCATTATTAACACCCAATAGTTGAAAATGACGTTTAATACTATTAGTCTAAATAGTAAAATTTTAAAATTAGTTATAATTTTTTTAATAGTGAACGTAACACACACGTACGTCTGAGCTATCTTCATGGTCTTCCTCCGCACAATTACGACTGTCACTGATGATTGACGTGTTTGAACCTTGTGTTCTCAACGCTTACAGATAATTTTCATCGTCATTTAGCATTATGACTTTTTCACATTCCAAAACCCCGGTTGGTTTACCTTCATCTTCAATTACCGTTGAAATGTTAGACACGTTAGATGAATCTTTTGACACATTGCTAGGTGCGTAGTTTTGTTTGTTATTCATTTGAGATGACGACTGTGACTGACTCAATAATTAAATGAAAATCACGCATATGCATACGTCCAATAATTATTTATAAATGTCAAGGATAATACATACCCAAAGGTTTAAACTCTCTGGCGTTTCTTAAAAAGGTATCGGGTTTGGGTTTTCGACAGTAGGGCCCCTGCCTCCAACAAAATGTTCCTCGCATATATAATGCGTTTTTTTCCATACATTTTCAATGTTTAATTGGTCATCAAACCTTCCGCACGCTAAAATCCACTGCTTCCGTTTTAACAGTTCGTTTCTTCGCCGAGTAAACGGTATAAAATTGGCATTCAAGGTCCAAGGCTTAACTTGGTTCGTGTTGTTTTGACACAATGAATAGATTCATCGCTTGTTTGGTGGCATTTTTAAAAGATTTATATTACGCTTTGCAATAACAAAGGGTTCTGAAGAACAATTACAAAAAATTTATTTGAAATTGAGCCTTAAAATTAATAATCTTCGCGGCGACGCGAGAACGAAAGAGATATTGGAAATTTGAAATTTCCCGATCAAGTGGTATCAACGACCTTGAACGATGACAGTTTTCCCCCTTTTCCATACCTACCCCTCCCTCGACCTGACTTTTGCTCGAGGTAGAAAATTTTGCACTATTTAGGCCTAGCGAATTCTGGTCCTCTATAACTCACCGTCCGTGTGTAAACGCTGTTGGGAAACGTAGAGACTATTTGTTCATAAAATGGGGCACGTATTTTAACCCACTTGGTTTTCACAGGTAAAAAAGGGGAGCCTATGTAAACAACAAAGATGGCCGCCTTCACTCGTTCGTGTTTTGAAAGTTTAATTTTTAAATTTTGAATGGACTGCGATTCCAGTCTAATAGTTATAACAAGGGGAAGAAGAAGAAATGTGTATACCGTAGCTGCAGAAGCGATTCACGGTACAAATCATCATTAAATGACAAGGAATTGAAGTTCCACCAAAACAATTACGACAGTCTTTGTCTGCATAGGTGAAAGCCTAGCTCTAGTCTCTCTCTAAGTTACTGAGCAAAAGGTTCTTTATTTTCATTTCTTGGAGGACCAGGGTTGCCATATTGGGCTGAAAAGCCGCTAATTGGGCTTCTTCTCTAAGATATTGGCTTGAAATTGGGCTTGTCGGGGTTTTTCTTTGGCTTTCTGTACTTAAAATACCACCGATAGGGAAATTAATGTCACGAGCTTTGAAAGTACACTATCCTAGCGCCCTCTTTCCCTACAGTTATTTAAATGAAATTCCTTATTACCACTCAACTAATGCTTGGTAGAAAGTGGGTACAAGGGGCACACAGTTGGTTCAGTTTAATTTGAAGTTATCACAGGGGTTGGCTTGGTGGGCATTATAGAGGTTAGCGGATACTTTAGAGCAATCAGTGTGTGACCAGAAATTACACAGATCACAGAGGTGACCAGGATAAGAGTCTAGTACTAATTGTTTGCCGATGGGACAGTAATCAGAACTAGTGGTGCTAGCTTCGGAGTCAGGTATATTTAGGGATGGGATAGCTGAAACCGTAGAGAGTTAGATGCACAGAAATCCGCAATAGCTGGAGATAAGGCCAGAACACGCTGTTTGACATTTTAGATCGACGCGAGGTCTTCCACCGAAAGCGTTTTGACCGGGGTTTGACATAAAGGGGGTCCGAGACCAAGGCTTGGTTATAGTTTGACACAGATTCTAATTTACTTACTTCTACCTTCGTAACGATGCTCAAATCACGGATGATTGCGATAATAACTTCAATTACATTTAATACGCGACTTAAACCAAAAATTAACCGCGATAAAAATTTACACCCGCAGTTTCTATGTCGCACAAAAACAGCTATAAACCTAAACTAGAATCGCTAGAATGTCGAAACTCTTTTGGGATTCAATGGGTTCCATTTCTTGTTTCTTCACTACACCAATTTGATTTCAACAATAGTTTATAGATGTTTGTATTGCATTCGTGAGGACAGTCGGCAATTACCTTAATCAGGTCCTATGATCTTATACTCATTTATTATTATTGCATAAAATATTATGAAGTAAGTTAGCTTATGATCATCCCTTAAAACCTTGTCTTGCCCAAGGCTTGGTACCACACATCTAACTAGTATGAACCCCTACGAAGTTAGCTTTTGATCATCCCTTAAAGCCTTGTCTTGACCAAGGCTTGGTACCACACATCTAACTAGTATGAACCCCTACCGTAAAACCTCAGTCCAATGAGAACCTAGAAAAACAACGTCGATTAATCGTAAATTATAATCCAATTGTGTGGATCTCGTGAGATTATGATACAAACATTAATGTAGATCATATTCCCAGCCCCAACGGCAGGGATAATTCCCACATATTCCCAGCACCCAACGGCAGGTATCAAATCCCTGATATTTACTTTTTTCAAAACCGATTTCGAGTCCAAGATATTTCTATTATTTGCAATTCAAGACATATCTAAACTAGATTAAATTCGTGTTTATTTGCTATATCAAAAACTATTAAAATCGTTATATCTAAATCAAGTCTACTCATTAAAAACATTGCCATGAAACAAAGATTTCAAATCGCAATTTATATTTTTCAAACAAATTAGAAGGGAGAAGTTACGTCTGGCGTGGTTTACAAAGCCAAACCTACCATGCTTCGATATTGAAATATTTAAAAAAACATTAAGCATTAATGGGATAAGTTTTTACGAAAATACTTGCCTTGTTTTACAGCCTCCCATTCGTCCTACAGAAGTTAGTATGTTTACATATAATTTTGTACTATTTAAACTTGCATCTACATCAGCGAGTAACAAAGGTTTCTGTGTTCTAACTAAGAAAGCCGTATTTACATTCCGAGAGCGCATTAAGGTTCCTCAGAGAAGTACGCACTTTCTCGGAACTTCATACTTTTACTACGATTTTACTTTCATTTCAATATAACCTAATTTCAACCCATCAAGTACCACCCTTCCCCGCGGTCTTCCAAGGAATGAAAATGAAGAACTTATTGCTGAGTAACGTAGAGGCAAGAATCCGGGAAAGGCATTTTTGTCAGCGTGCTTGCCAAAGCAGGGGTATTATAGAAGGGATAAGACTCAATACATTGAAAAGCATTACATTTCTCGTGCCTTTTGGATTATAGTCTTAATTAATTTCTAATTGCTACTGAAATATTTTTGCGGTTTTCGATGCCAGTTTCAAAAAATGATAGTTTCTATACAATTTAAGGTACGTTCACAAAGGCGCGTTTAGCTGAAGCTGATTGCCGAGAGCGTAGTCTGAATCCACTGTCTGCTTCTCGCGTGACCGTTCACAAAGCCGCTTAAGCGGTATTGGCAGTGGCGTACGCCGGTTGCTGAGGCTGATTGATGGAGTCCGCTTCGATCTGTTGAGGATAGATATATTCGAGAAAAAGCTCTTGCTCCTCCCCATCGTGCAGACGAATTTTAACCTCTAGCAGACTAGTTTAGACATTGGGATAAATTTCGCGTGGTACTTTCGGAATAAACATGACGAATTTGAAAGAGAAAAAAGAAATTGAGAAAGCCTTGAAAGCCGATCTACGGCTTAAAGATATCCAAAAAAAAGAAAACCTAATTGAAATCGTGAGACAAAGAGATGTGATTTGGAATAAATTTGCGAAGAAGCACAGAGATAGAGATGCTGTCGACAATGCTTGGGATGAAGTTGAAAAAGAAACAAACATACCCAGTGAGTATTTATTAATTAATGATATGGACTAGTCTTTTGATGTTCACTCAATAAAGCCTTTTTATTATTATTATCATTTTATTCATCGAGATTTTGTTTTTCATAGAAAAAGACGCGAAAAATATGTGGAAATATTTGAAAGACCAGTTTCGATCAAATTATCATGTACATTCCAAATCAAGGTCTGGCCAAGAGTATATCGAAGATGAAGATATGGAGATGATAACGTGGCCCTTTTTTAAAAGCTTTCTGTTCTTGAAAGATACTGTGACAAAGAGACAGTAATAGTGCTAATTTTATATTACTATTTACATTACTATATTGATAATGGGTTGTCTGTTTGACTTTCTCTGAATTTCAGGGCTTCGTCAAACATATGCGAAGCTCAAAGCAAGACCGAGCCCATGAATGAAACTATTATGGTAAATTACATTTAATCCAATATTCCGGTATTGAATTCGCTTCATTTTAGGAAGAAGACAGTGTTTTCGAACAGGAAATCCTTCCTCCCTATGAAAACCCATCACAATCGCGGCCTTCATCATCATCTGCACCATCAACATCATTGGGAGTGCCATCAACATCATCATCGTCCATAACATCAACATCATCTTTGCCATCTTCGAAACGGAAGCGACAAGAAGTAAATGTAGATGAAGAAATCAGAAAAGTGGATGGGTAAGAGCAAAATGAGACATTAAAGATGTGACGGTAGAAGGCGCCTTAAACGCGTGATTTAGGAAATACCGTTACAAAAAATATCATCTTTAGTTTTAACTCTTTTTACGGTCAATAACACAATCGGGGAAAAAATTAAATTATGTATTATGATTGTAGATTCCTATCGTCAGTCATTGCACCTTAATCGAAGGATGACATTCAGTTATTTGTTGATTTCATCGCAAGCCAAATGAGGAAGATAAAACCAGGAATTCTCCGACAATGTCAAAATCAGATATACAATGTTGTAAACGAATATCTGGACGCATCAGAAACAGCATAAATTTTCAATAAACCATTCATTTTTTAAACATGTTTTAATAGTTCACAATTTAGTTACACCAGGCAACTCCCATTGCCAAGGTACTGCTCCGTCTTCACAAAAATAATCTGCATAAGAATTTCTAGATTCCCTTGCATTCAATGAATAGTTTCTTGTAGCGGTTTTTGTAAGATTACTCAAACCATTTGTTGGCTCATTTTGCCAGGCCCCTTCGTGTACATTTCCTAAACTGTCGGTAAAATCGAAATATCCAGGTGGGCAATAGACTCTTCTTGTTGGCTGCTTCTGTTTTTCAGAGGAAAGCAAATAATTGTGCAAAACAACAATAGCTTTGACAATCCTGTCAACATTTTTGGGCATCAGGTTTATGGTCCTGTGGAATATGCGCCACCTGGCTCCTAGTATGCCAAAGGCATTCTCACTGCATCGCCTTTATGAGTGAGAAATTTTGTATTTTAGGCTGTGGTTTGACAAGAACGTCCAGAAAATACAATACCTTGCCCTGCTGAGACGGTAGTTGAAAACCCTCATTTTCGCCGTTAAACCCTTTCCAGGAAATGGTCGTAAAAATCATGTCTCAAAGCAAAAGCCTCATCCCCAAGAAATACGAAAGGAGCTGCGATTTCACTTTTTGGAAGAGCAGCTGGCTCAGGAAAATCTAGCGCTCCACTTGCTAAAGCTTTGCCAATGTTGGATGAGCTGAAAATGCCGCCATCAGAGTTGGAACCATATCCACCAATATCGACTGCCACAAATTTATAATCTGCATCTACAACCGCCATCAATACGATTGAATTTGTGCCCTATAATTAGCGAAATATTTGACTTTAACATCACGATATTTTAAATAAAAAGCAACTCGCTTTACTTTGTAGTTATAGTACATCGATCCGGTTTTTGGTGGCTGTTGTATAGCTACATGCTTCCCGTCCACTGCCCCACAACAATTCGGATATTGCCACTGGCGACTAAATTCATGAGAGGTTTCCAACCATGTCGCTTTGTTTGGGGCCTTCAGTCATTACATTATATTAACATTTTGGGAAAAAAAGTGCCATTTCTTTAAATATAAAGGCTGCAATACATCCCACAACGCATCACACACTTCTCCAATAACTGCGTGGGCTGTGCTTTTCCCAATCCTGAATCCGTACGCAATACTGATGAGACTTTCTTCTGTTGCTAAATACCTAAAAAACATTCAATATTTTCAATGTTCGTACTAATTACAAACAATAATCCTGAGTTTTGCAGCGAGTTAATGTCACACAGTGCCAGGGTTCATTTCAACCACCCTACAAAGAAGTTCAGGATAAACAATATTTATGTACCGTAATGTTATGGCCAAGCGATGTTTTGGTGACAGTGGCTCTCTAGATGGAGGATGTTTAATCAACGAACTACGAAGTAATTCAACTAGTTCATCGAACATCGCTGGTGACATTCGAGTAAAGTTACGAAAATACTCTTCATCATGTTTCCTCATACATCGCAACTAATGAAGACAATTTATTATGTCAAAATAGTTAATGATTACAACATATTTCACATATCTTCAGATAGGGCTGTATTTGAAGGTTGAGAGAGAAAAGCTAAGCCTTTGCGATTTCTTACCAAAGTATGAAAGTATCCCTCCTGCTTTCGTTTTATACAAATTGGATGAACCCACCATCGACGCTTAAGTCTCTTTAACCTCTCCTCCTGTTGTTTTCGTTTTTTGAGCAAAAGTAACTTCTTTTTTAACAATAATAATGTTATCACGGTAGTTACGGAATGATCGGTATCCATTTTGTCGACTGCTTATCTACCCGCTCTCCCCAAACGAACTACGTTGAAGAAACACTTTTGTGAACGATAGAGAGGAAGCTCACGCTGAAGGCTGAGAGCAGACGCTCACCTCGGCAGCTTCGCGCGAGAAAACTACTTTCAGCAATCCGCGATCAGCTTCAGAAAAAAGCGCCTTTGTGAACGTACCTTTAGAGTCTCAGGTTTTTGCTTCTTTTACGATAAATTAATATGAAACCGCCAGGGAAGAAAACGTAACCGACTACACACGAGTAGTATCCCCGAGCGCCGGCGCAGAGTCAGATATCACACATCCAAATAGAAAAGTTCACAAGGACACACCTACTCCAAGTCCCCCAAAAAATCAGGCATCAAAACGCAGATATTCCTAGTACCCAAAAAAGCAAGTTTCAAAACGCAGATATTCCTAGTACCCAAAAAAGCAAGTTTCAAAACGCAGACATTTGCAACCCCCAACGGCAGGTTTCAAATCCCAGATATTAGCAGCCCCTAACGGCAGTTTTCAAATCCCAGATATTAGGAGCCCCCAACGGCAGGTGTCATATCCCAGATATTCCCAGCCCCCAACGGCAGGTATAAAATCCCAGCCCCCACCGGCAGGTATCAAATCCCAGCCCCTACCGGCAGGTATCATATCCCAGCCCCCACCGGCAGGTATCAAATCACAGCCCCCACCGGCAGGTATCAAATCACAGACCCCACCGGCAGGTTTCAAATCACAGATATTCCCAGCCCACACCGGCAGGTTTCAAATCCCAGATATTCCCAGTCCCAACGACAGGTTTCAAATCCCAGTTATTCCCAGCCGCAACGACAGGTTTCAAATCCCAGATATTCCCAGCCCCCAACTACCGGTTTCAAATCCCAGATATTCCCAGCCCCCAACGGCAGGTTTCAAATCCCAGATATTCCCAGCCCCCAACGGCAGGTTTCAAATCCCCGATATTCCCAGTCCCCAACGGCAGGTTTCAAATCCCCGATATTAGATGCCCCCAACGGCAGGTATCAAATCCCAGATATTAGCAGCCCCCAACGGCAGGTATCAAATCCTACATATTCCCAGTAGCCAACGGCAGGTATCAAATCGTACATATTCCCAGCCCCAAACGGCAGGTTTCAAATCCCCGATATTAGATGCCCCCAACGGCAGGTATCAAATCCCAGATATTAGCAGCCCCCAACGGCAGGTATCAAATCCCAGATATTAGCAGCCCCCAACGGCAGGTATCAAATCCTACATATTCCCAGTAGCCAACGGCAGGCATCAAATCGAACATATTCCCAGCCCCAAACGGCAGGTTTCAAATCCCCGATATTCCCAGTCCCCAACGGCAGGTTTCAAATCCCCGATATTAGGTGCCCCCAACGGCAGGTATCAAATCCCAGATATTAGCAGCCCCCAACGGCAGGTATCAAATCCTACATATTCCCAGTAGCCAATGGCAGGTATCAAATCGTACGTATTCCCAGCCCCAAACGGCAGGTATCAAATCCTACATATTCCCAGCCCCCAAACGGCAGTTATCAAATCCTACATATTCCCAGCCCCCAAACGGCTGGTATCAAATCCTACATATTCCCAGCCCCCAAACGGCAGTTATCAAATCCCACATATTTCCAGCCCCCAAACGGCAGGTATCAAATCCTAGATATTTCCAGCCCCCAGCGGCAGGTATCAAATCCCAGATATTTACTTTTTTCAAAGCCGATTTCGAGTCCAAGATATTTCTATTATTTGCAATTTAAGACATATCTAAACAAGATTAAATTCGTATTTATTTGCAATATCAAAAACTATTCAAATCGTTATATCTCAAACAAGTCTACTCATTAAAAACCTTGCCATGAAACAAAGATTTCAAATCGCAATTCATATTTTTCAATCAAATTGTAAGGGAGAAGTTACGTCTTGCGTGACTTAAAAAGCCAAACCTACCATGCTTTGATATTGAAATATTACATCAGCGAGTAGCAAAGGTTTCTGTGTTCTAACTGAGAAAGCCGTATTTACTTTCCGAGAGCGCATTAAGGCACCTTAGAGAAGTCCGCACTTCTCTCGGAACTTCATACTTTTACTACGGTTTTACGTTCATTTCAATATAACCTAATTTCAACCCATCGAGTACCACACTTAACCGCGGTCTTCCAAGGAATGAAAATGAAGAACTTATTGCTGAGTAACGTAGAGACTTGAGAGAGACGCAAGAATCCGGTAAAGGCATTTTTGTCAGTGTGCAGGGGTATTATAAAAGGGATAAGAAACATTACATAGAAAAGCTTATTACTTCTCGTACCTTTGGCATTATGGTTTTAATAAATCTCTAATTGCTACTGACATATTTTACCGGTTTTCGATGCAGGTTTCAAAAAATTATAGTTTCTATATAAATTAAGAGTCTCAGCCCTTTTTTCCTTCTTTACAATAAATTAATATGAAACCGCCAGGAAAAAAAGTAACCGACTACACACGAATAGTATCCCCAAGCACCGGCCGAGAGTTAGTTATCGCACATCCAAATAGAAAAGTTCACAAGGTTTAAAAACACACCAACTCCCAGTCCCCAAGAAAATCAGGTTTAAAAACGCATATATTCCCAGTACCCCCAAAAAAGTAGGTACAAATCCCAAATATTCCCAGTAGCCAACAACCGGTATCAAATCTCAAATATTCCCAGTAGCCAAGAACCGGAATCAAATCCCAAATATTCCCAGTAGCCAACAACCGGTATCAAATCCCAAATATTCCCAGTAGTCAACGGCCGGTATCAAATCCTAAATATTCCCAGTAGCCAATGGCCGGTATCAAATCCCAAATATTCCCAGTAGCCAACGACCGGTATGAAATTCCAAAAATTCCCAGTAGCCAACGGCCGGTATCAAATCCCAAATACTAGCAGCCCCCGACGGCAGGTATCAAATCCCAGATAATAACAGCCCCCGACGGCAGGTTTCAAATCCCCTATGTTAGCAACCCCCGACGGCAGGTTTCAAATTCCAGATATTAGCACCCCCAACGGCAGATTTCAAATCCTTTTCACACTTAGAGCGAGGGTGAAAAGGGGTAAAATTCTCGAGAGGTGAGCATACGCAGAAAGAATGTTTGTTGCCAGTCGTATTTATATAACCATTGCTTTTACCTTACCAGTTAGACATTCGAGTTTATTTTTACAAAACAGTGTTGTATTAATGGTTGTAAAAGTATAAATAAAACTTCCTAGGTGAAATTTTATCAAATTCAATTGATAGACGTAAAATTGGGGTAGTTTATAATATTCCAGTGGTGTGCAAAACAGGAATGACATTCATGGCGCGAATGAAATAAAGTCATTCTTTTTCTCTCATTCCCCGAATGGCGAACGTTTTTTGTTAGAGCGACACTTTCCCCTCCCACTCTTTGAATTCCAACTACCGAACTCTATCACCCCCTTTTCAAAATTGAAATGTCTCACCCTAGGAATGAAAATTTCCGTTTCTGCAAAAGTCTCTCAGCAAACTAGAATGATAAAAAATTCCTCCCCTCTCTAGGCGTAGCCTATAAAATTACCGAATGAAAGTAGATGCCTGCTCGAAAATCTATCTCGGTTTGGGAATGAAAATTTCTTTTTTTAACCCGGTCATTCTCATTCGGGATTTCTGAATGTTTTCAGGACCGAATAACAAAATCATTCCTTTCGCGACTTTTGTCGGTAGATGGCAGCTCAGTGATTACGGTTGTACTCTGAAATTGTATTAGAGTAGTAGAAACCACTCAGATTCGCAGAGATCCAAGATGGCCGCCACCCCAAGATGGCTGCCAGGTCCTCATCCACCAGACTCAAACCAAACTTTTCAGACAGGTCTCGACTAGCCCGAGCCCCTGCCTGTTAGTTACAACCCCCAGGACATCATCTTCTTAACTTAAACCAAAACTAAAAGCTATATTCAACCTTGACGTCACCTTTTAACCAGGTCGAACCAGCTTTCTGTAGGCCTAAAGTTAATAAAAACACAGATTTTAAGACATCAGATATTTACTCTTTATAAGAGGTACAGATATGCGTAATAAACAAATACAAAATATATATTACAAAATAGTCAACAACCAGCAGGGATAAACAAACATGTTTTAAAGAGTTCATTTTTCACGTTGACCCCGTATCGTTATTTGACTCGGAAGGGTGATCAGTAGGGATACGTCGTGGTTTATTTTCCAATTGTTTCCTGCTTCGGCGCTCAATTTCGTAAAGAGTTAGCAAAACGTTGACTATTAACCCGTAAACAAAAAAGAAAATGAGGCACAGCATATTGGGAGGGCTATGATAGCAAATGATATTTAAATAGCTAGTACGTGCTATATATAACATACTAGCGAGTTAAGCGGCAGTTTTAATTGGTTCCTACTTGTCTTATTAGGCGGAGCGTAAGTAAAGAGATAATATCATTGGATAGGTTAATTAAGGTGGGACTAGAAAATAAGCCTATAATTATAAGTCTGAAAAGAATAACAAATATACGAATAAAAATTTTTAATAACATATGATATTATAATATACAAAAAAAATAATACAAAATAACAAAAATATTTACATAAAAAATAACCCCACCACCATTTAAAAAGACTAAACACCGGTCGAGCCGAACCCCCCACTGCCGCGTGATGTAGGGGTCAGACTCTAGAAACAGCATAAAAAATGTGTTACATGTTGAAACCTAAATTAAAAACTTGAAAATATTTACCGCCGCTTCCACCGGTCTTAAGAATATAACCGGCGAAACTATCAATTGGGCGACTCTATCGCCCCGCTGGACAGTGTAGGCGGTGTCCCCGACGTTGGCAATGACCACTTTTAGGGGTCCCCGATAGTCGGCGTTAAGAAATATTATATTTTTGGGCATTATAAAATAACTAATAAACATACCTATCGTCCCCTCGGCGACAAACAGCCCTTGGGCCGTCAAGCTGCTACAGCCAACAATGCGGCCGTAGCTGTCCGCCGGCAGCATAATGCCTAACCCAGTCGACACAATTTTGATACCGTGAGGGTCAATTACGGTATCGACTGGACAATATAAGTCCAGTCCGGCCGACTGGGGAGTGGCACGACGGGGATTAAGCGCTGCCGGATGAATTTTGATGACAGGCATGCAGGGCAAACGAGAGGCGTTGGAAATAGACATTTTAAAGAGGTACTGTTTAAGTCTTTAGAAAAATAACGTTGTTAAACAACTGATAACTTTCATTTTGAAACACGGGGCTTATATACTAAATTAGCGAGGTCAAATCTAATAGTGTCTAGCCGATACTTTCAAGATTCTTAAAATTCAATAAATAGCAAAAAGTTAATTAGATATATAGGCATAAAATTAGAAATCTCTCCGAGGTCTAAGTTTTATTTCGTATGCAAAAAGGTTGTCTAGGCATGTTTTAAATAATTCAAACGAGATCGTGTTATATGAAAAAAAAACCTTTAGCGAAGGTTAAAAAGGAGTTACTTTGATAGAAGCCTAAGGGGACAAATATTATTCGTATGCAAAAGCTTGTTTGGGCGTGTTTCGAATAATTAAATTTGAATAATTCTCATGAGATCGCTTTTTATAAGAAAAAACAATTTATTAGTGAAGGTTAAAAGTAATTACTTTGGGAGGGACGGAAATCGTTTTTTAACATGATTTAAATCTAAATAAATGTATATTAATATTAAACTATAGAGGTTATTTTTTTATAAAGATAGGTATATTAATGTCTTCTATAATCTTTAGTATCAACTCCACAATAAAAAATGTATTTTAGGTTAAATTAAAAAATAGCGTATCAGACATAATTATATTTTTTTAAACTCTTAATAAGAGTAGAATAAGGTTGTGTTATAAAAAACCATGTCTGGGCCTGTATTCTAAAAAAAATGGGCGTGAGATTTTGGTATAAAAGCTCGAGCATCGGCATTGGATTTTCACAATCGAACCAGCAATGAACAAGTACCAAGAATCCCAATCTTTATTCGACTCACCACCAACGTCTCCGGGTAATCGTCAAGGAACCAGCAGCGGTAAACGCACCTTAGATCAATTCCTAAAGCCCGAACCCGTGGAGGTGCTCCTCGATTCCGGCGACGAGGATTTCGTCCAAGACGTTCTCCAGAAACACGTCGTCGTAATTAACGGTATTGAAGGCTCGTATCGCTTGCGCAGTGAGGGCCAGTACTTTGAGACAAAAGTCCCCCCGCGAAAGGGGGATTTTTACGTAGACATTAGTGTCTACAAATTCAAAGACATAAAGGACGCCCAAGCTGACAAGCTTCGGGAGTGCTCGCACAAACGACTCAAGCGAGTCTTTGACGGCAAGGACAAGGACGCCGTCAGACTCCTCAACGTTTTCCACCGGTTGGTGGACGACGTAAAAAACGACGCGGAAGCTAAACAGCAGCCGCCCAGCAAAGTAAGTATCTTATTAACAATAAATTTACAAACCAATTTTTTTTTCTAATTTTTTTTTATTTCTGATAGAAATTCAAAAAATGAGCAGCGACAGCAGCAGCAGTGACTCGGAGGGTAGTGATAGGGAGGAACACGCGCAGGTAAACCGTTTCTACACAATTGAGCGGCAGATTGACAAAACGAGTCGCAAGTGACACTGTAAACAAATCGATTTGCGTATAGCTTTCAAAAATTTGGATGACATTCCAACAAGAGATTTTTTTCGAATTTTTCGAAAAATTCTCGACGAAATTATACGCAAATTAGTAACCGAGAATCCCGGGTATAATCGAGTTCGATTTGTTTTAAGCTCCCCCGGATTGACGACCCCCGTTAATATTAAATTTATACAAATTGACAAATTCACCAGTAAGCGAATTATGCGCACAATCTATAAAGTGACGCAATCTAGTCGGGACTTTGTCTTTAATGGGGAAGATTTTCAGTTTGACATAATTTTTCTAAACCTCGATGCCAATATAGGAACATTGTACAAATCCATAAAAAATAGAACGTTGGTTAATTTGGATTATTTCGTTAAACAAAATAACCAATTTATTTTTATGGAGAACAATGATAATCTCTGTTTTGCTCGGAGTTTAGTTCTGGGTAAAGAGATGGCCGATCGCAATTTTTATCAACAAACTAAGCAAGGTCCGCCCTTTAACCAGAACAATTTTGACAAACTGAAACGCAATAGCACTCTTGTGGGTAATATTGCGAAAATCTTGCACAGAAAAGCCGGAGTCCCTGGAGGTTTCGTTACTCTAGAAGATATTCAAAAATTTCAAAATTATTTAGCTCCCCATTATAGGATCGTAATAGTTGATGCAGCGAATAATTTTACCATATTTTTCAAAGGACCCCAAGCTCCTAAATTTATTTATCTTTTAAAAATTGGCGATCATATCCACCCCGCGAAAACTTGGCATGGTATGATGGGCGGTTGTATTTCTTGCGATTTATGTTTGAAATCTTTTTAAAAATATAATTTGTTAAAAGAGCATAAATGCACCGAGGATACAAAACCCTATATATGTTTTCGGTGTCAAGGAGAAGCTTTTCATTTAACCAACGAGAACGTTTTAAAACTTTGCGACGAATGCCACCGCTACTTTTTCCCTGGCCCTTGCTTCGAAACACATTTACTTAATGGCACCTGCGCGAGTCAAAAACGATGTTTAGAATGTGGGCGGCTTATGGGTGAGGATCACGACTGTAATCCCGAATGCTCTCAATGTAAAATAGTCCATCCACCAGGTGAGCATTTTGTTATGCCTTTGGAAACCAAAATGAAAGCCACGCGGTTTATTTATTACGACATTGAGACTATTCTCAGAAATAATATCCACGTCCCCATTTTACTAGTTTGCGACGTGCAAACTGAAGCTGGCTTTGAAACCAAAATTTTCTACGGCGCCAATTGTGTCGAACAATTTTTAAATTATTTATTTAGTGTAGAGCAGGTAGTTTTGACTGGACAAAAACGTAAAACGTATCAACCGCGCTTTACTAACACGCAAGTCGTAGCTCATTACGCGAAATCTTTCGATAACTTCTTAATTCTTAACGCTCTAGTTCATAGACACGTCACCCCTGCCGTTATCTTTGACGGCAGTAAAATTCTGATGATCCATCTTGAGGGACCGCAAATTAGATTCCTCGATAGCTTTAATTACATTAGTCAGCCTTTGCGTAATTTCACTAGCATGTTTAACCTCGGCGATGTGACGAAAAGATTCTTTCCATTTGATTTTCATACCGAAGAAAATCTTATTTACATTGGCGTCATCCCTGAAGCTTCGTACTTTAACGTAGCTCAAATGAAAGCCAATGATTATCGGGATTTTCAAACTCGGTACGCGTCAATGGAGGGATCTATTTACAACATCAAAGAGTAGCTTAATAAATATTGCATTCAAGATGTCCGAGTCCTAAGACAAGGCGTCGAAGCTTTTAGAAAAATTTACGTTGATCTAACAAAATTAGACCCTTTTTGCTTAAAAAATATCACTTTGGCGGGTGCTCTAACCACTATCTATCTTAACAATTACTATAAACCTTACAGCATGGGTATTGTTCCTTCTAACGGCTATAACGCAAAATTTAATCACAGTCAGATTAGCTTAAAATACCTTGCTTGGGTGGAGAAAACGGAAAATATAAAATTGCGAACGGCTCTAAGCTATGGCTGTGAATATCGCGTGGGTCGCTATTTAGTCGACGGTTACAGTGAAACTCCGCCTAAAATTTACGATTTTCACGGTTGTCCATGCCAAAAACTCAATGCCTACAATACCCAACTCAAAGCCAGCAACAGATTTCTGTACGAGCGGACGCTAGATAGAGAGCTTTTTATTAAAGAGAAGATGGTCGGCTTTGAATATACCTCCATCTTTGAGTGTCAATTTGCTAAGCCTTTAAAAGAAAACGCCGAAGCTAAGGCTTTCTGCAAAAGTTTAACTTTTCGTTCTCAAATATCAGCCCGTAGCGCTCTCTATGGGGGACGAACGGAAAATTTTGTTCTTAACTGCCACGTGCAAGGCGAGGAGAACATTTTCTACAAGGATATTATTTCTTTGTACCCGAAAGTGTGTCGCGATTGTCCGTACCCTAGCGGCCACCCCATAATCTCTAACAGAGATTTTGACAAATCGCCAGGCTGGTATTTAATTCCCTTTCGCAGCGGTGGTAAATTAGCCTACGCCCTCTGTCGCACGTGTTTAGAATTGCGAGCGGAAATCTGCGATCACACTGTCAATGAACGGGCTTTCGAATCAGTCTGGCCAACGGTCGAAGTCTATGCCGCGATGGAGCATGGCTATAAACTCCTCGATATATTCGAAGTTTACCATTATCCAAAAACGGAATACTTCTTCGCGCAGTACATGACTGATTTTATCTCCCTGAAGGTGAAGAATTCCGGATTTCCCGCTCACGCGCAAACGCCTCTGGAAAAAGAAGCGTATATCGCTGATATAAACACGAATGAAAAGCTCTCGCTGACCGTGGCGGATATTCAATCAAATCCTTCCCTGGAAATATCGCTAAAATTAATTTAAATTCTCTTTGGGGTCGCATGGCGTTAAATCAACAGCATCTTTATCAACAATTATTACTAATTGATACGATACGCGAGCGATTACACTATGGAATTAGTCGACTTACGGCCAGTTACGGAGTCGATCACTCTCTTATCGTACAAAGCCAAAAGCGATTACGTTTCGGACTATAAACTAGGGTCGGTGATCGTGGGTAGCTTTGTCTCGTGCTACGGGCGACTCGAATTGAATAAGATGCTGCTTCAATTAGACCGCGCAGCTTTGTATTGTGACACCGACTCCATAATCTACCGCCATCTACCGGGAGAGTTTGACATTCCAATTGGCAATCATATTGGTTGCTGGGCGGACGAACTCGGAGGTGATTATATAAGTTCCTTTTGTAGTACTGCCGCCAAAAGTTACTCGTTTCGCACTAGCAAAGGAAAAGAAGTCCAAAAAATTAAAGGGTTAACCCTAAATCGAGAAAAACTGGAAAAACTTGACTTTTAAACCTTTGAAAGTGTAGCGATGAACCCGGAAAAGGAAGTTACAGTCAATTTCCCTTTTAATTTTAAACGGGACAAATACAAGCTGCAGCTAGAGGCCGTTAAAATCAACAAAAAATTCCGCCAAACCTCGAATAAGAAATTGTTGAACGCCGATTTGCGAACCAGTCGTCCGTACGGTTTCAAAGAGGCAACACCCGCTTCTACATCTCTTTCGCATGAATTACGAGGCTAGGCGGAGACATACTTTTGAGGGCTTGTGGGAATCTTGCGTTCCTATCGAAGCCTTGGCCAAAGACGGTTTCTATCTTGCAGATGTAGAAACACAGACGACGCGCTGCGCCTTTTGCGGTATTGCCTTGTACCAGTGGCGTTGCACGGACCATCCATCCAGGGAACATCGCAAGCACAGTCCATCGTGTCCGATGGTTTCCAAAAAGCCGTGCAACAACAAACCACTGCGTCAAGGGTTTCCCGACTTCCCGACCAACAAGGGCGCGGATGTTTGCGACCATCTGGTCCAGACATGCCCAACCACCAGCGAAGAACGGTCGGGAAACGAAAGTTTGCGCGTGCGCATCCATCCGTCGTGTTTGCTACTGTAGTGCGTGTTTACATCCTACCCTCCGAGTCTCGCGTGAATTTTGACCTGCTCAACGCCCAACGCTTCCGGCAACGCTGTTTGGAATTAGAAAAAAAACTTTTTAAAAACAATTAATTAATAGGGTTTTTTTGGGTAAAAGGGTTTTGTTTATATTGTTTAAATATTTTCTATTTTTTTTAATTGTGTTTATTAAGGGTTTTTGGGTTTATTGTATTTTTGTTTATAATATTTTTGTTTATAATTTTGGTTTATTTTTTTAAATATATGTTGTTTAATGATTATAAATAACATGTCAACGTTAATAAATGTTTATTATTCGAAATGAATCCGACCGAGTCAGTCTCGCATTCTTTAAAGTTCCAAACACCCGCGCAGTTTCTAATCGTGGGGCCGACGAAAGCGGGAAAAAGTTGTCTTTTAAGTAATTTATGGCAAAATCATCAGCTTATGTTTGACCCTCCGCATAAAAAGGTTATTTATTGCTACGCGGCCTGGCAACCAAACTACGAAAACTTGAAACAATTGATTCCGGGAATTCAATTTATTCAAGGACTGCCAACCGCCGATCCGGATTTTTAGGAAACGCATCGCGATTCCTATCTGATACTAGACGATTTGGCTAGTCAATTATTTAAGCAAGCTCATATTGCCGATTTAGTTTGCGTGACGTCGCATCATTTAGGGTATACGGTAATTATTATTACGCAACAACTGATTCCCAAGGGTAGCCAATCGCGGATAATTTCCCACAACTCTTCTTATTTTAAAATAATGAAAAATCCTCGAGATGTCGCCTCAATTAGGTATCTAGCCCAACAAATTAGTCCAGATTACGGACGCGTACAGACTAGCCACTAAAGAACCCTATAGCTATTTGTTAATTGATTTAAAACAAGAAACTCCGGAAAACTTACAATTAAGATCTCGAGTTTTACCTCACGAGGCGCCTATGTATGTGTATGTCGATTAAATTTAATTGTCACTTGAATAATGGCACCGCGCGTTAAACGTCGATCAGGAAAACGCTCCCGACTCGTAGTAGCGCGTCCCTGCGCAAAGTTTGCCAAATTTGTCCCTTATTTACAGAGTTTGCGCCAAACTAGCTGTAAACAACGGCGAACCCTTTTGAACAATAGTAGCGCGCCTCAATTAAAGAGCATTCAGACAATTTGTAAGAATTTAAAGGGCGGGGGCATTTTTTGAGTAAAGACCGCAAAAAACGGCTAGCAAAGTATAAGAAAATTATTAGACAATTGGGATCAAGTACCTGGTCGCAGAAAAGCAAAAAAAGTTATTCTTGCAGCAATCAGGTGGCTTTCTTACGACGTTACTTGGAGCAATCTTGCCCTCAATTGTCCAAGCCATAGCTGCTAAACTATGAAACAAATGGTACTTGTACCGGCTACTGCCGTAACTTCAACAGCGGCTCAAGAACATTCCGCCTTGGACCGAGAGATTGAGGATATTTTAAAATTGCCATTGAATGCCTACGATAAATTATATAAATATTTAGACGCCTTTAAGAAATATTAAGTATCGAGAAACAAATTCCCTTACCTAAATTTGAAATCGTGAGTCCTTCAATGGCTACCGCCACCGCGTTGCCATTAATGGCCACACCTAAAACGCCGCCTCGAAAAAAACAATTTTCATGGCCAAGCTCTGCAACGTCATCACCTACAACAAGCACGTCGGGTAGTTCTTTCACCACACCTAACCGTTATAAAACCGAACCTCGGCAAAAGGTTTTTAAAAGCGAAACGGCTGTTGGCACACCGACACAGGACGAATTTTACCAACAATATGGACCGAACTATGTCGGTGATCTGGTAAAACAGCAAGCCGAAATTTTGGCAAATCGTTTGCAAAACACATTTTTTACGCCGAAAAAAACGGAGGAGAATGAAGGGTCTGTTGGTTATGCAAATCCTGACGACGCTATTCAAGAAGAAATCGCCGATGAACAAGAGAATAGAGCAGAAGAGGACGCGGAGGATTTAACGGATTTGGAAAACCTGTTTGATAAAGCCTCCGCTAAACAGAAGAAGAAAAAACAGAAGAAACCTCGGAAGAAAAAAAGTAATTCAGAACCTAGGCCCGCTGGTGCCATCTGGCGAGATTTTACAGAGGCACCATAAATGGCGTGATATTAAATAATAAAATGTAATATTAAGACAAAAAAATAATTGTTTTATTGCGAACAATATCTGTGTACATGTTTTTTTAAATGTAAAGATAAATATAATAAAGCGACATAATCGTTAAGTTTAAGATTATTAGCGTAGATGGCGTCTAATATCGTCTTTCTTGAAATTCCTTCACAACGCAGTGCTAGGCACAGCCTACAATGCAAACCACACAGTTGAAAGAATGGATGCTGAATTTGTTGTTTATTGTAAACAACTCGTTTCCCGTATCGTTTTAAATTAACTTTATAGTATCGCAGCGAATTTTCGTACGTGCAAAACTTTTCCACCGTGTCATGGTTAACAAAAATTCCTATCCAATGCTGCCCAGCCTCTCCAGATGCTTCGTTATTGAATATGAAGCAAAATTTGGGTCTTTTAAAATGTGGTGGGAGTTTATCTACTGGAAAACAGCCTAAATAGTATGGTCGCGTTCTTTTGCGCAACTTAAAAGAGCGTTTAACTGCGAAGTGTTCATAATTTAGTCTTGACAAGTCCCGTTTCTGGTAGCGAGACTTTTTGCAGTTCAGCGCCGTAAAAACGCCCAATATCTGCTCTCC
Source organism: Phalangium opilio (assembly GCF_054372755.1). Taxonomy (NCBI): domain Eukaryota; kingdom Metazoa; phylum Arthropoda; class Arachnida; order Opiliones; family Phalangiidae; genus Phalangium; species Phalangium opilio. The sequence goes on along the minus strand of NW_028324185.1, from coordinate 11,693,055 downwards.
CTTTAAATCCGCTACACGATAGACGGGTGGTGACCTTCGTATAACGTCAACAACGCGAAATATTTCGTCAGTAAACGTGCCGCCCGAGCTGGTTTTTCTAAAGACCCGACTGGCTATAGAGAGACGCACGTGGTCGCCAACTTTAAAGGTCGGTGCGTATTGATTAATTCCGTTAGATTTCCCGTACAATTTATTCCAAATGATTGATTCGTTATCTATATTAACATGAGCTGGTGCAATTCCAGTAGTTGAATGAACCCGTTCATTATAGGCTTGAGTAATTAAAGGTAAATATTTAACGTAATTTTTATTCCCCGTGGCCATAATAACCCGGGCAATTTGTTCTTTGATTGTTCTAATAAAACGTTCAGCTAGACTGGCCCTATGCTGACTCCGGGCAAAATGTATTTGCACATTGTGACGTTTCAAGAAGGAATCAAAGTTGCGCGAACTAAATTCTCCACCGTAGTCAGCGTATATTTTTAAAGGGATCCTCTCTCGAAATATTTTTTTTAAAAGCTTCGATAACCTCGCCAGATGTTTTGTTTTTAAGAGGTACTGTCTATCCGTAGCGGCTTAAGACGTCAATGACGCACAGAACATAGCGAATATTTTTATTAAAGCGTTTTAATTTCGGTAGATCCAACAGATCAGCTTGAAAAACGTCATCAATACTCGAGGCGTACACCTGATTGGTCTTGAATCGGAAGCGCCGAAATCGGTGTTTCGTGTAGGCGGGTTGTTTCTCGAGAAAGGCGATTAATTTTGCTTTTGGCACGTCTGGTAAGGCTTTTTGTAGCCTCGCTAGCGATCCATAGGCGGCCGGAATAGCCATATCGTAATAAATTTTTCTAATTTTAGCGTCCATGTCTTAACAAGTGTAAATAACGACTAAATGGTTTCCCAATAAACAACTTTATTTAATACACACAAAGGTACAAATACTATATATCAGTACATTTTTTAATAGCCATATATCAAGGCGTTCTTTAAATCGGCAAAGTTGTTGACAAAATAAGCGTAAATATCCTCTTGATCTTCAATCCATCCATGGTCAGTCTCAAATTGATGCAAAATTTTCTCTCGATCCAGCTGAGGCAACGCTTCGTGCAAATTTCACTCGACTCGATTACTGAAATTTGTGTCAAATTCCGAGCAGCTTTGAGAGTGGCATATTTGTTTTCGACACTCGACGTTGGCGCAAGTGGAAGTTACGTCAAACAAAGTGGTAGTGAGTTCGTTTAAAATTAATTCGCGCATGCGACAGACAGCTATCCCTTTAGCCTTAAGAGCCTCGTCAATCAGCGGCTTTAAATCTATCAATGTCTGCCATCCTGTTTCGTTCAGGCTGAATCCTTCGCTGGTGCTAAAGTTGAGAAAATAACGACTGCCACTGCCTCGTTCATAGTATCGAAGATCGATTAGACGTTCATCTTTCGAATTGACGAAGCATTCCAGCTCGATGCGCTCTTTGACGGGCAACTAAATATGATAGCGAGGTATTTTTCCGTCAAAAAAGGACGTGAGTTCATTTTGAAACCGAAACAAAGCGTACCAAGCGTTAGGTTTTAATATAGTTTTTGTACGCGTATCCGATCTTTGAATTAAAATTTTAGGCTCAATTGATTCGACGACGCAAATGTCGAGCTTTGGCGTGACGGTGTGTACTTGATGCATAGTGACGCGCGACTGATATTGTATTTATAAAGTTTTAGTCTTTTATACGTTGGGGTGATTATAAATAATTTCTCTGTTTTTAGAAATAATTAATTGGTTGTTCGGAAATTCGGCCATGTCAATGCACGTGACGTTTTCGGTTAGCGGAGAGCTAAATCTTAACAATAATCGCAAGTTACCAGTCTGGGGCATGGAATTTAGACCTAACGAAGCGAGATGTTCTCTACTCAAATCAAAAACAACGACAAAAAAGCCTTTCTTATATAAATCGTAAGAAATAATATTTCCTCTGTCAAGACCTAATATCTCGAGTCCCTCGAATGAAGAATTGTAACATCTAACGTATTGATCGTCGGCAAAATTAGGCGTAAAAGGTATATCGGGATAATTTTGGGAATTTAATGAAAATTGCATGAAATCGAGCTTGAAGTGTTGGAGATCCAGGGGGTTAGAAGTTGCATCCCCTACAAATTTTTTATTAGTAACGAAAGTCACGACAGTTCGCGAGGGTAATTGCCCGGTAAACAAGCTGTCCCTAATGAAATCTTGCGTTCCGGTGGTTATTAAGAAATTTTTCATAACAATAGAGTTTACTTCGTAGCGAGCGTTTATTCGCGAATTTAACATCTGCGCGTGAGCTAGCTGCAGTTCGGGATTAACCCCAATTTAGCGCGTAAACAAGGTGCATTCCGTTAAATCAATCTTATACTTTTTGCCCGTTTCATTGTGAATAATAGCGAAATCCGTGGAGCTTCGATGAAGTCTAATCCGCACCTCGATATTATCTAGTAAGAATTTGGGCGTTTTGAACATATCCAAAAATAATTCGCCAATTACATCGCACGTCTATGATTTTGCCACGCGTTTAGCGCGACGACCAATACCATTATCTTCTTTGTTAATATTGGCGTCTTCTAAAGCCGTAGCCGGATCGATAATGGTATCCAAATAATATAACATAGAAGTTAACCAGGAGTTGGCCGCCGTTTGTCCATAATTTAACCAGGAGTTGGCCGCCGTTTGTCCATAATTTAAAAGTATTTAAAATAGGCCATATATGGGTACATATTATTAGGTTGCTGGACAGCGACGCCATTAAGAAATAATTCTACTTGACAAAATAGCGAGGCAATTATTAAATTTGTTACCGAAACTTTCTTTTCCGCATCTGGAACGGCCGTGCCGTCCTCATGTAAAACGCGAAATTTTAATCTCAAAAGAGTTTTAGTCAAATCATGATAATTGTTAGAGTGAGGAATGATAAATTCGATATATTTAGCATTAGCTAGTGGGGCAATTGGATAATGAGCAGTCGTTTTAGTCCCAACGATATTATTATTCACCACTGGCTTTTCAAATACTTCAAAATCGGAGAGAACACTTTCGTAGGTCGACATGATTAGTCTAGAAAATTGCGTTTAGTGCGTCGCTTGAGACGTTTGCTCGGGGTTGTTTTAGCAGTCCTCTTTCTTTTTCGGCCCGTTCCGCTCTGAGTGTTGACAAACCTATCCACGCCTTTATGTAGTAGGGAATTTATTGATTGTTTGACATTTCTTTTAATCGATTCTCGAGGTGATATTAAAGGGTTTTGGGCATCGCTAATAACTCTGCTTGTTAATCCAACAGCTTCGGACGCTAACGTACTAATGGCCGGCCTAATAAAGGGTGTAATTTTGCGCAGTAAAGAATTGAAAATTCCGCCGACACTGAAACGACCCCCAGATTGGAAAACGTTTGCGTGTAAAGCCGAAAGGGACGATCCTCTTTGGAAATACAGAGTATATCTATTGGGTACCATCGCTCAAGTTCTATTGACGTCTACGCCTAAAAAACAGTTTAATATATACTTTACCCACATTAAACGGGATATTTTCCCCGTAATCGGATTTTAGTTCAATTTCAATTTCTTGTATATCGCTAGTTGAAATTGGATAAAATTCGATATTATTAAATATTTCCTGGTTCTCCTCGTCTAGCAGCGAGAAAGCCGGCATTTTTATGAAGCGTAAAAGAGGGGCTTGACCACCACGCACTACTTGTTGACGGATAATATTGGTATAGACAAACATAGCATCGACGCCTCTCATAATATCAGCGGGGTGATCCGATGTCTCGCTGTTGATATACCTGTCCAATTGATTACTACTAAAACCTAACAGTCTCCTGAGTCCTCGCCCGGGTGTTGTTTTGGGAAACAAGATTGAAACCGTATCGTTCAATTTTGAAACTGTCACGGTTCCGTCTACATTTTGCGTAAATTTAAGACTTTTTCTATGCGTCGGCGACATGGCTTCGCTCATGGCAACTAGGACATCGCTAATATGATAATATACCCCGGGAGGAATCTCGCACGCGTAAATGTCAACTCGTTTGCCTTGAGACCCGGGTAAATACGGTTGGTCAGCCATATTTGGGTCTTCTGGAAATCTATCAACATCGTATTCGCTAGTCCAAAAATTATTAGCCGCTGTCAGGGTTATTGATCTCAATCGGGGATTTACCAGAGCTACTCCCGCGTGACTGTGTTGAAAAAATTCTCCCTCTTCGGGAATGTTAAATAACAGGGCCATTGGTCCAGCTACCGATACGCGAACACCTGGCTCTATTTCGAGACGAGCATAGTATCTATTTTCCACTTCCGTTTTGAGAATGTAGATTTTAAAATACTGACAAGGCATATATTCTTGAACACCCAATAACTGGTTTATAATTTTTAAATGTAACGAGAAGGGGATTACCGCCCCGGTTGAAGTCAAATCGCAGGTATATTCGCCCGCGGGTATTTTGATTTTTGTGAAATCAGTCTTAGTAAATAGATACATTAGCGAGTCATGAACGCGATAACTTACGAATGTGTCTTAGTTGTTTTGAAATGCGTAAAATTACGCTCTAAAGGTTTAGTGGATAGAAACGTTCCACCAACGTATTCAGCTTCTAAATTTAATATATCCCGCAGATCCGAGCTGAATAGCATTATAATTTTTGCCGGACAATAGACACTAAAATAATGCTCCGCTCCTTGTTTAATAACGCTAAATTCGGCCTGATGCAATCTTAAAGGATCTTTTGTCGAGGCGGCTTTGAGCGCTTCGGTGATATCATAATAAATCTTATAGTCATCTTGCAAGGTTTGTGTCGATCTAAACTCTCCTGACACCTTAAAACCGAAATAAAGCCAGGGTTCTTCCCAAGCGGTATAGCGCTTTATGGTTCTATTGACTCGATATTCTAGGTACGCATTGTTTTCATTTATGGTATATTCTTGTAACGTCATGCTCAAAGGACCAGATTGATTGAGTCCTGTGTAGTATTTATTGGGGTCAAGATCGAGCAATTTAGCTAGTTGGGGAGAAAATTTAATTTCCACCCATTCCGGTGTTTTGAAATTATACATGATAGCATCACCCCAATTATCTATTGTGTGATAAGTTACTTGACTTTTTTTAAATACTAAACTTTCTAAAGTACGGGCTACGGCTCGATAAAGCCCTTCGGCGTTTTTCTCTGGCGTTTTACTGGCTTTAAAAGTTTCCGGTAAGAACAATATCTTATAGTTATCGTAATCTTCAGGGTTAATTGGTTCTGGCTCTTCAGGGATAATTGGCTCGGATTTTTTCTCTGGCGGATCAACCGGTTGCGGAAACAAGGGTTTTTCATCAATTGGCTCGGGCTTTTTTGATGGCGGATCGATTGGCTCTGAAAACAAATCTATTTCCTCAACATCCGTTGGCGAGGGGGTGGGTGTAAGTGGTTCAAAGGTAGTGGGTTTCGATAGATCGGGTTTCGGTAAGTCAGGCTTTAATGTGATCTGGATGTTTCGGGGATCTGGCTCCGGCTTTGGCTTTGGTAGTTCAGCCTTTGGTGGCTCTGTAGTCAGAATCTTTGAGGGATCTGAAGTAGACGGGGTTGGCCTAGTTGTTGTTGTTGTAGTAGTAGATGTTGGGTTAATTGTTGTGGTAGATGCTGGCTTAGTTGTTGGGGTAGATGTTGGCTTAGTTGTTGTGGTAGATGTTGGCTTAGTTGTTGTGGTAGATGTTGGCTTAATCGTTGTAGTAGGGGCTGAATTTGTCGAGTTTGGAGGTATTAGTTTATCCGAACTTGGAGGTACCGGTTTATTCGAACTTGGAGGTACCGGTTTATTCGAACTTGGAGGTACCGGTTTATTCGAATTCGGAGGTACCGGTTTATTCGAATTCGGAGGTACCGGTTTAGTCGAACTTGGAGGGGTTGGTTTATTTGATGTCGGAGTGGTCCTTTTAGGTGGGTCAGTTTTCGGAAATGTCGGATAGTAGGGTTTGGGCGGATCAGGCTTTGGGAAGGTTTGTTTTGGAGGTGTTTGGTTTGGAATAGTTATTTTGGGTGCTGGTGGAGGAGTTATTTTGGATGGCTGTGGTTGCACCGGTACTACAAGCGTAGTTGGAGCAATGGGTATCGGCAGAAAGGGGGTAGTTCGCGGTAAAATGGTATAGATGGCGGTAGAGGCTTATATTCGGGTTGAGGTTTTTTTCTTATCGGCGGAACTTCGTGGGTAGTTTTACGTTTAACGGCTGACATAGGTACATACTTGTAATCAAATTTTTTTTTAAAACTTTCTCCAAAATTCTCAATTTCGATTTCAACATAATTGGTGGTGTAATTTAAAGTTATATTTTTAGCATGCTTTGATACAGGTAGTTTGGATATATTGGGGACGTCTTCGAAATTATTCTGCTTAAACTCGAATAAGGTGGCTAGGGTGAATCACTTGGTATTTTGAACCGTATATTTTCAGCTCCTAAAACTTGCAGGTAAACTGGTAAATAAGTATCTAGTTGATTTCCTCGCGCCCCGTCTTTATATTTATTAACTAATTTAAAAGATAATTTGCCTTTCAAATACGGGTGGCTGTTAACATCATCATTTAACAAATCGACAACATCTCGAGGAAGCTCGTACTCTTTGGTTTTGCCATAGCGTTGGACTGGTAACTCTAATTTATAATATTCAATAGGTTCACGGACAGCCGCGTAATTGCCCCGATTTGAGTCACTTACGACCTGAATTTCAAACTTGTTAAAATCCTCGCTTATATTCACCCAGTGATTTGGAAATATAATTTCCGCTAACCCAACTTCATAGTTACTACTCAAGTTTAACGGCTGATGCAAATAATTTTTAAAACTTGACTGGGTATTATTTGGATTTATATCTAAACACGTATTAGACGCTAAAGTTAAAAAAAAGTCTTCATTCATGACTAACGTTTGTTTGTCAACTAACACAAACTTCTTAGGCTAACATTATTTTATACATAAAAAAGATTGTCCATGGCTCGGTGGACTGGTCAGGATTCGAACTCATCACCTTTTGGTTATCACATTAGTAAACCCTGCCTTTACCCATTGAGCTATGGACAATCTTAAAAAACACTCCGTTTATTTTCATCAAAACGTTAAAATTCTTAAACTTTTAAAGTCGTTACCCTTGAAACATCTACGTGGATAGGTAATCAAGCCGACCCAATTCCAATAAAAAAGGACCACGCCCTGACTAGTTCGATCCGGTTTGATGCAGTTATTATATAAGCCTTCCGACTTTAATAGTACCTTAAAGGGTGGGGTCGGTAAAAAATAGTTTTTTATCTTGCCTCGAGAGCGCTTCTAATATTTGGCCTCCATATTTTACTATATAAACCCCATGTTTTAAAAAGAAAGTTATCAGTTGCTCAACTAGACGCTCATCCATAAAACTATTCAATACCAGTACGAAGATGTCTTTACCCGCCGATCCCGGACTCACACCACTTTCGTTGTGTGAAAAGAGACCAAATTCGATTTTTCCATCCGTCTCTTCTCAGGCATAGGCTGAAAAGAGACAAAAATCGATTCATGTGCCTCGATTTCCGTAACTTTTTTTGTAATCTTTACTGGTTACATTTGGCTGCAGAAAAAGTTGCGGAAATTTGTGTGAAGTCGAATTTTTCGTCCCACCACTCAACGTCGGCCATGGTCCGGGATCAAATGCAAGAGATTTACGTCAGAAATCCGGAGAATTTGGTCCCGGAACAAGAAACCGGGTCGAATAATGTTGAGGAGGTTCATGAATCGAACTTCATTGCAGTGTCATTTGCGTCCATACAACTGACTCTCGCAATGAAGGAGAAGTTCTGGCGCAAACAACCAGACCTGAACAAGAAGACCAGGCCCCACAGTGGCTCGAATGTAACTTCCTTTGGGAGGTAAAGGGTCAACGTAGAATTTTATGGGACATGGCCCGTACAAGCCGACAAGCCCCGCCACTGCATAAGGTTCTGCGTACCCTGCACCAGTTGGAGCATGTTCTCTTCAGTGAGGCTCATCGTAGGGTCTTGACTTCCATGTCCTTCTCTAACTTAACAATTTCACGACATCAACGTGGCCCTCTTCAGTGATAGATACATTTCGGGAACAAGAAGTGGCGAAAAACAACCAAGCCTCGTCGTAAGGCCCAAGAACTTCAAGAATAAATGGAGGACCTCACTTAAAAGGTCGTTTTCTAACTATCCTCGACTGCCCTGCCTGTCTTTTATCAAAATTCATCCGGCAGCGTTTAGCCCACATCGCACCACTCGACGTCGGCCACCAGAATACACGAGCAAAGCCTATTGATGGTGGTCGATGTCATCCACAAGGTCGTGCGCATAAAACCTACGGTTCGGGATCAAAAAGTGCTAAACAACAACCTGTTTTGTTTACCCCGGAAGTAACGGTAAATAATTTAGGATTCAGCATGTAACATGTTTTCTGTGTTGTGGGCGAACAAGCCCTCAAAGAAAAGAAGTATTAACCAATTTTTTTGGTATATCTATATTCTTGTTAATCTGTATTATCTTATTGTATATACTATTTTTGTACTTGTTATTAAAAAATCTGTATTTTTTTATTTGTCTTTGTTTCTCAGACATATTTAAAAGGTTATTTTTATGGCGGGAAATTCAAACGGGGATCTGGCAAAAATACCTGGACTGGTTTATTAAAAGAACATCACCCTCCGAGGGTTAACCCGAGCTTGTTTTGGGGGAAAAATGGGTAAAAAACCCCTAAAGAGGCATAGCATGGTGGAAGGCAGGGTAGGCATTTAGCCCAATCTTTGGTTGGAAGTTTGGTGGATGAGGGTCTGGCAGCCATCTTGGGGTGGCGGCCATCTTGGATCTCTGCGAATCTGAGTGGTTTCTACTACTTATTAGAAGTAGTTGGAAGTCTTATCAAGAAGGAATTTACTATAAGAAGGCCTAAAAAGGCGTCCGGTGTGCGCGTGATAGTCGACAATCCCCCCTCATGGGTGGGGGGAGGCTGGAAACCAAGGCGGGACTTAATATTTTATCTTACTCTATGTTTTCCACCAGCTATCTCTTTTAACTTTTCGTTAAGCCTTGGTTTGGTTTTTGGAACTGACGAAATTATAAGTACAGTACACTTGATTCGATTTAGAAACAATTATGGAACGAACGATTTTCACGTAGAGACACGTATTCAAAATCTATTAAGTAAGGTTCAAAACTTTTAACTAACTTGTTAATGGCAATTAAAAACCATTCTCGTACCGTTTCTGCACCGCTGGCATCCTCCATTTTCTTTTAGTTAGCTCGAGGTTTTTTTTCTCTATTCGGAATACGTCAATCGCGTCTGTATGACCTATCCCCACGGGATCCAATAGGAAAGAGCAGAGCAATGACGGGCATGAAAGGGGTGGGGCTGATTTGTCCGCTGACACCTGCGTAAGAGTAGAAGCGTAAAATCTAGTGACTTCGGCATTCTTATAGTAAATTTATTCTTGATATTAATAATTAATAATCTGGGTTTCCTAGGGGAGGGGGTTTGCTGATGGGGTATTTTTGTCTTTAAGGCCTTAATAAATTTTAATCAGGGGATGCCTTTCTCGAGGGGCCGGTCACTCAATGTAATCGGTGTACACGGCTGTACCTTTGACTAAATGAAGCGATTACACGTAATCTTTAAAAGCGTTGCCCTTGACAGTGCTAAAATAATTACACGTAATCCGTATTCAGTGTATAGGGAATACGATAGTGATTAGCCCTTCGGTCTTTCTTTTGTACTCCGGGTGTAAGCAGTTACTAATTTAACAGTTGGTACTTCTATGGTATGGAAATATTATGGAGTAAAACGAATCGAAAATTAAATACCAAAAAAATGCCGAGATGAAAGGCACGAGTGTGCAGGTGATAGAATTGTATGTTATTACATTTATCATTCCACTCTCGAGTGTTTTCTTTTCTTTTTTACCAGAACCAGAACATTGCAATTATCTTTTTTTCGCTACCACGGCCGGTTTTTTTAAAGAGCCATGGATAAAGAATGCGCGGGAGGAAATATGTTTTCACGCTATAGGATAGGCAATTCCCTATTTCTGCTGACAGATTATTATTTTCAGGATTTAAAATCTCGAGCTTTAAATCCTGAAAATGAGTATTGCTTTAGTCTCTTGAAAGCACGTACAGAGGTACGCTACATAGAATCCTAAGTTTGAGCATGCTGACAAGCGAAGCTGAAACAAGGTATAAACAGAATGACTTGTCGTCGGAGATAGGGAGTTGCCTATCCTATTCCTATAGCGTGAAAATCAATTTCCGCACGCGCGTTCTTTATCCATGTAACGAACGGTCTGACATCAGAAACCTGCAAGCAAGTTTGAGATTATAGTAATCGCCGTAAGCAACTGGAATTAATTGATATAGTCTTTATTTGCTCTAAAGTGGCATATGGCGCCCATAACACTAGGCCAGGACAGATAGGCTAAAAAAGGGCTTGACCTAGAACATTTGAACATAAAGATGAAAATTGGTACATATGTTGTTTTTGACCCAACAAAAAATATACTAAAAGTCCCCTGCTTTAGAGCGCGAGCTTTTGCCGCCATCTTGGAAAATGGCCGCCGGGAATGGCAGCTACAATGTATTCCACATTCTTCTTCAAAAATTATGAAAATAGTTGCATATTATAATTGTAACCACCGGGACATCATAGTAAAATTTTAAAGCTCTGTGCTTGATAGTTTGGTCGCCATATTAGAAAATGGCCGCCGTGAATGCTGGGTACACTTTATTTCACGATGTTGTTGGAAAATTATGAAAATTTATAGATATTATAATCAGAGCTGTGTAAACCTCATTGTAAAATATTGAAACCATTCATGAGATAGTTTGGCCGCCATGTTGGAAAATGGCCGCCAAGAATGTTATTTAGATAAAGTATATTTTTCAAAAATTATGAAAATTGGTAAATATATTGTTGAAGACCGTCTAAACATCATAATTGGATATTGAAGAGGTACTAAATATAGTTTGGGCGCCGTCTTGGAAAATGACTGCGGGAAATACCAAATATATTACCAATATATATTTTTTTTTGATATTTTTTGAGTATATGATTTTCATGAACGTATTAAACACTATAAAAATAACTATTTCCAAGTCTAATTTATCGACCCCATCTTTAAAAATGGTCGCTGAAAGATTACTATTCTAAAATCTGAAACAAAGAAAAGCAAAGCTATATTACTCAGATAATGATTTGGTTTAACATAGGGTTTATACATACCACTCAAGACCAACTTTTAATACTCATTATCTTTAAGTGCGGAACCTCTTGTGTACAGAACTGTGAATGTAGACGATCCGAATTAGTTTATTCAGCAATGCGTGGCCATTGTCGCGGTACAAGCTGTGATGGAGCAGAGCTTATCGTGGCTGAAGGGGTCCGAGTTCGGGGTGCGGGTTCGGGAGTTGCTTGGGTTCACCCTTGGATCAGACCGTTCCATGCCCCGATCCCTAAAAGATTTGCTCGCCAGCTTCGCCCCCGCCCAGGTATTCTCTTGGGTCCCCGCTATTGGAAACCCTCTGAGGGCCGTGGAGACATTGTTTGGGCCATATGACACTGCTGTGCATGGAGGGACCTCCCCAGTCTCGCCGAGCCTTCTGCTGCCTTAATCCTTTTTTGTCACCGACCACTTTCTAGCTGGGCTCGGCGCTGACGGTGACCAGCTTTTGTCACCTGCTCAAGGGGCGTTTGTCGGAACCGCTGGCCGATTCCGTGTGCCTCGACGGCTGCTCCGCAGGTTCAATTTGAAATATGATGAGCCCCCAGCTAGGTGCTGCGCCTAATAAAGGCCTCTGACATGCAATTATTGTGAAAAAAATCTTCAGGCTGACGAGATGAATATGAACGATTTGTTAGAGATTTGTCTTAAATCTAATCTTTAACAACATGAGAATGTATAAACCTCAATAATAAATTATATACCCTAATCAACATGTTAAGAATTACAGCTTTAAATAACTTTTTTCTTTCAGAATTTAGGGTAGTAATTTTCGAGTGGCCATTTTTAAAGATGGCGTCGATAAAATTGACTTGGAGATGGCTATTTTTTGGTGTTTATTACGTCAATGAAAATCATCTACTCAATATAGGAATGTCAAAAAGATTTATATATTTGAAATATATTTAGTATTTCCAGCAGTAATTTTCCAAGATGGCACCCAAACTATCAGTAGCACGTCTTCAATGTTCAGTAATGATGTTTAGACGGTCATCAGCATGATTATTACAAATTATCATAATTTATGAATAGTGTGCTCTATCTAAATGACATTCCCGGCGGCCATTTACCAACATGGCGGTCAAAGTATCTGATGAATGGCTTCAATATTTTACTATGAGGTTAACACAGCTCTGATTATAATATCTATCAATTTTCATAACTTTCCAACAACATGGTGAAATATACTGTACCTAGCATTCACGGCGGCCATTTTCCATTATGGCGACCAAACTATCGAACACAGAGCTGTTAAATTTTTCTTTGATGCTCATGTGGTCCCAGTCATAATGTGTACCAATTTTCAGAATTTTTGAAGAAGAATATGGAATACTTTGTAGCTGACATTCCCGGCGGCCATTTTCCAAGATGGCGGTGAAAGCTCGCGCTCTACAACAGGGGACTTTTAGTATATTTTTTGTTGGGTCAAAAATAACACATGTACCAATTTTCATCTTTATGTTCAAATGTTCTAGGTCAAACCCTAAAAGTCCTGGGCTACACTGTAAAAGACATTGCACCATGAACCTCAACACACAATTAAGCTATTCATATTCTATTCAATCATTGTTTTACATATGGCTGTTTTTCTTATCGGTTTATTTTTCTTTGGTTTTGAATACTTAATTTGTTTTCCAAAAAAAAAGAGAAAATAATATACAAAGTGCAAAACATTTTATAATAACTATATACAGGGTGCTTCAAAAAGTACAGTGGGCTTATTTAATTAACGGATTAAAGACTGCAATCATAACATGTTTAGGGTGTCACTTGTTCAAAATGTCAAAGAACTTTAGTCGATTTCGACAAAATGTCAAAGAACTTTAGTCGATTTCGACAAAATGTCAAAGAACTTTAGTCGATTTCGACAAAATGTCAAAGAACTTTAGTCGATTTCGACAAAATGTCAAAGAACTTTAGTCGATTTCGACTCGAAATTGCCCATAAAATCCACTGTACGTTTGTCTTACCACAATTTTCGTAACACCCTGCATCCGTGTTATTTGGTGTTGCAGTTAATTTAACTTTTAAGATATATATGACATTGCGCACAATGCCCTGCCTTTGTCTGCGCTCAATTGTTTTGTATAAGACCAGTACTCCTCAATATTACTTAATAATACGTGGTGTTGTTCTTCCTACAAATGTTGGATTATCGGTTTTTGGTATTAAAAAGGAGAGTGCTCTGGTTTACAATTGATTTTAGAGGTAACCCGAGTATAAATGGCATTATTTGAACGTTTTCAAGAAGACTTAAAGCCGGTTTTTAAGGCCAAGGAGAGGGCTAGAAAGTATGAGAGTTAGTGTAGAGTGTGCCAGTGACGGTGTGGGTTTTCGGCGGTTTTGAAATTTTCCACGTCAAGTCACCTCTTTCATCTTACCAGGCTTCTCCGTGAACGTTGCTATTTAGTTAATGATGATAACATCGAAAAACCGGTCGAGGGAAGCTTTGGCGTTATTTTCCATACCAAACCCTTCCCTTTACCAGGAAGGAGAGTGGTGTGCCTGCCTTTTCAAAAGGTTAAAGATCTTTTGGCTCCACTTATTGGTTATTAAAGGGTTGGGATATTTCATGGTTTAGCAAAAAAAATAAAAAGTAAATAAAAATAAAAACAATTATTTTTATTCTATTAGTTGAAATTATAAAAGCTTTTGGTGACATTTCATATTTGAAGAGGTTCATTTCACCATACATTTCATTTTATTGCTCATTTTAATTTTTTTTTATTACAAATTTTTAATTTAGCGCGAAGTAATTTTACTATGATTTTGAAAGTAGTGTTTTTTTAAAAAACATCACTGACTTTCAAAATGGCGAATCAAAGTCAGTCATCGTTTTATTCCTTATTTCCTTTAAGTAGACCTACAGATATCTATTCATATCTATCTTCCATAGTATTTGAGGGCTTCAAACTTCAAAATTGTGTTTTATTAGGTAGCTACGCCATATCCAAGATTGCAAAAGTTAAAAAAAAAATGTTTTGCAAGCACCATGAATTTTTTTCTTAATAACATAAATATTTTCGGGAATAATAGGAAAGGTTAAGGAGTAACTCGTTTTAAACGTTTGTAATTTTCAAGGACAAAAGTACCAACTGGTTTTAGCTTATTAATCATAAAAGTTTATTAAGGTTACAAATATAAATTGTGTTAGCCGAGTTTAACCATGTTTTCTATTGTAAAGTTACGCAAGATATACTCATGGGAGGCGGTATTACGACAGTTTACGTTCCACAAAGGGGGCGATAATTATACCTTGTCAGATAAAAATTCTCAGATGACTGTGACTTGCAAGGCAAACGGTAAAAAGTAATGTTTATAGGCAACATCACGAATGAATTCACGGTTACACGAATATTTCCGAGATTCGGGATATATTCAATAAGCTTATAAGAATAATATGAGCTAAATTGGTTTTCAAGGAACAAAGTCCCAACAGGTTGTATTTTTATAAGCCATAAAATCAAATTGAGGTTGTGTTTGCCGGGTTTAACCATGTTTTGTAATGTAAAGTTACGCGAGAACGGATTGTTTCAGATCCAGTAGAAAAGCTGCTAAGTGGACGTCACCGATGATCAAACTGATTGAGGTAAGGTAATAACTTCGGCCTACACATTCTTTCCAGAGGGATGTACAGCAATGCGCGGGAATATAATTTAGTTTTAAGGCTTGACGTGGCGGCGTCATTCTTTAAACTATAATTATATTCCGAGTATATAAATGCGCTAGGCTTAGAATAGCCTTTAAACGAATTGGAAGAATCCCATCAGTTGGTGATTCCAGAACCAGTTCATGATGAGGAAACTGCAAAAAGAAAAACTAAAAACGACTAATTAAGTCTTAAGCTGAACGTGGCAGCGTCCTTCTTAAAACTAAATTTAATCGGCATTCGAAGCAATTTTTATAGCTTTAGATGCAATATTCCAAGGGAATGTTAAGACGCCAACTGAAAAGAGAAAAACTCTAGCCTATTGTTTCCACGTTCACCCAAGAGGTACAATAGACTCGAGTCATTTACTCATAAGAACGACGTGGCGGCGTAATTCTTATGATTAAAAAGACTCGATGTAGGACGCGTTTTTATTTGGAGGAAGTGTACTCCGAGGGGTTTCGCCAGTAGCCCTAATCCCCTCTTAACGCCAACCTATGGCTCGATGACAGAGCCCTGGTAAGAAGAAAAAAAAACAAGATAAAGGTTATTCGTTGAAATGCACCTTCAATGGGGGAAGCGGAAACTCACCTCTGGCTCATCTACTTCTTTAGCTCGCTCAAGGCTTTCACATTTAGCAAAGTTGCCATGGTTTTTGGGTTATGGCCGGAGCTCTGGTAACTTTTCGCCCGCTCCACAGCAACGCTCATTAGGGTAGTTGAGACTGAGCATGCCAAGTACTTTCTGGCGAGTTTGGCCAAGTTTGGCATTGCGGTTGCCTTGGCCCTCCAAATTTCCAGGGGAGCCATGTTACTTTTTTATCTACTTTTTGGGGTAGGGCTTCCTTTAAATAAAGGCTGACCTCCCCAGAAGGCGATGCTGGCAATGTCTTTGACTCACCGGGTGGAGCTAGGGAGGGGAACATGGAGTCTCCAGCTTCGGTTTCCGGCTCATTTTCTGTTTTGTCCTCGTCTTCCATGTCTTTTATTCTTTTTGGACAATTTGCAACACCTCATCGAAGCTTGGAACGCAAAACGCTGGATATTTTTCGATCCATTCTGGAGTAAAGCCCCGTTTTCAATCAAGCTTTTTTGATCAAAAACGCAAGGTTTTGCTTGAAAAATCACAGCAAAACGCAAAAGCAAAATATTTAGCCGTTTTCAATCGCGCTTGGGCTGAAGCTTTAAGCTTTCATAGGCGCGCTTTTGCTTGAATGTTAGTTCAAGCAGATATCTATCCTCCGTAGATATTTGCGTTAACTTTTTGCTTTGAAGCGCGATGGAGGATGACGTCACAGTTTAATGTCCAATAGAAATTCTCCATTTTTCATGCCTCTGAGTGTGTGTTGACCCCTTGACTCGGATATTTTAAGTGTTATCTTTTACATTGAATAACTTGTAACAATTATACTATTATTGAAAATGGCAGAAAAAAATAAATAATAAAAGAAATGCACCGGATAGAAAGATAGGCAGCTAAAAAAGGTGGCGCTGTTAAAAATTGGTGAGACATAAAGCAAACGTACGGAACCGAGGCTTAGCATACTCCGTCTTTTCGAGGTGACCGCCATATTTGTTTATAGTTTTAGGGCCGAAAATGCTTTGGTACCCGCCCACTATCACGTGATATCGGTAAACGCACGCTTTAAAAGCTTTGCGCGACCAGTTTGGAAACGGTTAGTAGTTTTGCAGTTTGCTTTTTTCTCACGCGGTAGCGCGCTGATTGAAAATACGATTTTTTGCCACCTCAATCGTAAGCAAAAAGCGTAAACTTTTTGCTTGATTGAAAACGAGCCTTAACAAACTGACCTGTAAAGAGATAAATGCATACATTATAATTTAAATAACTGTGTAATAGAATTCGCCTCCGGGAGAGGATATCAATAAGGCAAGAGACAGAGGGTTAGCCTAAGATACTTCAAAGGAAGAAAATTTTACCTGTGAACATGAATCTTTTCTGGGGTGGGTCCAAAAACGAAGCCAATATATAATTTTCATCCTTTATGACACTAGCGAACGTGTCAGTAAAATCTTTTTCGAGATTTTCTTTAAAGTTTTGAAAATGTAAGCACTTAAGCTTTCTGATTTGGACGAACGCCCCGACTAGTAGGCCCAGAGTCTTCGCCGCCACTGGCTCGAAAGATTCGAATTCTTTGGCCGCTACTTGGATAGGTCTATACAACTCCAAAAACTCCCTCATGACGTCCATGTCATTCGAGCTTTTATCTGCACAATTTAAGTTTTCCAGAGTCGAATGAAGAGTCTCCACTCTTTCCTCTTCATACTTTAATAAATATAAGAAAAGTAAGGTCATTTTTGATATTGACACTGCCTTTATTCATTGAGAATGATCAAACTGACGATCTCAGTTGAGTTAAAGTGAAGTGGAAAATCAAGTGATTTTTTTATCTATTCTTCTAAGTATAAGACCAGTCTGCATAGTGAAACATTCAGGAAATATCTCCGAATGATTTTGAAATTCAAATTAGGTTTAGATTTTAAGGATAATTTGAGATATGGCCCTCTAATCAATCTCAAAACGCCCTGCCTTTTTGTTAAAAAAAAAGGAATCGAAGAAAAATGACTTGATTTTCCACTTCACCCTCCCTTTAAAGGAGCTCTAGGGAAAACCACTAGATTTTGAAAGCTATTGTTTTTAGTAATTTAACCCTCCTAAAGTGGTATGTCTGAAGAAGTATGAATTTATAGTACCTTAAGCAGAGATCAAATTCCTTCCATCACTGATTGGAATCGTAAAATTCCTTTCGGAACACACCGAAGAAAATGTTTTCGGCAAAGTCGGCGAATTTTTTACAGTGGAAATCCATTTTTCGACTTTTCTCAAAATACTGCTCGCGTCCGGGGACACTTCCAGTTGACGTAGGAAAACCATATACAGAGCATTGGCCATGCATGTTATGCTCTTCCATGGTGATTGCACTGAAAACCCTTCTTCTGCTTCATTTGTAATTATGTCCAGCGTCTTGAAACCTACAGGAAATTAAAAATGTTTGTTTCAAATTCCAATGGTTGTCACGGGTTTCAAATTTGATTACCATTTTCGGTCAGTGAGCCTGGAAAAACCCAGGACTTAGCGTTATTGTAGTCGGAGAGAACCTTTGGCGCGTCCATCGTGAGAACCGAACACACCTGCGATACCCGAAAAATTTATAATAAATAGTTTGCTGGGAACAAAACCATATATGGGGATAATTTTAAAGTACATACTTCGGAGGTTTCTATTCCGCTTTCGTCCAGGGCTCCCTTAATCTTCAGAAAATTAGCTTCGGATGAGAGTGCCATTATTTGAACAAAACCTACAGGAATTGCGCGGTGATGGTGAAATTTTTCGTCAATGAAGTTGACGTAAACCTCGACAATTTCACCCCAACGTATTAACACGAGGTGTTTTTCCTCCTTAGTCGACTAGAATTGAAAATATTTAATTATATTCATAAAAAATATTTTATGTAAATTTTGTTTTAACTAACACAAAACATTGTAGGTTTTTTCTTTACAAGTAGATTTTTCATCCCGGCCAAAAGTTCCATCGAAGATGGTACAGTGACTTGGGGTCCACCCCTCGCCACCACTTCTTGGAATCCTTCTTGGTTGAGCATTGAAAATGCAACTCCGTCCTTGGCCACCATAGCCATTAGGGCAACCTCGAAGTTTTTTTTGCATGGAGTCGTGTCTGAATTTCACTACCTTCTTCGAAGGTGCCAACAACTCTTCGCCGGACCTCTTTGGCTGCCTGACCCTCAGAATGCCTCCATGTGTTTTCTTTTGGAATAGAGAAATCAGATATAATCAAGAAAATGATAAAATTTATGGAAATCTATTATTGTTAAAGGATAATTGCATACCTGAACGTGTCGCTCCAGGTTTCCAGCACAACTTTGCTGGATTTTTGTCAGTTTTGAACATTTGTCCCATTTACATTGGACCACTATATGCTTCGTGACAGCACCAGTGTCATTCGTCACATGACCGCGATATTCGAAATGGTCCTGAATGTTGCGGACTCCAATGTCCCTCTCTTTAAATATCAAAGCGAAAGCTTTAACTAACACTCTGGGTATAGATTGGACGCAATTCCCCTCGTCCTCGTCCTCCGAAGCATTATTGGCACTGGACAAAGGGGTCTGCGTTCCAGCGCTAGAAATGGGCGACGAGCTCGTCCCTGGTCCAGATTCCGAAGAATCCGAAGAAATATCGTCGAATCTGTTCATACTAGTACCATGAGTTAATAATATGTTAGCTCCCTATAAGTTACTCAGGCTCCATAGGCGTAATGTATCCAGTGATTTCTTCTCATTTCGCCCGCGCGGGAAAAGATCCGAATGTTGCGCTCTCTCTTGTCGAAAAAAAAATCCCGCTCGTACGGCTCCTCGACCTCGAGTCGTCGGCTGCATTTCCACCAAGGGATCATGGCGTTTGTGTCAGTACTGACACAAAAAATGCAGGAACTCAATACAATTTGCCGATATTGATAAAGAAGGCTAAAGATAAGAGTTGTTATTGTGACTTGGAACCAGAAAATTATACAACTGAGCTAAATCCAATCCACTGATCTCCTAACGGTTTTCTTAACCGAGGCAACTGAGCGAAATATTCGGCTGCTTAAATAGCTCCGATATCATTGGGAAAAACCGGAAAGAAACGTAAATAAGATTTTCGTTCACATGGCGGCCGCAGAGCGTCGCATATAATTGGGAAGCCGGCGGTGCGGGGGAAAACGCTGGAGTATAGAAATGAATTGCCTGAGTAACTTATAGGGAGCTAACATATTATTAACTCATGCTAGTACCCAAATAAGCATTTTGTTTTAGAAAAGCTTAGTAACAATTGATGGACTTATAGTAGACCCCAAAAACCTTTAGTATCTCAAACTTTTTAAAATATATGTTTTGACCTCATATTCTTTAAGCTTTTCGTTCAAAATCATCATGGATATTGCAAAAGCAAAAGCCCTTAAAGGGAGGGTGAAAGGAAAATCCAGTGATTCTTTGTCAATTCGTAAAATAATGAGAGATCCATGAGATAATTCCGAATTGATTTAAAATTCAAATTAGTTTGAGAATTCATTCATCCTGAAAGTGGATAGCCCCTCGTATATCGCGTAGAGAAGGTTAAATAAATAATATGGAGATAACCACTAATTAATTTTCAAAACATCCTGAAAGTGGATATCCCCTCGTATATGGCGTATGTTGGATCGAAAATTTAAGGTTAAATAAATTATACGGAATATAGTCAAGGGGATAACCACTTAAGAAAATCAAAACCTATTCAATCTTTACTTATGGTTTCTTTTTTACATTAGTAATTCTAATTAATTAGTTTGATAAATAAATACATAATTTCTAATTGAATTTAATTATATTCTATGTCTAATTGCTAATTGGCTAATTAATTAGTTCACAAATATTTATCTAATTGCTAATTCTAATTCAATTAGTTGTCAGCTAATTATCACAGCTCTGGTCTAGGGGATAAGCACTAATGAATTTCCAAAATATATTGGAAGTGGATAGCCCCTCGTATATGGCGTATATTGGATCAAAAATTTAAGGTTAAATAAATTATACGTAATAAAGTCAAGGGGATAACCACTTGAAAAATTCAAAACCATATTTGAAAGTATGTTATTGAATAAAAAATACGGAAATGAGCTTACCTTCAAATCTGGTGGTCCAAAAAGAGGCGTTTGCGCGCTTTCGAAAAAGTTCAAGTTTAAACTGAGTTTACGCAAAAAAAAGTTCGAGTTAAAAAAACTTGAAAATTAACCGAGACCGAGCTCACACAGTTTCGCAAAAAAAGTTCAAGTTAAAAAAAACTTGAAAATTAACCGAATCAATGCACGCACTTTCGCAAAAAGTTAAAGTTTTAAAAATGTTAAAAAACACGCAACTTAAAACGAATTCAAGTTTAACTCGAATTTTAGCTTTTAAAAAAGCTGTTTGGAAACAGTACTAGGACTGTTGAGGAAATTAAAGTCTTAATAAAACTGCGAAGATTGTAAAAGGCTTTGAAAGGGTACTAGTCTTGGAGGAGAAGTCGCAAGAGAATGGACATTGGAGAGCGCCATTTCCTATTTATAGTTTTTGAACGACTTGAAAACCTTTTTTTTGGCCAATAAGAAGGATGGAAAATCTGAGAGATGCGAGAGAGTGTGCCAGTGACGACGTGGGTTTTTGCTATTTTCCTACCAAAGCCATCTCTCTCACCTTCCCAGGGCTTCTCCGTGAGCATTGCGGTTTAGTTCATGATAACATCGAAAAAGAGTTCGAGGGAAGCTTTATGGTTACATTTCTTACCCCAGCAGATCTTCCCTTTACATAAGCTTAAAATCATTTTAATTGAAAACAATACACAAAATGCAAAACATTTTGTAATAACAATATATAGGTTATTTCAAAAAGAGGTGGGAAGACAAAAGTACTGTGGGTTAATTTAAGTTCACTATACATTTTATTTTATTGTGCAATTAGTTAATTTTATGCCAACTTGTAATTTTGCGCGAAAAAATTCTACAAACGTTTGTGTATTTTTGTCCGTTCGAGAGTATTTTTAAAATGCTTTCAAAAGCGCTTTTTATATTTCGTTCAAAATCTAAATATATGTCAATTTTTCATTTAAGATTTCCTTTAGTCACACTTAATTATCAAATTCATAAAAAGTTGCGGTTTATTAATACGTAAAGAAATGCTTCCTTCTAATTCAAGGCACGGTGTAGTGAGGATAAAGCAACCTTCAGGCGCCCACAGAAGAACACGTGGGTTCAAATCGGATTAAAAACTCTTATAACTCGCTAAAGATTGCAATAAAAATAATATTTATAATAATAATAAAGGTGTCATTAACTTAATGAACGTAAATCTTGAGAGTTATATACTCTCAATATGTGAATTAAAATGTAGGAGAAGCGAGGCTTAAGAAAGCGAGATTTTTCCGTAATCGGGAAAATCCGTTGAAGGGTCGAGCTGCCCGCCCAACACGCGTCAAAAGAGGAACGACCAAGAGTTAATTTTAGAGATAACATCTATTAGACTCTTGGTCGGCAGTAATTCGTATTGTATCGTTTATTTTCCAAAATTTCGTATTTCTACTTTGAGTTAGAAAGATTTAAAACAAAACTTTATAATCTATACGAATGTGCAGTTAAAATGCATTTAGGCATACTTATCTCGAAAAAGAAATAAAAAAATAAAATATGGAAAAATAGGCGTTTAATTAGAAGTTAATTATTTTTTCCTCCAATTTAAAGCTCCGGTGTACTGCGGACAAATCATTCTACAGGCGCTCTTAGGAAATACATAGGATTCAAAACGCCTACAAGAGGGCTATAAGTTTTAAAAACATTATCCCTAATTAAGGTTCCTGAAATTATTTTTTTTTTATTTTTCAAAATTTATAAAAGCCATAGGCTGGAATTGAAATCTATAACACGAAGCTGTAAACGTTTCACGGGGATTATCGAACTTTTCCGTGGATAGGAAAAAGCTACGATTGACAAGCTCAATCCGCCCATCCCATAGAAAACGGGTCATTGCCAGTTCAGGATAAACTGTTTGGCGCCAGTAATTCTCCGAGAAAGTTCGAAAGGGACCTGTTCTCTCTAGAAGGTTAGGTAATTTGGCGCGAAGCGAATAACAGCGTAATCAAGGCGAGGTGGATGGCTTCCAACTAGATTGTCAAAAGAATTGTGCATTTTTTGGGTGTACCTCATATGAGCAGTTCCCTGTAGAGCAGTTCTCGAAATAGCAACCGCGATTCCAAAAAAAACAACGGAGTTTTGAAAAACTGCTATTTTAGAAATAGCGGCCGCTATTTTAGAAATAGCGGCCGCTATTTTGAGAAATAGCAGTGTTTGTCTTGAGTTTTGAGCATTTCTTAACAATACACTTATATTCGTTGGTTTCAAATACTACCTTTTCCGTGATCATTTAATCAGGAATGTCACCTAATAAAACATCATGTTTTTGGTAGATAATTGTAATCAGTAAATTTTTGGAAAAGGCATATTATAATTCGAGAAGGGTTATTTTATTTCGGAAGTAGATAATTGTAAACAGTTTTTTGGAAAAGGCATATTATAATTCGAGAAAGGTTATTTTATCTCGGAAGTAGATAATTGTAAACAGTAATTTTTTGGAAAAGGCATATTATAATTCGAGAAAGGTTATTTTATTTCGGAAGTAAATAATTGTAAACAGTAATGTTTTGGAAAACGCATATTATAATTCGAGAAAGGGTATTTTATTTCGGAAGTAGATAATTGTAAACAGTAATTTTTTGGAAAAGGCGTAACATTGTTACACAATTTCCAAAATATTACTAACCTAGCCTAACCTAACCTGGCCTAATACTATTTAGTTGAAATAATGAACCTAACCAAATTATCCATATCTGACCTAGTTCTTTTTGAGTTCATTTAACCCAGCTGGGCCAGCTTACACCATAATAAACAACTACAGTTTTTCGCATATCTGATTTTCCGCTCTTTAGAGAACTGCTGTAACGGTACACCGCGTTTACGAAAACCGCTGTATCGGTAATTGCTGTACTGGGTAAACTGCCATTTCGGGAACCGCTATTTAGAGAACTGTTGTTATGAGGACCTCTATTTTGAAATCAGCTCATATGGGAACTGCTCATATGAAGGCTTCCCTAACTCCTTGCATTTCAAAGTCTTATACCGTAGCCAAAGAAACTTAGTAAACCATATAATTAGGGAGCGCAAGGTAACCAACTTTAAGGATAGTATGGTTGAGGGCAATAAGACCGCAAATACCTGGAAGAATCTCAAACCATTCCTTAAACAGAAAAATAGTAAACCAATACTACGAATCGACTACCAGAATCAATCCTTCGACGACCCGGCTGAAATTGTTAACGCAATGAACAATTACTACATAAACGTAATAGACAACCTACTTAACAAAGAGGATAGGCACAATCCAGTCTACGGCGCTCGATGGCATTTTGAACTGCCTTGACAGGGCCATCGAGTTCAAGGAGATGTCTTTGGCCATCTTCCTTGATATTGAGGGAGCCTTTGATAGGGTCTCTAGTGAAGTTATCCTTCGCGCTGCGGAGCGGTTTGGTATTGACGCCACTTTGTTCCCCTCCACCACAGGAGGTTGTCGTTCTTGTCGACCGCTGTGAGAGGCAGGGGGACAGGCTCATTTTGGGCTGTGATGCCAATGTCCACCATGTCACGTGGGGCAGTAGTGACTGCAACAGACGTGGTGATGAACTGCTTGAATATCTGGTCGGTACGAACCTGCATATTCTCAACAGGCACAATGAGCCAACCTTCGTTACTTCTAACAGAAAGGAGGTCATTGATGTCACACTGGCCACAGACAATATCAGTCTGTCGGTTTATAATTGGCATGTGTCTAATGAACCGTCTCCCTCGGACCACAGGCACATCTGCTTCTCGGTCGCGGTCAAGTCAACTTCGGTTAAGACGGAACTGCGTAACCCCCGTCGGACCGACTGGTCCGGCTACAGGGAGGAACTTTGCCTCCTACTCAGAGGTAATGCTCCAAAGCTTTCCTCGGTGCTGGAATTTGATTTGGCAGTTGATCTCATGCAACAAGCCATTATCAATTCCTACCACCACAACTGTCCGGCGAAGCCTGCCAGCCGGCCGAGGCTCGTTCCTTGGTGGAATACGGTACTTGGCAAGCTTCGCAAGCTCACTCGTAAACTCATTAATAGGGCTAAGAAGATTGGGGACTGGACTATTTATAGACAGACCCTCAACAAGTATAATAAAGCCATCCGGGAGGCCAAGAGGAACTCCTGGAGGGACCTCTGCGGTAGCATCTCTGATGCCCCGCTACTGCCAAGATCATGAAGATCCTGGCTTATGATAACACTCACCAGCTCAGCACCATCAAGGTGGCAGAAGGTGAGTTTACCAAGTCAGGGACTGATACTCTTAAGCATATGCTTAAGGTACACTTTCCGGACTCCAAGGCTTTTGACCTCACAAGCACCGACGCTCCCCCGTGCATTTTCGGAGAGCACACAGGGCGGACTGTGGCATCACCAATAAGATAGTTACATACTCTAGACTTAAGTGGGCTTTAAACTCGTTTCAGCCCTATAAGTCCCCTGGCCCAGATGGCGTCTTTCCCGCCCTACTCCAGGAAGGCATAGACGCCATTGGCCCTTATCTGTGCAGGATATTTACAGCCTGCATTGCTCTGTCGCATATTCTAGATATCTGGAAGCGCTCGAAGGTTGTCTTTATTCCCAAACCTGGGAAGACGAGCTATCTTGAGGCTAAGGCATTTAGACCTATCTTACCTCTTTCTTCCTAAAGACTTTAGAGAAATTGATGGACAGGTATTTGCGGAATGTTCTTTCCCACACACCCCTGTCCACTTTTCAGTTTGCAGAAAGGCAAATCTACAGAGACGGCGCTCCATGGCATTTTGAACTGCCTTGACAGGACCATCGAGTTCAAGGAGATGTCTTTGGCCATCTTCCTTGATATTGAGGGAGCCTTTGATAGGGTATCTAGTTAAGTTATCCTTCGCGCTGCGGAGCGGTTTGGTATTGGCGACACTTTGTGTCGTTGGATAAAATCCATGCTCACGTATCGTAGGGTGCCGGCGTTTCTTCTCGGGGAATCCTTGGAGATCTCCACCGACCGTGGCTGTCCTCAGGGAGGGGTTCTTTCCCCTCTTCTTTGGTGCCTGGTGGTGGATGAGCTGCTGGGTCGACTCGGGGAGGGGGAGGGTGTCACTGTTTTGGCTATGCGGATGACATCGCAGTGATTGTTACAGGGAGGTTCCCTGCAACTATCGCTGCACTGATGAAATCTGTCCTGCATGATGTTGAGAAATGGTGTAGGGGAGTTAACCTAACCGTCAATCCCAACAAGACTGTCCTTATACCGTTTACCCGGAAAAGGGCCAATGACCTCTTCAACGATATTTCCTTCTTTGGACAGGTTTTAAAGAAGTCCTCCGAGGTCAAGTACCTTGGCGTGACTTTTGATACCAAGCTTACTTGGAAATCCCATCTTGATCTGAGCATCAAGAAGGCCAAAATTCTATTTTGATGTTTAAGGAGTTCAGTCAGCAAGTCCTGGGGTTTAAGCCCTAGCGCTGTAAACTGGATTTATACTAGGATCATCAGGCCAGTGGTCTCCTATGGAGCTCTTGTCTGGTGGCCCAGGGTTCTCCTTAACACAGCCCAAGATGAACTACGCAAGCTTCAAAGGCTGGCGCGCATCGATAACACGGGGTCCATGAGGACTACCCCCACAGCATCTCTGGAAATCCTTCTCAATATGCTTCCCCTTCACCTCTTTTTTGAGGAAGAAGCTATTATGGGAGCCTGTAGGCTCAACAACCTCGACTGTTGGAAGCCCAAGCTCTGGGACTTCAGTCACACCAAGCTTTTCAGTGAGTACAGCAGTACTTAGCCATCACTTACTATGGTCTCAGATAAGTCTGTTATATGATACCACCTCGACAAGCCCTTCAGCGTGCACTTTCCCAGTCGCGCTGTTTGGGAGACTACCCCAGTCCTTGGAACTGGGGGTAGTCCGTCTGGTTCACGGACGGCTCTAAGACGGACTCTGGAGTTGGTGCCGGGGTCTACTGCTTGACCAAAAAGTTTGGTTTTTAAGAGAGCCTTGGCAACTTTGCCAGCGTTTCCCAAGCGCAAATCATGGCCATTTGTTTATGCGCGGATTTCTGCAACAAGAAAAACTACCGCGGATGGACGATTCAGATTTATTCGGATAGTCAGGCCGCCCTCATGGCACTGGATCAGTGCCTTGTCGATTCTAGACTGGTGCTCAGCTGTCTGGATTTGCTGGGTTCTTTGGCTGCCCGCAACAAGGTTCAATTGCTGTGGGTGCCAGGGCACTGCAGATAACTCGGCAATGAGAGGGCTGATATGTATGCCAAAAGGGGGGCTGAGGCGAAGTTCTTCGGACCTGAGCCTGCGGTTCCCATCCCCCATGGCATCATTCGCCATAGGATTCACTGCCGGATGTCTGCACTTCAACTGCAGCTCTGGCTTGACATGGATAGGCAGAGACAAGCCAAGGAGTTTGTCCCGGGTCCTTCTATCACTAGGGCAAAGGAACTGCTTGCCCTCACCAAAAGCTAAATAAGGCTGGTCACCAGTCTGCTCACTGGACACTGCCGGCTGAATAGACACCTGCACTTATTGGGCATCGTTGATGACCCACTCTGTAGGTTCTGCCGGGAGGTAGAGGAAACCTCCTCCCATATCCTCTGTAGCTGCGACTACCTCGCGGCCATGAGGTGTGAGAATTTCGACATGCATACTATGGAACCTCACCAGTTCTCTACTGTCTCGGCCAATCGGATTCTCCGGTTCATCGATTCGACAGGACTCTTCGCAGTCTTACCAGCTCGGGCGCACAATATACCCTTGGTATCGGTGCTCGACGCGGCGACGCGTCACTTCCTTCAACAATAACAATAACAATTTTGTTTTGGGACCAAATACGGATTGGTCAGTTTAAGGGTTAAAAAAATGTTCTAGAAGTTTCTCGGGACGAGTACCAGGATAGTGACTCAAGGTCTTGTTGCTAGGGGTCTAAGTAAGCGTATCATTTCTCTGGGTTCTTGGAAAATACTTAAGTTGCCAGGTATTTAATTTTGCACTGAGGATAGATGGGTATAGGATAGTTCTTGAAAGTTCTGTGTCAACATTGATGGGCTAGTTCCTTTTCTATTGTACGAAAGAATTTCTTTTCAGCTTATTTTAAATGGATAGGTTTAAGTTTAAAGGGCTAGTATTATCTTCATAATGTTAATTTAAGGTATTTTGTTATTAATTTAAAGATTAATCGAAATTTAACTTCATTTTTGAGTTAAGATGGTTACAGGTTTTACGGGGTATTTTAGTTTTTCCAGAATACTCTAGAGATCCAGCTTTGACTGTACATTATTGGTAATAACGTCATAACTTTAACCTGGGTTTTATGGGGTATTTTAATTATTCCAGAATGATCTAGAAAAATCAGTAGAGCCAGTGTTTTACGGGGAACCATAATTTTTCCCATTTGTGTATTTAGATGAGTATATTTGACCCCCAGCACAATCTGGGGTTTAATCGTCTTAACCCATTTTATTAATACCGGTCAAATTAATGGTTCGAATTTTAATCTAATAAACATATCAAAATTCTGTTTATTTCTTGAATCGTAATTCACTCTATCTTCGCACTGAATTGTATGAACAACGACAGCCGAGAATCGAACACGCTTCATTGACTTGTCAATCAACGCCCCCTTGTAGCTGCGAGAGCGGGGTGCGTCAATCAAAGAAGCTTAACCTAAAGGTTTCCTATACACAGACCTCCATCTTAGATATCTTCTCATCCATAATCTTAACCCTTGCTCCTCGCTCCTCCCTCTTCCCTGCCTTCCACTGTATGTTTTGGTATCGGCAAGAAGACCCTACCATTAGGGTTACTACCCGATTAATCGAGAATAGTTTAGCCTAGTATTCGCGAGAATTAGGGTTAAATATTGGCGAACACCAGGCTTAACTATTCGCGATTAACCGGTGAGTAAAAAATTTACAAAGGCCTAACTTTTCGGTATTCGATTTGGAATAAACTCTTCGATTCGGATTTTAATAACGAAAATCTTTTGGTATTCCGTAACCGGTTCGATACCCAAAAGTGTTATTCGCACACCCTACTAGATATGAATTAAACATACGGTGTTTAAAACTCAAACACTATTCCGACATAAACATGAGCATTTTAAAACATGATAAAAAATATTTTGCATTTTCGTATTAAGGCAAAAGGGTTATTTTCTAAACTTTTTCTGTGTAGACTGAAGAGAGCCCTTACTAGTTTTAAGTCAATATCTATTTCAGCTTAACCGTTGCAAAACTAAGCTAAAATAATTTTTAAAAAAATAAAAGTTCTGAATTGAACATGAAGTATTTTATAATATGGATGTTTAGCAGTTCAAGAGCGAGGCTTGGCGTATATTTACATGTTATTGTCTTTGTTAAGATATATATTTCAGTTAATTAAAAAAATTCGTTTCAGTTTTTAAGTCTGAAGCTTCACAAACAAATTAAAAGTTACGATATTGCTGAATTTGATTATATTTACTTTTTCCATTTTAAAAACGAAAGTAGGTTAATTCCACATGATGTTCCTTGAACTATATTGATCATCGACGAGTTTTAACACTAAATTTCTTGTAGGCCCTGTCAGAGCTATCGTAGCCAAACTAAACAGAGCACATATGTGCCGGATAAACAAATATATAATGTGTCAAAAAGTCTGATGAATCCACATAAAATGTTGCAAAATTCGATAATAAAAATAGTAATTATTTTTAAAAAAGTTTATTTGTATTTACAAGAAGCGTGCAACGCCAAGAAAGGTTTCATTTGTACATCAATATTAATATTGAAGATATAAAGATGATATCTGAAGATATCGTGTTAATAAAACATTCGGCGTATTTAATGTGTATAATTTTTAAATTCGAATATTCAGAAAATTTTCTTAACTTTTGCTCATTTGAAATACAACACGAGAGTTTTCCAGTTTTATTATAAAAATTTGCGTTACATATTTTTTGGGAAAAGCATATTGAAACATTTCATAGTAGAGATTCTTAACTCAATGCTTAACAATAAGAGTAGCGTTTCTTTCAGTGCCAAATCCAGAAAATTAATTTATTCCCATATCAAACTAGGATATATTTTAGTTTAAAAAATATTAAATTCTCTGGTAGTAGCATTACGGTGAACTTTAATGAAAGGTTTTTTATAACAAACATGAACAACTAACAAGATGACTATATTTAAATATAAATAAATATAAATATAAACAGGATATAATCGTAAGGAAATATTCTCAATCATTGGATCAATCAGTCTCCAAATGAGGTTCTAGTGATTGAAATTAAAATAAATTTTGGAAAAATATCTCTAAGAAAGTTAAGGCCAAAGATATTGACATCAACAAAAAGAGCATGTAGAACGGAACGACGATGCTACTGATGTCAATATTAGTCGATTCCTCCATTGGTTTCTTCCAGGTGACAAAGTCCATGGGATAACGGGATTCAAAGTCCAGATAGTTGAAAGTTTTACTTTCGAACAGAGTTTGCACGCTAAAACATCACGAAAATAACCGGATAGACTATATGAATTTCGATCAAATAAATACGGGTAAAAGTTTGAAAGTATATTATCTAATATAATAACGTTATCGGTGACTTTTATTCTTTATACCAATAATATAAATAGGTAATTATTTCTTTCTTGTATTTAGGTGTAATTTTATAAATTTCACACTTATAAAATTCTAAAAATTGTTTCACTAATAAAAGCTGCGCTATCGCTGAGTTTTTAAGGTTAAAATTGTTTGAAAAAATTGTTGAATCAATAGTATTTTGATTCGTATTTCGCGCAAATATGTGATGTGTTTTATTCTTAAAATATTTAATAAAATGTGCTTCATACTCTCAAGAGGTATAATGCTTTAAAATGAACGTAATTATCACGTGCTTCTTGTTCCCTAAACGGTTTTCCCTGCTATTCGTCTTAAAATTAGTTTTCATTACGAAAGGTAGGAACCAAGGTAAAAGTAATGCTGACCTGGTCTGTCCGAATTCATCGAGTTCTGGAAAGCTAGTGATCCAAGAAGTATTGTAAATTACGCTCAAATAATCAAAGCGGACTTGTTCTTTAGAAAAATAAAAGCCCCCTTGGTCAGCAAAAAACGCTTTATTAGAGGGATCAGAGTTCAGAAATTCTCCGAATAGCCACATTAGATAGGTTTCGCTTATAATCAAGGCTTTCTCCCCTGAAATAACTGGAATGTAGCCTTCGAAATCCAGAAGGTCCATCAGAGTAATGAAATTTTTGCCAGTCAACCCTTCGAACCATTTCTTTACAACCTGGTCTTCGTTAGCCTAGAAGCGAAAAACAATGAATAATCTACCAAAACAATGCATTACTGGATGTGAGAATAGAGCAATATAATGAAAATGTAAAAAAGATAGTTGCACTTGTGCTCTAACGTTGTTGGGATACTGAAAATAACGGTTTCATGCCGCCAAAGTGGTACAAAAGAGATAGGGAAGTGTTCTTACCAAAACTCTAAGAGCAGCGAAAGCCCCGCCTCCTTCAATAATTAAAGGAGGCACTCCCGATTCAATTAGGTCCGAGAGGGTATCGATGTAATTGTAACTCTCGATCGTGAACTCCGTACACAAGTAGAAACCGAAGAGAAACAGAATGAAAG
This sequence comes from Phalangium opilio, assembly GCF_054372755.1. Classification (NCBI taxonomy): domain Eukaryota; kingdom Metazoa; phylum Arthropoda; class Arachnida; order Opiliones; family Phalangiidae; genus Phalangium; species Phalangium opilio. The sequence continues at coordinate 11,661,864 of NW_028324185.1, read as the reverse complement.
TCAGTCCGATGATCCACGACGAAGCAAGCAAACGAGGTGTCATTAGGGGCAAAACGACAGGAAGTGCTAGACAGTGAGCCGAAAATTAAATACTCTCCTACTAAGGTTTATTTGTAGCAAAAGTAACAATTACCTTCATTACACATTAAGGCCGAGCAATGCCAGATATTTTCCACTGTATCGTGTGCAATACTTTAGAAAGACAAGAATTTGTATCGGTTCATCGCCAAGAAATAAAATACAAGCAAAACTGACACCATAAGAATGCTCAACCCGGTTAATGCCACTACCTAGAAAAACTCTGATGAGAACTGTACGCGTTTAAGCTCACATAAGAAGAGTAAAATTCACTATATTATCCAAAGCTAGCAAAGATAAGGAAGTAGAAACGACTTTTTCGGGACCAGTGGTCACGATTATCGTCTGCGCAGTTTCGAATGGCGAGGATGGGCTGTAATTAGGCACCAGGTCGGCGAAGTAAGAAAGTGGTACCGGAAACATAACGCATGTTTGTTCTAAATAAACTCAAAATGTGGTAGTACAATTTATAATTATCGTAGAACCCTTCTAGCCGAAAATGTTTCACTTACATAGAATTTTTCTGGATTCTCCAAGCCTTGTAACAAATCGAAATACCCAATTTTGTGTTCGTTGAAAAGCGTTCTGAAAGTGGCGTATAATTTAAAATTCGACAGTATATTTTTTCGGAATGTACCTTATGTTGAACGCTCTTCGTAAGTAATCAGCCGTGTCTTCGTATCTCGACACTTGATTAGACATTGTCCATGTTTGCTTCGGAACACATTTAAATATGAAAACTACGTTTTAAAATGATTTTTAAACTTTAACTTTAGTACCTCGATTGTGCCGTAATTTGCCGGGAACTCTTGCGTGTATCTATTGAGTTAAAATTCACTTAAAAATTTTTTCTAACGCTGCTTATTATCAATTATATACCTGTATTTATAAAAACGATATTTCCCCAGAAATTCCATTTCATTTGTTCCCATTTTGTACGTCCGCAAAATCTAGAGTGTAATATATGAAACCGTCCAAGAGTGTATGTATATAGTATATTTTAGCGAAACAAACTAAATATTATGCTTTGATTTTACGTATGAATATGAATTTAAACCCCTCCTAGGAATGGGCGAAAAGCCACATTAATAAAAACTGTCTTTGTAGACAAAGACCAAAAAAGTGGCAGATATTCAAATTTTCACCTTTAGGAGAATTTTAATCAAAATAAAGAGAGAACTACCCTCGACCGAAGCCAACCGTACTCTAAATTCTAGTTGTAATATATCGCAGTAAGAAAAGGGAGTAGGAGTATGTAGCATGGAGGCAAGAGCCCTGCCAGATCCAAGGAGCGGAAGCTTCAAAGATCTGGCAGCCATGCTACAACATGAAAATTATTTGACTAATTAAATTATATAACGACACTGTCCTCCTGGATTAACCAGCACCACTGTTACTTATGAATTAAACAATCCACTGTTGGCAACAAATAGTTTATAAAATGATAACGTAACATTACAGTATGACTGATTCAATAGGATCAAAATTGTTTAAACGAATAATCTGGTCCTCTACATTGGTTTAGTTTCAGGAATTATACCACACACCTTCACAATTAGTAGGACTCATAAATTATTATACTTAGAAGGTGAATAATTTTATTTCATTCAGAACGTAAGAGTTAAGACTCTTTAAATGAGCGTTACATCGCACCCAGATCTAAACAAATACTGAAGGGTTCACACAGGCAAACATTTATATTTACTTGAAAAAGTGACTATAAATTAAATGATACTGTAAGCAAAAAGAGACCTAAGTGAGTGAAAATGACCAAATCAAGCTATTTAAAAGGGTCAGGTAGGAAGAGAAGTGTTCAGAGAAAACTGACTTTCAAAATTTTTCTTATAATTAATAGGACTGTGAGAGTATTCGAAAGATCGAATAATATTCGAAAATTTCGAATCGAGTATTCGATTCGAATGACTGAGTTGGCCATCTAGAATTCGTCGAGTAACTGTGACATGGCGTTTAGTAATAATTCCAGCCACTAGAGGGCACATAGCATTAAAATACGGTAAATTCCACAACTGCAACTGCGCGGTAAAATTCTGTAGATTCCACAACTGCAACATTGCAGCAGCTGGAAGCCTGGAGTGTAGATTGGCGTTGGGCTTGGGCAAGCCGCGTTTTTTACGTTATAGTAATAGTTAGGACTAAGGTAATACTAAAACTATGGCTAGCAATAGAAATAACGAGTTACTGGATGAATTTGGAGTCCGAGTTACCGACGAAGAGTCGAGTCAATCAAATTCGATCCTCGAAGGATATGTTAACCCTCTCACGACGAAGCAAAATGCCAAGAGAAGTAGCGTGTGGGAATATTTGGACGAAAAGGATTCTAATACATCAATTTGTTTAATAAATGACTGTGCCACTAATATAAAGAAAATCTGTGGTTCTACAACTTCAATGATAAATCATCTGAAATCAAAGCTTGTGGAAGCATGCAACATAATACAAGCCAAAATATTACAAAAAAACGTAAAGTGGAGGAAAAGGTTCCTATCTTTGGAGAAACTCATATCTCTGAACTATTTGAAAAGAAGACTGAATTTAAGAATGATCATTCTAAAGCCTAAGAAATAACAAAGTCAATTGCATATATGATGGTAGTTGATCTCTCCGACCGTATTCGATTGTAGAAAATGTTGGATTTCAAAGACTGCTCCATGCTTGCGAACCTGGATAAACACCTCCGTGTCGAACAACATTTTCCAAAAGAATTACACCAGAACTCTATAATGAAGTACAGGCTAGTGACAAGAAGGACCTAGAATAAATTCAACGTGTTAATGATGCAATCTGTGGAGTCCACTGTCCGAGTTTCACCACCGACTTTTGGATATCAAGCCAATTGGACAGCTATATGTCATTAACCTGTCACTTCATTAATAGAGAATTTTCCCTGAAATAATTGACCCATACCTGCCACCCGTTTAGCATACGAGAGTCATACGGAGAACATCCTTGGTTATATGGAGTCGATATTCTTGTCTTTGAAAATTAACAAAAAGCTACCTGTCTGATGGTGGACGCAACATTGTTAAAGCTGTAAGAATGTCTGAATGAAAACACCTTTCATATTTTGCTCACACACTAAATCTTGTTGTGAAAGATGCCTTAAAAGAATCTGAAAATGAAAACCTGCTCTCAAAATGTAAAAGTGATAGCTTAAAAGGTTCGGCTAGCGTGAAATTTTGTCTCTTCAGACTTTTTCCATTAGTGCTACACGACTTCGTTAACGTATGCACAGAAGATTGGAAAGTTTACATGAAATAACGTGATATTTGCGACATTTTATTTGTGAAAAAATTCCCTTGCAACGAATTAGAGCTCGGCATTTTCGATTAATTATCCACGAATTTGTGGATAATAGATTATTTATAAAAAAAATTGTGGATTATAATACGATTTAACATGTAAGTTCTGTGGATAATTTTCGTGTATGGATAAAGATAAAATAAAGTGGATAATTGATCGAAAATGCCGAGCTCTACAACGAATAGACGAATAAGAAATAATGATTGCCGATTTTCTCGAAATAATTGTGGAAAGATATGGTGCAGAAAGTTTAACACCAAAATGTCACTATTTGATTCAATACCCTAATTTTATCAGGAAATTTGGGCCACTTTTCCCTATATCATGCATGAGGTTTGAAGCGAGGCACTCATTTTTCAAAGATATAGCGGAAAACTCTAAAAATTTCAGAAACATTACAAAAACCTTAAAAGTCAGAAATCAAATGTTTCAATGTTACAATTCATTGAGATCTAAAATAAATGGCATCAAAAAACGAACTACAAGAAATTGTTAAAAATGAGCGGTTTTCCCAAGGACCTGCAAAATTTGCCAGAATAAAATAGAACAAATATGTGTTAGAATATATTTATATTCTGGGCGTTCAAAGCCAACCGTGAGGTCATGGCTAGCCGCTTATGGTGAAAATGGGCGATTGACAGACAAACCAAGACCGGGAACTCCACGCGTTACCACTTAAGAAGAAGACGACGTTATTGCTGCTCTTGTTGTGAATAATCCTATAGCACTGTTCGATCTGTAAAACCCATCATGGAATTGGAAGCGTCGGAAACAACGATTAGAAACCGATTACGTGACGTTGGGCTATCAGTCGTATCGCCGCGGAGAAGCCATATCTCAAACCAGAGCACGAACAAGAACGCCTAGAATTTGCGCGCGCTCACCTTCACTGGAGGAACGAATGGAATGAAGTTGTCATCAGCGACGAATCAACATTTTGTTCATCTACGGACCATCACGTAAGAGTGTGGAGAGAGAAATGGACCCGATATGATGCGGCTAACATTCATTCAATCCAGAAGAGCGGACGGTTTTCTGTGCCATTGTGGGGTTATATTTCAAAACATGGAATTGGCACCTTAGCGCGAATAGAAGGGCACCTTAATTCCGATAAATATATTGATGTATTGGAACATACGTTTTTCCCTCATGTCGTAGACAATCATTATCCGGACGGTAAATTTATATTTCAACAAGATAATTCGAGTATACACAAGTCACGTGCAACCATGGCGTATTTGAATGAGAATCATCCGGAATTAGATCTAATAAACTGGCCAAGAAATTCATCCGACTTATCTCCAATCGAAAACGTCTGGGCGATTATGAAAAGGATTGTATCCCAGACCAAAATAATTCCCAATGATAAGAACGAACTATTCACCATCATCCAGGCCGCATGGGAAGAGGTTGGTGAGCGGCCCGATTATATAAGCAATCTGTTTTCATCAATGCCGCAGAGAATGCAACAGGTTGTAAACGCCAACGGTAAGATGATCAAATATTAATCGCATAATGAAATTAAAAATGAAAACGCATAAATGTATTTATCCTAACCATGTTCATAATTAAGAATAAATGTTCGATAGTAATTAGCAAAGTGTCTTTATTCTTTATTTAACTAGTTATGTTGGTTGGGTAGTTCTCAATAAAATATATACACACTCTGCATTAATTGCGTCCTTACTTAACCTTCAAGGATTTAATACTTCGTGCAGCTCAGCAGATTCCATTGGTTGTCAAAAAGACCATAATTTGCCATCGGATACACTGCTAAGACTTGTGGAACTTTAGTATAATACTAATTTCGCATTGTCAATAAAGTGTTTCTTGAGAAAAATTCGTCATCTTGTTTATGGCGAATACCAATTAGTTGAATACAATGAACACAACCACCTTCTCAAATGTAGGCATCACTTTGTAACCCATGCTTTACTTTGAATGTGGGTATTCTCCGTTTCAGTGAACTTTTATTTCCTCCACCAAGCGGTTTTCAATGGGTGACATATTGAGGGAATTGGTTGGCCATTGAATTTCTAGATGGTTCTCTCCGAAATGCGCCGTTTTCAACCAAACGTTCGTGCAGACTTATGTTGAATCTGACATCAAGAATCGCCCACTAATCTAGATAGAAATCTTTCTCCACCCCCTGGCATTTGCGAACCATAGTGGAACAGAATGTCGCACCCGTGGCCCTACCTTCACCCTAGGAAGATTTGAAGTTTCATTCCACAATTGTTGATCATATCTTTGTGCAACATTAAAGGGTATCTCTATCCATAAGAATATGGCTCAAGGCATTGATTCTGTGGGGGACGTGTATTCAGAAAATTGCAATTAACATCACTCTCCCTTTACTGGAATGTCATTCGGTAATTCGGACGAGCTATGCTCAACTGTTCACCTTCTCTTTAAAATCATCCCAATCAATCAAAAACCCCCTATTTAGCAGTTGGAAATGGAAAGTGGATAGTGTAAAAAAAACGCTTAGTAAAAAATTTATTGAAACAACAATATAAGATACGTTTTTATACCCATTGTATCTGATCAATAATGTGCGGCTTAGGATTGAAATAAGACGACGCGAGAGAGAAGGTTTTTAATTGCGGCGACTGTACAATAATAAAAAACAAGTTGGGAAAACCAAAATATTACCTCTCCGAGTCAAGAGGTCTACTACTACAAACTTATTTACCTAGATATGGAATTATTTCTCTTTTTTGAAGTAAAAATTTACGAAATATTGAAGCAGTATTCCAAGCATAGCGATTATACAGTAAAGCAGATGACATTTTACATCCAATAAGGATAGATCTTGGACACATGGAAATCAGTCAATGGGGAAAAGATCAGGAAATGGAGTCTACGCTTCAGCTGTTTACCGTATATTCTGATAGCTACCATTCACAACTGGTTTGCAGTGTAAACACTATCGTCTCGTCTCACCTCAACAATATTCTTAGTTTGCCAACATGAATGTTAATGTTAAATAACACCAAAGCTAAATTGTAGCTAGACGCACTAATAGTCAATGCGCACCATAAATAGAAAAAAGTCTGTAGCTACTACCCTTTTACCATTAGCCTTTTTCCTATTCTAATTGCCACCATGATCTTTTCTTCTATTATAAAATCTTAACCTGATTATTTAATAGTGTATTTAACTTTCGGCTCACTCTGAACCGTTGATGTCTCTTCATTTCAGCCACAAGTTTACTTCACCTCAGGCCTCAATTATTTACTCTTTGTTTCACTAAGCCTATTGCGGATGATACTTAATATACCCGCCGGAGTCTAGGTTTTAGTTTTCTTCATGAAATCACTAAACCAGGGATTATTCTATATACAGATGTAGTATAGCTTAAGTAATATATAAACAGCCATTTCAAATAACAATATTAAAAAAAATCTTTGGAATATCAAAATGAAACAGAGCTTTAAAGCTACAAAAGTACTAAATGCAACATAATTACTAAAAATACTTCCACATATTCACTTTATATTATGTAAAAAGGGAATATTAAGGTTCTGTATGATTTCTTAACACATCAACACAAGGCTAACTGCTGACGCGACGCACTAGTGTAACAATGGACGGACACACACAGACAAAAACATAGACTGCTTTTTAACTCTTTCCGTATTAATTTTGAGTTGAGAAACAAGATTATCTTTAATATTTAAATAAATATAATTATTTTTAATTATTTTAATCTTCAATAATTAACATTAATAATAGTTAAATCGTTTAAAATAAAGTTATACCTATTATCATCTCAAACTTTGCTAATATTGACGTTTAAAGTGAAGGGTACCCCTCTTGCCCGCTTTCTTCAAATTTTGGGGTATATATACGATTCGTTTCCATTATAACAGTAAGGAAAAAGCGCAATTGCCAAAACCTTTGGTGGCGATCCCACCTTAGGGAGGCTAGACGTTTCTCGTAACCCTAGCTGATCGCCGCGTATATCCTAAAACCAAACGATGATAATGGAGTAGAAGCCAATGAGACAGATTGGTGTCTATGTGGAATAGACGGAAGACCAGTAGATGGTGGTGTTAGAAGCCAGAATGTACAGACTGGTGTCCAAGTGGGATGGACAAAGACCAGAAGATGGTGGTGATTAGAAGCCAGTATGTACAGACTGGTGTCCATGTGGGATGGACGAAGACCAGAAGATGGTGGTGATTAGAAGCCAGTATGTACAGACTGGTGTCCATGTGGGATGGACGAAGATTAAAAGATGGTAGTGATTAGAAGCCAGTAAGTACAGACTGGTGTCCGTGTGGGAAAGACCAGAAAATGGTGGTGTGAGAACTCAAGTAGAGGAGCCATTTCTGTTACTGCGAACACGTTTGCTCCGATTTGAAAACTGCGAACGCGGTCACGTGGGGTCTGACAGACAGACACACATACACGTCCAGTGTAAAACCTCTCCGTGACGTCATCGTCACTCGGAGAGGTAAAAAATTACAACATTGAGTAACGCGAACACAAAAAAAAATTACAGTATCTAGTCGCGTAAAATAAAATTTTTTTTTACAGTATAAAGTAATACAAAGTTATCCAAACAATGAAAACATTTTAAAACAAAAGTAATTACAATAATAATGATAGTCATAGACAAAAATTAACATACTTTTTAATTGGGATATCGTTTAATTGGTTTGGTTAAGCGTTTTGGACGCGTTGGGGGTGAAACAGGGTCATTAGTTTTTACGTCATTGGGCACATGAGAACGATGAGCTATAGACCTAACGCCTTGAGATTCACTGTTAAGCCTCGTTGTAGCGCATGGGGCGGGACTTAAAGTTCTAGCGGGGGTTCGTGTATCCGATTCGGAACTAGGAGTATAATTACGCTCACGATAAGGCTTGAGGTGGGAAACGTGATGGGTACCTACATCTAAAATTTTCCCATCCCGTTTACCAACTAGGACATAATCCAGTTCGGAAATGATTTTCTGAATAGTAAATGGCCCTTCCCACTTCGGGCCCAACTTCTTTGTAAACCGCTCGCTTTTATTTGACAAGTGGTGCGTTTTCAACCATACTTTATCGCCAACGTCATAAGTAATATGGCGATGACCCTTGAGTGTCGTGAGCCTTGGCGCGAGCAGACAGGACGTTTTCATTGATCACCGCGACCTTTTCTTTTAATTCGTCAACGTATTGGGCTATAGGAGTGGGTTCTGTATTGTCAGATTTCGCTAAGACGCGCAAAGGAAGACTCATCTCTCTGCCAGTAAGCATGAAATGCGGACTATAACCAGTTGAAGCATTAACAGAGGAGCGGATAGCTAAAGCGAATTGGGGTAAATTAGCGTCCCAGGTTTGGTGAGCGTCACCAACGTACGAAGCTATCATAGTCTTGATAGTGCGATTAGCAGTCTCAGTAAAGTTGCTTTGCGGGTGATAAGGTGTGGTGTTATTAATTTTGACACCCCAATCACCACAAGCAGCGATGAACTGTTTGGAGTTGAACTGCTTGCCATTGTCTACTATTAAAAGACGCGGTACGCCATAACGCGTATAGATTTCATCCGAAAGCTTTCGGGCAATAACACTAGACGTTCCCGCTCTCAAGGCAAACAATTCAACATACTTGGAAAAGTGATCTACCACCACCAACAAACAAGTATTGCGCTTTGTACTTGTTGGTAATGGACCCATCAAATCCGCGCCAATGATTTCCCAAGGGCTAGTGGGTATGATCGTGGACAAAAGACCAGAAGGTTTAGTGTTGCTAATCTTATATTTCTGGCAGGTTTCGCAAGAATTTACATAAGCCTTGCAGTCAGAAACCATATCATCCCAATACGCCGTGTTACGCAAGTGATAGAGGGTTTTTCATAACCCAAATGACCTGCTGTTGGGTGATCATGTAATTCATACAACACCGCAGGACGAAAAGTACGGAGTATAACGGGTCTCCACGCGATGGGTTCCGCAATTCGCGCCATATGTTTGCATGGGCGACTTTCAAGCAACCTATACAATACGCCATCGTCAGCTAAGCAATAACGATTGGATTTGGCCTTAATTTTACGTGCTAGTTTTACTTGCGGAGGCAGAGCTCCGTTGGCTAGATAGGTTTTCATTGCCTTTAATTTAGGGTCTTGGTCCTGCGCGCTGGCCAAGGCCTTGAGGTCCCTCAGAAGGTCAAACTGAGTAGTAGATGAGTGGTCAAGGGAAACCACGCTGATGTTTACAGGGCTAGATTGGGAAGGGCTAATGCAGCTAGAAATTTCGTCAAATCGCTCTGAATTTGTGAGATGGTCGTCAGTCGTTTGGATAGGGTTGCGTGAAAGCGCGTCTGCAACTATGTTTTCGCTACCTTTTCTATGAATGACAGTGAAATTGAACTCTTGGAGTTCAACTGCCCAACGAGTGAGTTTTGACGTTGAATTTCGCATCTTTGCTAACCATTGCAAAGCGCTGTTATCCGTGATTAAGGTAAACTTCACGCAATCTATATAATGCCTATACTTGCTACATGCCCAGACAACCGCCAAAAGCTCGCGCTCTGTAGCGTGATACCGCGTTTCTGCGTCCTTGAGTTTTTTGCTACCAAAGGAAATTACTTGCTGCCGACCGTCCTGGGTTAATTGATATAAAACACATCCAAGACCAGTTAAGCTAGCATCAGTTCGCAGAACAAAAGGCAAAGAGTAGTCCGGATAGGCAAGAATTGGCGGCTTCAATAGACATGTCTTTAGGGAATCGAAACTTGTTTGACATTCCGGAGACCATTTGATTTTTGCGTTCTTAGTAGTTTTTGTTAGGTTGGTTAATGGCAAAGCGAGATCAGAGAAGTCTTCTATAAACTCACGATACCAACCTACTAAACCAAGAAACGAGCGAACCTCTTTGACATTCGTCGGAGTGGGATAATCCATGATCGCTAGATTCTTGGATGGCACGGTAGAAATACCTTGTTGGCTAACCTTAAAACCTAAGTACAAGACTTCGAGCTGGAGGAAATAGCATTTAGAGCGTTTGCATGTAAGACCAGTCTCACGCAATCTTTGGAAAATAGCGTGTAAGTCAACATAATGGTCACTAAGACTACGCGACTTAACTAAAAGATCATCGAAATATAATTCGATGTTTATGGTCAACATATCGCGAAAGATATGCTCCATGCAACGCTGAAAAGTGGCTGGGGCGTTTATTAAGCCAAAGGGCATTACATTAAACTCGAAAAGTCCGGAATGAGTGACAAAAGCTGTATACTTTTTACTAGATTCCTCCAATTCGATTTGCCAAAAACCATCTTTCAGATCGAGAACTGAAAAATATTTGCTTCCTAATAATCGGTCCAGCTGTGGCCGTATCAGGGGAATCGGGTAAACGTCGGGAATGGTCATGCTATTCAGTTTTCTGAAATCCCCACAACCCCTAAAACCTGTAATTTCGCCCATGTTGTTTTTCTTTGCAATGAGCAGAAATGGAGACGAATAAGGAGAGCTACTAGGACGGATAATACCATTGGAAAGCATTTGGTCTATCATAGGTTTTAGTATCTCACGTTTCTGTGGGGATAGAGGGTAAGGGCGAGATTTAAAAGGGACATCAGAAAACAGCTTGATCACATGTTTCACAACGTTGGTTCGCCCAGCTTTGTCTGAGAAAACATCAGAGTAATCGCTAACTAAAAGGTCAATTTTCGCTAGACATTCAATTTCTTCTGGTGTCCGTAAGGGTTCGCTAGCTGGAAGGACCTTGGGTTGGTCATTAACACTAACAGTTGTGCTAGCTTCACAAACAAGGGGTGGATCCTGATCTACAGCTCCACAATAGCGAGATCCAAATGAGGTATCGTATGAAACTAAGAGGTATTCTTGAGTTTCATCCCCGAACACGAACTTAAGAGAGTGGGGTTTAGCATGAAGTCCCGTATGTAAGCTAAAATACCATCCCAAGAGAACGTCAGACTCTGTATCATCAGCTACCATAAATTTCCTCTGCCAAGTCTTATCGTGAATACGCACGAGGAAGGTGGTCTGTCCCAAGATTTGGAACTTGGACTTATTGGCGGCTCCGACATCTAAACCAGTGTACTCAATAAGGGTCTGTTTATTGCTTTTCGCGGCTTCATAAACTTTACTAGATATGAGGGATAAATCAGCCCCATTGTCAATAACAGCAGAGCCCACCCAAGCTCCTATTGCAACGGGAACTTTCGGACGTGCGTGGTTTTGCGAATTACAACAGCTAATAGTGGCTCGATCAAGGTCGAATCGCTGTTCTTTTTCTACCAAAGTAGAAACCTCCAGTTCAGTTAGTTCTTCCCAGAGCCCCGAGTCTCCCTCAAGCTCATCTCGTGGCGCAATCAGGGGTTCGTTTAGGGAATGGCTAACAAAAGATGCAGCGGGTGTTTTTTGAGGTTTGTCGCCCTGAGATTGGGCATTGCCCTTACGCCTAGTTTTGCGGCAAACAGAAGATGTATGTCCTGGCTTCTGGCATTTACTGCAATGGCGCGGATTGCCAGAAGGATTAGCTATAGAACTAGAGCTATCGTTCTGGGTATTTTGAATAGAAGGGGCTTGTTTGCTATTTTGGGAGGAGCTTTCCTTAGTAGACTTTGTCCAGTTGGAATTTAAGCGAGTATTATTGCGATATTGACCCAAATTTGGTGTTGGGTTATTGTGAAATTGAGAATCATATCTCTTACATTGTTCTAATAAATATTCGGCTTCTTGGGCCGCCTCCTGGACGTCTGTTAAGGAATGCTCTAATGGTAAACGCATATCCCTTAAAAGGTGTGGATTTAATCCATTTAAAACTCTATCCGCGATATCATTAGAATTCATATAGGGGTCTAGCTGTCTACAAAGACGTTCGATTTCAAGAACGTAGTCTAAAACGCGTTCATGGGGCTTTTGTTTTCTCTCGTTAATTCTAGAGTCAATATGCCGTTTAAAATCTCGTCCCATAAAAGCCCTACAAAATTTACCGCGAAATTCATGCCACTCGTGGACGGAATCTCGTTCTCGATCCCACCAAAGGCCAGAATTTCCTTCTAACATAATGGTCATGTAACCCAGGATACTCTCCCTAGAAATTTGCTTAACACGCATATAGCGTTCTACTTCATCTAGAAATCTTAAGGGATCACGCGTATTTGACCCGAATTTGGGTACTGCTATTTTGACGTCCCTTAGAGCAGCAGCATCCAATGTACTATGGGAGACTGAGTCTCTATTATCGGCAAGGGAATCGGACTCTCGTCTACGCCTATCTCTTTGGTCAGGAAACTGATTAGGGTTTTCAGGGTTTACAACATCCCACCTGCGATTATTCGGCGAATTACTGGCGCGAGGAGAAACTCTGTACTCGGCTGGCAAGGAGCGGGAAGGTCCTGCCGCCTGAGCGTCAAGAAGGCGCTGCATCATCTCGGCCTGTTTTTGTTGGGCATCCAAAAGGGATTGGATAGTTGAATTAAGAGCCCGATATTCCCTGACACTAACAGTTATTTCCTCGGTATCAGACATATTTACACAAATTTAAATAAGGAAAACCAGGACTAACAAAATAAATTTTTAAGGAAGGTATTTCACTCTTACTGCGATCTTCACGAATGAATTCTTGAAGGTTTGCGATTATAGAAGTATAGTTCAGTCACAGTTCTTCTGATTCATTAAGCACTTTATAATCCTATCGGTTTGAGGCCACAGGCCCTGCGGTTGAAAAGCGTCGTTGGCCGATTTTCGGGAACGGAAAGCGTCGTTGGCCGATTTTCGGGAACGGAAAGCGTCGTTATTCGATCGTCGGGAACGTAAAGCGTCGTTATTCGATCGTCGGGAACGGAAAGCGTCGTTATTCGATCGTCGGGAACGGAAAGCGTCGTTATTAGATCGTCGGGAACGGAAAGCGTCGTTATTCGATTGTCGGGAACGGAAAGCGTCGTTAGTCGATCGTCGGGAACGGAAAGCGTCGTTAGTCGATCGTCGGGAACGGAAAGCGTCGTTCGTCGATCGTCGGAACGTAAATCGTCGTTCGCCGGAACGGGAAACTTCGTTAGGCGGAACGGAAAGCGTCGTTCGCCGGAACGGGAAACTTTGTTAGGCGGAACGGAAAACGTCGTTCGCCGGAACGGGAAACTTCGTTAGGCGGAACGGAAAGCGTCGTTCGCCGGAACGGGAAACTTCGTTAGGCGGAACGGAAAGCGTCGTTCGCCGGAACGGGAAAATTTGTTAGGCGGAACGGAAAACGTCGTTCGCCGGAACGGGAGCGTCGGTTCTTCTTCTTGGAGTCATCTGTAGACTTCGGGTTAAGGGTATCTTCGGAGTAGGCACACACGTCGGTATATTATGGCCTGCCCCGCGCCTCCACCATTTTGTAACAGGCAGTCTTGGACATAGGCACAAGCGCGCAGTTTAGTTACAAAAAAAATAATCTTCCGAGGGAATAAAATATCGCTCGGGATAAAATAGTTAAAAGTTTAGAAATTTTATTAACATGTCTTTCTACATCAAAGTCTCAAGAAGAAGTGTTTTTTATCCCCTCTCAGCCAGCTCTCTCTTTTTTACCTGGGTCCCAAACCCAAAAAGGGTTTTTCTCCTACGTCATTATTATAGGGCAAAGTAGTAAACATGTTTATCAAGAGAGCTGTCCGCTTACAGAGGAAAAATACTGGAAAGAGGAATTTTAGGGTATAGGGTGGAAAATTACTCATTACACAACTACAGTTTATTATACGACGCCATAACTTTTTTAATAAACACACATATCAGAAAACAACATATCAGTTGACTTTACAGGGCTTTCTCAGATTAAACTGTCACCAAAACTATTCCCTTTTAAAAAAACATATACTTTTATGATATGAATAGTACGTCTCTCTGTAACATGCTTTGTATCTCTCACGGAAAAGCTTGTTTCCGAACGCTAAATCTAACTGGCAATGATAGTCAGTTGATACTTTCTCTTCAAGACCAGGCATAAGAATCATATCAAACGAATCAAAGAACATTTTCAATGCGGTTTTACTTTTTAAAAAAATTATGTTAAAATCTCCCACAACAACTGTCGGAATAGAGGCATCATATCTAATATCGAATAAAGGGTTAAAATCCTCAAAAACTGATCTCAAACTCGCTCCAGGCGATTTGTACAATAAAACAAGTCATCGGTTCATTTTCAATGGAAACATCCAACCAGCAACGTTCCACATGCGAATTTCTGAAAGGTCTATCGGTTCGTAAAACCCTATTATTCAAATCGTTAACTACATTTTCTGGTGTATCTTTTAAATAAATGGTCGTTAATATATATGCTATTTCCAGCACAAAATCTTAAGTTCGTGTTTGTGCATTCCGCTAATTCTTATACGAGGGGGTTTGAAGTATTTGTTGCGTAATCGTGGCACATCTAGATGTATAACGCTGAGAATGGAAAGAGCAGAAACATTTTTTGGTTAGAAAAGGTAAGCTATCATTTTCCAAAGTACTGACTTCAAAAGAACATTTCATTAGTTCCAGCAGAGAGGCAAACACCACCTCGCGCCAAGAAGCATCACTAGAGGCACCGCTAATTCGCTATCCTCCTCCAAAGTATAGTGAACTCTGGCTCCGTCTGGCGTTGCCCATTGGCGCGACAGTTTCTCTGCTTGTAATTAATGGAATGGTCTTATCTCCATATAAAAATGTAATTACGTACCTGTTAATTAAGAAACAAGTTGAAACTATATCGGTAAGAAGGCGATAAATTATAAAAGAGATTTAATTATTAAAACATTAAAGTGAAACTTGAATAAATTATTCAATCTAAAAATCATCTTAGTGTGATTTATGAAATACTCTACAAATATGATACATAAAATCATGTAGCACACCAAAAACAAAAGTGTTGAGTACTATTTGTTATTGTCGAATTATTTCCACAAAAGACTTTATCATGATTTTTAATGGCTTTAAAGTAGAGTGTGTTACAATTAGGACTAAATAACTTTACACGTTGCCTACGGAATAAGAATTAAGGCCAGTTCAAGCTTGGCTGAAGGTGTTGGACTTTAACCTATCGGGAAGAATCGTTCTTTGATATATTTCCTCGCGTGCTGGCTCTTTTTGCTATCCTTCTTTAAAGGGGTCATTCATAAAATTAAACTTGCTTTGGTTCATTGAGGTTTTAAGAATTTTATTATTGTTCTTAGATTTTATCTTGCAGAACTATATTGCAGACATGTAGATGTATTCTGATTTAAATAACACGAAATATAAATATAATAATTTTACTAGTGAATCGACAATCGTACACAGCGCGAGAACAAAAGCCGAATAGCTTTCTGGGAAACGAACGCCAACCAGATTTTTTAAAACGGTTTTACATTCTATTCGTCTCTTTATAGTTAACACAGAAGTGTTGGAGAAAGCAGTCAAAACGGGTGAGAAGAGGATGGGAAAGAAATCCACCCCTTCAGCTTCGGGCGTGTTGCTTCAAGCGTTGCCTACGCTAAATCAAAGCCCGAGTACGGCACCCAATTTCCATTGAAAAACTGACAATTTAAGTCGCCGTTGTTTCCCACCAGGAGCGCTTGTAGCAGGACCTGTGTGACGTCATATTATTTGAAATACTTATTTTCCCGCGCTAGAAAAGGCGAGTCAGTAAAGGGACGAGACGGGCGAGTAGCTCCCGGCGAAACTGGGCTACGGCGGGCTTAAGGGAGAACGGGTCGGGATTGGGTACGTGCGTGTACGCTGTACGCGACAGCGGTTTCGGCCGCTTTCGGCGTCGATTGGGAATGGGAGTTTGGGACATTCTAGAAAATTATTTAAGGCCATTGTTACACAATCATGCTCGCGACCCTCATGATCTTCTTACAATCAGAAAAACACTAATTTATTTATTCACTATCCCGAAAGATTTTAAGTGTGAATAAATAATTAAATGGTAATTGCAACAAGTTTTAGTGAAAAACTTTCAACAGGCTTGTTTCGTATCATGAACAATGACATAACAATGAATAGTTTCAATTATCGTTTTTGATAAAAATAATAATTATCATTATTATAAATCTTTCTAATAATAATAAAAGTATATTATAAATATTAGAATATTTGAATATTTACGCATTATTAATAGCATTGAAACGCTGGAAAATAGTAATTTTTTATTAAAAAATTTGGCCCATCATATTTATGCACGCTCCCTCCAATTTCAAATAAATGGAAGATCCCTTAAAATGGGACTGCTACGAGCGCCGTCTGCGAAAAGAAAAGAGCAAAAAACAAGGTGTCGCGTTCCTTAAAAGTCTCCCCTAGCCAGAAGAGCGTACTCGGGCCTTGATATAGCGTAGGCAACGCTTCAAGTCAGTCTGCCTATAGCGCGTCGGCTCGGCGGGAAAAAAATTCAAATCGTAGCGTCGCGTGACCAAAGGGATAGCAAAGAGCGCACCTAGCGGATATTAAAGGCGAACTAAAATGTCAGAAATACAGTCTGAAAACCCTACGGAGAACTGGCCTTAATTCTTATTCCGTAGGCAACGCTTTACAATAGATAGTTTACAAACATGGTGGATTCATACCATTTACATCATAAGGCCAGGCTACCTGGCGGACAAAACCAGAAGGGTTTCTGTCCTCCAGGTAGCCAAGCCTTCTGGTGTAAATGGT
Organism: Phalangium opilio; assembly: GCF_054372755.1. NCBI lineage: Eukaryota > Metazoa > Arthropoda > Arachnida > Opiliones > Phalangiidae > Phalangium > Phalangium opilio. The sequence goes on along the minus strand of NW_028324185.1, from coordinate 11,644,850 downwards.
ATGAATCCACCATGTTAGAAAACTATCAATAGTATAACCAATGGTTATACTATACTTGGCGGATTATTAATATTGGGGTGAACCATGTCACTCAAATATTACAGAGTTAAAAATTTCCCTCTCTCCATAAATGGCGGCCGAGCATGTAAAATTACTTTTTCCACGGAAAACGCCGCGAGATTCTTGAGAACTCTGCGGCGCCAAAATGTACCAATACTAATTTCTATCGTTCGTGAAATCGTAAGCCTTGGTTCTAAAGAGCCAGCATGTCTGCTTCTTCTACGAGCTTATTAGCTTAATTATTGGAAAAGAAATTTCACCACGTGACTGATGTCGTCATTGACTGAGTCTCACCCAAATCTTGCACGGTGAATAGACGACGATATAAATTCATTTATATAACGAAAGGAATAACGTGGTGATATTTCTTTCCCAAGCTTGAGGAAGTAGCAAACATTTCTGGCTCTTTAGAGCCAAGGCCTACAATAGATTCATGATTATGGACGCTACTGGCCTTCCTCAACTAGCTAAGCCACTATCTAGTATTTGAGTACCATTCAATATTAACAATGAAAAGAGGTCAATGTTTAGTGTTGAACCAAGGAAACCAATGGCTATACTATTGTAAAATTATTTTGGGTTTCCTCCAAATTTTCTTTTCTTAAAGACCTCACTTTTCGGTGCTAAGTCCATTAATTTTTCTTGGGTTACGGACCAGGTTTTTTTTACTAACTTTCTATGGTGTGCTGCTTTATGGTGAATTAATGGGTTTTTGGTCTTTAAGGTTCGATAAGATAAAAGTTGGGGTTTACATACATTACGCTTTAAAATTACAATAATAGTTTTAAATAATATTTTTCTTATCGAAAGGTGGAGAAGTATTATAAAGAGGTGAAAGTTTGTCACAATGATTTCTAGGGCTAAGATTATTTAGTTATACATTATTTTTAAGATTAAGTGTTTAGTGTTCAGTTTCTTAGCACTGTGGCCGGTTATACTTTAGTAGTATTCCAAGGTACGACCTTATTTTTCAGTTTTAGCAAGAGAAAATAGAAGAGAGTATAATACTTGGCTCAAAATTAAACTTAAGCCCTGCTTTCTTTTGGAAAATAGCGCTACTCTTGGGATTCTGGGAGAGGGTGCCGCTCCCCTCTAAGCTCATAGTCTGTTTTGAGGGGACTTAATGCTGTGAGGAGGCTATCCTGGGAGGGGGGGTCTCAAAGCTAGAGCGGAAGAAATCTAACCCCTCAAACGAGGCGCAGCACGCGGAGGCAGAAGTATTATACTCTCATCTATTTTCTCATGGTTACATTTTTCAACAATTTGTTTTTTAAACCATAATGTACAGTGAAAAAAATTCCAAAGTTTGGTTGCTATTTTTTTATAAATGTTTGAGTATTTTCTTTAGTTTTAATATAGTAGCTGACTTTCATTTTGAAATCGGGGCAAATAAGTTACTCTTCTGCCAGTGAAAAAGTCAGCCGCTGTAATAAGTGATACTTATAACAATAACTTACGGGACGAGAATACATCACGGCTTTTGCTTCGCTAAATTCTGTCTCCATTTAGAAGTAAGTTAAAAACGCATTTCCTACGTTATTTTTAAGTGCTATTTTAGGGTTATTAACGATTTTTAATTTAATTTTGAAATTTTTTATAGATTATTGTTTTAGGCTTCTTAGAACAGGGTTCGAATTTGAAATATTCATCAATTTATGCGCTCATTTGAATAAAAATTAAAAGTTCTTGCCTGTTACTTCTCGTTAATTCTTATACAAGGCGGTTTGAAGTATTTGTTTCGTAATTAAGGGGCCTGGGGTCTCCCGAATTGATTCTTTTTGTTACTAGGGAGGGGCGGTTTCAAAAATGGACTGGGTTTTTTGTTATTGTTTTTGTTTTAGACACTATATGGTTAAATCTCAGATTAATAACCCCTGGATATGAAAGGAAATAGGGAGGCATACTTGAATAGGGCAGCGGCATCTCTAGCGCCCCTAAAGTCAAAACTTGGAAAAAAGTTACCCCAAAAAGACTCAGAACGCGCGTGACCGCGTCTGCTACTCCATACTTTTATAAGCCTCGGCTACTTTTTATCCGCGGTTCCCGTTTCTTTTTCTCTTCTCATCCCGGTACCTGGTCCAGAGGTTTTGGTCACTAAATTAGGTAGGTTAAGTACCAGCTTGGTACTATTAATTGGGTTAGGATTCTGTTTCGTTGGTTCAATCTCAACGAAATGTTTTGAGCAAATCCAGTACGTTTTTAATTTGTTATTTTTGTCCCTCTCTAACAAGTTTTTTATGCTAAAGTCTGGGCGACCACAAGCCTTAACCCATTCTTTACAATGATCAAAATGAATCCTTGAACTTGGAAATTTAAAGAACCTCACGTTCTTCATGTTTGGTTTATCACTATACCTGTAATCACTCTTACAACTTGCGTAAGAACAGCGTTTGCTAGGCATTTTTTGAAAATATTTAATGTTTTTAACTTAATATCGAAGACACAAAAAAAACCGTTTACTTTTACTAGGCCTTGCCGGTACAACCGTACAATTCAAACTGCGTCGTCTGCATGGGGTGACAAAGTTCTACGTTTTGCCGTCTGAGGGCGCCACGTGGCGATACTATTTGAAAACGCCCGGTTTTGCTTACCTTTCATATCCAGGGGTTATTAATCTGAGGTTAAATGATAGGGGTTTCGGGTATCAGGCGGGTACCCAAATTGTTTTCGGGTAATAAAATAACTAGGCCAACTAGGCTTATCCTTGTTGGATATCAATTGGATATTAAAACTAACAACGAATACTGATCAGGTAAAAAAATTATAATGGTCTTTTTTTCAAGCAAAGAAAATTACACAAGACTACCAACATAGTTCGAAATATCCCATGAAATTTGATAAATATAAATTCGTCCAATTTTCACTGAAATAATCTACAGTGCCAGCTCGTTTTAATCTGTTATGTAATTTTCTGTGTAGAACCTCTAATAAGGGCAAATTAAATTATTTTTCGTTCTCAATCTAAAACTAATTAACAAAAAAAGAGCTATAACGCATACGATTTTTGTTTAATGACTTGAACGAGTGAACGGATTCAGTCACTCAAACATAATTTCCAGCAAACGTTTTTCCATTTCTGGCATCTGAACGACGACAAATATCTTTTAGTATCCTATACATATTTCAACTACGAGTGTCACTATCGCCAATGCGAGTAATCCAAAGTATAGCTTTGATGCTTCAAAAATGATTTGTATGCCAAGTGGACTCCAAGCATTGTCAGTTTGCGCTGGCTGCTCAAATACCTTTCTTATAGAAAACGACTGTTTGCGTACTACTGGGATTTCCTGGCCAGTTTCATGAAATGCAAGTGCCCTGAAATACAATTTTTATTCGTTTAGCTGAAGAAATAAGCCCATACCCTCATTTAAGCTTTGTAAGCTTGGAATGCTTATGTAAAGCAACAAAGACATTCAGTCTGTCTGGCTAGCTGTTATGACATGAATGAAGGGCTCCTAAAACTAAAGTGATGGGATTTCGGATTTTTTTTCACTCACTCATTACAGTTTATTAAAGGAATAGCGACGTGGTTTAAAAATTATCTCAAATCTAAAGAGAACCTTACTTTTTTGAGAGTTTAAACTCTTCTGATTCCAAAAATATGCTTGATAAATATCTAAATATGAGGGAAAACAGAAAAAACACCTCGAAAACTTCAATTTTGGGGGGCAAAAGCAAATTTGCGAAGACGATTTTCGGCGGGTTTTTCTCCTTGATACGTCACTCACGGCATTTCGCGGAAAAGCCAAGCTCGAGCACCCGAGTCTACTAATGCCGCGCGAATCTGAACAAAATAGGCTTAACGCGGCGACACTAACAGGTGTCACGTGAGCGACATCTAGAGAGATAATTTCTCCTTACTACGTCATCAACGAAACAAAATTTTAACTAGGCCTTTTCTAAACACAATACTTCGATTGCAATTTTATAAATTGCTACGAAACCAAATAAAAAAGTAAACATATCATAATAAACTAGATTTTTCAAGGATTTTTTTGGCATTTTAAGTTTGTGGATGATGAAAATTATGTCACTAACACTTCAATATTGAAATTTCATATAGGCATATACTTGGTGGTGCCATAAGAAAATAATATATAGCTCCATAGAGAGCTATATATTATCTTCTTATGGTGGTGCTCAAGGTATGTCCACACTATCGATTTTTCGTACGCTTTGCCAAGGATGATGGGGGAGGATGCGAAATCTGAGAGAAATAGGCGAGCTAACTGTGGAACGGCTCAGGTTGGGTGGGACGCCAAAAATGGGGGAGGAATGGTAGGACTCAATTGTATTTGGTCAAGGACTACAGACCAACAATTACAATTGAGTCGGACTATTCCTCCAGGCGACGGAGGAGATGATCTAAGTTGGCCGTGCTCTACGGCTCGCTCCCGCAAGCGTCAATGTACCGGACCCCATTCCACCGTCCACGGAACGGAGAGGTATGAGAAAAGAGGCGGGTCATAGCGACAGAGATTAAAAGGAATTACGTATTTTTCGTAGTCCCCGTCAGCAACGTCATCAAAACGTAGTTTAAGTGAGCCAATAAGATAACTTAAAATTTTCGTTACGTGTTGGAGGAAGGGGCTCTATGCTGGGCTATAAGTCGGACTGAACTAAATACTTCTACTTCTAAAATTAAATCTATTCCCGCTGGAAGCAAATGCTGTAGTATAAAAATGTAGTAGATCAAATAATATATCCCTAACGAATATGGTTCTTTTATTTTTAATTATGTTTTTTCGAAATAATATAAATGTATATAGATGTATTATATCATAAGCGGATATTATTATCCGCTTATAATTTTATACATAATTTACACAAATACAGTTAAAATATGTCTAGATTGAGCCCCCTATTGATCAGTGTTAATCATATACTCGATCACGTGATTGAAGACCTTTAATTATTCGATGCCTAGCTGCGAGCAACGCGAAAATGTTCGAAAAATCTAAGATTGGTTTAAGAACAGGCGCACGAACGAATTTGTTGTGCGTGGTCAAGCAACTAACTCGCTAAGCGAAAAAATACCGTAGTCAGGGCTCCCACCAAAATCTTAAAAAAAATAGGGAAATAGGGGATTTTTCAGGAAAGAAATAGGGTGAAATAGGCACCGAATTTTTTAAACTAGGGACCAAATAGGAACCAAAATGAGATCTTTATTTGAACTTAATATTTTTACAAAATGACTTTAAGTCAGATATTTGTATTTGTAAAAATATTTTATCACAAAACTGACTTAGTATTTGCTTATTACAAGTTTATCATATTGCTTATTACAAGTTTATCATGAATTATCCACACTTAACAATCAGTCTTTTTTTCGTTTTTCTACGAAATAAGAAATAATGTCAGTTTTTCTTTTATTTATTGTTTTCATTAACTGACAGGTTTCACTTGCTTGTGCAGAACATGCTGCTCGCTTTCTTGTAATGGTGTCAATCATTGACTACGCTAAGCTTATTTCTGATAAATCCTTATTCTTAAGGGCTTTCTTCAGCCTTTCATTTGCTTCGATTAAAAATTTATCAGAAACATGCTCATTTTTTTCCAGTTCTTCTTGCTTTTCAATAAGTTGAGCTTCTAGGGTCTTTATATTTTGGCATTTTTTTTTCAGCTGCTCTTCTTTTTTCATTTGATTTTAAGCTTCCTCCGAGTTTTCTTTATGTTTTCGTTGGGCCGCAATTTTCAATTCCCTTTCTTTTTCTAAATGTAGCTTGTAGTTTTGATTCGCACTACAAGCTAATTTTAAAAGAGTTTTGGTAATTGGTACCAGCTCCGGCTAATTTTGGAATTGTTTTAATCCACATGATACGATTAGTCGCGCATTTAAAGTCTTAACAGACATAGACGCTTTGTCGTCGGTTAAGATTCGGCTTGATTTCGAAAATCCTCGTTCCACATCTGCACTTCCATGTGATAAGGTTAAACTTGCTTTAACTACCACTGTTACATTTGGATACTTTCGCCTATCCCATTTTTAATATCGAAATAATAATTCCAATAATTTTCAATTCTTTGGGTGTTTACCCAGGAAGGAGGATCTTCTTCGAATTGCAATAATTTCCATTCATCAAGAAGAATATCAGTAGGAAATTTAATCTTTACTGCTTCGCTGCTTCGTTCTTCCAATTGGTTGAAGACAGAAAAAGTGTTTCAAAAGGCTTTGTGAAATTGGAGTCTTTTTCATAATATACTTTGACGCCTCAATGTAACAATTCTGAACGCTGATGAGGAACTCTAGTTGGGTTTTTTCAGATACCTTGAGCAAGCACTCCCGAACCTTCTCGCCACGTTCCATTTCCTTCCTAAAAAGTTGATTAGCTACATCACTGACTAGCTTCTCATCATATTTAGTTACAGCTTTCAAAACATCTTTCTTGAGAAAACGACCCAGAATGGTTAGAAGAAAGCTTCTTATTTGGTCATAAAGAACGTGAATAAGAGGTTCCTCTCGTTGAAGGTGACCCTTGAATTTCGTAAAAACTATGGCCAGTGATATCACAAAATACAAGCTGGCCTGCATTGTTGGGTTCTTTATAGCTGGAAGAAATGTTTTGTACTTTGCATTTTCTTTGATTGAAGGTTGATTTTTAGGCCAAAAAAAAACAAGGAAGTATTTTTCTTTGGCTGGCCACATAAAGATTACCCGTTCCGCTGCAGGTTCAAGAGTAAGCCATCGTGTTGGAACGTGCTTGATCAAAGACCTGACTTTTAAACCCATTTCTGCTTGGATTTTTTCGAAGTCCTCACACCTTGTTGGAGTGGTTTTGAAAAAATAGAATAGAGACAATACAAATTCGGACGGATTTTCATGAAGTTGTTCATGGCCTTTAAGAAAAGCGTTGTGCATTGTATGGATACTACAAGTACCCACATCCATCAGCCCATGATTTCTGTCTACCTTCATTTTTTCATTAATTGCTCTCCAAACAGTTTTGCTGACATTTGGACCATCACTTCCGATCATTAGCAAATGACTGATTGGTAGCTGAGCATTTTTTATTGCCTGTAATATGTTCTTTGATAGTTGTTCTCCTTTGGAATGGCTCATAAAAATGGTTTCAAGATGACTGACCACGACTAGATTTTGGGACTTGGAATTTGATGTTCTTTCTTGCCTTCAGCATTAGTTGTTTCATCATACTGAATTGCAAAAAAAGCACATTGTGCGTCATTTAACATCATTTCTCTAAAATACGGGCCCAGCGCTTCACCTACTAAGTAGCTTAGTTTTGTTTCACGCATTGAGAAATGATTAGGAACGGCTTCACCAAACATGGCTCTGAAAGTTTCTTCGATTCCGTTGCATGATGCCGCAGACCAATTACAGCTGACATTTTTCAAAGCCCAGATAATTTCTGCCTTTCTAGCACGTTCAGAATTACTTAATTTCAGTATCATATTAGTTGCTTTTCCATCACACTGGCTTGTTGTTGTAGTTAAATGTAGTTGACTGTCATCAAGCTTGGCCTTAGAATTTTCCCTGTGTTTAATAGTGTCCGCGTGTTGTTGTAGACACTGGAATCCCTTAGCATAGCTGAATGATGCCATACATACAATACAGTAAGCCCGTTTATCATCTTCTTTCTTACACCAAATAGATACAACGTGTCCATTTCCATCGGTTTTTTTTAAGCCAGTCATTAGAAAACTTGCACTTTCCATATTAAATGCGAACTGTGCAGAAAACATTTGAAGTAAAACAAAAACCACAAGGAAACTGAAACCGCGGGTACTATGCTGTGCTTCAGCCTTAAGCCAACGTCCCAAACTCCCAATTTTAGTTTGAGTTCCGCTTTGTAACAGACTCCGCTCCTATTTTAGCGCCATCTACCAACATTGACTGGGCGCGGAAATATAAATGTGTAAATTGCACTTTGGGTTGAAAATTATAAGCTGATGGAACACTAAACTAGGAATATGGTGATTTAGGGACCAAATCACAATTTTATGGTGGTTTAGGGACCTTAAAGAAAAGTAGAGTTTTTTTGGTAGTTTAGGGACATGGTGGGAGCCCTGCGTAGTGTGGACATACTTTGAGGAATGTCATATGATACTTTTCGCCCAAATAGGAGTTTATTATGAGGGTGAGTAAATTTCCGGTCCGAGCCGGGAATTGACCTACAGTCTCAAACGACTTGAATCCCGTAAGTCTTAGCATTTCCGCGTTTTTTTTACGGTAGATCCGACATTTGTATATTTAAGAAATTATATAAAGAATAGTATCTTGCCAGTGAAAGCACTCAAATCCTTGTTTCATTTTGTTTATCTTCACAAGTGTTTACATTTTTCTCCAGAGCTTTAGATCCAATGCATAATAAATGCAGCGCGAGAGAAGATGTTTCATTCCATAAATGGTAAAAAAAATTTGTTGAGGGAGAATCCACCTTTTGCTCACCTTATGGTTGTAAAATTGGTAGCCATAAGCGCAGTTTGAATAAAAGAATTTAAATATTTCAGTTTATTACTATACAGTGCGATAACTCGCATTGAATACTTGTTCACGAATACTGGTGTGGTACTCATAGAGATCCCTCAAATCGAGAACCACACGCAGCGAGGAACCTAAAATGAAACCAGTGAGCACAAAAATAGATTTGTGCTCATTGCTGAACGCAACTTAATGGCACTGTGTATTTGTAAACCACGGTTAAGGGATTTGTGATTTTGAAAAAACGCTCTCATTTGAGAGCTGCGCTTTTGGCTACTTACCGGCTGTCACATGACCAATTGATTCATTCATGGCATGCACTGCGATTGCAGAATATGGAGGTATAATGTCGCGGACGATCGACCTTTCACACCTAATAATTTTTAATTTCATCATGATCAAATAATGATTGATTCGCAACGTTGACGTCATAATGGAATTGGAAAACAACATCCTCTAACTGACCGTATACCAGGATTATAACTTAATCACAAAAATGTAGAATATAATAAAAGAAAGCTAAACCATGTGATAAAGACAGAAATTTTCACTGAAAAACTTAGTCCTACTGTAGAACTAAAATAAATAAACTTAATGGTTGTCACAGCTGAAAAAGAACATATTCTGTTAACATAAAGAAAGTGTTTACTTACACTAAATTGAACTGTTCTTTCAAACGAAATTCCGCGTCACATTCCAAAAGAACTCCAAGTGGTATGTCGCTTGAAGGCTCTCCAAGACGGAAGTAAAAATTATTTTTGTCTGGAAAGAGCTCTTTAATTTCGTCAAGTAACCACACGATGCGTGATAAGTAACCCACGAATATCATTTTCTTGTCGAGGATATTCTTAATAAATTGTTGGAAATCTTCAGGATTGTCGTAGAATTTTGTACCCAAGAAAGTCATTTCCATATCGATTAAAAATTTGCATAACCCTATTGGCTAAAAATGTCTTAGATTTAATAAATAAAATTTTGTCTGAATATGATTTAGTTAAAATGTGTTTTGCAACGCATCCTTCAAATGTATGTATTTATACGCGATACCGTACAAAACAGCAATCCTATCAAGGATATGAAAAATAAATATAGTAAATTGTAGAAACTATAAATTAATATAAGCGTACTAGTGAGGCAATCTTTTGATGATAACCACGGATTTAAACTAGGTTTAAAACTGGGCAGAAAACACGCCGGATATGGGTTCGACGGATATTTTCTTACGCCGAGCTCGACAGAAATCGTGTTCTATTTTTACCTCTCCGAGTGATGATGACGTCCGGAGAGGTTTAACACTGGACGTGTCTGTCTGTTTGTGTGTCTGTCACGTCGTTCGCAGTTGGCAAATCGGAGCAAACGTGTTCGCAATTTCCTGACCGCGTTCGCAGTACACAGAAATTCGGAAAGTTTTACTTCAATCGGTATTTATTAGCTTCTAACAACAACACCATGTACTAGTCTTTCGTGTATACCACATACACACCAATCTATCCTTATTGGTTTCTAACTCCACCATCTACTTGTCATTCGTCTCTACCACATAGACACCAATCTGCAACATTGGCTTCTAACACCACCATTTATTAGTCTTTCGTCTATACCACATAGACACCAATCTGTAACATTGGCTTCTACTACATCGTCGCTACACTTACGTTGTACGCGGTGAGCGGCTAGGGTTACGAGAAACGTCTAGCCTCCCAATGGCAAGGTTACACCAAAGGTTCACGCAATTGCGCATTTTCTTATCCCTTAGTGTGAATCAATCGTCTTATATACCCTAAATTTACTAAAGATCTGATATAGGTGTTCCCTAGAAGTATAACGTTAAAGATAGCTATGTTTAAAATTATATTAGGAATTAAGTTTCTTAAACCGACTTAACTAGAATTAACCTTAAATACTGATGATTAAAATAATTAATATCAGTTATATTTATTTAATTATTTAAGATTAACTTCTCTCTTTGAAATGACACAAGTGAGAGTTTATATAGAACGAGTGATGAAGATTGCATCTGAATCGATAGATCTCTTACAATACTATAACATTTTCTTTTAGCAGAATATTAGAAGGAAATATTTTAAATATTATATAAAAACGAGTTTTGCTTCGCAGTCCTAAAAAACTGCATTTATACACAACCCGCGACACTTTTTCAAAACCCAAAAAGGGCCAGAAAATAGAAATTATTATATGTATTGCAATTTGAAATGAAGTTTAATCGATATGAGAAATTTGCTTTGAATTGCGTAGTTCAAACATTTGTTATGATTAGACATTTTACAACAAAAACGGGCATAAATGCGGCGTTCCAAGATAAAGGGAGCTTATATTTTCACGTATGAAATTATATAGAATCAGTTCCCGTAAAAACTTATCCCCGTCAAATAATTAAGGCGAAAAAATACAAAATTAATTTTTAGCATTTTAATTTTTCAGGGTGGAAGAGATAAGAACACTTATTTCGAGTAAAATGTCACTTTACTACTCCTAAAATGAGGTCCCTCATTCTGATTTGTGGCTTGAAAAGCAGTGTCGTATTTCTGACATTTATCATACATTCAAAAAATGTGTTCATATATGTGTTGTTACACCTTGTATAAGTTTTAAACTTCAATTCGAACTCGAGTCATAATCGTCCTTGATTTAGCTCTTTAGTTTGTTCTGAAACGCCGCATTTATATCCGTTTTTTTTTATAAAATTTCTAATCATAACAATTGTTTGAACTACGCAATTAAAAGCAAATTTCTCATATCGATTAAACTTCATTTCAAATTGCAATACATATAATAATTTCTAGTTTCTCGCCCTTTTTCGGTTTGACAGACTGACTGATAATCAACGCCCAGCCCAAACCGCTTGCCCTAGAAGGCTGAAAGTTTGCAGGAACGCCACTCATATGTAGTAGGCGCGTACTATGAAAGGTTTTTCCAATCCGCCGCCATCTTAAAAAATGGTGCCCAGAAATGTAAAAAATCTTCTCAATGCAACGAAGTCCGCGCGTTTCAACCGATATCACAATATTTTGTACACTGAATTCCTTTAACCGGTAGACGGGCTGAATGGTGTTTTGGGTTAGATTTGTTGCCATATTTTTAAATGGCGGCCAAAAACTTAAAACCCTTCTCTATGGAATAATGTCTGCGTGAAAAGTGACAAAAAATGTCACGACGGGCTGACGGGCAACGCCGAGTGCCTTCGCTCCTAGGTTGCTACATAAATATTAGTCATCGGTAAGATCTACCCATTCTTTATATCATTTTCGTAGAAGTTCTTATTACTACTACTATTATTACTAGTTCGACCTAATATTATTACTTAGATAGTCTGAACTATTATTGATCTATTATTACTTAGATAGTCTGACCTATTATTGATATATTATTACTTAGATAGTCTGACCTATTATTGATATATTATTACTTAGATAGTCTGACCTATTATTGATATATTATTACTTAGATAGTCTGACCTATTATTGATATATTATTACTTAGATATAGTCTGACCTATTATTGATCTTTTATTACTTAGAAAGTCTGACCTATTATTGATCTTTTATTACTTAGAAAGTCTGACCTATTATTGATATATTATTACTTAAGCCCAATTCACATTATCCAACTTTAGTCGGCTGACAAGATCGGACTGACTAGTCAGCCTGACTTGTCAGGTAGTGTGAACGCTACACCCGACTTGATTTTTGTCAAACCGGCGGCCCGATTTTAATCGCCTTGGTAGGCGATTGGAGTCGGGCCGACTTAAGTCGGAACGAGAAATAGCCAATCAAAAACGACGATTGTTGTGACGTCGCGTAGCACATGGCCATCTGACGTACGGTTTTTTTCTGCGGCAACGCGATCGACGAACTTTTTCGTCGTAGATTTACGATGGTTTTGGGCCTTGGTCTTTAAAAATAGTAAATTTTACAACTTGTGATGGCTGCTAATAAAAAATCCGCCGTTAGTATTACGAAATGCTTTGAACTTATAATGTTTCTGGGCTATAATATGATAATTTGATTGTAGAAATTTAACTGGAGTAGTAATGACACTAGAAAATTAATTGAATTCGTTCGTGAGAATGAATTCATATACAATACAAAACATGCCCACTATAAAAAGACAGCTCTACGAGATAAAGCTTTTGAGGAAGTTGCTGAAATGGTGGGCTGTTCAGGTATTCATTATATTACATATCATACTACAGTACCTTTATCACGTTAAGTATTTGGTTTCTTTCTACCTTTGGTGATTGATAATAAAACCCGCTGGGAAGGTATAAGAAGATATTTTACAAGAGAGCTATCCAAAGTTTCAGGCTCCAAAAAGAGCGGAGCCGGGACAGATGACATTTATGAGCCCAAATGGGACTTTTTTTGGCGATTTACTTTTTTTGAAGACAGCTCTTCAACCAAGAAAAGCGCGATCTAGCATGGATGTTGAACCAGTATCCAACGTTCAAGTAATAACAAATATATGGGAACACTATTCTCTGACCTTATTAAATCAATTGTGGTTTGTTATATTGACAGAACCAAAACAATGTTGAAGAAGTGAATGTTAATGCTGAATTACCAAGCTTTTTTTCTGTTAAGATTATCGAGCCTTCTGATAATAACATTGATTCTGACGACAATGCCAACAACAACAATAGAGACAACAATTCTCGCACAAATTCATCATTGTCAGGGCAAGCAGGTACAGCTTTTACATCTACATCAAACCGCGAAGAAGAGATATCCAAAACACAGAAAAGGAAGAAACGAAAAGTGTCGGACAGAGCCGAGGAATTTTTAGGAGAAGCTTTGGCATGCCTAAAAAACCCAGCACCACCTAGGAAAATGGAGGATGTACGAGATGAGCACGAACTTTTTGGAGCATTTATTGCTACTCAATTAAGGTTACTGCCCGCAAAAGATTCAGATAAAATAAAATGCCAAATAACGGAAATGATATTTGAAAAAAAACATGCAAGTTTTAATGATGATTAAAATGAAGATGTACGTTTCCTCATTGAGTAGTGTAAAAAATAAACTTTACTATTGAACATTTAGTTCATGTCATAATTAATAAGGTATTATTTAAATAATGATATTATTTATTTGACAGATTAGTTGTGACTCAAAACCTTTAACATATGGGAATAGTAATGCTAAATGAAGTTAACAACAGTTTATTTATTTGACATTTAGTAATCTCATATCGGATTCCATTGCCAATCCAAGGCGCCTTCACTGCAAAAATATTTCATAAATTCTTCTTGCACTTGTGTCTCTTGTAGTGATGCACGGCACCCCTGATGAGCAAGTGGCCTTATTAATTGTTGGTCATTTTTATCGTTACCATCACACTCCTCCCCACTTTCATCTGAATGACAATCAAGAGTTCCCTCCTCCTTATCAATGCTTTGCTGACGTAGTATATTATGCAGTGTGCAAATGGCTAGCACAATGGTTTCGACGTGCTCTGGCTTTGCTTGAATGGTGTCCAATAGCATGCGAAACCTGCTTGCAATGATACCGAAAATGATCTCGGACACTCTCCTAGCTCTTGAAAGTCTACATTTAATAACATATAATTATTACTTCGAGAAGAACCAATAGTCATATTAATCAAATTACCTAGATTAAACACTCTTTTGTTAAAGGTTAGCTCTGCTTAGGGAAAAGGCCTCATTACGTTGGGTTTTAACGTAAATGCCTCATCGGCTACTATCACAAAGGGAACTGCTTTAATACGCCCTGGTAAGGGTCGTGGTTTTGGCAGCTTTTTTGCATCTCTTGTGAATGCTTCGTATAGCTTCGAATTTATGAAGGTTGAACTATCATGACACCTTCCATTGGTCCCAATATCAACAAATATTGCCTAGATTTAATAACATTATTGCCAATTGAATTAAGTTCTGGTGTATTTACGATATAAAATGTTATACATACTTTGCCTGTTAGCATCAAAAAGAGCCAGGAGAACGATGCTAAATGTGCCCTTATAATTATAAAAGTATGAACCAGAGTTTGGTGGGGCAGTTACGTTCACGTGCTTCCCATCAATGGCTCCGATACAGTGATCATATTGCCATTTGTCCTTAAAATCTTTGGCAATTTTTAACCATTCTTCTGTATTTTGTGGGAATGCAACCATTAATGCTAGCTTTTGTTGTGTTTTAGACCTAATTTTCGTTGAATATTACTTGGGAGCATGCTTATTAAAGATAGAATTGCAGGTTTCATAAATAATGACATGTATTGTACTCAAACCCATACGGAATTGGTACTTCAATGAATTCATGCTTTCACCTAAAAAAACAAATCATTAGGTACGTACTACGAATACAGCGTGATTTAGAAAATACACACCTGTTGCCAAGAAACGGAGAGTGACGGCTAATCGCTCTTCAGCAGGAATGGGCTCGCGATACAATGTATCCTGCTTTTCGATAGTACTTTTAACAACATTCAGTATTGAAATGAAAGTGTCTTCAGACATACGAAGGTAACACCTATAACAATGTATATCCTCCAAGCGTAGTTCGTTCACTAAAGAGAAGGCTCCCTTTTCTTTCCTTCTCTTTATCCAAGACTTAACACAAACGGTAGGTTTCCTCTTTAATTCCGTATGCTTATTTTCTCTATCAATTATTAAAGCGATTCCCATCAAAGCTACTATTTTTTGCGGTTCTCTACTTCCAACTGCAGAGATAAATTCAACAAATTACCCTAAACTGTAATAGGAAAAACAAAAACTAGCACTGAAGCAGACACTTTTGCGAGGCTCAATCACTAGTAATAATATGGTCCCCTCTTGCGAACGTTATATGAACTACAAAAGCCTCAACAAAAGTCGGGCGAACAAGTTGTATAGTCTGAACGGGTCACCTGACTAGAGACAGACCTGACCATTGGGTCCGACTTGTCCGGCTGACAAGTCTGCCCCCTAAAGTTGGATAATGTGAATAGGGCTTTACCCGAACGAAAGCTGATTACACCACTGTTATATTTATTTATTTATTTTTGGAAAATAGCTTAAAAATGATTCACCATTGAAATAATAGGCTCGATAAATTCACGAAACCAGATTTTCAACATGCAGCTTAAGGCGTGGCCCTATGCTCCGGAATGGAGGGGGCTATAAGGGGTCGAGTGTCATCCTCACTACCCGAAGATTCAGATTCTTCCATTATCGCGGAATGTGGAGGATCGCCTTCCGGACTTGTCGACAAGGTATGGACCTTCGGTGTTTTCCTTCGGGGTCTGGTAGACGAACTTCCTGTTACTGGCGTTCGGACGTGCTTTCTTTTCCTTTCGATGATTTCAACCTGAAAAGCGTATTCGGAAGTGGACGAACTCAACACGTCCCGCACTTGAGTTCTTGGCCGGAATACTCGTCGACTAGATCTACACCTGGGATCCTTGGTCGGTGTACTTCTACTGAATACTTTTCTTAATTGTTTCTTCCTCGGTCGAATGACAGACGACGTTGTTGTTGGGTGACTTCTCTTACGGAGATTGGGGATCTCAGGTTCGTCACTAGTGAGGCTGCTACTTGACTTTTGTCTCGATGGTCGTCTTTGTGGTCCTGGAGCCGCGGAGGAGGTCGTCGGATGACTTCGTCCTTCCGGTTCCGGGTCGGATGCTCTATCGTCATCGGTAGACGTACTCAGTTTCCGAAGCGTCTTTCTCCTAGGTCTGATTTCCTCTGTTGTTGTCGTGGTAGGGTGATCTCTCTTCGTTCTCGCGGCCTTAGGAGTCGGCGGTACTTGTGTGGTCACGGAGGGAGGTACTGTTCCTTGCGGTAATATGGTTTCTGGAGGCATCTCGTCCAGAATGACAATGTGCTCTTGTGATTCCGGCTGTATCTCTTCCGGTTGGGGAAATTCTGCTCGAGGAGCGGTTGGAGTACTGTCTTTTGGTTCCTGAGTTTACTTTTTCGGAACTCGATCTACAAATCGGAACGGTTTGATCATTTCCACAACTTCCTCGAACGACTCTGTCTTGTGATAGGTTGTGGGTATGCGTTTCTTCTGGAGGTGGTGTTAGTGTTGACCTGATTGGAGCAACAGAGGTGATTGGTATGGTAGGTTCCATATCTTGACCTCTTTCCTCAGGGATGACTTCGTCTGAAACTTCTCGGGGGGTTGTTCCTTCTGGAGATTGTACTCTCGGCCTTAGCGGAGAAATAATTTCCTTTGGTCTTGTCTCCTCGCTTTCCTGGTTAGGGTTTTCGGGTTCGATTCCTTCCTCTCCAGGAGAACTAGACGCCTCGTTTCCTTCTAATGGAGCTTCTGGAGTTTGGTATAACTTCAACTGCGAGATGTTAATGGGGCCGGTCTTTTGCCCAGAAATCATGTCTTCAAGGATATATACTAGAGGACTTCTTTTCTCAATGATCTTGAATGGGCCGGTCCATTTCGGGCAGAGCTTGGCCATTCGGCCGAGATTGGTGTTGGATAAAGGGTGAGCTACCTTCCAGACTATAGTTCCGACATCAAATTCAAGATCTTCCCTCCTTAGATCGTAGTATTTCTTTTACTTGGCTTGGGCCAGTTTGGAAAAGTTCTTTGTTAATCTCCATTGGTCTTTAAGGATTCTTAACGTCTCGGATCGATCTTCAAATTCTTCGAGAGGCATACCAATGTCTATATCCCAGGGGGGTCTTGGTTCTCTTCCCATGTTTAAATAAAATGCGGATCGTTTTGTTTTCTCGTGGGGAGCGGAGTTGATCGCAAACGCGAGAGCATTCAACGTTTCGTCCCATGTCCGATGATTATTTTCTACATAAATGGAGATCGTTTCTCCAAGGACGCGATTAACTCTTTCGGTAATGTTCGACTGTGGATGATACGGAGAGGTATGAATTGGACCAATGTGGAATAATTTGCACGTGTCATGCCATAAGGAGGACACGAACTGGGTTCCTCGATCACTGAGGATCTGTTTTGGCGCTCCCCATCTGCAGACGAAGTTCTTAAGAGCTAAAGCGCAGGCGTCTGCAGTTATCCTTTTCGATGGAATTAGTTCGACAATTTTTGTCATATAATCTGTGAAGACGAGAAGGAATTTGTATCCTCTTCTACTAACGGAAAATAGTCCCATGATGTCAACTCCAATTTTATCGAATGGTCCAGTTAGAACGGTGGAAATCATAAGTCCTGGAGTTCTGCGGTTACTAATTTTATATTGTTGACATAAGACACATTCCTTGACGTATTGTCTTACGTCCTTATTCAGGTCGGGCCACCAGTATCTATAGCCGCGTTTTTCTTTGGTCTTGTATTTCCCTCTGTGAGCGGAAAGTGAATGATCATGTAGAAGTCTTATTGCTTCCCTTCTTAAAGATCTTGGTAGGTAAATCCTTGCTGGGCGGACTCCAGACGCTTTGCGGTAGATTAGAAAGTTGATCATCTCAAAATCTCGATGTTCCGGAGGATTGCCTTGTTGTAAGACTCCAATAATGTCGCGGATAACGGGGTCTTCTCCTTGAGCTGTTATAATGTCATCGCGGTCAAAAATATGGAAGTTCGCGTGAGGATACGGCGGTAAGACATAAGCGAGGTGAGAATGATGCGATGGTACATTTGATTCTTCAGATGATGCGCCTGGATTTTCTTCTTCTACAGAGGAGGCGACTGACATGGCATAAAGTCCAATAGGGGCTCGTGAAAGGGCATCAGCAACGACATTTTCAACGCCTTTCTTGTGTTGAACCTTGAAATCAAATGTCTGCAAATACATCGCCCATCTGCCGAGTTTCGAATTTGGTTTCGTAAGTCCAAAGAGCCATTGTAGAGCCTTATGGTCTGTTACCACCGTGAATGGTTTACTTTCCAAATAAGGGCGGGAATGTCCAATAGCCCAGTGACTCGCGAGATATTCCTTCTCGGAGGTACTGTAACTCGCTTCAGCATTTCTAAGATTTCTGCTGGCGTAGGCAATCGGAACTTCTACTCCGTCCTGGATCTGGGATAGCATTGCTCCTAAACCTGCGTCTGAGGCATCTGTTGTTAGGATACTGGGCGCATCTGGCTTGTACGCGGCTAGAGGCGGAGAGTTGCAAATAGCTTCCTTTATTCATGACGTATTCGAGAGCGTTCTTCTGCTCTTTCCATGTTTCGGATGGGGATATCGTCCAGATACACGACGATAGAGAATTTTTCTCCATCCCAGAAGACTTCATCCATCAAACGCTGAAAGGTACTCGGTGCGTTGCAGAGTCCAAATGGGAGAACATTGAACTCATACTTGCCGGCATGAGTTATGAAGGCAGTCTTGGGAGCACTTCCGGGTTCCATATCGACTTGCCAATAGCCAGATTTCAAGTCCAAGGCTGTTATGTACTAGGGTTTTCCCAGCTTGCTTAGCGTTTCATCGATTCGAGGAATCGGATAGGGGTCTTTGGCTGTGATGGAATTGAGTTCTCGAACATCTATACAAAATCTATACTTCTTTTTCCCAGTTCCAGATCCATCGTCTTGTTCAATAATTACTACAGGAGAAGCCCATGGTGAAGTCGATGGCTTAATGATACCGTCCTTCAGCTTCTCATAGATGTTTCGCTCGATAATTTTTTTCTTATCTTCGCTCACACGGTAAGGTCTTTTCTGGATAGGCTTAGCACTACCGGTATGTATTTCATGTACGACCAAACTAGTTCGCCCTAACTTATCGCTAAACAGTTCGGGGAATCTAAGAAGAAGTTCTTTCAACTCTCTCTTCTGCTTATTTGAGATCATTTGGGGTGACGGTGGCAATTGATCTTCGGTTACTTCAACTAAGTTTAGGGTTAGTCCATCTATGGTCCAAGTTAGGTTCCCAAAATCAGTCCTCAAGGAAGTATTGGCCTAGGATTGCGTCGCAAAGTAAGGAGGGGACGATGTTAAATTCTTGACTAAATCGCCCAGTAATATTGTGGTCAAATATTATTTCAAAATCTAACAACGTAGAGCCTTTTGTGAATGAATATTGTCCGTTTCTCATAACAATACACTCGGATCTTTCTGAGTTGGGCTCTAATCGAATGTCCCCTCTATACCTTTGTATGGCCCTCCATTGGTCTAGGCTGATCATTGAAACTTCTGCCCCATTGTCAATTCTAGTAGGTAGGCTTGTGTGTTCAAATTTTATTTTTATTAAGTGAGGACTCCTTTTCGGAAGACCTCTTCTTTGTTGAACTGTGGCAAGCCGAAGGGGCGGTCTTGCCACAATTACATTGTCTTCGTTAGGGACTATCGAGACGCGGGAGGTAGACGTCCTCTGTGACTCCCCCCTGGGTTGGCGTTTCCCGGATTCTGACCTCTCTGTCTGTCAACCCGTGGTGATGGACACTCACTCGCATAATGACTTAAACCACCGCAGTTAAAGCAGGTGATTGGTCTAGCTTCCTGATGGAAAGTCTGAGGAATTTGATTCTCCGGGTTCGAGTAGCGTTTTGGAATAGGTGGAAGGGCTCGTTGTCGAGGTGGTTGTTCTCGTGGTTCATAGACAAGGTTTCTCCTTTCGAAAACTCCAGTTTGACGAGGGAATTCGTCTTGTAGAGGACGTCTTCTTGAGTCCCGGTGGGGTTGCCTAGATTGGGGGTTTGGCCTCGGGAAAGGAGCTTGATAATTTTGAGCTGGAGGACTGTGTGGAACAACGTGGGCAGGTAGGAGCTTGGGATCCGTCCGGAAGTGGGGTGTTAGTATTTCCGTGAGGGATGTCCCTATTAGTAACATGTCCCATACATTGGGTACACCTTTGGCCCGTTCCCGTCTGTGAGTAATGCGTTATCGGGGGAGCTACCTGTTCTCTAACAACTATAGGGTCTTGAGTTGCCTTATTAGGTGGGATAGTCTCAATTTTGGATGGGCTTGGTGGATTTAAGTCGAAGGTTTGTTCTATATTTAAGCAAATGTCATGCAAGTCCGCAATTGTATTCGCTGGGAGAACCATGAGCAACCCCTTATATTCCATCCTTAAATTGCGTTTAATAATAAGGAGTAACTTATCTTCCGGTATTGGGGGATGCAAGCTCTGATCTACCCTAACGAAATGACCGAAGAACTCATCGATGGATTCATTTTGTTTTTGTTTTCTCGTCTGTAAGTCTATCCTGGCCTTAGCTCCTTCGTCCTTTATTCTATAATGTCTTTTTAATCGTCCCTTAAATTCTGCCCAATCTACTCCCGGGGGGAGGGAGCGAAACCAATAAAGGGCATTATCCCTTAACAGGAGGGGCATAAAAACATTTTATCATCCTCGCTAATTTTATGGAAGCTTACGTATTCCTCAAATTTTCTAATGAATTCAGGGACGCTTTCATTTTTTCGTCCGTAAAACGCTAATCGTTCCGGGGGCTCTAAACCCTTCACACTGCCCTGGTTAGATGCCGCCAGGTTTGAAAAAGATTGCAGGACTGATGCTAAGAATGCAGACTGCTGGGCACCTCCGGTATTCGGACTACCTTGAGGTTGGGGATTGGATGTCCCTTTGGCCTGACTAGTACCCTGTGTTCGTTGGGGCTGAGAGCTAAGGGGAGGCGGAGGGTTGGCTCGGGGGGCAACTGAGGGCTGACTATTTGTCCTCTGCGATTGTCCTACTGGATTTGCTCTATTAAATCGTATCGGGGCACTCGTATAACTAACTGAACTACTCCTTGGAATGGTTCCTCGATTGGAATTGGTCGTTGTAGTTACTAAGGGTATTGTAGCAGTACACGTGATCGGAGGATTTGTTCGAGCCGAAGAAGTCCAATTTTGCATAAATTGATTGGCCCCTGAGTAAGAACTTAATTCGGTTGTTGGTTTAGGCCTAGGTCTAATTGGGCTACTGCGAGGAGTTACTAGTACCGTAGGGAGATCTGATATGCTCCCGTATCTGGTTTGACTTGTTAAATTTCCTCTAGGGGCATGACTTTGGCTTCTTTGTTTGAAAAGGGCTAAATTGTCTTCGCGCCTACGTCTTTCTGCCTCAAAGAGAGAGAGGTTATGGGGTGATATGTCTTCCCGTTCAGACTGTGTTGTTCTATAAGGACCTGAATCGAGGTTCTCATCCCACGGGGGCTCCTCATTTGAATCATATGCATAAGCCACATTTGTTGCGGTTAAACGAGGGGGGCGTAAAAGGCTGCCAACCACTAGATTAGGCTTAGCTACATGAAGTTTGGATTCCGAAGATTCCGATGTTTTGGAGGAAGCCAAGGAGGATTCTGATTTCTTTCTTTCACGATATAATTTATTACTAGTAAGAATTGGGCATGGTTCGGGTTCGCTCATTCAAAAAAAGCGTATCTAAATATAGATATCAAAATAAATTATTTCCCAGCTTAATCTATTCCACTAGTGTGGATAAATGTGATAAACAATCAAATATCTAAACTACGTCTTAGAATATTCGAGAACGGGAGGGTCCAAGATGGCGGCGTTCGCGCTCAAACCAAAACTGAAACGATAACGAAGCCGAAGCGGGCCCGACCACCCCGACGGAAGAAAATGACGACGGCGAAACGGGAAAGGCAATAACCGAGGGTTCGAAAATCATGGGCACGGGCACCATTTGCAACGTATGGCCCCGGGAAAAGCTAGTGGCCGGTCGCGAAAGGGGAATCGTTACAAGCCGTGGAAATATAGAAATAGGCGGCGCCTATCTCGTTCCGTACGGCAGATAATAAAAGTTAAGAAAACACATACCTTCTATGCATCTTGAACAAAAGAGGTTATTTGAAACACTTAAACACTTTATAATTTCCGATTGGATGTCGCGATCTTGTCTTTACACGTTTTATTCCGAATAAACAAAACTGATTTCGAATAAACAAAACGACCCGAGCTTGGTCCACGGTAAAGTTCGAGAGAGCTTACTCTTCGAAACCAAAAGTGAAAACTGACTCTTGTTTTGTAATCGACGTTACTTTACGCCTCGGTCTAAACAAAAGGGGAGGGGTAAGGAGGAATCTCCGCAGACGGCGGCTGAACATAAGGATCTCGCGAAGTCAACCGTCGTCTGCAACGAGTTCTGGTGATCCGTTGCAATTCATCACACGCTGGCAGTATTCGGAAGCCGTTGCGACTCCGAATGGTAGTCGAGTAAAGCGGTATTTTCCGAACGGAGTTGCGAATGTGCATAGGTAGGAGCTGGCCGTTTTGAGTTCTATATGCCAGAAGGCGCTTTTTGCATCCAGTACTGTGAATAATTTCGCGTCTGCTAGTTCCGCAAATATCTCCTCGGCTGTTGGCATCGGAAAGTTGTTAATGCTTTGTTTAAATTGCGGGGATCAATGCAGATTCTGAGTTCTGGTTTTTTGTCCCTTCTTTTTGGGGTTTTAGGGCCACTACCATTGGGTGTGCCCACTCAGTTGGCTCTTTCACTTGGACGATGATTCCGTCTTTTTCCATTTCGTTTAGTTTCTTCTGTACATGGTGTTTGAGGTGAATCGGGATTTTACGTGCAAGCACGGATGTAGGAATTGCTCCCGGCTTCAGTTCCATGTGGTACTGTCCTGGTAACTTCCCTATCGAATCGAAGACATCCGGGTATTGTGCAATCAACGCTAGAGGTGTTAGGTTTCGAAGGTGTTGTGGCATATCTTCTGTGTCTATCATTCTTATCTCCTTTACTTGGTGTTGGAGATGGCTTCCTAGTCGTGCGATTAGACCAAGTTGCTGGGCATCGTTACCTCCTATGATTGGTGTGCGATACGTGGGGGTAATGTAGAAGGTAGTTTTCAGTATGGTGGAGGAGCAAGCAAGTTCAGTTGTACCGAATGTTTCCACGTTATGACCTGAGTAGGCCTTTATTATGTGCATTGCCGGTTGTATAGGTGGTGGGTGTGTTAAGGATTCGTATATCTGCTTAGGCAGCACATTGACTTGAGAACCCGTGTCAATTTTGAAGGTTACCGTTATTTCTTCGATCTGTAGAACGGTTTTCCACGTGTCAGATTGTTCCCGGCGACCTGATATTTCCGGCATGGTCGCGAATAGTGTGAGGGAGTTTAGGTGGAGATGTTCTTCGTCGTATTCTTGTGGTTTGTCCCATTGATTTGGCAATTGCTGGTATTCCTCGTGTGTTGGTGTACTTCTGTGTTCTTGTGGCGTATATACTTCCAGTGCATCTACCGCGCGACACACCGTGGCCCAATGGCTTGCTTTCTCACATGTACGGCAAGTAGTGCCTTGAGCAGGGCATGATCTTGGCTGATGTTCCAACCCGCACCGTGTGCACCTGTATCGGTAGCTTGCATTGTGGTTGGGCCTTGGGTCCAGGGATTCTGCCCGTGTGCGTGGTCTTTGTTGTGGTTGGCGCCCCTGATAGGTTGCACTGAGTGATCATCTGCGAAAGCTGGAATGGCCTTGTCTGTGTAGTGGTCTTCCCCTTTGTCTATGGGTATCGTAGTTTTGTGTAAAGATTGCGTCAAACGGTGTGTGTTATGGTGATCATTGTGACTGGCGTACGTTGATTTTGTGGGATTGATTGCTTTTGATTGTATTAGGGATGTCTCTTCAGCCTGAGCTATGGCAATGGCCTCCGCTAGCGTTGGTTCGTCAATCTTGAATAGTCTTCTTTGTACTTCCGAATTGTTTGAGCCGATTAATATTTGCGTTGCGATGAGGGAGTCTTTTAGGTCCTTTAGGCCTGCGTTTGCTGCCGTTTGTAATTGGAGTAGACAAGAGTCAAACGGTTGCTGAGGTGCTTGTCGGCGTGTGAATAGTTCATATCTTGCCATGCTTTTGCTCTGGTACGGTTTGTAATAGGCGTCGCACGCATCATATATCATGGCCAATGTTCTATTGTCTGCATTAACTTGAAAGGGGAGTGTTTTATACAGGGTGTTTCGGAGAAGTCTGGCACAAATTAACAGGCGTGTTCTTCGGGTCAAAAGAAGTCAAAAATGTTCTATGAACTTTTGGGTGAAAGCCCCCCGTTTCAGAGTTATGTACTCTCCAAAGTTGGCCTTAAAACAATGGAATTTTGCCGATATGTGGAACTGGTATTATGCCTTTGGACAAATTGTTTTCTAATTTACCATAAGCTTATGTACGAAGAAATTAACAGCTAGTGAAGTGGTTTAAAGGGCCGCTAACATTATTCGTTCTCGTATTAATAACGTTTTTACAAAAATATTAATCCCAAACAAATTTATTGCACCTTAAACGCCAGTTACTTGTTTAATTAGACTTTTTGTTTTATGTTCCTTCGGTTACAAAACATCAGCATTTACAAAAATTGTTCAAAATGACCTCCTTCAACGTTTAAGCAAACTTGCGCGCGTCTTTTAAACGACTCGCGAACACGTTCGAAGATTCCTGGCGTGTTGCGGATGTTATCACACCCATCAATTATTCTTTGTCTTAAGTCCTGGACATCTCGAACTTCACTACGGTACACCAAGTCTTTCAAATGGCCCCACAGGAAAAAATCACATGGGTTGAGATCCGGCGATCTTGCTGGCCAATCAATAGCTCCGCCTCGACCTATCCACCTCAAAGGGAATTCGACATCAAGATGCTGTCTTACTCGAAGGCTAAAGTGTGGCGGTGCCCCATCGTGCATGAACCACATTCTTTGTCGGAGGTCCAACGGTACGTCTTCGAGAAGGTCTGGTAAATTGTCCTGCAAAAATCTCAAGTATGCCTCCCCATTTAACCTTGGTTGCATAAAAAAGGGTCCAATTAACCAATCGCCTACAATTCCGCACCACACGTTCAAACTAAACTGCACCTGATGTGCCCTTACGCGTGTCGCGTGTGGGTTTCTTTGGCTCCACTCGTGCTGGTTGTGCAAATTAATTACACCGCCACGCGAAAAATTGGCTTCGTCAGAGACCAGCAAAATACGTGGAAAGTCCAAGTCTATTACTTGTGCCAAAAACCACTGGCAGAAAGCTACTCTTCTTGGATAGTCACCTTCGTTTAAAGCTTGTACTTTTTGTAAATGGTATGGGTGGAACTGGTGTCCACGAAGGATTTTCCAAACGAGTACATGATTTACACCTAATTGGCGGCCAATGATCCTGGTGCTGGTTGTAGGATCTTCCTCAAAAATAGTTAGTACATTGTCTTCAATGTCCTCGGGTACAATCTGCGGGCGAACTTCAGGGCCTGACGGTTGTAGCTTACCGGTTTCTCTCAAACGTCTGTCAACAGCACTAAACGTTTGCCGATTCGGAACTTGTCGTTCAGGAAAGTGCTCCTGGTACAAGCGCCGAGCTTCAACCCCATTGCCTTGAGCCAATCCGTACATCAGATGCATATCTGAATACTCTGCATTCGTGAAGTAGACCATTATTTGTTTTAGAGAAGCTATCAAATTCGCATTTAAAAAGTAAAGCACATTAAATTCGATTTTCCTTTACTCAAGCTTAAGTAGTTGTGATTCTTAAAAAAACATTCCGATTGTTTTATCCAACGCAGCGTAATTTGTTTTTTAATTTCACTACTTAAGCTTGAGTAAAGGTCAATCGAATTTAATGTGCTTTACTTTTTAAATGCGAATTTGGTAGCTTCTCTAAAACAAATAATGGTCTACTTCACGAATGCAGAGTATTCAGATATGCATCTGATGTACGGATTGGCTCAAGGCAATGGGGTTGAAGCTCGGCGCTTGTACCAGGAGCACTTTCCTGAACGACAAGTTCCGAATCGGCAAACGTTTAGTGCTGTTGACAGACGTTTGAGAGAAACCGGTAAGCTACAACCGTCAGGCCCTGAAGATCGCCCGCAGATTGTACCCGAGGACATTGAAGACAATGTACTAACTATTTTTGAGGAAGATCCTACAACCAGCACCAGGATCATTGGCCGCCAATTAGGTGTAAATCATGTACTCGTTTGGAAAATCCTTCGTGGACACCAGTTCCACCCATACCATTTACAAAAAGTACAAGCTTTAAACGAAGGTGACTGTCCAAGAAGAGTAGCTTTCTGCCAGTGGTTTTTGGCACAAGTAATAGACTTGGACTTTCCACGTATTTTGCTGGTCTCTGACGAAGCCAATTTTTCGCGTGGCGGTGTAATTAATTTGCACAACCAGCACGAGTGGAGCCAAAGAAACCCACACGCGACACGCGTAAGGGCACATCAGGTGCAGTTTAGTTTGAACGTGTGGTGCGGAATTGTAGGCGATTGGTTAATTGGACCCTTTTTTATGCAACCAAGGTTAAATGGGGAGGCATACTTGAGATTTTTGCAGGACAATTTACCAGACCTTCTCGAAGACGTACCGTTGGACCTCCGACAAAGAATGTGGTTCATGCACGATGGGGCACCGCCACACTTTAGCCTTCGAGTAAGACAGCATCTTGATGTCGAATTCCCTTTGGGGTGGATAGGTCGAGGCGGAGCTATTGATTGGCCAGCATGATCGCCGGATCTCAACCCATGTGATTTTTTCCTGTGGGGCCATTTGAAAGACTTGGTGTACCGTAGTGAAGTTCGAGATGTCCAGGACTTAAGACAAAGAATAATTGATGGGTGTGATAACATCCGCAACACGCCAGGAATCTTCGAACGTGTTCGCGAGTCGTTTAAAAGACGCGCGCAAGTTTGCTTAAACGTTGAAGGAGGTCATTTTGAACAATTTTTGTAAATGCTGATGTTTTGTAACCGAAGGAACATAAAACAAAAAGTCTAATTAAACAAGTAACTGGCGTTTAAGGTGCAATAAATTTGTTTGGGATTATTATTTTTGTAAAAACGTTATTAATACGAGAACGAATAATGTTAGCGGCCCTTTAAACCACTTCACTAGCTGTTAATTTCTTCGTACATAAGCTTATGGTAAATTAGAAAACAATTTGTCCAAAGGCATAATACCAGTTCCACATATCGGCAAAATTCCATTGTTTTAAGGCCAACTTTGGAGAGTACATAACTCTGAAACGGGGGGCTTTCACCCAAAAGTTCATAGAACATTTTTGACTTCTTTTGACCCGAAGAACACGCCTGTTAATTTGTGCCAGACTTCTCCGAAACACCCTGTATATCGTGTAGCCTTCCATAGCAATGACGTGTAGAAATACGTTTCGTTGATGAGCCTGGTCCTCTTCTGTGAACTCTGAGGCCGCTGCATACAGTTTACAGGTTTGTTGATAGTTTGTTTGGGGTATGGGTTGATCAAACTTCTGACACCATGTTGAAGTATTGTTCTAACGTTATCTCTAAATCATTCTAGTTCTGTAGTAACTCTTAATTGCTTTATTTGACTTCCTTTATGTCATTATACATCTGACTAAACTCGATCGCTGCCACTTTAACAATGATTATTCTTTTTAATCTTTTTCTCTTACACACACCTAATTTATTATCGACTGCTAGCTAGTTCGGTTTAGTTCAGTTCCACCCTAATACAACAGAAACCAAAATTTAACCTCTTCAAGCCGAGTCAAACACTAGCTTCTCAATAATTTCACCCGAATATGCAACACTTTCTGCTATTTAATAATAAGGAACTGTGGTTATTATTATTCATGCGTTATATATAGATCTCTTTACAACTAGTAGCTTATTTACACACCATTATCTAGCCATATTTAATAAATACTCCAAGTTTTTCAACGTGATTCGTATTTTGGGGTGGGGGGTTGGAAAGTGCGTGTTATTTTTTCATGTATTTGAAACTAAGACGCCACGTGGTATTAACATAGCTAGCGACCCTCACCGCGATTCGCGTGACCCCTGAGCGCCAAACCCTAATTTAAACAAATTCTCTTTGCGTGTGCTGAACTAGTAGAACTAGGGTTTTTTAAATTATTTTTTTTTTGTTCCTATACATGTGAAGAGCGAATGAAAGGCGAGGAAGGAGGCGCGGGCTGTTAAACAAATTTTCAATCCCTTCCACTTACATTCACTCAGTTATTAGTATGGGGTCTATGGTCTCTTAAAGATTCCAAGAAGAAGATATCTATTCCTGATGGAACTAATAGTTCTTCGTTAGTAGCAGTATTAGAAAAATAAACAAAGGCAAATAGAAAGTAACGGAAATGAGGAAGTAAGTAGGGAATCGGCGACGTGTGGTTCACGTTGCCACGTTGCTAAAGAAAAATTATTCCCCTCTCACTGGTATAGTGGGGGATTTTTCACGAGAAGTAAATTTATTATAGCGAGAGTACGTAAACAATGTGGCCTAATCATGGGCTACATTATTTTCAGGTGTATTTTTTGATATTTACAAATATTAAGATTTCGAATTATAAGCCTCGGTTGTCAAATTTAAATTTATACCATATATACAGTGTGGTCGAGATCAGACCAACACCTTCCTTTGTGGACAACCCTCAATACTGCCAACGGATTACGTCTCTATACTAAATTGCACAAGGTGTAAATAAATGTTTGAATTCATGTTTTATTGTATGCAGGTGACAACTAGTGACAAGGTACAAAAAGAATACTGGAGAATATGTCTGAAAGCAAAAAAAATGTTTTTAAGCTCAGTCCTACGATTAGTCTTAGAACTTAGGCCTCAAATCACAACCTCTAAATCTGTCTCTAAACACTTATATACAGAAATGTTTGACTTCTTGAGTTACATTTAGTAATTTGGAAACTTTTTCAAATTTTAATGTCTGTATTTTATTATTTTTGTCTACTTCATTCAAATTTTTTTTCACGTTTTCGTCAATTACTATATTCTGGAATCTTTAATTCTCTATTGAATCTGGCTCACAGATACAAAATAGGCTATTTATGATCTATATGAAAAAACAATGAACGTAATTACGTTCTTAATAAAATATAGCGCAGTTTTACTCTGGTCAATCTCGATAAGTTCAATAATTCAGTAGAGTACTTACCACTAACACTAAGACTTTCATTAGAGTTCTGGGATCCATGATGTAGACAATAATATACAATTATATATGTTTCGAAAGACGCAAGTATGACGGACACACTAAATTTGGAAATAGAAAATTAAAAGAAAAGAAACACTATTTTTTAGGCTTCGTTGACAATTTCTGAGAGCTTCGGGACACTGAACAAGATGGTCGAGGCACACCGTAGCATTATTGCAATAATTTTAAAGGCAGTGACCCCCATAGGTTTCTAAAATTTATCTTATTTCCGTCCCTGCTTAGAGGATTACCGACACAATAACTCACTCAGTAAAACAAACTTAAGGTAGCAACCCTTTTTTTCTCATTTGCGTGCATTCTCCTTTTCTCTATACTCTATATTTTATTTTATTGATTTTCTTGCAAATAAATCGTTTTCTTATATTTTAAAGTTTTCATTATTTGAAATAGACTCATCAGGGACATTCTATTTGAACGCGGAAAACTTGTTAATTTTCCCTTAGCATTCGCCTAAAGTTCTTTAAGATAATCGGTAACATCTCAGTAACACCCTGCCCTTCCGTTAGGTAAATGTGAGTTATTTTCATCAAAAATCTGTCCTATTTATCAACCTTGGGAAATCGAAATTTTAAATGAAAGATATTTACCCTTACTAAAATCCTGGTGGTCCAATTTGGTCGTCAAAAAGTGGTACCAAGATCTCTCACAGAAAATTGGCATTGATTAAAACTAATAATCGAAATTCTAGTTCAATAATGTATCGACGAAATAAAAATTTATCAGTTTTCACTTCTATGTTTAATCTCTGAACTTTTATACTCGACTGTAAAATATTCCTATTCGCGACTTGAACTCGAAATGCGTAGTTACACGTACGCGTTAAAATATAAAGTGTCGGAAAGATAGCAATCGGCTTTTAATTGCTATACAACACGCGATTTAACATTGCCACCTTTCAAGCTGGTTCGCATCTCATGAATGTTTTCTGGGTTCGTGTTTTTTTTCTCTGGTATATCTCACTTGTGCAGGGCTGAAAGATGAAAACCAGAACTATCAATATTCATGATGTAAATGAATTTATTCATTACTCAACAAATGAATCGTATCTGAACTCGTGTTATTCTACTTGTGATTTAAGCTTTTGCTAATGATCATTTTAAAACACGGAGTCCTCAAGCGATTTCCAAAACATTACCTAGTAGAGGAAACGAATACATTACAAATTGGATCGATTTTCTAAACCCTTCTAGTAGAAGAAAAACAAGTTAGGGAAACGAACATTTTACCTCACCGAGTAAAAATGAGAACTATCTTCTTACTTATCTACCCAACTGAAATATGTATAAGTATTTGCTTGCGCTATAGCTAAAAAACAAGTTATTCAAGTGTAATAAAAAGTCCTATTCACAACTCGGATGCTATGAAAACACTTTCCTCTCATTATACCTCAAAAGACAGAATAATTGCCAATTTTTCTAAATACTTCAGCTGAAATATCTCTTGCCGCAAAAAAACGAGAATATGAATAAAATAATGAAAGTTTTGCTTGATCAAACCTTTCACTACAGCGAAGAAGTTATGGTAACGTCCCATGACTCTATTAATAAACCTAGAACTATTTATTTAACACCTTTCAGTGTCACATAGCACCTTTCAGAGTGTAGCATAACACCTTTAAGAGTGTAGCATAATCAGGGAGGTACAGGTGGGCCAGGCCCACTCTGCAGTTGGTTTGGCCCTCCCTATGAAATTCATGGGGGAAAAATACGGAATAGCTGGCCCTAAATATACTTTTGGTAGAAGACAGAACATCGAATTTCTGCGATAAAATGTTAAATGTGATGTGACGTCTTGGAATTTTTAAAAGTAATTGCAATTCTGATTTAGATGATTAGAAAATTCTTACCAAAATACCATTTTCACTAAGAGAATGGACCATTTACCTGGAGGGAGGAGGGCCCAAAAAATCTGCTTTTTGACCTCCAGGTAGCTTTTTTTCCTTGTGTGAATGGTATGAATCCTCCATGTGTGAAAAGCAGTTATATCAGGCTGAGAAATAAGCGATTTTATTAACTGGAGCTGTGGCCAGTAGAGCCAAGGTAGTTTAATTTAAAAGCTGGTCACTTACCATTTTAACCTTCAAAATCAGGCTTTTATAATTAAGGTCAAATTATATTTTCTTGACAATATGTGCTTAGCTCATCTATGTGCACTTTAAAAGGCTAAAATATCAAAACAGACAAAATTGGTGGTACTTTTTAAAGAAGTCTCTAAGTCTTCAAATCAGAATCGTATTATCGTCGTCATCATCCCTTCGAAAAAGTACTCCGAATCCGAAATTTGGCGGATGCAGCTGTTAGTGAATCGTGGCAGTGAGTAAATATCGTTCGGCTGGATAGTGCGGTCAAAGTGAATAGTTGCGTGGATAGTCGTCAATTTTAGACGAGCCTTAATAGTTGTGAAACCCAATTAAAACCGAAACCCGCTTTAAGATCTAAACAGCCTCTTATCTCTCGCGGGCCTTAGTCTTGACAAGATTCTTTCCACCTAAACCTAAACCCGATAAAGAATTGAGCAATGATGGTGAATCCCCTATTTCAAGCTCGATATGCAGTACAAATGATGGTAACCATTTTTTTGCTCTATGTCCAGGGACAGGCTGGGGCTGATTAGCCATATAGCCTGGGGTGCATGAAGTGCAAGCGTTTGAGTTTTCAATGGCTGTAGAACCCGCATTGACGACATCCTCAGGTAGATTACTCCACGGAATGATCACTCGGTGATAGAAGGAATATTTGACCGCATATTTGAGAGATGGAGTATCCGGCTATTGCCGCGCTTCGATGCCATATTTGTAGGGGTGTGCGAATGCCACTTTTTGGGTATCGAACCGGTTACCGAATACCCAAAAAACTTTCCTTATCAAATACTGAAACGAACAGTAGAATACCGAATAGTTAGGCCTTGGTAATTTATTTTTACTTCCCGATTAATCGTGAATAGTTAAGTCTAGTATTCGCGAATAGTTAACCCTAATACTCGTGAATACTAGGCCTAACTATTCGCGACTAATCGGGTAGTGACCCTAATATTTGCGAATAGCTAATACAATTCAAGGAGAAAAACATTTAGAAGCTCCATAATTTCCAAATACCTCTCCTCATTGTTTGCCAAATATTTCTTAAAATTTTCCTAGGCACTTGCTGATAGTTTTTAATAGTCTTTTCGGTATTCAATATTTGTATCGAATAGTGAAAATGGGCTTATCGAATACCGGATCGAATTATTTGGTTCGGTATTCGATAGAAATATTCGATTGAAAAGGTTAACTGCACACCTCTAAATATTTGTAATGAAATCACGGAAATTCACCAAGTAACCTGTATGATAGGATTTCACTTTGCGGTACCCCATCAACTAACAATTGTTTCTAACTAATTAGATCACCGGGAGTTCATAAAAAATAGAGAAAACCTTCCTAGCACGTCACAAGTATTTTGGAAGATTTTAAATTTCATGTTGAAACTAAAGGCAATACTATAAGTAGGGGGACTTCAACTAATTGAAGGACTCGCAACGGTAGTATAACTATGAAATGTTAAAGACCTACTTAAACAATAGAGAAAATATTTTGAAAAACGCGTCAAACTCTTGAGTGAAGTCACAATATGAAAGCAATAATATTTAGGAAAGGTAACATTTATTGCTTTAAGTTACAATATGTAAGCAACAATATTTTGGAAAAGGTTTCAACCTAACCTAACTTATTTTTGCTTACATATTGTTACTTAAACCTATAATTTGACTTTTTTTCCATACGCTATGTAAGAAAAAATATTTTCCACCAAGAAATTGACCCCTCTTTCAAAATATTTTTTCTATTTTCTTTCAGAAATGAATTGTTTCAGTAGGTCTTTAATATTTCATAGTTATGCCAACGTCGCGAGTCCTTCAATTTGCTAAGTCCCAATACTTTTATTGCAATATTGAGTGTGCAGTATGCCTTTAGTCTCAATAGTGGTTAGTACATGAAATTTAAAATTTTCAAAAATTTATTAAAAATACTTGCGGCACGCTAGGAATTGTTTCAGTATTTTTTAGGAACTCCCCATGGTCTAATTCGTCAGAAACCAGTGTTTGTTGATGGGGTATCGTAAAGTGAAATCCTACCATCTGGACTCTGTAGTCACACTTTCACAGGGGTTTAACAGAAAAACTAGGGTTCTAAATCGGTAAATTGCCATAGTAATTTACCCGCGTAATTCTAATTTACTATTTTCTCGGGTAAAATACGAAAACGTAATCACCGTGTTAATTTACGACCGACTTCTTAATTTTTATGGGAAATGTTCCAAAGCTCTAGCCGCAAATAAAATCCATTTTCCTGGGCCCTTCTGTGGCCCAACCTAACATTTTTAGCTGGTGACGGAGTTGTCAATATTACTACATAAAACTGATTCCAGTTTATGGTAAATATTTGCAATTCTAACTCTAATTCGGGTCTTATTACTGAAGAATTGATTAGATTGTAAGACATGTTTCATAAAACTTTGATTATTTATTCTTCATTTTCATTGAAGTTACCCTGCAACTAAAACACTAGCGGGAGAGTGTGGTTAACAAGAAGAGTAGTTAAAATGTTATTACTGGCTTGTTCATAGAACTCTGTACGGCTCGAGGCTGGAAATACCCGAGGCCAAAATCGTACTCAAAGGAGAGTACCAATTTTTCTTAATATTATATTGGATTAATTACGCGGAAAAATTTGAGACATTTGACATTTTAAATGATTATTGTACATTCCGTCTTCTTCTTTCGGATTGAAGAAGCTATGGTTTAAGTGGAGCTCAGAACGACGCTGAACGAATTGGAATTTCTGGGAAATAATCGATATTTTAAATACAAGTACATAGAATTTGCATTCTGAAATCTTAAATGTAATTTGTCAATTTGTAATTTAAATAAAATTATAGGTACGCCCAAGAGACTCCCACGTCACGACACTGGAGGTGAGTTTATGAATGTTCGGTTGCTTTTTGGTAATTCAACTTTAAAATATTAATATAATAATTTTATGTTACGTTGTATAATTTTGTCTTTGGTGTTTAGGGTAATTTACGAAGGGAATAAAATGGATTTTGATGGATTTTTTAAATTTATGGCTACGCCTGAGGCTTTGAGCGTAAGTGAAAGAGAAACGAGACCAAATTTTATGTCTACTTATGAAAACATTTCTAATAATCTTTAATTTTGTTTTAGAATTCTACTTTTAATCTGTTTCCCTTTCCACGCTCATTATTCCATGATCGACAGGAATATATCAGTCCCTCTCTGGTGTTCGAAACGGCCGGAACGATTATTATGTCCGAACGTAAGTGATTGAGTACTCGCTTACATTTGAAAAGAAAGGGTCCCATTATGACGTAGCGAAAGACAGTTTTGAATGAGGGAGGCAAAAGCTTTAAATAACCGGATGTTATAATGTTCCCTACAGCGATTCCCTCCGTTTTGCCGCACATTACTTGTCGACTGCTGGCTGCGTCCTGGCTGATCGGAGTGACTTTCATTCTGTTTTTCTTGGGTTGTTATTTGCGGACGGAGTTCACGACGGAAAGCTACAATCGCATCGACACCCTTTCGGACTTGATCAAATCGGGAATTCCAATTATAATTGTGAAAAATGGCGGAGCTTTCGACTATCTGAAATATTTGGTGAACATTCGTTTCAGTTTTAAGTTCCTCTACTCTTCTGACATCATTGATTGCTTATCTACAGGCAGCCCAGGATCCAGATGTTAAGAAATGGCTAGACGCACTCGACCAGAATAAAATGTTCAGTATTGCTATGGATTATCTGACTCGTGATGGATACCTCCCTCTTCTTTTGCGGGAAAAAGCTTTCATCGCTGAGGACATTTATCTAACTTGGGTAATGGGACAATTCCTCAAATCAGATCCCGAGAGTAGAAAGTTCTTTTCGGACAAGGGAGGATTTGACTATTCCGAGCAAGAAATGAGCTTCGAGTACTTACACTTCCTTTTCAACACTACTTGCCTAAGAAGCAATCCGCAATTACAAGAAAACCTTCAACTGATGTCGGTACTAATTTCTTATAGTAAACTGATTAAGGGGCTTGACGACCGTTTTTGTTTCAGCGTGGAACCGATTTTTGAAACGCAATTTTCGAAGTATCTAGACTTTGAACAGGATTACTTCATTGAACAGCTCAAGTGGAGGAGACCTTTGAAAAGCACCGTTGCCTTGGACCTCATTAGCGTCGGCGTTCCTTTCTACATGCTCTTCTTGCTGTTGTCTGGAACAGTGGGCGCCGTCATCACCGAAATATTCATCAACCAATTTGCTTAAAAATAACTCAAAATACGAAATAGTGTTTTGCGTAAACAAGTCAAGTGGTAGAGATCGTTGAAAAGCAAAGCTGATTTGGACCGGAGTAGCGTCCTGGTTCCATTCTACTTTCTCTTCGTGCTGTTGTTGGGAAAAGTAGCCGTCGTCATCACCGAAAGAATCTTCAACCACTTCGATTAAACACTTATATTTAACTATATGTCACGAATTAAACATGAAATTTCCGATAATACAAAAAAAACACACGCACACATTTTGAGCATCTAATTACAATACACGTCTTACATTATTACATAACTTATAATCGACCCTATCTTATATGGGGTATTAATGCATTTATGATGTAAAACATTTGCACTCTATTGTGAACTTAATTAGCACTCGAAATAAGACTAATTTGAATTACCGTAATTAAAATTGTCAATGATGTAGTTATGGTTTTCGTTTCGTCAACAAACTTAATAGAATAGTTTGACTCGTACGTCAAAATTGCCTTTGCAGTTGCCGCTTGCAACTTGGAAAATGGCAAAAACTAATTGTGAATCACTTGATAATGATAGATATAAACAAAATTTGCATTTTCAAATCTAAAATGTTATTAAATTATTCAAGTTCTAAAATGCAATACCTGTTGTCCAATTATTTTGCAAAATCAATATAACATCTAGAAGTACACTCTTTTCCAAAAGTCTTTGTCCGTTGATTTTTTTTTCAGTAAAATCTCAATAATTCAAAAACCGTTGATCACAGAGAATAGATAATTGACACTAAGATACATATTTTAGTTCCCCATCAAATAATACAAAATTTGAAGGCGTAGGTCCAACCACGTTCTTTAAAACGCGAATTTTCCGAAAATCTGAAAATGTTCAACTTTTTAAATATTAGTTTTTGGAGAAAATAAATGCTATTTTCGTAATCACCGGGGTCCATTTATATCGAGAAAGTGTCTTCAATTTCCTTGTATCTTTAATATTTTGCAAGATATTTCAATTTGTTTAAACTTATACAATTGAGAACCCTTTAAGTTCCACAAGAAGTGAAAATGAAAGCTTTTATCCAGATGCCTTGAAAATTCCATATAGGGTGTTTCTACCTATCTTTTTGTTGATATGACGAATTAGTAAATTCCAGCTAACTCTAACTTAGGTTTAAAGGAATACATAAATGTTCTGAGTTTTATGAATTAAGTCATCCCTTCAATATTACAACTTTCCCATTGGTTTAGTAGCAGGGCCGGAAATAAGGTAAAATTGTTATATGACGTGTGCCCAGTGACCCCTCCTTTGACTGGAAAATATATCGGACACTGTCCTCCTGATTATTTAGAAATACTGCCGAAACTTAATAGTCAAACTATCTCAACTTCGGAAATATTTATTGGTCAAAATGTCCAGTGACCCGTTAAATTTTTAAAAAAAATATGGGATATATTCAAATTTAATTGGACAATGTCCTGTGTTCTGTGCTTATTTCTGGCCCTTTTTAGTAGTGTTTACTGTGTTTGGATTAAATCTCGTAATCTAAGCTGCTGTTAATTACCAAGCTCCACGATATTATGGCTTGACCATGAATAATCAGAACGGTCGGTTCAAAATTGGTATTTTCTTAATTAGCTGTGATCATATATTTGAAAAGGGGGTTTGTTTATGCACAGTCACGATTAGTTACCTGTTTTGTCCGAAGTAGGTTAGGAGTGATTAAGCGTAGTATTTAAGTTCTAAAATCGTTTATTTACAAACTAATTATTGCGCGTCGTATGTACATGGAGATTTAAAGTAGAACTATCGTATTACATGGCTATTAACGAACTGGATACCTTTACATGGACAACCAGTCTTTTTATACAATATGTAGATGTTTTTTACTGATAACGCAGCGAGTTAACGACTAGCTTTTTTATGCTTAATATAGTTAAGTTCAGTTCAGTTCTAGATGTAACATTTCCCTCCCTCTAGGATTTGAAGGCGTTCAGGTGGGTATCTTGTTCGTGTCGATCTCCTTGTGACTGTTTCTGCAACTGTGGCTTCAGGATTGATTTGGTTGTCTAGGTCGTTTTCTGTGGTCGTAGTTTCTTCTAGGTCTGTTATGGTGCCATGACTTGCCAAGGCACTTGTCCAATTCGATCGAGAGGTGTGACATTTCCTGGTCTGAGTGACGTGGCGTCGAACGTTCCCTTTCGCCGTTTGAATTTCTAGCATGGTCGTGCCGATTTTGTCGATGATGGTGCCTTTGATCCATTTGTCTCCTTGGCCATAATTTCGAGTCCATACGGCGTCTCCAACTTGCCATTCATCGTTTAAGCGAGGCGTTGTTGAGGTTTCGTGATGCTTCCTGGATGTTGGTCTTAGAAGATCCAATCGACTGCGCAGTTCGCGATTAAGGAAGAGCGAAGATGGTGAGTGACGACCGTGTTCGTCTGGGATGATTCGATGCGAGAATAGGACCTTTGCAATTCGGGTTTTGATGGTGCCGTCTGTGATCTTGGTTATCCCCTTCTTGATGGTGCTCACTGCTTTTTCTACGGGACCATTCGATTGAGGATGGTAGGGTGCGATAGTGATATACTTGAACCCATTATTTGCCGTAAACGTGCCGAATTCATCGCTGGTGAATGCAGTAGCATTGTCCGAGACCAAGCATTCTGGTATTCCGTATCTCGCAAATATGTCTCGTAGTATGTCTATGGTGGTTGCAGAATTCGAAGACTTTGCGGGATATGCTTCGATCCAGTTGGAAAATGAATCGACAAAGACGAATATCATCGTGCCATGTAGAGGTCCGGCGTAATCAATATGCACTCGTTGCATAGGTCTTTCAGGTAATGGCCAGTGTGATGTAACTTGAGCGGGCATGGAGACTTTCTGTTGGCATGAGTGGCATGAAGCTACTGTTGTCTCTATGTCCTTGTCAATCTTTGGCCACCAAACTTTGGATCTTGCGATAGTTTTCAGTTTTGTCATTCCGAAATGTCCTGAGTGTAGCTCGTTCAATATGTCATTTCTGAATTTTCTTGGGACGACAAATCTGTTGCTCCAAATGATGATTCCATCCAAGACTGATAGTTCGTGTCTTCTGGAAAAGTATTCTTTAGTTGAGAATGATGGAGATTGTGGCCATCCTTTTCTAATGTAGTGAAGAACTTCTCCGGTCTCAGGATCTGTAATCGTGGCTGTTTTGATGTCTTCTGCCGTCACGGCTCCGGATGAGTTTGTGGTCAGAAGGACGTATTCGGCTGGTTGTGGTACGTGTCGAGATTCCGTTGGCAAGAGAAGACGACTCATGGCGTCTGCGTTCCCGTTTTTACCTCCGGGACGAAATTTTATTTCGTACGAGTAGGGGGAAAACTTGAAAGGTGTTTACAGAAATAAAAAGTGAAAACGTTCTATAGGATGAAAACCTAGATGGCGCGAAATCCACGAATTTTGCTATGGATGATATTTTCCGAAGCTCTCCCACCTGAGAGAATTCAAGTTGGGAATAAAAACTTAGGTTGATAGACTGTCTAAAAACCACATGATCAGAAATTAGAGACCAGTTCCGGTAGGACTTTCATGTGACCGAAGTCCACCTGAGAGTTGACTCTAGGCTCCCCCGCTCGTTTGAGATCCAGCGTCATTTGTAAAGTATAAGGCGAAAGCTTCCATTCCCTTTATTAATTTTTCTCTGCTCTACCACTCGCCGAAGAGCGGAAAAATTATTCCGGTCAGAATCTGTTTGGCGTGTGGGACCTCCACACATTGCTTTCGTATAGGTTGTCTTATAGCTTTTGAAAAGCCTTTTTAGAGTGATTTAGCCAAACACGATTCTTAATAGGAGGTCCAAAACGCTTTAATTACAAGCGATAAAACCCTACGCTGTTTTCAACAGTATGTTAGGTTAATTTTCTAATCGAATCAGAAACATTCGTACAGAAATTGAGCCAAGTATAAACTTTGTACGTTTTTCTTGGCAAAATTAAAAAAGGAGAGCTAAATTGCCTCTAAACTGAGCCTTTCAATAAAGAGCCAGTTTTCACGGATTTAAATAAAAACAACAAATTGATCCACAAAAATCCAGCCGAGTACAAATTTAGTTTCTTCTAAATTTTGAAACTGAGCCTCGTTAAAGAGCCAGTTAATTGCATTGCGTTTTAAATGCTCTAAGCTATAAGGAGACTCCCGGAAACGAAACAGGAAGCCAAGCGTTTCAAACGGGAGAAGACGAAGGCACTGTAGACCGAGAATTCGCTTTAAATTTTTTCAAGAGACAGATTGACGGGTCTTTTAAAGGGAAGTTGCTCTCTAGCATTCCCAAGGTAGGTGTAAAGGGGGGTTACGTTTAGGTTTTATCAAACGAGACATTTAGTGAGAAACAATTTTTAATGGGAGATGACATGTCTTGGCGACTAAAGCAGGCAATTGCCAAGAACGATAACAGTTCAGCCATCCAAAGGTACTTCTATCTCAAACTAGGCAAAGGTCGTGACAATTACACAACTGAAATTAATAGAAACGTCTTCACATTAAAAGACTCGAAAGATCGCCCCGCAGTGTACCTCTTTCACTATTTAGGAAACCAAAGCCTAGGTTAAAGATCAACTCCCGAAAACATCCTTCAAAAAACTGATAAAAGAAATGGTTCTATCAAAAATGACCAACAACATGTTTCTGCAGCAAACGAGGACCTTTTGCTCAGAAACGAGGAATAGTTATTTGTCAAAAATAACACGGAGTTACCTGTCGATAATCGATCAGAGACACGTTTTCCTCAAGATTTAGAAAGCAATGATAAATGGGAAAATATTGATGACATTCCAGGTGAATGCAGTTTATCTAAACTACGGATTAGTCAAGATTCTCTCTGTTGATTGATGTCCTTGAGATCTACCGTTTTTGGAACCACAATAAAACAAATTAAGATTGATCGTGAACTAGGGGTAATAATTGCAAACCACAAGGAATTGAGTTGGCGAGATGACTTTTAAAAGTTTGTCAGTTTGCAAGCATTCTGGAGCACCCTTAAGGCTCTTTCAGACGATCCAACTTTTTGACACAGCTTGACGGGTAAACTCGAGTTGAATCAACTAGTTGGATCGTGTGAATAGACGCTGGATGAGTTGAGTCACCACAAAAGTTGCTGACTAAATTTTTAAACTTCACTTCTCCAGCCGATCAAAATGAATTACAAACAAAGCCTTTTTCGCGGATTATTTCTTAATTGCCAAGGTAGGTCGCGCATAAAAGGTTACATTTGGCCGTGCAACGGTTCTCGTCCAGAAGCCGTGGAAACCCTCCTTTAGGAATATGTTCAGTAGGCCGCCGTCCACGTCACCTCCCCTTCTTTCCTTCCTTTTTTCTGCAAAATAGTTTCGCACGAAGAACGACGATATAAAAACCACGTGGTTAGAAACATTTTTCTCTCAGTTAAGAAGAGACCTGTCGTGGTCGCGGATATCATACGCAAACCTCGGTTGATTGATTCAAATATGGCGCACGCCCTAAACCCAACTGAAGATTCCCCATGGGATGATAATCTCGATGTAACCCTTATTTGAACGTATTACGGATGAAAGGATAGAAAACTCCTCCCCCACGTATGAGTAACCCTAGAGAGGAAGCAAAAAGTAAATATGCTAATAATTTAGCCCTCTTTAATCGTATGAGCAAAAGTTATAACCCCCAGGGGAGTAGCCTAGTTCAAGCCAAACATAAGGGGAGTACCCCTGATCTAGTCATGTTAAGTGAGATACCTAGACCGAGTCCACCAAAAAGAAAAGGTAGAGGTTGAATCAAACTCATATGCAAGGGCAAAGCATTTTATGAATTATAAAAAAACGTCTTGGTTTGGACCAAGGCCGAAAAAACAAACGATATGTGTGAGGTTTATCAATTGGCTGAAGTTTCAGATATTGCAATTTTTTTAGTTATTTTTATCCATTTAATCCTTAATCAATATTAAATTCAATCAACTGATTTTACTGTTAATCGATCTATTCCCTCTAAATTAATTGAAAAAATTACATATCTACGCTTTTTCAAGAACAATTACATTTTCCGAAAACATTTTATCATGAAATTAATTATTTTGAAGGGAGTACGTGTTGAGGGATTTAATATTGAATATTTGAAATACTGTGTCTAAAAAGGCCAAGCGAACTTTGACATAATTCGAAAGGAAGATGTAAATATTTAATAGTGGATGCCAAACCAGGGTGTTGCACGAATTCATACATTTAATTTCGTATATCGAAATGCTACATTTCTAATGTCGCGACTGTGAAAGAAAGGTTGCACTGCAATTTTCATCTTCGTACTTTATACTTTCTTGGGGCGGGGGGTTAAGTTAAGTGTGACCTTCTTCGTTTAACTGGTAATGAATGGAAATGAATACAAAAGCCATTGGTACTGAAACGTATTTCTTTTTATGTAATCTTTACCTATACCTTTGGTTATATTTATACCGATATCATATTTTTCCAGTGCTACAGATAGCTACTTACTAACAAAAACCACAAAGGATAAACGATGTTGCTTTGTCTTAAGTATACGGCATTCGTTTATTAACTAGTCTGAACAAAATAAATTTAAATTATCATATTTTTTTTAACATCAGTCTTCTTAGCAACTTACCGATTTAAAGGAATAGCGACGTAATTTAAAAATTATCTCAAATCTAAAGAAAACCTTACTTTTTTGAGAGTATAAACTCTTCTGATTCCAAATATATGCTTGATTAATATTTAAATATGAAGGAAAACACAGAAAAAACACTTTGAAAACTTGAAATTTGGGGGGCAAAAGCAAATTTGCGGAGAAGATTTTTGGCGGGTTTTCTCCTTGCTACGTCACTCACGGCATCTCGCGGAAAAGCCAAGCGCGCGCGCCCAAGACTCCCGAGTATACCAATGCCGCGCGAATCTGAATAAAATAGGCTTAACGCGGCG
The DNA here is from genome assembly GCF_054372755.1 of Phalangium opilio. NCBI lineage: Eukaryota > Metazoa > Arthropoda > Arachnida > Opiliones > Phalangiidae > Phalangium > Phalangium opilio. The sequence continues at coordinate 11,602,289 of NW_028324185.1, read as the reverse complement.
CTGAGACACTTATAGGCGTCACGTGAGCGACATCAAGAGTGAAAGTTTCTCCTTACTACGTCATCAAGCGAAACAAAATTTTAACTAGGCCTTTTCCAAACACTAAACTTTGATTGCAATTTTTCTAATTTCTACGAAACCAAATACAAAAGTAAACATATCATAATAAACTAGATTTTTCAAGGATTTTTTTAGCATTATAAGTTTGTGGGTGACGAAAATTATGTCGCTAACACTTTAAGTTTTTTTTTTTGATGCAAACTTGAAAATTTGTCAAGCCAGCAACAATTAAAACTATGTCCGTCAAGTGCTTACACGAAATCCCTTCAAAATAATTAATTTCATGATAAAATGTTTTCGGAAAATGTAATTGTTCTTGAAAAAGCGTAGATATGTAATTTTTTCAATTAATTTAGAGGGAATAGATCGATTAACAGTAAAATCAGTTGATTGAATTTAATATTGATTAAGGATTAAATGGATAAAAATAACTAAAAAAATTGCAATATCTGAAACTTCAGCCAATTGATAAACCTCACACATATCGTTTGTTTTTTCGGCCTTGGTCCAAACCAAGACGTTTTTTTATAATATCTGTTACTTCAGTCTTAATGTAATTAAATTTTGAATAATTATGTTTGCTTTACCGTCATACATTTGGGGTTGATCTATTTCTAATTGCTTAAAGAAGTACTTCAGTATCGTTAATTACATTTAACTTATATCCAATAACATTGATTTCGATAAGCATATAATGTTGCACTTTATTTATGAAAGAAGCTTAAAAACGACGGTATTTGAAATATGGAAGAAAAATATTTGTTTCGTACACTGTATACGTATACAGTGGTGTCGAGATCAGACCAACAGCTTCCTTTATGTACAACCCCCAATACTGCCAACGGGTGATGTCATACTAAATTATACAGGGTGTAAATAAATGTTTAGAATTCATGTTTTATTGTATGCAAGTGACAACGAGTGACAAGGTACAAAAAGAATACTGGAGAATGCAACAAAATATTTTAAAGCACTGTCCTACGATTAGTCTTAGAACGTGGGCCTCAAATTGCAACCTCTTAACTGTTTGGTAAACACCTCAACGTAAATATTCGACGTTTCTACCATTGTGGTTTAGGCAATCTTCCAGACGACTGTCCATGTCTTGCAATACATTTGCAAGCAGTAAACTCATGACGCATGGTAAGACTAATGGTATTGCCGTCTTGGGAAATCCTCGTCAGTTAAGGCTTGATGTAGGGGGTATGATAATGCCAGTAATGATGCCCTTGTAAACTGGCACAAACAGTAGAATGGCTTAGTGCAACTTCTTGTTCCACCGCTCTACTATTAGCATGAATTGGCTTCAAAACGTGCTACGATGTCAAAATCTATATCCTCATTACAGACTATACAGTCTCTTCTACGTTCACGATCTTGCACTACCGAAATCACGAAGGTGCTCGCCAATGTCGGAAAAGGTGCTTCGCACCGGATGTTGTCGGTGTGGAAACCGTTCGGCATAAAGCACTGCCTTTAGTTGAACGTTACTGCGACCTTCACCCAAAAAAACATCCTGTCCAATTTGTCCTGGTTAGAACAGGTTGGCATTTTGCTAGGAAACGAGACTAACTACTGTAATTCTTATACTTAGCTCCAACACTGAAGACCCTGTATATCAAAAGGGACCGGAAGTACCTCAAAGTTGAGTTTTCAAAGATTGCCAGATTGAGCAGGTCATGGGATTTAAAGTGATGAAGGTCGATTTAACGTTCAACAAGTGACACCGCGGTATGTTTTTGGTGCTCCAATGTCCTCACCCGATAGGTCCAAACAATTACCATCCTGGTTTTTCGGCTCAGCGTTGCGGTATTGCCGGTTCCATTAGAAATACAAGGTCTGTAGTGTTACAATTGTAACAATACTCCTGTTAAAAAGGCACACAAACTGTACCCCCGCCCCCTCCCCCCAAAACACTTTTAAATTTCGCGCCTTTTCAATGGCTCTCTTTTCAATATGGGAAAAATGATTTTAAATTTTTTAAGTGTAAGAATTAAACAGGAAAATGGAGGCTGAGTGAAAGATAAGTGTAGTTTTAATTATAATTTGTTAGTTTAATTATAAGGTATCCATGAATTTACCAAAAACATTCGTGTTTTGGGTTAATTTCACATTAATTATACTTGATTAAGTTTAATTTAACGGTTTATCTAGTGTGGATTTAGTTTATAATACAAGTTTCAATGAAATATTAACTTTAATTGCAATTACTCTAAAATATTATGCGCTTTTGATGTATTTTAATGATGAATTAAATTAATTCGAAAACGAAATAGGAAACATCTGTGGCTGTGCGAAAAACTTGCGTTGTTTTAATCTTAATTTGAGCGCAGTTCGGGAGAGTGGATTAAGCTTAAAAGTATAATTTATTGGAATTTTTTACCCTAATTGGAATATTTTGTGCAGTTTAACATTTTTGCCACAGTCATTATTTTACCCTAAACTTTTGAATTTCGCGCCAATTAATGTACTTTAAACATAGTTGAAATTAACTGAAGTGTGAAATAGAAAACATTGGGATTTACCAACGGCTTGGGTAGTTTTAATCTTAATTAAACAGTTTATTTAAAAGTTATTTGAGCTTTTAATCCAAAAAATGAATATTTTTGGTTTAATTTCACGTTAATTATATTTAATTGATTTAAAATTAACGTAAGATTGTATTTCGGCAGTGTACATTTAGGTTATAAATGACTTTCAATATATACTTAACCTTAATTGCAATTTTTAGTGGGTTTTGACTCTTATTTTACCTTAAACTTTCAAATTTCGCGCCTATTAATGTACTTTAAAGATAATTTAAATTAACTAAGTATGAGATAGAAAACATGGGGCTATACTAACAGCTTGTGCAGTTTTAATCTTAATTAAGTATTTTATTTCAAAGTTACTCGAGTTCTCATCCAAATATGTATATTTCATGTTTAAATTAACGTTAATTATACATAATTAAGATGAAATTAATGAACGATTGAGGTTTGGCAGTGTTGATTTAGCTTATAAAATGAGTTTCAAATCACCTTAATTGTAAAGTTTAGAAGAGTTTTTCATTCTTGCCAACACAATGTGTTAAACTTTTATCATACCACGTGCTAAATTTGCGGTAACATAAAAATCATCTATAACATATGTTAATGAATGATGTGATTCTATAGTTTAGCAACTTTGGCTTCAATAACAGTAATTAAATTAAATACCTAAACAATTCATAGCAATTTAGACAAATAAATGTGAACTGTGGAGATAGCCAACAACGTAACCCTCCGTTGCTGACGTGGTTACGTTGGAAAAATCTGCGCTGATGTAAACATGGAAATTATTTGACTAATTAAATTACATAACGACACTGACCTCCTGGATTAATCAGCACCACTGTTACTTATATTTATGAATTAACAAAATCCACTGTTGGTAACAAATAGTTAAGCTGCGCTAACGTAAACATCACGACTCTGCAGTAGGGAAAACATATTAAACTTTTTGTCATCTTACGAGTAGTATTTTGAAGTTTTCGATCTTTTCACAGGGTGAAAAGCATTATCTTTATTTCAAAACGTTAATAATTTGAATAGGTATGCCATTTATTGGAAGCGCACACGGTAAATACAGCATAAAAAGCCTAGTGTTAACCCGGTTAGGCTATGTTTCTAGCATAAAATTGAGCAGACTATACACAGGATTCCAAAACAAATGAGAGCTGGAAATCAGCCTTTTTAATAATCTTTAAAGAGTAACTAAAATAGGGTAATGGCAGCCCTCTGCCTTCGACTGTATTAAGCTCTATGGGGAAATAAGATGGGGTGCTATTAGTCTATACAACTTAAGCCTTGGCCGTAAAGAACGTTCAAAAACTTACTTTAAATGATATAAAAACCTCTGTTAACTGTAATTATTTACCTGAATTACTTTTCTAGACGAAAATTCGACCTGATAACGACGTATTTCTTATTAAGGGTGCTACAGTTAATTAGAAAATACATATAAAGGTGCTCAAGCTCGGTTGAAATACCAAAGTAATTTGTTAGCGTCCACTGCTAAGAAATTAGGAAAATCAGCAAGAAAGCCAACATTTGAAATATGTCAACGTAACTTGTTAGCACCCACAAACCTAGGCCCTTCTAGTTGTCAACGAGAACGAAATGTAGAATTAGGTTTAAGCGTGCTATAAGGTTAGGCTGACTTCTGGCCCAAAAGTAATTTTTTGACGTACTATCTTAATTAGTTAAATTACAAAAATTAGAATTCATTAATTAAAAATCGAAACACGTAAGTTTCCCATTTAATAAATGCTTGTTAATTTAGAAGTATTGCGAAAACTAACTTCGCTATACTTTTCCCGTATGACCTATGACCATTTCGTTAAAAAACCGGCCCTGTAGAATAGTTGGGTTCACTCAAGGCACGTTATACCTAAAGCCACGTCAACTGCGAATATTCCGACAATAACAGTGACTACTACCTCTCCCTGTGGGGCAATTCCACGTAGTAGTTCGGTTGTATATACAAATGCTCCCAGATTCCATAAGGAATTCCCCAGTCTCCACCTAGCTTTCAGCCTCAGGGCACACAAAACCCTAGCCATTCAACCGGGACATCCAACCCACCACCACAACAAAGCGCTCCAAATAGTGGAGGTGCTCAGCAAGCCGCATTTTTAGCATCGGTTCTGCAATCCTTATCAAAAATGGCTATAAGCAAGGCGCCGTCAGAGGTCTAGAGCCCCAGGAATGGTTAGCTTTTTACGGCAGGAAAAATGAAAGCGTTCCGGAATTCCTCAGAAACTTTGACGAATATGTAAGATTCCACAAAATCAGCGAAGATGACAAAATGCTATTTATGCTCCTTTTTATGAGGGAAAATGCTCTATATTGGTTTCGACCTTTCCCCCAAAATAAAGAATGGCCAGCGTTTAAAGGGAGACTAAAACGTCATTATTAAATAGAGGCTGAAGAGGCAAAGGTTAGGATAGAATTACTTAATAGGCGACAAAAACAAAATGAGTCTGTGGATGAGGTTTTCGGCTATTATGTTAGGGTAAATCAGAACTTACATCCTCCAATACGGACAATGAACTACAACATCGGTTGTCAGCAATCGCAAACCTATATCTCGATGTAACCTAGCCATGTACGTGCTGTCAAGAGTCGAAAAACTTCAGGATCTTCAGGATTTAAAATCGTTTAAAATATCCCGAAGTGTTTTAGTCTCTTCTCAGCAGGCGCAAAGCTAAATTACATGGCGAACTAGGTGCTGACAACCGTTGTTGTAACAGAGTATATACGGAATAAGCTGTAGTTCGAGATAGGGAGTTGGCGATCCTGTAGCGTCGTGATAATAAAATTTCAAGGTGAAGCGCATTCTTTATCCATGGTTTTTCACTACATCGTTTGATGCACATCGAAAACGAAACCCTAAACCAAATTCATTTCAATCGCTTACGTATTTCCTATTCGTAACCCTAAGAAAAATTCTCTTTCAAACGCTTACGCGTCAAAGCAGTCTATAGGGGGCTATCCATAGGCGATTTCAAAAGGGGGTCTAGGGGCTATTCGCTAAATCATTGGCGATTTTTAAGCTCACTCGAGTTGCTACTCACTTATTCAATGGTGACCTATACTTAGGGCTGTGCGAATACTCGTATTTTCGAATAGTATTCGTTTAATTCGAATCGAGTAATCGCTTCGACGAATCGAATTTGACATTTGGGGAAAAACGAGTATTCGAATTACAAAACGATTATTCGAAAAGAAATTCGAATAACCGATTTAAATACGAATATTGTTTCCTTAACCGAGTAATCGTTTTCATGGGGTTAAATTCGAATATAAAACGAGTATTCGATTAAAAATGGGAGGAACTATGGTCACATGTCTGTAGTAGACCTAATGTAAAAAATATATATAGTAGACCTGGGCGAGAGATAACAACAGTAGACCAAAACTGATAACGAGCAACGTATATAAACAGGGGCAGACGGGCTTAAAGTTATCAGTTGACGGGTCACGGCTAGATGTAAATATTGTACAGAGACGCGTGCGGTGTATTGCACTAAAACATAGAACCAAATAAATAAACGTTGATTTAAAACCAGTCGTGATTACTTTAAGCAACAGACACAACAATGGCGACGGAGGCGAGATCGTGATAATTGTGACCAGTACGAATCGCCATAACTACACGAAGAACTTATTCACCACGTTGTGGGGGACTTCCACTTTCCAACGCTTAAAAGAAAACGACCAAAGAAATCAGCATGTCTATGTTTGGCAAAGTCGACCCATTTCACGAGTCATCGCAGACGTGGGCAGTCTACTCCGAGAGATTAGAGCTGCTTTTCACAGCCAATGACATCGACACGGAAGAAATGGAGGGTAATAAGAGGGCGATGTTCCTGACGGCCATTGGTGGTCCCACGTACAGTCTTCTGCGGGGATTATTGGCACCAGTCAAAGTCACGGACAAAACAACGAAGGAACTGACAGACACGTTATCCGCCCACTTCAATCCCAACCCGTCGGAGATCATGGAAACGTTCAAATTCTTAAATCGCAACCGCTTACCGGAGGAATCCACCACGATGTACTTATCGGAACTTCGCAAAATGACGGAATTTTGCAACTTCGGCACATTTCTGGATCGAATGCTGCGGGATCGATTCATATGCGGCATACAAGACGAAACTATTCAGAACAGACTCCTCTCGGAACATTCCATATCACTGAATCAAGCCTTAGCACTAGCGCAATCAATCGAGGCAGCAGCTAAAAGCACACAGGAGATTAAGGGCAAAAATGGAAACCACATGGATGCAATCAACAAAATATCGCAACGGGAAGAACATAAAGGCCGGCCAGCCAGACGGTCGGATAAAACACTATCACGTAGACCCACGGAATGTATGAGATGCCTATCGTACGAGCACCAAGCGATACATTGCCCATACAAGGAGTACACTTGCGACAATTGCAGGAAGAAGGGTCATTTGCAAAGAGCCTGCCGCAGAGGAGCCAGAACGAATTCCCACCGCGAAGTACACAGCATCATGCCACTATCCGAACAGCACGAAACGGTTCACACCATCCAACCATGTACCCTCGAGCACGGCGAGACACCCAGCGAATACTCGATGTATCACATTAAAGCTGGCAACTTCCCGACTCATAGTCAAGCCATGGATCCTATACATATCACGTGCCGCATCAACAATTTCCCCATCCAGATGGAACTGGACACCGGGTCGGCGTACTCTCTTATGCCTGAAGCAAAATTCACGATGGACGGACACAATTTAAAACTAGAACCATTCCACAACAACCTCACCTCATTCTCAGGACATAAAGTGAAGATTCTGGGGAAAACTAACGTCAAAGTGGAATTTGACAGCAGAATCGAGACACTACCGTTGCTGATCTATGAAGGATCGTTGGTAGACAATGGATCTTCTCCAAGTTGGACATCTTGAGGACTAGTCTGGACACACGCACTCTGAAGGTGGATCATATCGAAACAGAGAACGAAGCGTTGAAGAACATATTGCGTAAGCATCAAGAGCTATTCACTCCAGGATTAGGGCGGTTGAAGGGAGTCAAGGTGCATCTTCATGTCAAACGAAATGCCAAACCAAAGTTCTGCAAGGCTCGGCCAGTACCATATGCGATGAGAGAGAAACTGGACGAAGAACTCACACGTTTAGAAAGGGAAGGCATCATTGAGAGCGTACCACACTCAGAGTATGCATCGCCTATAGTACCGTTGGTGAAGCCAACTAAAAGTCTCAGGGTCTGCGGGGACTATAAAACGACGGCAAACCAGGTCATCGACGTAGAACAATACCCCTTACCGCGAGCCGAAGACATATTTGCTGAAATGACGGGATGTAATTACTTCTCCAAATTGGACCTAAGAGAAGCATACACACAATTGGAACTTGATGACGAATCAAAAAAAATCGTGGTCATCAACACACACAAAGGATTGTACCAACCTAACCGCTTACCATATGGAGTGGCATCAGCCTCCGCACTCTTCCAGAGACACATCGAATTGGTTGTACAAGGACTAAAAGGAACAGCAGTCTTTCAGGATGACATTCCAATAGGCGGAAGAACGGTGGAAGAACGGTGGAAGAACACTTGGAAAGACTAGAGGCAGTCCTAGACGCACTGGAAACGGCTGGATTAAAGTTGCGCAAGGAAAAATGTCAATTCCTCCAGAAAACGGTCGAGATCCTCGGACATCGTATAGACGAAGAAGGTTTACACCCATTGGACGACAAAACCAAAGCAATATCAGACGCGCCGGAACCTATAAATGTTGAGCAACTGCGGTCATTCCTTGGATTGCTAGGGTACTACCGAAGATTTATCCCGAACGTATCAACGAGGTTAGCCCCCTTGCACCAACTACTGGAGAAAGGAAGAAATTGGGAATGGAACGAACAGCAAAAACAAGCATTCAAAGACGCCAAAACAGCACTGCATACCTCAAATGTACTGGTCCACTACGACCAGGACAAGCCGGTCGTCCTTGTATGTGACGCATCACCGTATGGCATTGGCACGGTAATATCCCATTTGGACGAAAAAGGCCAAGAGCAACCCATAGCCTTCACATCGAGATCACTCACGAAAGCTGAAAGAAACTATCCACATATCGAGAGAGAAGCACTGGCCATTGTATTCGGCGTAGCGAAATTCAAGAACTATTTGCTGGGCCGGAAATTCACTTTGCTGACGGATCATCAGCCACTCATAACCCTTTTTGCGGAAAACAAAAACATACCTATAATGGCAGCGGCAAGAATACAACGATGGGCATTGACGCTATCAGCCTACCATTACGAAATCCGATACAAGAAGGGAATACATCACGCGAATGCCGATGCCCTAAGCCGGTTACCGTTGGCAACACCCGAGTTCAAAACGCCTATACCGGAGGAGCATGTTTTCTACATGTCAACCTTCAGCGAATCCTTTGCTGTTACCAGCGAGGACATCAGACACTCAACTTTAAATGATCCACTGCTGAAACAAATCCTCCAGTTCACGAAAAGGGGATGGCCGAGAACGACATCTAAAGATTTAAAGGAATATCAAAGACGCAAGGATGAAATATCCATGACCAACGACATCCTCCTTTGGAACAATCGGGTCATCGTACCACAAACATACCAAGAGGCAATCATAAGAGAGCTGCACGGAACACATCGAGGAATGACGCACATGAAAGCAGTAGCCCGGTCGAAAGTTTGGTGGCCAGGACTTGATGCTCTATTAGAACAGACAGTCAAACAGTGCCCAGTCTGCCAAGAACATGCCCCGATGCCTGCCCAGAAGTTATCAACATGGAGAGAAACAGAAGCACCGTGGACCCGAATACACGTAGACTTCGCTGGTCCCATGGAAGGGAAATACCAGCTAATAGTCGTAGACTCCTACTCCAAATGGATAGAGGTATCCATTTGTAACACAACGTCCACCTTGACCGTTACTGAATCACTTCGACAAATATTTGCGAGATTCGGTCTACCCGTCACCATAGTGTCAGACAACGCCACGTGTTTCAGCAGCAATGAATTCAAGGAATTCACACCAAAGAACGCGATACGGCACGTACTAACGGCACCTTATCATCCTCAGTCGAACGGGCTCGCGGAGCGTAACGTAAGGACGGTCAAAAGTGCGTTGAAGAAGATATCCGGAGAGAAGCTCGAAGCGGTCCATTTGATAAAAAAGGGGTTGGAAGAAAATGGGTCCGGAAGCCTAAACACATGATTGGCCAGATTTCTGATGAACCACAGGAGAACACCAACAGCCACAGGGAAATCACCGGCAGAATTGATGTTCGGGAGAAAAATGAGGACACGGCTGGACTTGATTCATCCCCAAAACGATGAAATGGAACAAAAGAATCAAGAACCAAACACCGACTCCTTCAAGGAAGGGGAAACAGTATATGCTAGGAACTACGGCAAAGGATCCAAATGGATTAAGGGCAGAATAAACGGGAAAACAGGAACTACGATGTACGACATAGAAACGCTTCGAGGCACATTAAGAAGACACCGCGACCAGATACGGAAAAGGTACGACACGGTTCCGGTTGCCCAGTCGTCGGTTCCGGTTGCCCAGTCGTCGGTTCCGGTTGCCCAGTCGTCGGTTCCGGTTGCCCAGTCGTCGGTTCCGGTTGCCCACTCGTCGGTTCCGGTTGCCCACTCGTCGGTTCCGGTTGCCCACTCGTCGGTTCCAGTTGCCCACTCGTCGGTTCCGGTTGCCCACTCGTCGGTTCCGGTTGCCCACTCGTCGGTTCCGGTTGCCCACTCGTTGCTTCCGGTCGCCCAGCCGTTAGTCTCATTGGCCAAACCAGAGAGCCATTTAACCACAGCAGATACAGAAGGAAAGAGAGGTTCCACAAACAAACCGCCGGACATTGATACCCAAAATCAGTCACTACGTCGATCATCCCGGTTGAGAATCATACCGGACAGATTGGGCTTATAGAATTTAATTTAGTAGAATACGTTATGTAAATATGTAAAAGAGTTGTAAAATGTTCAAAATCCTTTTATCTTCGTAAATGAAAAGAGGTATTGTAGTAGACCTAATGTATTTCAAGCGTTTATTTTTGGAATTTCAACGCGATTGCGCAGATCGCGGTGTTCGGTTTTTCTCTCTTGCTATATCCAGTCTTTGCTTGGAGGAAGTAGTTGATATGGAATAATGCCTGACCTCTCTACCTTCAACTACGGAAACGAAGTCCTCCCAGCATATTCACCGTTTCGGTAGGAGCGTGTCAGAGTTTTCCCAGAGTCCCTTTACCTTGACCCTACGTCCCTACCTAACGGCAAAATATATACTTAATGCCGCAGATCGTACATTATCATCATGTGACTCCATCTCATCTCTTTCCTCCAAGGTCTTAGCGTGGGAAATTTCATTCTATACTAAACTCGTGGGAACCAAAAGAGAACGGAAAAAATAAATTCCATTCTACTACTAAAACTCTGGGAACTAGAACTAGAAGTTAAAGGAGCAAAGTAGTTGTCGGTCGCCTGTTCAGCAACTCGCCATCTTAGGTTATGTTAAAACTGAATTAAAGCTTTAACTCCTATTTGAAAAAATCTAAAAAATGGCGAAGCGTTGTCGCAAATCAAACGAGGATGACATTGAAGAAGACCAGTCTGCTAATTCAACACTAGCTTCGTGTAACCTTTTGGAGACAGAAGTGCCTGCTAACACTTGTTCCGACGGCACAAGAAAAAACAGGAGTGGTGTATGGGCTTTCTTTGAAAATTGTGGTACAGTAAGTGGCACTTTCATTACCAAATGCAAAATTGAAGGTTGCGGAAAAGAACTGAAAAGGATAGACAACAGTACGAGTTCGATGCTAAACCATCTAAAATTGAAACATTCGTTGAGCTACAAAATGATAGAAGAGCAACAGTTGGCCAAGAAAAAGAAATCAACTAGTCAAGGAGCACAAGTAGAACCAAGTTCCCAGATTGAAAACGTCGTTTCACTTTTTGAGAAGAGTCAGAAGTGGCAATCTGAGCACCCTAAAGCAAAATCAATTACGAATACTTGATGGCCGTTGACATGCAACCGTATTCAATTGTGGAAAGGAAGGGTTTCCTGAAAGTGCTTCATACTATGGAACCACAGTATGAGCCCTCTTCACGAACCACATTCTCAAGAAAAATAATACCAGAGCTGTACGCACAAGTCAAAAACTTGGTCAATGAAGATATTAAAAGCATTCAAGGAATTGTTAATCATACTGAAGGAATTCAATCAATGTCATTCACAACTGATTTTTGGAGTTCAAGTGCATTGGACTCTTATATGTCACTCACTAGTCACTTCATCACCAGAGATTTTGAAATGAGGGAACTCACACTTAATTGCTATTCGTTCACTCAACAACACGGGTGAAAACATTCTCGAATGAATGAAAACCACTTTAAATGATTTGAAACTAAGGCCATCTATGCCTTCGAGCAAATGCCGAAGAATTGTTGGCCATTTTAAAATGAGTTACGTTGCAAATGAGAGCCTTAAGTTAAGGCAGAAGAGTTTAATTTTAAAACCACTCAAGGTCATTCAAGATGTTCCAACTAGATGGAATTCGACATATTACACGTTGAAAAGACTTCTCGAAATAAAGGAGCCACTATCAATGGAGTTATCTTCTAACACAAAAATTGACAACTTAACAGGATTGGAATGGAACAAGGTCTCTAATCTTGTTTCCATTCTGAAGACTTTCGAGGAAGCAACAGTCCAAATAAGTGGAACTCTTTACCCTACATTGTCCCTGATTTATGTGATTCTTGATAGTTTGGAAATATCTCTCACTACTCCACCATTCTGTTCTGAAGATGAGTCAAAAACCTTGTTGCAAAGTTTAAGACGCAGATTTCCGGACTTGAGACAAAACAAGCTTTACCTTCTATCAATGCTTTTGGATCCTCGTTTTAAAACGATTATTTTCAAGGATAAAGAGTCCAGTGATTTTGCAATCAATTTACTTAAAGAAGAAGCTGCCAGCTTTTCAGTTAACTCAGCTACCGAAGACGAATCTGTTGAACAAACGTTTAGTGACGCTAACTTGAACATCAACACTTCAGGTATATAATAGTTTTCAAGTGTGCTTAATTTAAAGGTTATTTACATTTTTGTTTGTCAGAAGAAATATACGGCCAAAGATCTTCACTCTTCAACTTGTATTATCAAAAGTTGAAAGAAAATATCTGTAGAGCTGCTGGTGTAAGCGAATCTGAAATGATTAAACTATATCTCGAAGAGGACCCAATTGGACCTTTCGCTTTGAACGCGGAAACCAACGTAATCCTTAAATGGTGGAAGATGAAAAAAGAAAAATATCCAAAGCTTGCTGAAATGGCCAGGTTGTACCTCTCAATTCCAGCAAGTTCTGTTGCAAGCGAAAAAATGTTTTCAACGTTTGAAAACATCGTTGATGGGAGGAAATCATTGCTTCCTGAAAATGTTGTAGAAGCTTGTATTTCTCCATAAAAATTTGGTTCGCAATCAGTACAACTTTTTCAAGAAGAATTAATAGTAAAATCTCCTATAAGGGCCTTAGTTGTGAGTGAAGAAACTATTACTTTATTTACTATTTTCCATTCTATTATTTTTTTAAGCAGCTAAGTTACGCTCCTTAACTTTTTTAATAATAACATTAGCAAGATTACTGCATTTCTATTTTCCATTCCATTACTGTATTTTTCTTTTTTTCGTGGAGAAGCTAAGTTACCCTCCTGTTTCAAACAATTTCACTATTCAGTTTACTGCATAATATTTTCATTTTGAACATAAATTTCTATTTTGAAAGTACAAAATAAGTAACAAACTTGTAACTGAAAAGTAAATTTTTAAGGTCTTAAGATAAGTACTAGTTCAATTCTTATTATTTTTCTGTATTACATATTTAAATTGTTATTTAAATATGTAAAATTATATTTCTTTAAATTATTAAGCGAAGTTCCGTTTTCTCTACATATCCCTGACTTTCATTAAACTGCTATATGTATTAAAAAAAACTATTAATCGTTTGGAATCGAATATTCGTCAACAAAAACCGAGTAATCGAACTTTCGAGTATTCGTTTTGAAAAAAACGAATACTCGAATTAGATTTTTTGGAAAACGAGTAATATTCGTTTGAACGAGTACTCGATTCGCATTTCGAATAGGAGATTTACTATTCGATTCGTATTCGACTCGGTTTGGAAAACCACTATTCGCACAGCCCTACAATTTTCGACAGGCCCTGTGATTTTTATTTTTGAACACGCCATCTGGCGGAGCAAAAATGTTAGTCTCTATACGGGACAATTGACGAGGGAGAAGCCACTCGGCAATAAAGTCTTTCTGGGGGTGTAAGATGTGAAGCGTATTACGCCGTATAACGCGGAAATACACTCGGGATTACTTTCTACAGTTTTTAATTCAATATTAGAACGGATTGTAGGCATATCGCCCGAATTTACGGCATTAAAACCTCCAAAGAGGTAATACCGGGAGAATACGCCAGTGGCTGATCCCTCGGACGACGACGCTATTTTCTCGATCCCTCGAGAGCGTCGTTCTGCAGTGCGAGCCGCTCAAGCGCGTCGTTCTGCACTCCGCGACGTTCTGCAGTGCGGCTGCGGGGGGGGGGTCCTTCTGCAGCCTGCAGGGATGCCATATTGGACGGGAAAGCCGCCAATTGGGCTGCTTCTCTAAAATATTGGCAGGAATTCCAAATTTTTGACTTGTTTGGGCGGTTTTTTGGGCTTGTTTCCAATTTGAATTTATATTATGTACGTACTACGTAGCCAACATCGTATTTTCACAAAGGCTTAGAGCCGAAAGCCGATTAATTTCAAGGTTCGTAAAATAATTCTTCGCATTTTTAGCTCCAATTGCGCATGCGCGAAGAACATAAACAACAAGATGCAAAAGCCCTAGTAGCACTGCCGACGTAGGGCCTACATGGTCGGCTTTGTCTGTTACCGACGAGTTGGTTAAAAGTCACTAATAAGTCGGGAGAGTAATGGTTTGAAAGTCGAAATGTCCGCCTGGAGGGACGACGGCCCGCCAGTTTTCCTACTGTTTTGAGGCTACTATAAAACGACTGTTGGCCGTCTATATGTCGGCGTCATTATGCCTACCTAAAACCGCGCTCAATCCGACGATTTCGCGGCTTTTTAGTATAGGAACGGTAAATCGTCGGTAAAGGGCTGGTAGAGTAAGGGTTTGAGAGTCGAAATGTCCGCCTGGTGGGACGACGGCCCACTGGTTTACACGACACGAATGAAATACGACTCTCATCCAACACGTTTGAGAGTCGACTTAACCGCCTGTCAGCAAGAGGTCCGACGCTTTTGCGATGATCAAAACTTAACTCGAGGCCCAACGGTTTTGCGACGATCAAGCCTTAACTCGAGGCTTCATTCGCTTATAGTAAAGGATACTGATACCTAGTATTGAAATTTCATTATTACATTTTCTATGAAAATCGCTTTAGAATTTGTACTTTGAATATTTCAAGTAACATACAGGTTGAGCATCAATTATAACAATTTCAAATATTAAACAATGTATTCGATATTACACGACTAGTCGAATGGAAATATTAGCTGCCTAGCTAATTGGTTTTAACAAAAAGTAAAATTTTTCAGGGCGAATATAATATTTATATCAATTAAATCATTTATTATTATTCATTGTTAATATCTTCGATGTGGCCAGTTGCTATCTATTAAATTACAAAAATCTTAATGAAAAATATACATTTACACATTAATTTAAGAAAAAAGAAAACATACAATTCTAAAGGGTATTATTTCACACATTTTCTCTTAAAATGTTTGAAACCGCATAAACAATTTTGTAACTAAAACATATTGAGATCTATTTTGGAATTCAGTATAATTTTCACAACCAAAAATCTTTAAAATACTTAATATATAAGGTTTTTGAACTCCAAGCGCCCCAAAACACTTGCTTCTGTTATTTTAAAACAAAGAAACTGAAGGTATACGAAAACGTTTAAGTTTTGGTTTCACTTTATAGGGGTGTGGTTCCCAGCAGATGAGAAGCTAGGTAAAAAGCATAGGCTTATGCATAAAACTGAATCTAAGAGGTAGATAAATTGATAATTCAATAACAAAATTCACACCTTACGTGACAAACGAAGACGTTTCTAGATTATATAGTGTGACAAAGAACCTTAGCGATGAAATTAAAAGTTAGCAATTCTAGAACTAATAGTTTTCAACCACAAAAATATCGCTTATACATTCTAACGACCCAGCCGCGTCAGAGATACTGGAAAGGCTGACTTTCTTTCGCACTAGCAGCGCCCTCTTCGATAATGACGTGCATGGCGTTACCTTAGTTACGCCAATAGAACAGAGGCGTGTCACCTGACCCGAGAAATTACAGGAGGGAAAATTCAAACTAGAAAATCAGATGTGTTTTCTTGCTTTGCAGTTTTTGTTAACGTTATGTTTCTAGTGTTGCCAAAAATATAGTATTATCAACTTCTGCTTGTGGGTCGAAATACAGTATAAGTTAAATATATAAGAAAAAAATTTTGGAGGCATATGCGGAATAGTAAAAGTCAAAAAAACCGTCCCACGGAAAAAGAAAGCCCACCAACAATCAATTGGCAAAAAATGTGTTGGAAATTTCTAGACGGTAGGCAAGCCTACTTCAAACCACCACAGTTCCAACTGTCGGATAAATGTCGGTTACTAAACGGCCTAAGAATAACTTTGCTTTTAAATTTACTCTTCTTAAACTTCACAATACCGACTAGCGCGAGGGAGTTGGTAATCAATTGGCAAAAAATGTGTGGGAATTTTCTAGACGGTAGCCAAGCCTACTTCAAACCACCACAGTTCCAACTGTCGGATAAATGTCGGTTACTAAACGGCCTAAGAATAACTTTGCTTTTAAATTTACTCTTCTTAAACGTCACCATACCGACTAGCGTGAGAAAGTCGGTAATCAATTGGCAAAAAATAAGTTGGAATTTTCTAGACGGTAGGCAAGCCTACTTTAAACCATCTCAATTCCAACTGTCAGATAGATGTCGGCATTGCCAACTAAAAGAAGTAGTCAGCTTCATGAGTCGGAAAAGTGTCGGAATAAGCATGGTACAGCCGACTGGACCGTAAACCGACTATTCGACCTTTAACCGACTGTTATGCGGAAGGCTTGTGCTACTGGGGAGGCAGTCAAACTTTTTGGAAGGGGCTATTGGTCCGTTTTGGATTGCGTATCTCCGTCCCCACCGGGACAGAGGTAGTCGCGACAGTAAAGCAGATGTGCCTATGATCCGACAGAGACGGCTCATTAGACACATGCCAGTTAGACACGGAAGACACGAGGTTTTCCGTGGCTAGCGTGAGGTCAATGACCTCTCTTCTATTAGAAGTAACAAAAGTAGGTTCATTGTTTTGATTAAGAATATGGAGTTTAAAACCAACTAAATATTCTAGTAAATCATCACCTCTCCTGTTGCAGTCAGAACTGCCCCACGTGATGTGATGAGCGTTGGCGTCGCAGCCAATGATTAGTTTGTTCCCTCTCTATTCACATTGATCGACCAAATTGATCGCCTCAATTGTCGGGAGAGAGTCCGCGTCGTGGGCAAAGTAAGCGGAGGCAGCCGTGATAGTCAACTTGGCATGCCCAGTGGCCAGGACTAGCTTCACGGCCGCCGTGTCCTGGGACGTGTACAGCGGTAGAGAGATACAGCAAAGATCCCTCCGAACCAGAATACACGCCCTAGGTCTAGCAGCAGTATGGTCATAAAATAGTCACCCTGCCGCGTCAAGACCGAGGATTTTGCCATGGCAAATCCACGGTTCTTGTATGAGGGCCAGATCAAGACCCTCTATAGCAAACCTCCTGCAGAGTACCACAGAGGCCGCCTTACCATGGTGCAGATTGATTTGAATCGCACGTAGCGTCCCCATGGTCCTTAAGAGAGGGGTTCAGAAGGGACCTAGCTACACCTCATCAGTCCCGAGAGGGCTAGTGGCACCTCCCCCCCTGACAGACAAGCTCCCGGTCCCAAGAACCTCCCCCTCACCAGGACCACTGGAACGCGCATCGGCTGAACCCCGAAGGGTCCCATCCGATTCTTCCAGTAGGGTGGACTCATCCATGGAAGAACAAGCTTCCGAATGAGCCACCCCCTCCCCCCTCTGTGCCTAGAGCGACACCATCGAGCTCGACAGCGAGATCCCCCATCTCGCTAGTCCCACCCCCTGCCGTAGCCTCGGCTGCAGTGGTTTTGGTGGTTTCCGTGTGCTGTAGGAGTTTGAAGGAACCCTTGTCCACTCCAGTGAAGCCCACGTAGCCAGCATTCTTAATGGCTTCCAGCGAGGAGCCATCAATGGACAGTACCCAGTATCGCACTGCCCTGTCCACGTATGTCCGAATGCATTTCCAGTATTCGGTAGCAAAGCCATGGTTAAGGGCCTTGAGGCGCCGGAACAGCACCGCCGGCTCTTTAGTGATCTGGTCTCTGGTGCGGAACATTACCTTAAACGGCTTAGGGAGTTCGCTAGCTCTCATTACTGAGAGCACCGCATCCCCCACCACCGAGTAGGCTAAATTATCCTTCAGCCATTGACCAGTGAACGTATCCTCGCAGGAGTATACCAGGGCCCCGGCCGTCAGGCTAAAATTCGCAAGGCGCGGTAGACGGCTCCCCGAAGGTATCCCATCCAGCGCCCCTAGAATCGCCTTCTGGATTGGGCCCACATCTTCCTCCGTAATGACCGCCTTCGGATAGCCTTTTTTAACAATGGCCATCTTTTCTGCGCTGGTGGCGTCACTATAGGACTTAGCCTTTTTTGCCGCTGCCTCCGAGGTGCTAGGAGAGGGAGTCGAGTCCTCCGTTCTAGGCCTTTTCAATTGGGTGCCACGTGCCACCGCACCCCCAGCGGGGGTGGAGACCGTTTCAGACCCCGATTTGGCCTTTTCTTGAGCAATCTGTCGTTTACGGCGACGTCGCACGGTACGTTTCGAAGCCTGACCAGTCACACGCACCGATAAATCGGCACGAGTAACGCTGGATACAGGCCCTAGCGTAGTGGTATCAGTGTGGGTTCTGCCCTGAGCAGACCCCTGCCCCGTAGGTGTTGTAGTTTTAGAGTTGTTTTCTAATGTGTTATCCATAAGAATCCCACGAGTAAGGGGGCAAGTAAACGGTCACCACCCGGTAGTCCCCCACCCGGGTGGAAGGCTAGATACAACGGGGTGTCGCCTGGTGCCCCGAGGGGATCGTTAGCGATACCGTAGTTTTACTTCCCCGGTAACATGCAGCCCTCGGCACGATGCTTCAACACCTTGGCTTGAGAAGGACGCGTATCCGCTTAGCCCACACAACGTAGTGGCTACCAGCTCTCACCACCGAGGAGGTGTGATACAACGCATTGATGAGGACCCAAGCTAGCGTGTGTAGAGTTAAGAACGCGAGCGGGAAGCCAAAGCAAGGGGGGAAAGAGAGAACACCCCATCTAGCTTGCGTCCCCAACTTCGAGAGCCAAAGGCAAAGAAAGGAAGAGGTGGTAGGGTTGGCGATTGGGTGGATGGACTCCGATAACAAAAGAGGAGTTCATTCCAACCCGTGCTACAATATTTCCTTTCGAGAAATGGAGGATTTGCTTTAGCTATGCATTTCCCCATATATCGAAAGGTAATATTAATCCTTTCTTTTAACTTGGGGGTTGAATCTCGAGGCACAGAGTGCTGCCAATCTTTTTGGCAATTAACCCCTTCCATTAAAAGAAAGGATCCATTGGTTAAGCTAACCGAAATGGTAGCACGGGTTGTACCTTTCGGGCGCATTAAGAACATTCTTTCCGCGCCGAAAGATAATGAGGCAATTGTTGAATGAACGCCACGTTCATCATCGGAGTGCCATCCAAAACTATCTTCTTCATCCCTGTAGAGATTAACCACCGCAGCGTTGTAGCGCACTTTAGTTTCTTTCTCTACCTTTGCTTTCAGCTTTTGGAGGGTCTCAGGCCAGTGCCCAATACTCTTTTCGAACACTTTCCCATAGGAGTAATTGGAAAATCTTTATTTATGCATACGTAAAACACCTTTCTAGGAAGGTATACGTTTCCACCCTCGTAGAGATCTTTGAACTCAATCAAGAGGGCATCGATAGTATAAGCCTTTACCTGCCATTCTTCATTTGTTGTTTATTGGGGTGGGGTTGGGTGTTCGACGTCTTACTAGAAGGGTGAAGATGCAAGACAAACACCTACCTCTTTTCACTAATGATTCAACCTCGCTAACGCTAGACAAGATGTTAGAATGCAGTCAGTTGTGGAGAGTTAAGGCCTTTTAACGGGATTGGTCAGTCTAAGGGTTAAAAAAATGTTCTAGAAGTTTCTCGGGCCAGGTACCAGGATAGTGACTCAAGGTCTTGTTGCTTGGGGCCTAAATCAGCGTGATATTTCTCTGGGTTCTTGGAAAGTATTTCAGTTGCTAGGTATTTCATTTTCCACTGGGGATATAGGGGTATAGGATAGTTCTAGAAAGCTATGTGTCAAATTTGATGGGCTAGTTCCTTTTCTATTGTACGAAATAATTTCTTTTCAGTTTATTTTAAAGGGATAGGTTTAAGTTTAAAGGGCTAGTATTATCTTTATAGTGTCAATTTAAGGTATTTCGTTGTTAATTTAAAGATTAATTGAAAATTTAATTTGATTTTCGAAACAAGATGGTTATATATCCCCACCTCTTCTTGAAAGTTCGTCCCCGAACTTGGTATATCCATCTTACCATCACCATAATAAAAATATTTTTTTTATAGATTAAGTGATTAAAATTAAAATAGGGGTGAACGAGTAAAAAATATTTATCTTCTATACCTGCTGGATGTATTTTCCTTTAAGGAATAGAATTCCGGCTTCAAGCAGCGTCTATGAGGGGTTTGATAATGGGGACTGGTAATATTATTAGTAATTTCAATGTCCTGGGTATCTTCCGATTTCTCATTCGGGGTTAAGGGGATATTTTTAATACATTCATTTTCTTGATGACCATTGGCATAACAAGTTAGACAATTAATAGATGGGGTAGGGAATATCCCAGCGTCGACTCTCAATCTCATTTTTTCATATTTTTGGGGGTAGCAGAACTTCTGTCTTTATGGTAAGGGTCATTGATTCTAGGGTAGCCAGTAGAAGAGTTTTTATCAACAATGATTTTCTTGGGGTAATTTAATCTATTGCGTTGGACGGTAGGGAGACTTTACAAGAAGAAATGAGTACCATCATCGTCGATTCTGGTCTCATATGAACATCTTTGGGGGTTGGGGGGAGGTCTAATATTGGCAACAACTTGCGTTTGCGTTTGATTATCTAAGGATGAGGGAGGGTTCGAGTCGTTTGCGTTTGATTATCTAAGGATGAGGGAGGGTTCAAGTCGTTTGCAAGTAATTGAGGGTCGACATTTGGATTTTCAATGGAGGGCTCAATAATAGGCCTATTAAGAATTAAATTTTGTGTTAAGGTTTCCAGCTCCCAGACTTCTTCGTTTAAGGCATTAGAATTGGGGGTTTGATTTTCAGATTCAGTTACTTCGATTGTACCCCAGTAGCACCACAGAGTCGGCCCGACTAGTCGGCTGCTAGTCTGCCCGTCTTTCTAACGACTGGTAGAAACTTAGTCTTGTGGCTAGCCGGTGTGACGTCGAAATGTCCTACCCGCGAAACAGTCGGCCGACTGGCTTTCGTTGAACGAAAACAGACCTTCGGCCTTACCTTAAATACCATGTTTTCCGATGATAATTGTTTTACTAAATGGACTCTATATACAATTGAAAGGTTTCATTAGCCGACCTTGGCTTCAGAGGCTTGCCAACTGTTGGCCGTTTGATGTTTTTCTATCAATCCGACCTTAAATATGCAGCAAACGTTTTCCCTAGCCGACCGTAGTTTCCTACGTTTGCCGAGTGTCAGCCGTTCGAATTTCAGTTTTCTACTTAACCTTAAATATCCAGCAAAGGATTTCATTAGCCGACCTTGGTTTCATAAGTTTGCCGACTGTTGGACGTGCGTAGTTGAACATTCGACCCGACCTTAAATATGCAGCAAACGTTTTCCCTAGCCGACCCTAGCTTCCTACGTTTGCCGAGTGTCGGCCGTTCGAATTTCAGTTTTCTACCCGACCTTAAATATCCAGCAAAGGTTTTCGTTAGCCGACCTTCGCTTCAAAAGTATGCCGACTGTTGGCCATTCGAAATTTAACTTTCTACCCGACCTTAAATATCCAGCAAAGATTTTCTTTAGTCGACATTGGCTTCATAAGTTTGCTGACTCTTGGCCGTTCGCCGTTAAACTTTTTACCCGACTCTTCAATGCCCTTGGGTCGGCCTAAATATAATTGTTTCCCAAAACCCTGTCTCCTGACCGTATTGTGAGGTTGAACCTGACTCTTAAGTAAGTTTCATTTTGAGGCTCTCCGTACTCGTAAGTGTAGATACCTTTCACAGTGCATTTAACTGATGCTCTCTTGTAGGTAGGTGCACTTACGTGATAAGGGGTGCTTGATCTCTGTAATAGTTTTATGCCTAAGTGCTATACATCAGTAGTAAAATAGATATCAGTCAATGTTTTGCAGTTTTATTGAGAAGAAAACAGCTCGTTTTCAATCACAGAAACGCTTTATCACAACTGTCTCAACATGTGAAAAAGGTAATGAAATTAAATATTTGCAAAATTACAATAAATAGCTCTTAAGCAAAGGACGTATTTCGGGAGGTTTCTTCTTCATCGTCATCATCAGTAAATTGTCGACGTTGGTCTCCATTTAGTCGTTTTCTTTGTCCACGTCCTCCATATCGGTCCTTAGCGTGTTTTAGCCACGTTTTTATGATGGTTTCCACTTCAAAAGCTTTGGTGTGTTTGAGTTTTGCAGTATTTCGTACAGCATCTAGAACAAATGGACAAGGACGATACGCTTAACTGTTTCGCTTTTTAGTTACATTGTGTTACAATCTATTCACCGATAACAATGTTTTTAAGGCGTAGATATTGAAATCCAACCTTTTCGTTTCTACCATTCCAGTTCATTTTCAGAACAAGATCAGGTGCGAAAACAGTTTTCAAAATACGGCTTGTTGTGTCCGAGATTTGTTTACCCCCGTAATTTCCAAGAAGATACACCTTTGAAAGAATGTAAAATAGTAACAACTTTAGAGAACAATATGACCCACATTAGATAGTACCGCTTTCTTATAATTGTCCGTGTTTTCCAAAATGACTTGAAATTCGTTTAAATCGGATATTGACGTCAAAGGAAACCTTGTCCGAGGTTTGACCAGAGAAAGAGAGATCCTTATTTCCCAAAACCTGATTTTTTAATATTTTATCTATTTTTTCATTTAAATCGGACAACATTCGAAAGACGGCTTTTTGGAATTTTTCTTGAGACATTACATCTGAAATTAGATATTATGCACTAAGTCTCTTCCATTAAATATAACCATCACTTATTCAACCTGATGGGTTGGCGCGACTGATTATTCGTTTACTGCTTGGATGTTTGGTGACGTAGTGAAGATCATCTTTGTTAACGTTATGTTTTTCTGAGCCGAAATCCTGTGGCACTATGTTTATGTTTTCATTCGAAACTGTAGCTTCCTGGCTTCTTTTTTGAGCTATACATGCATGAAGGCATGAATTCTACTTTAAATATTCCTTCAAGTTAATTTGATTGTATTGCCAACCATTACGGTTGCCGTTGGGTTTTACATTTTTGTTTATAATTACCTGGATCATTAGTACCATTTTCATTGTCTAAGCTCTGACAATATGTTTGAAGCACCATTTCTGCAGCTGTTTTCTGAGGCTCTTCAGGCAAAGGTTTCGGAGTTATAATGTTTGGTTCAATGGAAGCGGTTTTTGGAGCTGTTGTCTGAGATTGACCTGTTGAGACCATGGAAGTAGTTGCAAATTCTTGGAACGCAGCTTTGTGTAAATTGCGATTGTTTTAATAAAGGGAAAGAATAATTCTAATAAGGCACTAAAATAGTTTTCAGCTCAAGGGGAGAAGTCCATAGTAAAATTAATTCTTTTCTTTGAAAACGTACGAGGAAATTGTCTTAAGACGGAATGCATCTTAGATTCTTAACATCACATTGTTAAGTTGTTTTAACAATTTTTTGGTTTTCAAATCATATATTTCTTACGAGGTTTCTCGTAGTTTGGCTTGAAAACTGGAGGTTTTGGCAGCTTAACCAACTTTGCATACTTTTTTGAACTTGTTTCCTACTTTGCCTTTTGGCCCTTTATCTATCTAAAAATATAATAATTAATGAGAAAATGATATGGTTACATGATCAATTTAACGTTTTGTTTTTGTAACATTTAAATTTAGCCCCTAAAATATTCTGGTATTTTAGACAAA
The DNA here is from genome assembly GCF_054372755.1 of Phalangium opilio. NCBI lineage: Eukaryota > Metazoa > Arthropoda > Arachnida > Opiliones > Phalangiidae > Phalangium > Phalangium opilio. The sequence goes on along the minus strand of NW_028324185.1, from coordinate 11,578,286 downwards.
TTAGTTTACCTTCTTCCATTGATAGATTTTTTTCTCATTGGTTGTCTAATGCTGTTGGTAGATTCCTCACTCCAGTACTCACTCTCTTGCTCTGTACTGTAATCACACATTCGAATAGTGGGTTTTTTCGTTTCCCTCTCCCGGTAACGTTATCAGTGTCCTCATTGCCAAGGTCAGACGTTAACTCTGCTTTAGAACAAAGTTCTCTGGCATAACCATAAGTTTCTAAATGATAAAATTAATAATTTGTTACTATGCGGTGTGAAAAGGTTAAGAATGTGAAACCACAGGGTAGAATTATGAGTTCTTCGGTATGTTTTGACGGTATATTCTCTCCAATTTGGTTCAGGATCACCACCGTTCTTTATCATCCTTGTAATATCGGATGTTTTTGTTGTTTTACTAGGCCACTTGCATATCGTTTCTGATACACACCATGATGCAGGCACAACTTCAACCGTGTCGTCGTTTGTAAAATTCACAATTGCGTACATCTATAATCTGTTTTAAGTAATTTGCTAATGAATTGATACACAAATTGCTTTCCGAAAACAAGTTTGATAAATATGGTCTAATCTCTAACAACTATGAAGCAATGGAATGATGGTCACAGTTTCATTCCTATTTGGGAGAAGCAGGCACTTTTCTGTTATAGATGACAAAGGATAAAGTTTCAATTGACGTTCAATTGTTCCATTGAAAATTCCAAGCTTTGATGATTCAAGAGGATAATCGAAGAGATCATGGTCAAATACGCAAATTTGTCCGAAAACAAATATTACTTTTCGAACATTTTGAAAAATCCCTTTCACTTCCAATATTTCATCCGTTACGAGTTTGAAACAATTGTCACCCTTATAGATCGACATAATACATTTAAACAGTATGAAGAACTTTGTAGCATATAGAATTCGGTGGCAATAAAGTCTTATTGCAGTATTAAGGACGTTTCAAACTCATTTCAAATTTCCTCTCTTTCTTAAGGAAAAATGACTCTGATTCCCCCATCCTTTTTAAAACTTGCTGCAGTGGTCTATTTGGTGAGCGTATAGATTTTTTTAAAAATTGCAAAAAGTTTTCAAAGGGGAATGCGCTATACCCGTCTATTCTCCCAAACGTCTTAACATCGTTGGCTGCGTGGGTTAAAACGTGAACGTTCATAACCATAAACTCCATTCCATAAACTTCAGGGCAAGTATTCACAAATAATTCTAGTAAATCATTGGCATAGTCACTGTGAGTTTTATGTAGGCCAGGGTGAGCCAAAATATAGGCAGCACAATGGAATAATCTGAAGTGATTGAGCACGTCATCTCTGAGAACATTCATCAAAACCACTGGGCCTGTGTACAACATAAATTGCCGAAATTCTGTTGCTTTCCATTGGTCTACGTGCTTAAATGTTCTAGGTTTACGTGCAAATTCCGCAGGAATGTACTTCCGGCAACGTTCTATTTTGCCATTTAGAACCCCAAGTTGTCGACTTCCAATTCTGACCCGCAAGTGTCCGCGTAAATAGGAATGGTGCAATTTTTTGGTCACACCCAAGCACATAAGGTGCATATAATCTAGGGGAAACTGGTTTACCATGTCAATATCAAGCAAAGTTAGGGGAGATAGGCTTCCTAGAAATGGTGACCATCATCGTCTTTTTTCCTATATGCCTCATCAAAACGTGGTTTCGCACATCTTTTCTCATCAATAAATAATGTTCGATGGTTATACCTTAATCCCTCAATTGTGCACTTGTCACATGAACTGAAGCCAGTATGCCCTTTAGTGTTTTTTACAAATGAGCGGGCTAATGTATCAATAATAAAAGGGCCTTTGACATCACTGTTGAGGAACCATTGGCCAGTGTATTAATTCCAATAAAATTTGCAAGTGGTTAACAGTAACAAGTACTTTATTCAAAATAACTGATCAATAATTCAATTGGTTTCTCTATGTCGAGAATTCTATTCCTTTCTTAATTATCTCTGTGTCAAGAGATTCTGGAATATGTCTCTTTCTTTGGTGAGAGACCAAGTCGTTCTGATTTTACAATGATAATTTTCTTCTATTTATATGGTTGTTATGAGTGTTTTTCGAATAGTACTTCACTAATATTTTAAGCTAAGTAAACATTTAAGATATTAAAGCATTTTAAGACAAGTGCACATTAAGTAGTTAAGATTTATTTCTGGAGTGTTCTTTACAATCAAATTTCAATTTTATTCTTATTTTTTATCATATTTCTCAACACTCCCCCCATAATGAACGTCATAAGTTCATTATCGCTCTTCTTTGTTAAGTTCAAGTGGGTAAATTAATTGTATTGGCCTTTTAATAATGTTTTTATTAGGCATTCTAATATTGCAAGATCTTACGATTCCATCACGTCCTTGAAACAATTCTTCAATGATTCCGGTTTTCCATATTAGCTGTGGAGTCTTATCTGCAGTGAGTGCGATGTCACCTACTGTGAGCTTCGGGCCATTTATTTGGACAACGCCGCTGCAGAGGGTACGTTTCCCAGACGTCTACTTGAGTTGGACCAAGCTTCCTCTCTATTTCTAGATTCTCGGCCCCATTCTCGAGGTCTTGTCTCTCTAACTTGTTCATTGTCTTGTTTACAAAGAGCGTGTGTCCGCTCCCTACTACAGATTTCCCTTCCTAAGAATTCCACTAGTTCCATTACTTTCCAGGCCTCGGCCTCCTTTTTTATTCTACCAAATTCAAGAGCTATTTATTGCAGAATGTGTTTCATAATTACTGGACAAAGCAGCCCTCCATACGTCTCTGTTACTACACCCAACGTTTCTAATCCTCTTATTTGTACCTCTATGGTGTCATAAAGACGCCTAAGCCCTACTAAATCCGTGGCTCTCCTTACTGGAGTCAGATTGAGAAGTGTATTCATATGCTCATTTATTATGAGGTCTTGTCTACCGATTCTTTCCTTTAGAATTTTGATGGCGTTTGTATAATTGGCTTCGGTACGTGCCAAATTCGAGATGGCTCTCAATGCTCGTCCTTCTAATAGGGAATGAAGGTAACTGAACTTATCTGTGACTGGCATGTCTTGAATATGAACGGTGTTTTCGTAATCGCTCCAAAAATCTTGCCATTTTGATATAGATCCGTCATATTTTCCTATATTGAGCTTCGGTAAATTTATCGTCGTCAGATGTCTCCTTGACGGTTGAGTATCTGGTATAATGTTCTGTGACTGGGGTGCTGTTCCGGTATTTCTTTGCTGTAAATAATTCTCTACCACAGTTAGTGTATTGGTTATTGTTTTGGTGAAGTGTAATGCTTCCTTAGTTACATCCTGTAAGAGTTCCAATGAGATCTCTTCGTCGATTGTTTCGTTAATCCGAGTCAAATTTCGTTCTACTTTCATCAGTTGGTTCTGTAGTTGTGTCAACTTTTCGACGCTTGGTATAGCTTCGCTCATTTCTTCTTCGATTTCTAGTCTGCAGTTGTTCGCATGTACTCGATTCGCATCGCGCTTGATGAGCGCACGTTCTAATTCCGACATGGTACGGAATTAATTTTATTAAATTCTTTAATACCTGACCAATCTCAACGCTCTGTTCTTGTGAAGTCAATCAGTTTCCCGGGTTTCGGCACCATAATTTTGTTGAGGAACCATTGGCCAGTGTATTAATTCCAATAAAATTTGCAAGTGGTTAACAGTAACAAGTACTTTATTCAAAATAACTGATCAATAATTCAATTAGTTTCTCTATGTCGAGAATTCTATTCCTTTCTTAATTATCTCTGTGTCAAGAGATTCTGGAATATGTATCTTTCTTTGGTGAGAGACCAAGTCGTTCTGATTTTACAATGATAATTTTCTTCTATTTATATGGTTATTATGAGTGTTTTTCGAATAGTACTTCACTAATATTTTAAGCTAAGTAAACATTTAAGATATTAAAGCATTTTAAGACAAGTGCACATTAAGTAGTTAAGTTTTATTTCTGGAGTGTTCTTTACGATCAAATTTCAATTTTATTCTTATTTTTTATCATATTTCTCAACAATCACACCTAAATATTTTGCTACCATTAGCAAAGCCATTATTTGCTAGATGGCTGAGATCTCTAATTAATGGTCCCAAATATTCTTCTAATTTACCTGGCTTTTTCTCCCCACAAAATAATCCCACAACAAACGGTCTTCCAATTATACCCTCTGTGAAACTGTAAACTGCTGCCAAAATTGGTCAAAGGCTTTTAAGAGGGCTCTTAAATAGTGGTAGACCATCTATGTTTATCGCAAACGATATTGTATTTGGATAGTTTGGAGAAGTGTCTAGAAATTGGGTAATTCCTTGAGCAAACCCAACATGGTTATACTCCCCACCTTCTATGTTGGTAGTTGAGGTCTGCCGAGGTGTGGTAAGAAGAGTGCGTGTATCTTTAGGGAGCTTATGGCCATGGTTTCTCAGAATATTCAAAAGAGCATTTGTTGTAGTATGATTTACTTTGTACGTTAAAACCCACGTTTTAACATCATCAAAAATATTATTAGACCCTTCTCCATCACAACTTTTCGCGTCTAGTTCACTATCAGACGAGAAAGGGGAATCGGAATTAACGTCATTACTGCTACACGTATCAAATGTTTCTGCTCTTCTTGCATTATGGAACTTATCAGAGGCCTTTGTATCATCTATATTAAAAACGTTTTATCCGTACTATCGTAATTTTTATTTGGTGACTGATCGGTCTCGGAACTAATGCCTTCTAGTACACGTTTTATGTACTTTGACCGTTTTCTACGCCTATGTCTAGATGTTAAATCTGATTCCTTACAATATGAAACGCGTTTACAATTAGATCTTTCCATTGCAATGATATATTGACATAAGGTACAAATTAATGTTTGTAAATCAATTAACTTTCGGTTTCATTTTTGCGGTGCTAGTTATGTGTGCTTTTGGACAAAGTTTGTTATCGTCATTCTTTAACGGAATCTTACCAAGTTCATTTTAGTAAAATAGCCCAAACAGCATCTCGATCCAAGCTCCAAGGTGCAATAACAGGCTAGTGTCTGGCAAGGCTTAAGAGTTACAAAATATCACGTACCTTAATACTGAGAACATGTAAGCACTCAAAATGTTCCAGCCATAAATATTTGAAGTATTTCGCGACGTGCTCTTGTACGATATAGTATAATTATGATTAAAACGATATTACAAAACACTCAACTGTTCATCAAAGATAGTAGAAACAGTATCAATCCGATGCAAAAGCTCGAGTATTTCCACTTAACATTAACAATGCCTACATCCAGTGTATAAAATTATACACCACTCTTTGTTGTGCTCACAAAATGAAGCTAATAGCGCTATAGCCCTAGCGCGTTGAGCTAACGACTATGTGTGCAAGATTGAGCATGCTTTGTTAATACAATACATCAAAGTTTGATCATAGCCCTCTCGGTCTTGCGCTGACGATCACAAGTTGCTAGCGCTATAGCTATAGCTCATTCAGCTTACGACTTGAGTGCAAGATCAAGTGTGCTACAGTACATTGCTAAATTTCAGCACATTACAGTTTAATTAACATGCCCAATGGCATATTACCTCTCTTTGCAGTGCGATATCCATCGTTTACAGACTAAAATGATTTATAACATTTACAGCAGAAGGCCAGGCCACTCGGAGAACAAAGTGCAGTTCCAAGAAGTCTGGCCTCCCTGTGTAAATTGTATGAATCCTCCTTTTTTTTTGAAAAATATGTATAATTCTCTCTAAATTATCGAAAATATTTGAGTGTTATGAACCGTCAGCAGTGGCGAAGACCTTAAATATTGGCCTCCTGCGCCGAGCCGCCGACAACCTCGGTTCGATTCCTCATCGCCCCACGTATCGTCAACAAAATAGATGTCGCTATTGCGTTGAAAGTTCGGCGCTCTATTTGAATTAGTATTTTATATTAATAAAGTTAGCACACAAGTATCTGTCGAGATATTTTTAAGTAATAAATCGTAATATTCCTTGTAGTTGAATAAGCGAGTCGTGACATTCATAAGGGTAAAAAGTACATCTAATAACCGACATGGAGCCACGCGTGATAGTTAGGCTTATAATTCAGCTTCAACAGAGCAGGCTAATGCGCTGTTGAAGCAAGGGGATGCTCATAATAAAAGACCAATCGCATGCTGTTCGCTAGGTTTTTAACGGTTGGCCACAAGTTGTAAGGAAACAGTTTTGGAGAGAGGGAGATAGTCGGCAAACCTATGAATCAAAGGCGGATCAATTGCTTTTATAACGGCATTTGATAGTCGGGCACATGGATAAACTTCGGACGGCCACCAGTTGGCAGTCCAAAGAAAGTGAAGTCATCCAATAAAACCCTTTGCTTGCGTATATGGGATCGGTTAACTAATAAAATTCCTGTCGGCCAGCATGACAGTTAAGAGAAGGCAAAATATCTGCTTTTGTTCAACAAGTAGTCGGCCGACTGATTGGCATTTCGACGGTGCACCGGCTAGCCACAAGACTAAATTCTATCAGTCGTTGGAAAGTCGGGCAGACTGGCCGGCCCGACTCTGTTCAGCTACTGGGATCCGTTAACTAATCGAATTCTTGTCGGCCACCATGCTTATTAGGACAAGGACTATATCTGTTTTTGTTCAAGGTAGAAGAGTCGACTTTGTGGGTCACCACTAGTCATTGGAAAGTCGAGCAGACTGCCAACTCTCCTAGTCTGACAAACTCCGTTGAGCTGCAGGGGGACAGTGTTTAGGAAAAACAAGTTTTAGTTTGCAAACCCAGGAATCAAGTCCGAAAAAAATGGATTTTTTTAAAGACATTTTCAAATTGGGCCATAAGTCGACAGACGTAAGGCACAAAAGTCGGATAATGGAACTTTTTCCTTGCATATAGGGAATCGGTTAACTAGTGCAATTCTCTTCGGCCAACATGACAGTTAAGAGAAGGACTATGGTCTGTTTTCATTTAAGATAGAAGAAGTCGGCCGACGGTTTGGCGGGTAGGACATTTCGACTCGGCACCGGATATCCACATGACCCAATATGAAACAGTGTTGGAATATCAGGCAGACTGCCAACCGACTAATCGATCAGACCATGAAAAGGAGAGTCGGCCGAATGGTCCTTTTGTTGGACTGTAATTCTCAAAATTATGGCCAACAAAAGGAGTGTAGGACGACCGCATAAAATTAGCCCAAATAATTTTGTAGAAATACTCTGAAAAACTATGTTGGCCGACAAGTTTCTTTGGTCCCTAATAAAATTTCAAAATTGTACGTCTCTAGCCCGACTGCTGGGACTCTATCCCGACTGTTATTGGAACTTAACGTGCTACTGGGGCTCAGGAAAGGGTTCTCTAGTATGGCAACTAGGGTGTGGCTTCATGGAGCATAGAACTATGAGAGGTATTTCGGGGTTGTACTTCATTTTCAAGGAAAACGTTTCAGTGCGTGTCAGGATGGCAGAGTGGTCTAAGGCGTCAGATTTAAGCTCTGATCCCCGTATGAGGGCGTGGGTTCGAACCACACTTCTGACAACGAATTATTACATTTTAATAAAATATATCTCATACTCAGGAAAGGGTTCTCTAGTATGGCAACTAGGGAGTGGCTTCATGGAGCATAGAACTATGAGAGGTATTTCGGGGTTGTACTATAGTTTCATTTTCAAGGAAAACGTTTCAGTGCGTGTCAGGATGGCCGAGTGGTCTAAGGCGTCAGATTTAAGCTCTGATCCTCGTATGAGGGCGTGGGTTCGAACCCCACTTCTGACAACGAATTGTTTCATTTAATATCATACTTTGGAAAGGGTTCTCTAGTTTGGCAACTAGGGAGGGACTTTATGGAGCATAGAACTTTGAGAGGTATTTCGGGGTTGTACTATAGCTTCATTTTCAAGGAAAACGATTCAAGGCGTGTCAGGATGGCCGAGTGGTCTAAGACGTCAGATTTAAGCTCTGATCCTCGTATGAGGGCGTGGCTTCGAACCACACTTTTGACCACGAATTGTTTCATTTTAATAACATATATCTCCTAGTCAGGAAAGGGTTCTCTAGTATAGCAACTAGGGAGTGGCTTCATGGAGCGTAGAACTCTGAGAGGTAGTTCGGGGTTGTACTATAGCTTCGTTTTTAAGCAAAACGTTTGAGTAAGTGTCAGGATGGCCGAGTGGTCTATGACGTCAGATTTAAGCTCTCATTCTCGTATGAGGACGTGGGTTCGAACCCCACTTCTGACAACGAATTGTTTCATTTTAATATCATACTCAGGAAAGGGTTCTCTAGTTTGGCAACTAGGGAGGGACTTTAGGGAGCATAGAACTCTGAGAGGTATTTCGTGGTTGTACTACAGCTTCATTTTCAAGGAAAATGACTCAAAGCGTGTCAGGATGGCCGAGTGGTCTAAGGCGTCAGATTTAAGCTCTGATCCCCGTATGAGGGCGTGGGTTCGAACCACACTTCTGACAACGAGTTATTTCATTTTAATAAAATATATCTCATATTCAGGAAAGGGTTCTCTAGTATGGCAACTAGGGAGTGGCTTCATGGAGCATAGAACTCAGAGAGGTTTTTCGGGGTTGTACTATAGCTTCATTTTTAAGGAAAACGTTTCAGTGCGTGTCAGGATGGCCGAGTGGTCTAAGACGTCAGATTTAAGCTCTGATCCTCCTATGAGAGCGTGGGCTCGAACCACACTTTTGACCACGAATTGTTTTATTTTAATAACATATATCTCCTAGTCAGGAAAGGGTTCTCTAGTATGGCAACTAGGGAGTGGCTTCATGGAGCATAGACCTCTGAGAGGTATTTCGGGGTTGTACTATAGCTTCATTTTCAAGGAAAATGATTCAGAGCGTGTCAGGATTGCTGAGTGGTTTAAGACGTCAGATTTAAGCTCTGATCCTCGTATGAGGGCGTGGGCTCGAACCACACTTTTGACCACGAATTGTTTCATTTTAATAACATATATATCCTAGTTAGGAAAGGGTTCTCTAGTATAGCAACTAGGGAGTGGCTTCATGGAACATAGAACTCCGAGAGGTATTTCGGGGTTGTACTATAGCTTTATTTTCAAGGAAAACGTTCCAGAGCGTATCAGGATGGCCGAGTGGTCTAAGGTGTCAGATTTAAGCTCTGATCCTCGTATGAGGGCGTGGGTTCGAACCCCACTTCTGACAACGAATTGTTTCATTTTAATATCATACTCAGGAAAAGGTTCTCTAGTTTGGCAACTACGGAGGGACTTTATGGAGCATAGAGCTTTGAGAGGTATTTCGGGGTTGTACTATAGCTTCATTTTCAAGGAAAACGATTCAGAGCGTGTAAGGATGGACAAGTGGTCTAAGGCGTCAGATTTAAGCTCTGATCCCCGTATGAGGGCGTGGGTTCGATCCACACTTCTGACAACGAGTTATTTCATTTTAATAAAATATATCTCATACTCAGGAAAGGGTTCTCTAGTATGGCAAGTAGGGAGTGGCTTCATGGATCATAGAACTCTGAGAGGTATTTCGGGGTTGTACTACAGCTTCATTTTCAAGGAAAACGACTCAAAGCGTGTCAGGATGGCCGAGTGGTCTAAGGCGTCAGATTTAAGCTCTGATCCCCGTATGAGGGCGTGGGTTCGAACCAAACTTCTGACAACGAGTTATTTCATTTTAAAATAATATATCTCATACTCAGGAAAGGGTTCTCTAGTATGGCAACTAGGGAGTGGCTTCATGGAGCATAGAACTCTGAGAGGTATTTCGGGGTTGTACTATAGCTTCGTTTTTAAGGAAAACGTTTCAGTAAGTGTCAGGATGGCCGAGTGGTCTATGACGTCAGATTTAAGCTCTCATTCTCGTATGAGGGGGTGGGTTCGATCCCCACTTCTGACAAGGAATTGTTTCATTTTAATACCATACTCAGGAAAGGGTTCTCTAGTTTGGCAACTAGGGAGGGACTTTAGGGAGCATAGAACTCTGAGAGGTATTTCGTGGTTGTACTACAGCTTCATTTTCAAGGAAAACGACTCAAAGCGTGTCAGGATGGCCGAGTGGTCTAAGGCGTCAGATTTAAGCTCTGATCCCCGTATGAGGGTGTGGGTTCGAACCACACTTCTGACAATCAGTTATTTCATTTTAATAAAATATATCTCATATTCAGGAAAGGGTTCTCTAGTATGGCAACTAGGGAGTGGCTTCATGGAGCATAGAACTCAGAGAGGTTTTTCGGGGTTGTACTATAGCTTCATTTTTAAGGAAAACGTTTCAGTGCGTGTCAGGATGGCCGAGTGGTCTAAGACGTCAGATTTAAGATCTGATACTCCTATGAGAGCGTGGGTTCGAACCACACTTTTGACCACGAATTGCTTTATTTTAATAACATATATCTCCTAGTCAGGAAAGGGTTCTCTAGTTTGGCAACTAGGGAGGGACTTTAGGGAGCATAGAACTTTGAGAGGTATTTCGGGGTTGTACTATAGCTTCATTTTCAAGGAAAACGATTAAGAGCGGGTCAGGATGGCCGAGTGGTCTAAGGCGTCAGATTTAAGCTCTGATCCTCGTATGAGGGCGTGGGTTCGAACCCCACTTCTGACAACGAATTGTTTTATTTTAATAACATATATATCATACTCAGGCAAGGGTTCTCCAGTTTGGCAACTAGGGAGGGACTTTAAGGAGCATCGAACTTTGAGAGGTATTTCGGGGTTGTACTATAGCTTCATTTTCAAGGAAAACGAGACAGAGCGTGTCAGGATGGCCGAGTGGTCTTAGGCGTCAGATTTAAGCTCTGATCCCCGTATAAGGGCGTGGGTTCGAACCAAACTTCTGACAACGAGTTATTTCATTTTAAAATAATATATCCCATACTCAGGAAAGGGTTCTCTAGTATGGCAACTAGGGAGTGGCTTCATGGAGCATAGAACTCTGAGAGGTATTTCGGGGTTGTACTATAGCTTCGTTTTCAAGGAAAACGATTCAGAGCGTGTCAGGATGGCCGAGTGGTCTAAGGCGTCAGATTTAAGCTCTGATCCTCGTATGAGGGCGTGGGTTCGAACCCCACTTTCAACAACGAATTGTTTCAGTTTAATAACATACATATCATACTCAGGAAAGGGTTCTCTAGTTTGGCAACTAGGGAGTGGCTTTATGGAGCATAGAACTCAGAGTGCTATTTCGGGGTTGTAATATAGCTTCATTTTTAAGGAAAACGTTTCAGTGCGTGTCAGGATGGCCGAGTGGTCTAAGGCGTCAGATTTAAGCTCTGATCCCCGTATGAGGGCGTGGGTTCGAACCACACTTTTGACCACGAATTGTTTCATTTTAATAACATATATCTCCTAGTCAGGAAAGGGTTCTCTAGTATGGCAACTAGGGAGTGGCTTCATGGAGCATAGAACTCAGAGGTATTTCGGGGTTGTACTATAGCTTCATTTTCAAGGAAAACGTTTAGGAGCGTGTCAGGATGGCCAAGTGGTCTAAGGCGTCAGATTTAAGCTCTGATCCCCGTATGAGGGCATGGGTTCGAACCACACTTCTGACAACGAGTTATTTCATTTTAATAAAATATATCTCATACTCAGGAAAGGGTTCTCTAGTATGGCAACTAGGGAGTGGCTTCATGGAGCATAGAACTCTGAGAGGTATTTCGGGGTTGTACTATAGCTTCGTTTTTAAGGAAAACGTTTCAGTGCGTGTCAGGATGGCCAAGTCTTCTATGACGTCAGATTTAAGCTCTCATTCTCGTATGAGGGCGTGGGTTCGAACCCCACTTCTGACAACGAATTGTTTCATTTAATATCATACTCAGGAAAGGGTTCTCTAGTTTGGCAACTAGGGAGTGGCTTTATGGAGCATAGAACTCTGAGAGGTATTTCGGGGTTGTACTACAGCTTCATTTTCAAGGTAAACGAATCAGAGCGTGTCAGGATGGGCGAGTGGTCTAAGGCGTCAGATTTAAGCTCTGATCCCCGTATGAGGGCGTGGGTTCGAACCAAACTTCTGACAACGAGTTATTTCATTTTAAAATAATATATCTCATACTCAGGAAAGGGTTCTCTAGTATGGCAACTAGGGAGTGGCTTCATGGAGCATAGAACTCTGAGAGGTATTTCGGGGTTGTACTATAGCTTCGTTTTTAAGGAAAACGTTTCAGTGCGTGTCAGGATGGCCGAGTGGTCTATGACGTCAGATTTAAGCTCTCATTCTCGTATGAGGGCGTGGGTTCGAACCCCACTTCTGACAACGAATTGTTTCATTTTAATATCATACTCAGGAAAGGGTTCTCCAGTTTGGCAACTAGGGAGGGACTTTAGGGAGCATAGAACTCTCAGAGGTATTTCGGGGTTGTACTACAGCTTCATTTTCAAGGAAAACGACTCAAAGCGTGTCAGGATGGCCGAGTGGTCTAAGGCGTCAGATTTAAGCTCTGATCTCCGTATGATGGCGTGGGTTGGAACCACACTTCTGACAACAAGTTATTTCATTTTAATAAAATATATCTCATACTCAGGAAAGGGTTCTCTAGTATGGCAACTAGGGAGTGGCTTCATGGAGCATAGAACTCAGAGAGGTATTTCGGGGTTGTACTATAGCTTCTATTTAAGGAAAACGTTTCAGTGCGTGTCAGGATGGCCGAGTGGTCTATGACGTCAGATTTAAGCTCTCATTCTCGTATGAGGGGGTGGGTTCGATCCCCACTTCTGACAAGGAATTGTTTCATTTTAATACCATACTCAGGAAAGGGTTCTCTAGTTTGGCAACTAGGGAGGGACTTTAGGGAGCATAGAACTCTGAGAGGTATTTCGTGGTTGTACTACAGCTTCATTTTCAAGGAAAACGACTCAAAGCGTGTCAGGATGGCCGAGTGGTCTAAGGCGTCAGATTTAAGCTCTGATCCCCGTATGAGGGTGTGGGTTCGAACCACACTTCTGACAATCAGTTATTTCATTTTAATAAAATATATCTCATATTCAGGAAAGGGTTCTCTAGTATGGCAACTAGGGAGTGGCTTCATGGAGCATAGAACTCAGAGAGGTTTTTCGGGGTTGTACTATAGCTTCATTTTTAAGGAAAACGTTTCAGTGCGTGTCAGGATGGCCGAGTGGTCTAAGACGTCAGATTTAAGATCTGATACTCCTATGAGAGCGTGGGTTCGAACCACACTTTTGACCACGAATTGCTTTATTTTAATAACATATATCTCCTAGTCAGGAAAGGGTTCTCTAGTTTGGCAACTAGGGAGGGACTTTAGGGAGCATAGAACTTTGAGAGGTATTTCGGGGTTGTACTATAGCTTCATTTTCAAGGAAAACGATTAAGAGCGTGTCAGGATGGCCGAGTGGTCTAAGGCGTCAGATTTAAGCTCTGATCCTCGTATGAGGGCGTGGGTTCGAACCCCACTTCTGACAACGAATTGTTTTATTTTAATAACATATATATCATACTCAGGCAAGGGTTCTCCAGTTTGGCAACTAGGGAGGGACTTTAAGGAGCATCGAACTTTGAGAGGTATTTCGGGGTTGTACTATAGCTTCATTTTCAAGGAAAACGAGACAGAGGGTGTCAGGATGGCCGAGTGGTCTTAGGCGTCAGATTTAAGCTCTGATCCCCGTATAAGGGCGTGGGTTCGAACCAAACTTCTGACAACGAGTTATTTCATTTTAAAATAATATATCCCATACTCAGGAAAGGGTTCTCTAGTATGGCAACTAGGGAGTGGCTTCATGGAGCATAGAACTCTGAGAGGTATTTCGGGGTTGTACTATAGCTTCGTTTTCAAGGAAAACGATTCAGAGCGTGTCAGGATGGCCGAGTGGTCTAAGGCGTCAGATTTAAGCTCTGATCCTCGTATGAGGGCGTGGGTTCGAACCCCTCTTTCAACAACGAATTGGTTCAGTTTAATAACATACATATCATACTCAGGAAAGGGTTCTCTAGTTTGGCAACTAGGGAGTGGCTTTTTGGAGCATAGAACTCAGAGTGCTATTTCGGGGTTGTAATATAGCTTCATTTTTAAGGAAAACGTTTCAGTGCGTGTCAGGATGGCCGAGTGGTCTAAGGCGTCAGATTTAAGCTCTGATCCCCGTATGAGGGCGAGGGTTCGAACCACACTTTTGACCACGAATTGTTTCATTTTAATAACATATATCTCCTAGTCAGGAAAGGGTTCTCTAGTATGGCAACTAGGGAGTGGCTTCATGGAGCATATAACTCTGAGAGGTATTTCGGGGTTGTACTATAGCTTCATTTTCAAGGAAAACGTTTCAGAGCGTGTCAGGATGGCCAAGTGGTCTAAGGCGTCAGATTTAAGCTCTGATCCTCGTATGAGGGCGTGGGTTCGAACCCCACTTCTGACAACGAATTGTTTCATTTTAATATCATACTCAGGAAAAGGTTCTCTAGTTTGGCAACTGCGGAGGGACTTTATGGAGCATAGAACTTTGAGAGGTATTTCGGGGTTTTACTATAGCTTCTTTTCAAGGAAAACGTTTCAGTGCGTGTCAGGATGGCCGAGTGGTCTAAGGCGTCAGATTTAAGCTCTGATCCTCGTATGAGGGCGTGGGTTCGAACCCCACTTCTGACAACGAATTGTTTCATTTTAATAACATACATATCATACTCAGGAAAGGGTTCTCTAGTATGGCAACTAGGGAGTGGCTTCATGGAGCATAGAACTATGTGAGGTTTTTCGGGGTTGTACTATAGCTTCATTTTTAAGGAAAACGTTTCAGTGCGTGTCAGGATGGCCGAGTGGTCTAAGACGTCAGATTTAAGCTCTGATACTCGTATGAGGGCGTGGGTTCGAACCCCACTTCTGACAACGAATTGTTTCATTTTAATAACAAATATATCATACTCAGGCAAGGGTTCTCTAGTTTGGTAACTAGGGAGTGGCTTCATGGAGCACAGAACTCTGAGAGGTATTTCGAGGTTGTACTACAGCTTCATTTTCAAGGAAAACGACTCAAAGTGTGTCAGGATGGCCGAGTGGTCTAAGGCGTCAGATTTAAGCTCTGATCCCCGTATGAGGGCGTGGGTTCGAACCACACTTCTGACAACGAGTTATTTCATTTTAATAAAATATATCTCATACTCAGGAAAGGGTTCTCTAGTATGGCAACTAGGGAGTGGCTTCATGGAGCATAGAAGTCTGAGAGGTATTTCGGGGTTGTACTATAGCTTCATTTTTAAGGAAAACGTTTCAGTCCGTGTCAGGATGGCCGAGTGGTCTAAGACGTCAGATTTAAGCTCTGATCCTCCTATGAGAGCGTGGGTTCGAACCACACTTTTGACCACGAATTGTTTTATTTTAATAACATAGATCTCATACTCAGGAAAGGGTTCTCTAGTATGGCAACTAGGGAGTGGCTTCATGGAGCATAGAACTCAGAGAGGTATTTCGGGGTTGTACTATAGCTTCATTTTCAAGGAAAACGTTTAAGAGCGTGTCAGGATGGCCAAGTGGTCTAAGGCGTCAGATTTAAGCTCTGATCCTCGTATGAGGGCGTGGGTTCGAACCCCACTTCTGACAACGATTTGTTTCATTTTAATATCATACTCAGGAAAGGGTTCTCTAGTTTGGCAACTAGGGAGGGACTTTAGGGAGCATAGAACTCTGAGAGGTATTGCGGGGTTGTACTACAGCTTCATTTTCAAGGAAAACGACTCAAAGTGTGTCAGGATGGCCGAGTGGTCTAAGACGTTAGATTTAAGCTCTGATCCTCGTATGAGGGCGTGGGTTCGAACCACACTTTTGACCACGAATTGTTTTATTTTAATAACATATATATCCTAGTCAGGAAAGGGTTCTCTAGTATGGCAACTAGGGAGTGGCTTCATGGAGCATAGAACTCAGAGAGGTATTTCGGGGTTGTACTATAGCTTCGTTTTTAAGGAAAACGTTTAGGAGCGTGTCAGGATGGCCAAGTGGTCTAAGGCGTCAGATTTAAGCTCTGATCCCCGTATGAGGGCGTGGGTTCGAACCACACTTCTGACAACGAGTTATTTCATTTTAATAAAATATATCTCATACTCAGGAAAGGGTTCTCTAGTATGGCAACTAGGGAGTGGCTTCATGGAGCATAGAACTCTGAGAGGTATTTCGGGGTTGTACTATAGCTTCGTTTTTAAGGAAAACGTTTCAGTGCGTGTCAGGATGGCCAAGTCTTCTATGACGTCAGATTTAAGCTCTCATTCTCGTATGAGGGCGTGGGTTCGAACCCCACTTCTGACAACGAATTGTTTCATTTAATATCATACTCAGGAAAGGGTTCTCTAGTTTGGCAACTAGGGAGTGGCTTTATGGAGCATAGAACTCTGAGAGGTATTTCGGGGTTGTACTACAGCTTCATTTTCAAGGTAAACGAATCAGAGCGTGTCAGGATGGGCGAGTGGTCTAAGGCGTCAGATTTAAGCTCTGATCCCCGTATGAGGGCGTGGGTTCGAACCAAACTTCTGACAACGAGTTATTTCATTTTAAAATAATATATCTCATACTCAGGAAAGGGTTCTCTAGTATGGCAACTAGGGAGTGGCTTCATGGAGCATAGAACTCTGAGAGGTATTTCGGGGTTGTACTATAGCTTCGTTTTTAAGGAAAACGTTTCAGTGCGTGTCAGGATGGCCGAGTGGTCTATGACGTCAGATTTAAGCTCTCATTCTCGTATGAGGGCGTGGGTTCGAACCCCACTTCTGACAACGAATTGTTTCATTTTAATATCATACTCAGGAAAGGGTTCTCCAGTTTGGCAACTAGGGAGGGACTTTAGGGAGCATAGAACTCTCAGAGGTATTTCGGGGTTGTACTACAGCTTCATTTTCAAGGAAAACGACTCAAAGCGTGTCAGGATGGCCGAGTGGTCTAAGGCGTCAGATTTAAGCTCTGATCCCCGTATGATGGCGTGGGTTGGAACCACACTTCTGACAACAAGTTATTTCATTTTAATAAAATATATCTCATACTCAGGAAAGGGTTCTCTAGTATGGCAACTAGGGAGTGGCTTCATGGAGCATAGAACTCAGAGAGGTATTTCGGGGTTGTACTATAGCTTCTATTTAAGGAAAACGTTTCAGTGCGTGTCAGGATGGCCGAGTGGTCTATGACGTCAGATTTAAGCTCAAATCCTCGTATGAGGGCGTGGGTTCGAACCACACTTTTGACCACGAATTGTTTTATTTTAATAACATATATCTCCTAGTCAGGAAAGGGTTCTCTAGTATGGCAACTAGGGAGTGGCTTCATGGAGCATAGAACTCTGAGAGGTATTTCGGGGTTGTACTATAGCTTCGTTTTCAAGGAAAACGTTCAAGAGCGTGTCAGGATGGCCAAGTGGTCTAAGACGTCAGATTTAAGCTCTGATCCTTGTATGAGGGCGTGGGTTCGAACCCCACTTCTGACAACGAATTGTTTCATTTTAATAACATACATATCATACTCAGGAAAGGGTTCTCTAGTTTGGCAACTAGGGACTGGCTTCATGGAGCATAGAACTGAGAGAGGTATTTCGGGGGGGAAACGTTTAAGAGCGTGTCAGGATGGCCGAGTGGTCTAAGACGTCAGATTTAAGCTCTGATCCTCGTATGAGGCCGTGGGTTCGAACCACACTTTTGACCACGAATTGTTTTATTTTAATAACATATATATCCTAGTCAGGAAAGGGTTCTCTAGTATGGCAACTAGGGAGTGGCTTCATGGAGCATAGAACTCAGAGAGGTATTTCGGGGTTGTACTATAGCTTCATTTTCAAGGAAAACGTTTAAGAGCGTGTCAGGATGGCCAAGTGGTCTAAGGCGTCAGATTTAAGCTCTGATCCCCGTATGAGGGCGTGGGTTCGAACCACACTTTTGACAACGAGTTATTTCATTTTAATAAAATATATCTCATACTCAGGAAAGGTTTCTCTAGTATGGCAACTAGGGAGTGGCTTCATGGAGCATAGAACTCAGAGAGGTATTTCGGGGTTGTACTATAGCTTCTATTTAAGGAAAACATTTCAGTGCGTGTCAGGATGGCCGAGTGGTCTAAGACGTCAGATTTAAGCTCTGATCCCCGTATGAGGGCGTGGGTTCGAACCACACTTCTGACAACGAGTTATTTCATTTTAATAAAATATATCTCATACTCAGGAAAGGGTTCTCTAGTATGGCAACTAGGGAGTGGCTTCATGGAGCATAGAACTCAGAGAGGTATTTCGGGGTTGTACTATAGCTTCATTTTTGAGGAAAACGTTTCAGTGCGTGTCAGGATGGCCGAGTGGTCTAAGACGTCAGATTTAAGCTCTCATTCTCGTATGAGGGCGTGGGTTCGAACCCCACTTCTGGCAACGAATTGCTTCATTTAATATCATACTTAGGAAAGGGTTCTCTAGTTTGGCAACTAGGGAGGGACTTTATGGAGCATAGAACTTTGAGAGGCATTTCGGGGTTGTACTATAGCTTCATTTTAAAGGAAAACGATTCAGAGCGTGTCAGGATGGCTGAGTGGTCTAAGACGTCAGATTTAAGCTCTGATCCTCGTATGAGGGCGTGGGTTCAAACCACACTTTTGACCACGAATCGTTTCATTTTAATAACATATATCTCCTAGTTAGGAAAGGGTTCTCTAGTATAGCAAATAGGGAGTGGCTTCATGGAACATAGAACTCTGAGAGGTATTTCGGGGTTGTACTATAGCTTCGTTTTTAAGGAAAACGTTTCAGTGCGTGTCAGGATGGCCAAGTGTTCTATGACGTCAGATTTAAGCTCTCATTCTCGTATGAGGGCGTGGGTTCGAACCCCACTTCTGACAACGAATTGTTTCATTTTAATAACAAATATATCATACTCAGGCAAGGGTTCTCTAGTTTGGTAACTAGGGAGTGGCTTCATGGAGCATAGAACTCTGAGAGGTATTTCGAGGTTGTACTACAGCTTCATTTTCAAGGAAAACGACTCAAAGTGTGTCAGGATGGCCGAGTGGTCTAAGACGTCAGATTTAAGCTCTGATCCTCGTATGAGGGCGTGGGTTCGAACCACACTTTTGACCACGAATTGTTTTATTTTAATAACATATATCTCCTAGTCAGGAAAGGGTTCTCTAGTATGGCAACTAGGGAGTGGCTTCATGGAGCATAGAATTCTGAGAGGTATTTCGGGGTTGTACTATAGCTTCATTTTCAAGGAAAACGTTTAAGAGCGTGTCAGGATGGCCAAGTGGTCTAAGGCGTCAGATTTAAGCTCTGATCCTCGTATGAGGGCGTGGGTTCGAACCCCACTTCTGACAACGAATTGTTTCATTTTAATAACATATATATCATACTCAGGCAAGGGTTCTCTAGTTTGGCAACTAGGGAGGGACTTTAGGGAGCATAGAACTTTGAGAGGTATTTCGGGGTTGTACTATAGCTTCATTTTCAAGGAAAACGATTCAGAGCGTGTCAGGATGGCCGAGTGGTCTAAGGCGTCAGATTTAAGCTCTGATCCTCGTATGAGGGCGTGGGTTTGAACCCCCCTTCTGACCACGAATTGTTTTATTTTAATAACATATATATCATACTCAGGCAAGGGTTCTCCAGTTTGGCAACTAGGGAGGGACTTTAAGGAGCATCGAACTTTGAGAGGTATTTCGGGGTTGTACTATATTTTCATTTTCAAGGAAAACGAGACAGAGCGTGTCAGGATGGCCGAGTGGTCTAAGGCTTCAGATTTAAGCTCTGATCCCCGTATGAGGGCGTGGGTTCGAACCACACTTTTGACCACGAATCGTTTCATTTTAATAACATATATCTCCTAGTTAGGAAAGGGTTCTCTAGTATAGCAAATAGGGAGTGGCTTCATGGAACATAGAACTCTGAGAGGTATTTCGGGGTTGTACTATAGCTTCGTTTTTAAGGAAAACGTTTCAGTGCGTGTCAGGATGGCCAAGTGTTCTATGACGTCAGATTTAAGCTCTCATTCTCGTATGAGGGCGTGGGTTCGAACCCCACTTCTGACAACGAATTGTTTCATTTTAATAACAAATATATCATACTCAGGCAAGGGTTCTCTAGTTTGGTAACTAGGGAGTGGCTTCATGGAGCATAGAACTCTGAGAGGTATTTCGAGGTTGTACTACAGCTTCATTTTCAAGGAAAACGACTCAAAGTGTGTCAGGATGGCCGAGTGGTCTAAGACGTCAGATTTAAGCTCTGATCCTCGTATGCGGGCGTGGGTTCGAACCACACTTTTGACCACGAATTGTTTTATTTTAATAACATATATCTCCTAGTCAGGAAAGGGTTCTCTAGTATGGCAACTAGGGAGTGGCTTCATGGAGCATAGAATTCTGAGAGGTATTTCGGGGTTGTACTATAGCTTCATTTTCAAGGAAAACGTTTAAGAGCGTGTCAGGATGGCCAAGTGGTCTAAGGCGTCAGATTTAAGCTCTGATCCTCGTATGAGGGCGTGGGTTCGAACCCCACTTCTGACAACGAATTGTTTCATTTTAATAACATATATATCATACTCAGGCAAGGGTTCTCTAGTTTGGCAACTAGGGAGGGACTTTAGGGAGCATAGAACTTTGAGAGGTATTTCGGGGTTGTACTATAGCTTCATTTTCAAGGAAAACGATTCAGAGCGTGTCAGGATGGCCGAGTGGTCTAAGGCGTCAGATTTAAGCTCTGATCCTCGTATGAGGGCGTGTTTTTGAACCCCCCTTCTGACCACGAATTGTTTTATTTTAATAACATATATATCATACTCAGGCAAGGGTTCTCCAGTTTGGCAACTAGGGAGGGACTTTAAGGAGCATCGAACTTTGAGAGGTATTTCGGGGTTGTACTATATTTTCATTTTCAAGGAAAACGAGACAGAGCGTGTCAGGATGGCCGAGTGGTCTAAGGCTTCAGATTTAAGCTCTGATCCCCGTATGAGGGCGTGGGTTCGAACCACACTTTTGACCACGAATTGTTTCATTTTAATAACATATATCTCCTAGTTAGGAAAGGGTTCTCTAGTATAGCAAATAGGGAGTGGCTTCATGGAACATAGAACTCAGAGAGGTATTTCGGGGTTGTACTATAGCTTCATTTTCAAGGAAAACGTTTAAGAGCGTGTCAGGATGGCCAAGTGGTCTAAGGCGTCAGATTTAAGCTCTGATCCCCGTATGAGGGCGTGGGTTCGAACCACACTTTTGACAACGAGTTATTTCATTTTAATAAAATATATCTCATACTCAGGAAAGGTTTCTCTAGTATGGCAACTAGGGAGTGGCTTCTTGGAGCATAGAACTCAGAGAGGTATTTCGGGGTTGTACTATAGCTTCTATTTAAGGAAAACATTTCAGTGCGTGTCAGGATGGCCGAGTGGTCTAAGACGTCAGATTTAAGCTCTGATCCTCGTATGAGGGCGTGGGTTCGAACCACACTTTTGACCACGAATTGTTTTATTTTAATAACATATATCTCCTAGTCAGGAAAGGGTTCTCTAGTATGGCAACTAGGGAGTGGCTTCATGGAGCATAGAACTCTGAGAGGTATTTCGGGGTTGTACTATAGCTTCGTTTTTAAGGAAAACGTTTCAGTGCGTGTCAGGATGGCCAAGTGTTCTATGACGTAAGATTTAAGCTCTCATTCTCGTATGAGGGCGTGGGTTCGAACCCCACTTCTGACAAAGAATTGTTTCATTTAATATCATACTCAGGAAAGGGTTCTCTAGTTTGGCAACTAGGGAGTGGCTTTATGGAGCATAGAACTCTGAGAGGTATTTCGGGGTTGTACTACAGCTTCATTTTCAAGGTAAACGAATCAGAGCGTGTCAGGATGGGCGAGTGGTCTAAGGCGTCAGATTTAAGCTCTGATCCCCGTATGAGGGCGTGGGTTCGAACCAAACTTCAGACAACGAGTTATTTCATTTTAAAATAATATATCTCATACTCAGGAAAGGGTTCTCTAGTATGGCAACTAGGGAGTGGCTTCATGGAGCATAGAACTCTGAGAGGTATTTCGGGGTTGTACTATAGCTTCGTTTTTAAGGAAAACGTTTCAGTGCGTGTCAGGATGGCCGAGTGGTCTATGACGTCAGATTTAAGCTCTCATTCTCGTATGAGGGCGTGGGTTCGAACCCCACTTCTGACAACGAATTGTTTCATTTTAATATCATACTCAGGAAAGGGTTCTCCAGTTTGGCAACTAGGGAGGGACTTTAGGGAGCATAGAACTCTCAGAGGTATTTCGGGGTTGTACTACAGCTTCATTTTCAAGGAAAACGACTCAAAGCGTGTCAGGATGGCCGAGTGGTCTAAGGCGTCAGATTTAAGCTCTGATCCCCGTATGAGGGCGTGGGTTGGAACCACACTTCTGACAACAAGTTATTTCATTTAAATAAAATATATCTCATACTCAGGAAAGGGTTCTCTAGTATGGCAACTAGGGAGTGGCTTCATGGAGCATAGAACTCAGAGAGGTATTTCGGGGTTGTACTATAGCTTCTATTTAAGGAAAACGTTTCAGTGCGTGTCAGGATGGCTGAGTGGTCTAAGACGTCAGATTTAAGCTCTGATCCTCGTATGAGGGCTTGGGTTCGAACCCCACTTCTGACAACGAATTGTTTCATTTTAATAACATACATATCATACTCAGGAAAGGGTTCTCTAGTTTGGCAACTAGGGACTGGCTTCATGGAGCATAGAACTGAGAGAGGTATTTCGGGGGGGGGGGAAACGTTTAAGAGCGTGTCAGGATGGCCGAGTGGTCTAAGACGTCAGATTTAAGCTCTGATCCTCGTATGAGGGCGTGGGTTCGAACCACACTTTTGACCACGAATTGTTTTATTTTAATAACATATATATCCTAGTCAGGAAAGGGTTCTCTAGTATGGCAACTAGGGAGTGGCTTCATGGAGCATAGAACTCAGAGAGGTATTTCGGGGTTGTACTA
The DNA here is from genome assembly GCF_054372755.1 of Phalangium opilio. Lineage (NCBI taxonomy): Eukaryota > Metazoa > Arthropoda > Arachnida > Opiliones > Phalangiidae > Phalangium > Phalangium opilio. The sequence continues at coordinate 11,555,418 of NW_028324185.1, read as the reverse complement.
TAGCTTCATTTTCAAGGAAAACGTTTAAGAGCGTGTCAGGATGGCCAAGTGGTCTAAGGCGTCAGATTTAAGCTCTGATCCCCGTATGAGGGCGTGGGTTCGAACCACACTTTTGACAACGAGTTATTTCATTTTAATAAAATATATCTCATACTCAGGAAAGGTTTCTCTAGTATGGCAACTATTGAGTGGCTTCTTGGAGCATAGAACTCAGAGAGGTATTTCGGGGTTGTACTATAGCTTCTATTTAAGGAAAACATTTCAGTGCGTGTCACGATGGCCGAGTGGTCTAAGACGTCAGATTTAAGCTCTGATCCCCGTATGAGGGCGTGGGTTCGAACCACACTTCTGACAACGAGTTATTTCATTTTAATAAAATATATCTCATACTCAGGAAAGGGTTCTCTAGTATGGCAACTAGGGAGTGGCTTCATGGAGCATAGAACTCTGAGAGGTATTTCGGGGTTGTACTATAGCTTCGTTTTCAAGGAAAACGTTCAAGAGCGTGTCAGGATGGCCGATTGGTCTAAGGCGTCAGATTTAAGCTCTGATCCTCGTATGAGGGCGTGGGTTCGAACCCCACTTCTTACAACGAATTGTTTTATTTTAATAACATATATATCATACTCAGGCAAGGGTTCGCCAGTTTGGCAACTAGGGAGGGACTTTAAGGAGCATCTAACTTTGAGAGGTATTTCGGGGTTGTACTATATTTTCATTTTCAAGGAAAACGAGACAGAGCGTGTCAGGATGGCCGAGTGGTCTAAGGCGTCAGATTTAAGCTCTGATCCCCGTATGAGGGCGTGGGTTCGAACCACACTTTTGACCACGAATTGTTTCATTTTAATAACATATATCTCCTAGTCAGGAAAGGGTTCTCTAGTATGGCAACTAGGGAGTGGCTTCATGGAGCATAGAACTCTGAGAGGTATTTCGGGGTTGTACTATAGCTTCATTTTCAAGGAAAACGTTTCAGAGCGTGTCAGGATGGCCGAGTGGTCTAAGGTGTCAGATTTAAGCTCTGATCCTCGTATGAGGGCGTGGGTTCGAACCCCACTTCTGACAACGAATTGTTTCATTTTAATATCATACTCAGGAAAAGGTTCTCTAGTTTGGCAACTGCGGAGGGACTTTATGGAGCATAGAACTTTGAGAGGTATTTCGGGGTTGTACTATAGCTTCATTTTCAAGGAAAACGTTTCAGTGCGTGTCAGGATGGCCGAGTGGTCTAAGGCGTCAGATTTCAGCTCTGATCCTCGTATGAGGGCGTGGGTTCGAACCCCACTTCTGACAACCAATTGTTTCATTTTAATAACATACATATCATACTCAGGAAAGGGTTCTCTAGTATGGCAACTAGGGAGTGGCTTCATGGAGCATAGAACTATGAGAGGTATTTCGGGGTTGTACTATAGCTTCATTTTCAAGGAAAACGTTTCATTGCGTGTCAGGATGGCCGAGTGGTCTAAGGCGTCAGATTTAAGCTCTGATCCTCGTATGAGGGCGTGGGTTCGAACCCCACTTCTGACAACGAATTGTTTCATTTAATATCATACTTAGGGAAGGGTTCTCTAGTTTGGCAACTAGGGAGGGACTTTATGGAGCATAGAACTTTGAGAGGTATTTCGGGGTTGTACTATAGCTTCATTTTCAAGGAAAACGATTCAGAGCGTGTCAGGATGGCCGAGTGGTCTAAGACGTCAGATTTAAGCTCTGATCCTCGTATGAGGGCGTGGGTTCGAACCTCACTTCTGACAACGAATTGTTTCATTTTAATAACATATATCTCCTAGTTAGGAAAGGGTTCTCTAGTATAGCAAATAGGGAGTGGCTTCATGGAACATAGAACTCTGAGAGGTATTTCGGGGTTGTACTATAGCTTTATTTTCAAGGAAAACGTTCCAGAGAGTGTCAGGATGGCCGAGTGGTCTAAGGTGTCAGATTTAAGCTCTGATCCTCGTATGAGGGCGTGGGTTCGAACCCCACTTCTGACAACGAATTGTTTCATTTTAATATCATACTCAGGAAAAGGTTCTCTAGTTTGGCAACTACGGAGGGACTTTATGGAGCATAGAACTCTGAGAGGTATTTCGGGGTTGTACTACAGCTTCATTTTCAAGGAAAACGACTCAAAGTGTGTCAGGATGGCCGAGTGGTCTAAGGCGTCAGATTTAAGCTCTGATCCCCGTATGAGGGCGTGGGTTCGAACCACACTTCTGACAACGAGTTATTTCATTTTAATAAAATATATCTCATACTCAGGAAAGGGTTCTCTAGTATGGCAACTAGGGAGTGGCTTCATGGACCATAGAACTCAGAGAGGTATTTCGGGGTTGTACTATAGCTTCTATTTAAGGAAAACATTTCAGTGCGTGTCAGGATGGCCGAGTGGTCTAAGACGTCAGATTTAAGCTCTGATCCTCGTATGAGGGCGTGGGTTCGAACCACACTTTTGACCACGAATTGTTTTATTTTAATAACATATATATCCTAGTCAGGAAAGGGTTCTCTAGTATGGCAACTAGGGAGTGGCTTCATGGAGCATAGAACTCAGAGAGGTATTTCGGGGTTGTACTACAGCTTCATTTTCAAGGAAAACGTTTAAGAGCGTGTCAGGATGGCCGAGTGGTCTAAGACGTCAGATTTAAGCTCTGATCCCCGTATGAGGGCGTGGGTTCGAACCAAACTTCTGACAACGAGTTATTTCATTTTAATAAAATATATCTCATACTCAGGAAAGGGTTCTCTAGTATGGCAACTAGGGAGTGGCTTCATGGAGCATAGAGCTCTGAGAGGTATTTCGGGGTTGTACTAAAGCTTCGTTTTTAAGGAAAACGTTTCAGTGCGTGTCAGGATGGCCGAGTGGTCTATGACGTCAGATTTAAGCTCTCATTCTCGTATGAGGGCGTGGGTTCGAACCCCACTTCTGACAACGAATTGTTTCATTTTAATATCATACTCAGGAAAGGGTTCTCCAGTTTGGCAACTAGGGAGGGACTTTAGGGAGCATAGAACTCTCAGAGGTATTTCGGGGTTGTACTACAGCTTCATTTTCAAGGAAAACGACTCAAAGCGTGTCAGGATGGCCGAGTGGTCTAAGGCGTCAGATTTAAGCTCTGATCCTCGTATGAGGGCGTGGGTTCGAACCCCACTTCTGACAACGAATTGTTTCATTTAATATCATACTTAGGGAAGGGTTCTCTAGTTTGGCAACTAGGGAGGGACTTTATGGAGCATAGAACTTTGAGAGGTATTTCGGGGTTGTACTATAGCTTCATTTTCAAGGAAAACGATTCAGAGCGTGTCAGGATGGCCGAGTGGTCTAAGACGTCAGATTTAAGCTCTGATCCTCGTATGAGGGCGTGGGTTCGAACCTCACTTCTGACAACGAATTGTTTCATTTTAATAACATATATCTCCTAGTTAGGAAAGGGTTCTCTAGTATAGCAAATAGGGAGTGGCTTCATGGAACATAGAACTCTGAGAGGTATTTCGGGGTTGTACTATAGCTTTATTTTCAAGGAAAACGTTCCAGAGAGTGTCAGGATGGCCGAGTGGTCTAAGGTGTCAGATTTAAGCTCTGATCCTCGTATGAGGGCGTGGGTTCGAACCCCACTTCTGACAACGAATTGTTTCATTTTAATATCATACTCAGGAAAAGGTTCTCTAGTTTGGCAACTACGGAGGGACTTTATGGAGCATAGAACTCTGAGAGGTATTTCGGGGTTGTACTACAGCTTCATTTTCAAGGAAAACGACTCAAAGTGTGTCAGGATGGCCGAGTGGTCTAAGGCGTCAGATTTAAGCTCTGATCCCCGTATGAGGGCGTGGGTTCGAACCACACTTCTGACAACGAGTTATTTCATTTTAATAAAATATATCTCATACTCAGGAAAGGGTTCTCTAGTATGGCAACTAGGGAGTGGCTTCATGGACCATAGAACTCAGAGAGGTATTTCGGGGTTGTACTATAGCTTCTATTTAAGGAAAACATTTCAGTGCGTGTCAGGATGGCCGAGTGGTCTAAGACGTCAGATTTAAGCTCTGATCCTCGTATGAGGGCGTGGGTTCGAACCACACTTTTGACCACGAATTGTTTTATTTTAATAACATATATATCCTAGTCAGGAAAGGGTTCTCTAGTATGGCAACTAGGGAGTGGCTTCATGGAGCATAGAACTCAGAGAGGTATTTCGGGGTTGTACTACAGCTTCATTTTCAAGGAAAACGTTTAAGAGCGTGTCAGGATGGCCGAGTGGTCTAAGACGTCAGATTTAAGCTCTGATCCCCGTATGAGGGCGTGGGTTCGAACCAAACTTCTGACAACGAGTTATTTCATTTTAATAAAATATATCTCATACTCAGGAAAGGGTTCTCTAGTATGGCAACTAGGGAGTGGCTTCATGGAGCATAGAGCTCTGAGAGGTATTTCGGGGTTGTACTAAAGCTTCGTTTTTAAGGAAAACGTTTCAGTGCGTGTCAGGATGGCCGAGTGGTCTATGACGTCAGATTTAAGCTCTCATTCTCGTATGAGGGCGTGGGTTCGAACCCCACTTCTGACAACGAATTGTTTCATTTTAATATCATACTCAGGAAAGGGTTCTCCAGTTTGGCAACTAGGGAGGGACTTTAGGGAGCATAGAACTCTCAGAGGTATTTCGGGGTTGTACTACAGCTTCATTTTCAAGGAAAACGACTCAAAGCGTGTCAGGATGGCCGAGTGGTCTAAGGCGTCAGATTTAAGCTCTGATCCCCGTATGATGGCGTGGGTTGGAACCACACTTCTGACAACAAGTTATTTCATTTTAATAAAATATATCTCATACTCAGGAAAGGGTTCTCTAGTATGGCAACTAGGGAGTGGCTTCATGGAGCATAGAACTCAGAGAGGTATTTCGGGGTTGTACTATAGCTTCTATTTAAGGAAAACGTTTCAGTGCGTGTCAGGATGGCCGAGTGGTCTATGACGTCAGATTTAAGCTCTCATTCTCGTATGAGGGGGTGGGTTCGATCCCCACTTCTGACAAGGAATTGTTTCATTTTAATACCATACTCAGGAAAGGGTTCTCTAGTTTGGCAACTAGGGAGGGACTTTAGGGAGCATAGAACTCTGAGAGGTATTTCGTGGTTGTACTACAGCTTCATTTTCAAGGAAAACGACTCAAAGCGTGTCAGGATGGCCGAGTGGTCTAAGGCGTCAGATTTAAGCTCTGATCCCCGTATGAGGGTGTGGGTTCGAACCACACTTCTGACAATCAGTTATTTCATTTTAATAAAATATATCTCATATTCAGGAAAGGGTTCTCTAGTATGGCAACTAGGGAGTGGCTTCATGGAGCATAGAACTCAGAGAGGTTTTTCGGGGTTGTACTATAGCTTCATTTTTAAGGAAAACGTTTCAGGGCGTGTCAGGATGGCCGAGTGGTCTAAGACGTCAGATTTAAGATCTGATACTCCTATGAGAGCGTGGGTTCGAACCACACTTTTGACCACGAATTGCTTTATTTTAATAACATATATCTCCTAGTCAGGAAAGGGTTCTCTAGTTTGGCAACTAGGGAGGGACTTTAGGGAGCATAGAACTTTGAGAGGTATTTCGGGGTTGTACTATAGCTTCATTTTCAAGGAAAACGATTAAGAGCGTGTCAGGATGGCCGAGTGGTCTAAGGCGTCAGATTTAAGCTCTGATCCTCGTATGAGGGCGTGGGTTCGAACCCCACTTCTGACAACGAATTGTTTTATTTTAATAACATATATATCATACTCAGGCAAGGGTTCTCCAGTTTGGCAACTAGGGAGGGACTTTAAGGAGCATCGAACTTTGAGAGGTATTTCGGGGTTGTACTATAGCTTCATTTTCAAGGAAAACGAGACAGAGGGTGTCAGGATGGCCGAGTGGTCTTAGGCGTCAGATTTAAGCTCTGATCCCCGTATAAGGGCGTGGGTTCGAACCAAACTTCTGACAACGAGTTATTTCATTTTAAAATAATATATCCCATACTCAGGAAAGGGTTCTCTAGTATGGCAACTAGGGAGTGGCTTCATGGAGCATAGAACTCTGAGAGGTATTTCGGGGTTGTACTATAGCTTCGTTTTCAAGGAAAACGATTCAGAGCGTGTCAGGATGGCCGAGTGGTCTAAGGCGTCAGATTTAAGCTCTGATCCTCGTATGAGGGCGTGGGTTCGAAGCCCACTTTCAACAACGAATTGTTTCAGTTTAATAACATACATATCATACTCAGGAAAGGGTTCTCTAGTTTGGCAACTAGGGAGTGGCTTTATGGAGCATAGAACTCAGAGTGCTATTTCGGGGTTGTAATATAGCTTCATTTTTAAGGAAAACGTTTCAGTGCGTGTCAGGATGGCCGAGTGGTCTAAGGCGTCAGATTTAAGCTCTGATCCCCGTATGAGGGCGTGGGTTCGAACCACACTTTTGACCACGAATTGTTTCATTTTAATAACATATATCTCCTAGTCAGGAAAGGGTTCTCTAGTATGGCAACTAGGGAGTGGCTTCATGGAGCATAGAACTCTGAGAGGTATTTCGGGGTTGTACTATAGCTTCATTTTCAAGGAAAACGTTTCAGAGCGTGTCAGGATGGCCAAGTGGTCTAAGGCGTCAGATTTAAGCTCTGATCCTCGTATGAGGGCGTGGGTTCGAACCCCACTTCTGACAACGAATTGTTTCATTTTAATATCATACTCAGGAAAAGGTTCTCTAGTTTGGCAACTGCGGAGGGACTTTATGGAGCATAGAACTTTGAGAGGTATTTCGGGGTTTTACTATAGCTTCTTTTCAAGGAAAACGTTTCAGTGCGTGTCAGGATGGCCGAGTGGTCTAAGGCGTCAGATTTAAGCTCTGATCCTCGTATGAGGGCGTGGGTTCGAACCCCACTTCTGACAACGAATTGTTTCATTTTAATAACATACATATCATACTCAGGAAAGGGTTCTCTAGTATGGCAACTAGGGAGTGGCTTCATGGAGCATAGAACTATGTGAGGTTTTTCGGGGTTGTACTATAGCTTCATTTTTAAGGAAAACGTTTCAGTGCGTGTCAGGATGGCCGAGTGGTCTAAGACGTCAGATTTAAGCTCTGATACTCGTATGAGGGCGTGGGTTCGAACCCCACTTCTGACAACGAATTGTTTCATTTTAATAACAAATATATCATACTCAGGCAAGGGTTCTCTAGTTTGGTAACTAGGGAGTGGCTTCATGGAGCATAGAACTCTGAGAGGTATTTCGAGGTTGTACTACAGCTTCATTTTCAAGGAAAACGACTCAAAGTGTGTCAGGATGGCCGAGTGGTCTAAGGCGTCAGATTTAAGCTCTGATCCCCGTATGAGGGCGTGGGTTCGAACCACACTTCTGACAACGAGTTATTTCATTTTAATAAAATATATCTCATACTCAGGAAAGGGTTCTCTAGTATGGCAACTAGGGAGTGGCTTCATGGAGCATAGAAGTCTGAGAGGTATTTCGGGGTTGTACTATAGCTTCATTTTTAAGGAAAACGTTTCAGTCCGTGTCAGGATGGCCAAGTGGTCTAAGGCGTCAGATTTAAGCTCTGATCCCCGTATGAGGGCGTGGGTTCGAACCACACTTCTGACAACGAGTTATTTCATTTTAATAAAATATATCTCATACTCAGGAAAGGGTTCTCTAGTATGGCAACTAGGGAGTGGCTTCATGGAGCATAGAACTCTGAGAGGTATTTCGGGGTTGTACTATAGCTTCGTTTTTAAGGAAAACGTTTCAGTGCGTGTCAGGATGGCCAAGTCTTCTATGACGTCAGATTTAAGCTCTCATTCTCGTATGAGGGCGTGGGTTCGAACCCCACTTCTGACAACGAATTGTTTCATATAATATCATACTCAGGAAAGGGTTCTCTAGTTTTGCAACTAGGGAGTGGCTTTATGGAGCATAGAACTCTGAGAGGTATTTCGGGGTTGTACTACAGCTTCATTTTCAAGGTAAACGAATCAGAGCGTGTCAGGATGGGCGAGTGGTCTAAGGCGTCAGATTTAAGCTCTGATCCCCGTATGAGGGCGTGGGTTCGAACCAAACTTCTGACAACGAGTTATTTCATTTTAAAATAATATATCTCATACTCAGGAAAGGGTTCTCTAGTATGGCAACTAGGGAGTGGCTTCATGGAGCATAGAACTCTGAGAGGTATTTCGGGGTTGTACTATAGCTTCGTTTTTAAGGAAAACGTTTCAGTGCGTGTCAGGATGGCCGAGTGGTCTATGACGTCAGATTTAAGCTCTCATTCTCGTATGAGGGCGTGGGTTCGAACCCCACTTCTGACAACGAATTGTTTCATTTTAATATCATACTCAGGAAAGGGTTCTCCAGTTTGGCAACTAGGGAGGGACTTTAGGGAGCATAGAACTCTCAGAGGTATTTCGGGGTTGTACTACAGCTTCATTTTCAAGGAAAACGACTCAAAGCGTGTCAGGATGGCCGAGTGGTCTAAGGCGTCAGATTTAAGCTCTGATCCCCGTATGATGGCGTGGGTTGGAACCACACTTCTGACAACAATTATTTCATTTTAATAAAATATATCTCATACTCAGGAAAGGGTTCTCTAGTATGGCAACTAGGGAGTGGCTTCATGGAGCATAGAACTCAGAGAGGTATTTCGGGGTTGTACTATAGCTTCTATTTAAGGAAAACGTTTCAGTGCGTGTCAGGATGGCCGAGTGGTCTATGACGTCAGATTTAAGCTCAAATCCTCGTATGAGGGCGTGGGTTCGAACCACACTTTTGACCACGAATTGTTTTATTTTAATAACATATATCTCCTAGTCAGGAAAGGGTTCTCTAGTATGGCAACTAGGGAGTGGCTTCATGGAGCATAGAACTCTGAGAGGTATTTCGGGGTTGTACTATAGCTTCGTTTTCAAGGAAAACGTTCAAGAGCGTGTCAGGATGGCCAAGTGGTCTAAGACGTCAGATTTAAGCTCTGATCCTTGTATGAGGGCGTGGGTTCGAACCCCACTTCTGACAACGAATTGTTTCATTTTAATAACATACATATCATACTCAGGAAAGGGTTCTCTAGTTTGGCAACTAGGGACTGGCTTCATGGAGCATAGAACTGAGAGAGGTATTTCGGGGGGGGAAACGTTTAAGAGCGTGTCAGGATGGCCGAGTGGTCTAAGACGTCAGATTTAAGCTCTGATCCTCGTATGAGGGCGTGGGTTCGAACCACACTTTGACCACGAATTGTTTTATTTTAATAACATATATATCCTAGTCAGGAAAGGGTTCTCTAGTATGGCAACTAGGGAGTGGCTTCATGGAGCATAGAACTCAGAGAGGTATTTCGGGGTTGTACTATAGCTTCATTTTCAAGGAAAACGTTTAAGAGCGTGTCAGGATGGCCAAGTGGTCTAAGGCGTCAGATTTAAGCTCTGATCCCCGTATGAGGGCGTGGGTTCGAACCACACTTTTGACAACGAGTTATTTCATTTTAATAAAATATATCTCATACTCAGGAAAGGTTTCTCTAGTATGGCAACTAGGGAGTGGCTTCTTGGAGCATAGAACTCAGAGAGGTATTTCGGGGTTGTACTATAGCTTCTATTTAAGGAAAACATTTCAGTGCGTGTCAGGATGGCCGAGTGGTCTAAGACGTCAGATTTAAGCTCTGATCCTCGTATGAGGGCGTGGGTTCGAACCACACTTTTGACCACGAATTGTTTTATTTTAATAACATATATCTCCTAGTCAGGAAAGGGTTCTCTAGTATGGCAACTAGGGAGTGGCTTCATGGAGCATAGAACTCTGAGAGGTATTTCGGGGTTGTACTATAGCTTCGTTTTTAAGGAAAACGTTTCAGTGCGTGTCAGGATGGCCAAGTGTTCTATGACGTAAGATTTAAGCTCTCATTCTCGTATGAGGGCGTGGGTTCGAACCCCACTTCTGACAAAGAATTGTTTCATTTAATATCATACTCAGGAAAGGGTTCTCTAGTTTGGCAACTAGGGAGTGGCTTTATGGAGCATAGAACTCTGAGAGGTATTTCGGGGTTGTACTACAGCTTCATTTTCAAGGTAAACGAATCAGAGCGTGTCAGGATGGGCGAGTGGTCTAAGGCGTCAGATTTAAGCTCTGATCCCCGTATGAGGGCGTGGGTTCGAACCAAACTTCAGACAACGAGTTATTTCATTTTAAAATAATATATCTCATACTCAGGAAAGGGTTCTCTAGTATGGCAACTAGGGAGTGGCTTCATGGAGCATAGAACTCTGAGAGGTATTTCGGGGTTGTACTATAGCTTCGTTTTTAAGGAAAACGTTTCAGTGCGTGTCAGGATGGCCGAGTGGTCTATGACGTCAAATTTAAGCTCTCATTCTCGTATGAGGGCGTGGGTTCGAACCCCACTTCTGACAACGAATTGTTTCATTTTAATATCATACTCAGGAAAGGGTTCTCCAGTTTGGCAACTAGGGAGGGACTTTAGGGAGCATAGAACTCTCAGAGGTATTTCGGGGTTGTACTACAGCTTCATTTTCAAGGAAAACGACTCAAAGCGTGTCAGGATGGCCGAGTGGTCTAAGGCGTCAGATTTAAGCTCTGATCCCCGTATGAGGGCGTGGGTTGGAACCACACTTCTGACAACAAGTTATTTCATTTAAATAAAATATATCTCATACTCAGGAAAGGGTTCTCTAGTATGGCAACTAGGGAGTGGCTTCATGGAGCATAGAACTCAGAGAGGTATTTCGGGGTTGTACTATAGCTTCTATTTAAGGAAAACGTTTCAGTGCGTGTCAGGATGGCCGAGTGGTCTAAGACGTCAGATTTAAGCTCAAATCCTCGTATGAGGGCGTGGGTTCGGACCACACTTTTGACCACGAATTGTTTTATTTTAATAACATATATCTCCTAGTCAGGAAAGGGTTCTCTAGTATGGCAACTAGGGAGTGGCTTCATGGAGCATAGAACTCTGAGAGGTATTTCGGGGTTGTACTATAGCTTCGTTTTCAAGGAAAACGTTCAAGAGCGTGTCAGGATGGCCAAGTGGTCTAAGACTTCAGATTTAAGCTCTGATCCTCGTATGAGGGCTTGGGTTCGAACCCCACTTCTGACAACGAATTGTTTCATTTTAATAACATACATATCATACTCAGGAAAGGGTTCTCTAGTTTGGCAACTAGGGACTGGCTTCATGGAGCATAGAACTGAGAGAGGTATTTCGGGGGGGGGGGAAACGTTTAAGAGCGTGTCAGGATGGCCGAGTGGTCTAAGACGTCAGATTTAAGCTTTGATCCTCGTATGAGGGCGTGGGTTCGAACCACACTTTTGACCACGAATTGTTTTATTTTAATAACATATATATCCTAGTCAGGAAAGGGTTCTCTAGTATGGCAACTAGGGAGTGGCTTCATGGAGCATAGAACTCAGAGAGGTATTTCGGGGTTGTACTATAGCTTCATTTTCAAGGAAAACGTTTAAGAGCGTGACAGGATGGCCAAGTGGTCTAAGGCGTCAGATTTAAGCTCTGATCCCCGTATGAGGGCGTGGGTTCGAACCACACTTTTGACAAGGAGTTATTTCATTTTAATAAAATATATCTCATACTCAGGAAAGGTTTCTCTAGTATGGCAACTAGGGAGTGGCTTCTTGGAGCATAGAACTCAGAGAGGTATTTCGGGGTTGTACTATAGCTTCTATTTAAGGAAAACATTTCAGTGCGTGTCAGGATGGCCGAGTGGTCTAAGACGTCAGATTTAAGCTCTGATCCCCGTATGAGGGCGTGGGTTCGAACCACACTTCTGACAACGAGTTATTTCATTTTAATAAAATATATCTCATACTCAGGAAAGGGTTCTCTAGTATGGCAACTAGGGAGTGGCTTCATGGAGCATAGAACTCAGAGAGGTATTTCGGGGTTGTACTATAGCTTCATTTTTGAGGAAAACGTTTCAGTGCGTGTCAGGATGGCCGAGTGGTCTAAGACGTCAGATTTAAGCTCTCATTCTCGTATGAGGGCGTGGGTTCGAACCCCACTTCTGGCAACGAATTGCTTCATTTAATATCATACTTAGGAAAGGGTTCTCTAGTTTGGCAACTAGGGAGGGACTTTATGGAGCATAGAACTTTGAGAGGCATTTCGGGGTTGTACTATAGCTTCATTTTAAAGGAAAACGATTCAGAGCGTGTCAGGATGGCTGAGTGGTCTAAGACGTCAGATTTAAGCTCTGATCCTCGTATGAGGGCGTGGGTTCGAACCACACTTTTGACCACGAATCGTTTCATTTTAATAACATATATCTCCTAGTTAGGAAAGGGTTCTCTAGTATAGCAAATAGGGAGTGGCTTCATGGAACATAGAACTCTGAGAGGTATTTCGGGGTTGTACTATAGCTTCGTTTTTAAGGAAAACGTTTCAGTGCGTGTCAGGATGGCCAAGTGTTCTATGACGTCAGATTTAAGCTCTCATTCTCGTATGAGGGCGTGGGTTCGAACCCCACTTCTGACAACGAATTGTTTCATTTTAATAACAAATATATCATACTCAGGCAAGGGTTCTCTAGTTTGGTAACTAGGGAGTGGCTTCATGGAGCATAGAACTCTGAGAGGTATTTCGAGGTTGTACTACAGCTTCATTTTCAAGGAAAACGACTCAAAGTGTGTCAGGATGGCCGAGTGGTCTAAGACGTCAGATTTAAGCTCTGATCCTCGTATGAGGGCGTGGGTTCGAACCACACTTTTGACCACGAATTGTTTTATTTTAATAACATATATCTCCTAGTCAGGAAAGGGTTCTCTAGTATGGCAACTAGGGAGTGGCTTCATGGAGCATAGAATTCTGAGAGGTATTTCGGGGTTGTACTATAGCTTCATTTTCAAGGAAAACGTTTAAGAGCGTGTCAGGATGGCCAAGTGGTCTAAGGCGTCAGATTTAAGCTCTGATCCTCGTATGAGGGCGTGGGTTCGAACCCCACTTCTGACAACGAATTGTTTCATTTTAATAACATATATATCATACTCAGGCAAGGGTTCTCTAGTTTGGCAACTAGGGAGGGACTTTAGGGAGCATAGAACTTTGAGAGGTATTTCGGGGTTGTACTATAGCTTCATTTTCAAGGAAAACGATTCAGAGCGTGTCAGGATGGCCGAGTGGTCTAAGGCGTCAGATTTAAGCTCTGATCCTCGTATGAGGGCGTGGGTTCGAACCCCCCTTCTGACAACGAATTGTTTTATTTTAATAACATATATATCATACTCAGGCAAGGGTTCTCCAGTTTGGCAACTAGGGAGGGACTTTAAGGAGCATCGAACTTTGAGAGGTATTTCGGGGTTGTACTATATTTTCATTTTCAAGGAAAACGAGACAGAGCGTGTCAGGATGGCCGAGTGGTCTAAGGCTTCAGATTTAAGCTCTGATCCCCGTATGAGGGCGTGGGTTCGAACCACACTTTTGACCACGAATTGTTTCATTTTAATAACATATATCTCCTAGTTAGGAAAGGGTTCTCTAGTATAGCAAATAGGGAGTGGCTTCATGGAACATAGAACTCAGAGAGGTATTTCGGGGTTGTACTATAGCTTCATTTTCAAGGAAAACGTTTAAGAGCGTGTCAGGATGGCCAAGTGGTCTAAGGCGTCAGATTTAAGCTCTGATCCCCGTATGAGGGCGTGGGTTCGAACCACACTTTTGACAACGAGTTATTTCATTTTAATAAAATATATCTCATACTCAGGAAAGGTTTCTCTAGTATGGCAACTAGGGAGTGGCTTCTTGGAGCATAGAACTCAGAGAGGTATTTCGGGGTTGTACTATAGCTTCTATTTAAGGAAAACATTTCAGTGCGTGTCAGGATGGCCGAGTGGTCTAAGACGTCAGATTTAAGCTCTGATCCTCGTATGAGGGCGTGGGTTCGAACCACACTTTTGACCACGAATTGTTTTATTTTAATAACATATATCTCCTAGTCAGGAAAGGGTTCTCTAGTATGGCAACTAGGGAGTGGCTTCATGGAGCATAGAACTCTGAGAGGTATTTCGGGGTTGTACTATAGCTTCGTTTTTAAGGAAAACGTTTCAGTGCGTGTCAGGATGGCCAAGTGTTCTATGACGTAAGATTTAAGCTCTCATTCTCGTATGAGGGCGTGGGTTCGAACCCCACTTCTGACAAAGAATTGTTTCATTTAATATCATACTCAGGAAAGGGTTCTCTAGTTTGGCAACTAGGGAGTGGCTTTATGGAGCATAGAACTCTGAGAGGTATTTCGGGGTTGTACTACAGCTTCATTTTCAAGGTAAACGAATCAGAGCGTGTCAGGATGGGCGAGTGGTCTAAGGCGTCAGATTTAAGCTCTGATCCCCGTATGAGGGCGTGGGTTCGAACCAAACTTCAGACAACGAGTTATTTCATTTTAAAATAATATATCTCATACTCAGGAAAGGGTTCTCTAGTATGGCAACTAGGGAGTGGCTTCATGGAGCATAGAACTCTGAGAGGTATTTCGGGGTTGTACTATAGCTTCGTTTTTAAGGAAAACGTTTCAGTGCGTGTCAGGATGGCCGAGTGGTCTATGACGTCAGATTTAAGCTCTCATTCTCGTATGAGGGCGTGGGTTCGAACCCCACTTCTGACAACGAATTGTTTCATTTTAATATCATACTCAGGAAAGGGTTCTCCAGTTTGGCAACTAGGGAGGGACTTTAGGGAGCATAGAACTCTCAGAGGTATTTCGGGGTTGTACTACAGCTTCATTTTCAAGGAAAACGACTCAAAGCGTGTCAGGATGGCCGAGTGGTCTAAGGCGTCAGATTTAAGCTCTGATCCCCGTATGAGGGCGTGGGTTGGAACCACACTTCTGACAACAAGTTATTTCATTTAAATAAAATATATCTCATACTCAGGAAAGGGTTCTCTAGTATGGCAACTAGGGAGTGGCTTCATGGAGCATAGAACTCAGAGAGGTATTTCGGGGTTGTACTATAGCTTCTATTTAAGGAAAACGTTTCAGTGCGTGTCAGGATGGCCGAGTGGTCTAAGACGTCAGATTTAAGCTCAAATCCTCGTATGAGGGCGTGGGTTCGAACCACACTTTTGACCACGAATTGTTTTATTTTAATAACATATATCTCCTAGTCAGGAAAGGGTTCTCTAGTATGGCAACTAGGGAGTGGCTTCATGGAGCATAGAACTCTGAGAGGTATTTCGGGGTTGTACTATAGCTTCGTTTTCAAGGAAAACGTTCAAGAGCGTGTCAGGATGGCTGAGTGGTCTAAGACGTCAGATTTAAGCTCTGATCCTCGTATGAGGGCTTGGGTTCGAACCCCACTTCTGACAACGAATTGTTTCATTTTAATAACATACATATCATACTCAGGAAAGGGTTCTCTAGTTTGGCAACTAGGGACTGGCTTCATGGAGCATAGAACTGAGAGAGGTATTTCGGGGGGGGGAAACGTTTAAGAGCGTGTCAGGATGGCCGAGTGGTCTAAGACGTCAGATTTAAGCTCTGATCCTCGTATGAGGGCGTGGGTTCGAACCACACTTTTGACCACGAATTGTTTTATTTTAATAACATATATATCCTAGTCAGGAAAGGGTTCTCTAGTATGGCAACTAGGGAGTGGCTTCATGGAGCATAGAACTCAGAGAGGTATTTCGGGGTTGTACTATAGCTTCATTTTCAAGGAAAACGTTTAAGAGCGTGTCAGGATGGCCAAGTGGTCTAAGGCGTCAGATTTAAGCTCTGATCCCCGTATGAGGGCGTGGGTTCGAACCACACTTTTGACAACGAGTTATTTCATTTTAATAAAATATATCTCATACTCAGGAAAGGTTTCTCTAGTATGGCAACTATTGAGTGGCTTCTTGGAGCATAGAACTCAGAGAGGTATTTCGGGGTTGTACTATAGCTTCTATTTAAGGAAAACATTTCAGTGCGTGTCAGGATGGCCGAGTGGTCTAAGACGTCAGATTTAAGCTCTGATCCCCGTATGAGGGCGTGGGTTCGAACCACACTTCTGACAACGAGTTATTTCATTTTAATACAAGTTGGGAAAACCAAAATATTACCTCTCCGTGTCGAGAAGATTATATAAACTTAAGTATCCAATGAAAACGTCGACCTTTTTGCCCTCATCCTTTCCCGCGCTTTGCGCTTCCTCATTTCATCCTTACTCTCAACATTATCTTCCTCCATTTTACATACAAAAATCAAATACTCACAAAAAGAAGCGGCAAAAACCTGCTGGCCCTATACAACCACTAAATTTGACTTAATGTCCAATTTCCAACAACAATAATATACCGGTAGTTTAATTGACAACCTACTAGCATCGAAATTCTCATTAAGAATGGCTCCCGCGGATAAAAAAGGGCAATTTTCAACTAGGTGGGTGTTATCTCATTAGATTTGAAAAATATCATTTGTCTTTTTTACCAATGCCTAACCGTTTGGATTTTTTAAAGCAATCTTAGCACCAAAAAATATTTTTTGATACAAAATAAATGTTTTATATTCTTATTAAGAATAAAACAAGAGGATAAAAAGGTCTGTCCTCTCGTAATTTTTTAAGCTTTTATCATGATTACTTTATACAACAGTAACAAGGAGTATAAACCCATTAGTGGAAGCAGTATTTTTTTTCCGAAACAATATCGCTTATGTTTATCCTCTCTAGACTTCGCTAAAAACGTATTACTCCTACGTAAAATATTAATAGACAGGCAAGGATTCATACCATTAAAGAAGGAGCGCAATATTATCCATATTTTCATTTCATATACAGAGAAAAGAAATTATTATGTTTCTGAGAGGAGCTTCCCATTTTTGTTGTTGTTTTGAAAACTATATCGCAATGCACGGGCCTTGATAGATATAGGAGGCAATGAATGAAATATATCACAATGCACGCGCCTTGATAGATATAGGAGGCAATGAATGAAATATATCACAATGCACGGGCCTTCATAGATATAGGAGGCAATGAAGGAAATATATCGCATGCACGGGCCTTGGTAGATATAGGAGGCAATGATAATCTCTCTCTTTGCACGAGAGGTTTATCTTTAATATTTAAATAAATATAATTATTTTTAATTATTTTAATCTTCAATAATTAACATTAATAATAGTTAAATCGTTTAAAATAAAGTTATACCTATTATCATCTCAAACTTTGCTAATATTGACGTTTAAAGTGAAGGGTACCCCTCTTGCCCGCTTTATTCAAATTTTGGGGTATATATACGATTCGTTTCCATTATAATAGTAAGGAAAAAGCGCAATTGCGAAAACCTTTGGTGGCGATCCCACCTTAGGGAGGCTAGACGTTTCTCGTAACCCTAGCTGATCGCCGCGTATATCCTAAAACCAAACGATGATAATGGAGTAGAAGCCAATGATACAGATTGGTGTCAATGTGGAATAGACGGAAGACCAGTGGATGGTGGTGTTAGAAGCCAGTGTAAGTGCAGACTGGTGTCAATGTGGGATTGACAAAGAACAGAAGATGGTGGTGATTGGAAGCCAGTATGTACAGACTGCTGTCCAAGTCGAATGGACGAAGACCAGAAGATGGTGGTGATTAGAAGCCAGTATGTACAGACTGGTGTCCGTGTGGGATGGACATAGACCAGAAGATGGTGGTGATTAGAAGCCAGTATGTACAGACTGGTGGCCGTGTGGGATGGACAAAGACCAGAAGATGGTGGTGTGAGAACTCAAGTAGAGGAGCCATTTCCGTGACTGTGAAAGCAGTTCGGAAATGGCGAACACGTTTGCTCCGATACGCAAACTGCGAACGCGGTCACGTGGGTGTAACAACGGACAGACAGACAGACAGACACACAGACAGACAGACAGACAGACACACAGACACGGCCGTTACAGAACCTCTCCTGGACTACGTCACACGGAGAGGTAAAAATATATCTCATACTCAGGAAAGGGTTCTCTAGTATGGCAACTAGGGAGTGGCTTCATGGAGCATAGAACTCAGAGAGGTATTTCGGGGTTGTACTATAGCTTCATTTTTGAGGAAAACGTTTCAGTGCGTGTCAGGATGGCCGAGTGGTCTAAGACGTCAGATTTAAGCTCTCATTCTCGTATGAGGGCGTGGGTTCGAACCCCACTTCTGGCAACGAATTGCTTCATTTAATATCATACTTAGGAAAGGGTTCTCTAGTTTGGCAACTAGGGAGGGACTTTATGGAGCATAGAACTTTGAGAGGCATTTCGAGGTTGTACTATAGCTTCATTTTAAAGGAAAACGATTCAGAGCGTGTCAGGATGGCTGAGTGGTCTAAGACGTCAGATTTAAGCTCTGATCCTCGTATGAGGGCGTGGGTTCGAACCACACTTTTGACCACGAATCGTTTCATTTTAATAACATATATCTCCTAGTTAGGAAAGTGTTCTCTAGTATAGCAAATAGGGAGTGGCTTCATGGAACATAGAACTCTGAGAGGTATTTCGGGGTTGTACTATAGCTTCGTTTTTAAGGAAAACGTTTCAGTGCGTGTCAGGATGGCCAAGTGTTCTATGACGTCAGATTTAAGCTCTCATTCTCGTATGAGGGCGTGGGTTCGAACCCCACTTCTGACAACGAATTGTTTCATTTTAATAACAAATATATCATACTCAGGCAAGGGTTCTCTAGTTTGGTAACTAGGGAGTGGCTTCATGGAGCATAGAACTCTGAGAGGTATTTCGAGGTTGTACTACAGCTTCATTTTCAAGGAAAACGACTCAAAGTGTGTCAGGATGGCCGAGTGGTCTAAGACGTCAGATTTAAGCTCTGATCCTCGTATGAGGGCGTGGGTTCGAACCACACTTTTGACCACGAATTGTTTTATTTTAATAACATATATCTCCTAGTCAGGAAAGGGTTCTCTAGTATGGCAACTAGGGAGTGGCTTCATGGAGCATAGAATTCTTAGAGGTATTTCGGGGTTGTACTATAGCTTCATTTTCAAGGAAAACGTTTAAGAGCGTGTCAGGATGGCCAAGTGGTCTAAGGCGTCAGATTTAACCTCTGATCCTCGTATGAGGGCGTGGGTTCGAACCCCACTTCTGACAACGAATTGTTTCATTTTAATAACATATATATCATACTCAGGCAAGGGTTCTCTAGTTTGGCAACTAGGGAGGGACTTTAGGGAGCATAGAACTTTGAGAGGTATTTCGGGGTTGTACTATAGCTTCATTTTCAAGGAAAACGATTCAGAGCGTGTCAGGATGGCCGAGTGGTCTAAGGCGTCAGATTTAAGCTCTGATCCTCGTATGAGGGCGTGGGTTCGAACCCCCCTTCTGACAACGAATTGTTTTATTTTAATAACATATATATCATACTCAGGCAAGGGTTCTCCAGTTTGGCAACTAGGGAGGGACTTTAAGGAGCATCGAACTTTGAGAGGTATTTCGGGGTTGTACTATATTTTCATTTTCAAGGAAAACGAGACAGAGCGTGTCAGGATGGCCGAGTGGTCTAAGGCTTCAGATTTAAGCTCTGATCCCCGTATGAGGGCGTGGGTTCGAACCACACTTTTGACCACGAATTGTTTCATTTTAATAACATATATCTCCTAGTTAGGAAAGGGTTCTCTAGTATAGCAAATAGGGAGTGGCTTCATGGAACATAGAACTCTGAGAGGTATTTCGGGGTTGTACTATAGCTTCATTTTCAAGGAAAACGTTAAAGAGCGTGTCAGGATGGCCAAGTGGTCTAAGGCGTCAGATTTAAGCTCTGATACTCGTATGAGGGCGTGGGTTCGAACCCCACTTCTGACAACGAATTGTTTCATTTTAATAACATATATATCATACTCAGGCAAGGGTTCTCTAGTTTGGCAACTAGGGAGGGACTTCATGGAGCATAGAACTCAGAGAGGTATTTCGGGGTTGTACTATAGCTTCTATTTAAGGAAAACGTTTCAGTGCGTGTCAGGATGGCCGAGTGGTCTAAGACGTCAGATTTAAGCTCAAATCCTCGTATGAGGGCGTGGGTTCGAACCACACTTTTGACCACGAATTGTTTTATTTTAATAACATATATCTCCTAGTCAGGAAAGGGTTCTCTAGTATGGCAACTAGGGAGTGGCTTCATGGAGCATAGAACTCTGAGAGGTATTTCGGGGTTGTACTATAGCTTCGTTTTCAAGGAAAACGTTCAAGAGCGTGTCAGGATGGCCGATTGGTCTAAGGCGTCAGATTTAAGCTCTGATCCTCGTATGAGGGCGTGGGTTCGAACCCCACTTCTTACAACGAATTGTTTTATTTTAATAACATATATATCATACTCAGGCAAGGGTTCGCCAGTTTGGCAACTAGGGAGGGACTTTAAGGAGCATCGAACTTTGAGAGGTATTTCGGGGTTGTACTATATTTTCATTTTCAAGGAAAACGAGACAGAGCGTGTCAGGATGGCCGAGTGGTCTAAGGCGTCAGATTTAAGCTCTGATCCCCGTATGAGGGCGTGGGTTCGAACCACACTTTTGACCACGAATTGTTTCATTTTAATAACATATATCTCCTAGTCAGGAAAGGGTTCTCTAGTATGGCAACTAGGGAGTGGCTTCATGGAGCATAGAACTCTGAGAGGTATTTCGGGGTTGTACTATAGCTTCATTTTCAAGGAAAACGTTTCAGAGCGTGTCAGGATGGCCGAGTGGTCTAAGGTGTCAGATTTAAGCTCTGATCCTCGTATGAGGGCGTGGGTTCGAACCCCACTTCTGACAACGAATTGTTTCATTTTAATATCATACTCAGGAAAAGGTTCTCTAGTTTGGCAACTGCGGAGGGACTTTATGGAGCATAGAACTTTGAGAGGTATTTCGGGGTTGTACTATAGCTTCATTTTCAAGGAAAACGTTTCAGTGCGTGTCAGGATGGCCGAGTGGTCTAAGGCGTCAGATTTCAGCTCTGATCCTCGTATGAGGGCGTGGGTTCGAACCCCACTTCTGACAACCAATTGTTTCATTTTAATAACATACATATCATACTCAGGAAAGGGTTCTCTAGTATGGCAACTAGGGAGTGGCTTCATGGAGCATAGAACTATGAGAGGTATTTCGGGGTTGTACTATAGCTTCATTTTCAAGGAAAACGTTTCATTGCGTGTCAGGATGGCCGAGTGGTCTAAGGCGTCAGATTTAAGCTCTGATCCTCGTATGAGGGCGTGGGTTCGAACCCCACTTCTGACAACGAATTGTTTCATTTAATATCATACTTAGGGAAGGGTTCTCTAGTTTGGCAACTAGGGAGGGACTTTATGGAGCATAGAACTTTGAGAGGTATTTCGGGGTTGTACTATAGCTTCATTTTCATGGAAAACGATTCAGAGCGTGTCAGGATGGCCGAGTGGTCTAAGACGTCAGATTTAAGCTCTGATCCTCGTATGAGGGCGTGGGTTCGAACCTCACTTCTGACAACGAATTGTTTCATTTTAATAACATATATCTCCTAGTTAGGAAAGGGTTCTCTAGTATAGCAAATAGGGAGTGGCTTCATGGAACATAGAACTCTGAGAGGTATTTCGGGGTTGTACTATAGCTTTATTTTCAAGGAAAACGTTCCAGAGAGTGTCAGGATGGCCGAGTGGTCTAAGGTGTCAGATTTAAGCTCTGATCCTCGTATGAGGGCGTGGGTTCGAACCCCACTTCTGACAACGAATTGTTTCATTTTAATATCATACTCAGGAAAAGGTTCTCTAGTTTGGCAACTACGGAGGGACTTTATGGAGCATAGAACTCTGAGAGGTATTTCGGGGTTGTACTACAGCTTCATTTTCAAGATAAACGACTCAAAGTGTGTCAGGATGGCCGAGTGGTCTAAGGCGTCAGATTTAAGCTCTGATCCCCGTATGAGGGCGTGGGTTCGAACCACACTTCTGACAACGAGTTATTTCATTTTAATAAAATATATCTCATACTCAGGAAAGGGTTCTCTAGTATGGCAACTAGGGAGTGGCTTCATGGACCATAGAACTCAGAGAGGTATTTCGGGGTTGTACTATAGCTTCTATTTAAGGAAAACATTTCAGTGCGTGTCAGGATGGCCGAGTGGTCTAAGACGTCAGATTTAAGCTCTGATCCTCGTATGAGGGCGTGGGTTCGAACCACACTTTTGACCACGAATTGTTTTATTTTAATAACATATATATCCTAGTCAGGAAAGGGTTCTCTAGTATGGCAACTAGGGAGTGGCTTCATGGAGCATAGAACTCAGAGAGGTATTTCGGGGTTGTACTATAGCTTCATTTTCAAGGAAAACGTTTAAGAGCGTGTCAGGATGGCCGAGTGGTCTAAGACGTCAGATTTAAGCTCTGATCCCCGTATGAGGGCGTGGGTTCGAACCACACTTTTGACAACGAGTTATTTCATTTTAATAAAATATATCTCATACTCAGGAAAGGGTTCTCTAGTATGGCAGCTAGGGAGTGGCTTCTTGGAGCATAGAACTCAGAGAGGTATTTCGGGGTTGTACTATAGCTTCTATTTAAGGAAAACGTTTCAGTGCGTGTCATGATGGCCAAGTGTTCTACGACGTCAGATTTAAGCTCTCATTCTCGTATGAGGGCGTGGGTTCGAGCCCCACTTCTGACAACGAATTGTTTCATTTTAATATCATACTCAGGAAAGGGTTCTTTAGTTTGGCAACTAGGGAGTGGCTTTATGGAGCATAGAACTCTGAGAGGTATTTCGGGGTTGTACTACAGCTTCATTTTCAAGGTAAACGAATCAGAGCGTGTCAGGATGGGCGAGTGGTCTAAGGCGTCAGATTTAAGCTCTGATCCCCGTATGAGGGCGTGGGTTCGAACCAAACTTCTGACAACGAGTTATTTCATTTTAAAATAATATATCTCATACCCAGGAAAGGGTTCTCTAGTATGGCAACTAGGGAGTGGCTTCATGGAGCATAGAACTCTGAGAGGTATTTCGGGGTTGTACTATAGCTTCGTTTTTAAGGAAAACGTTTCAGTGCGTGTCAGGATGGCCGAGTGGTCTATGACGTCAGATTTAAGCTCTCATTCTCGTATGAGGGCGTGGGTTCGAACCCCACTTCTAACAACGAATTGCTTCATTTAATATCATACTTAGGAAAGGGTTCTCTAGTTTGGCAACTAGGGAGGGACTTTATGGAGCATAGAAATTTGAGAGGCATTTCGGGGTTGTACTATAGCTTCATTTTAAAGGAAAACGATTCAGAGCGTGTCAGGATGGCTGAGTGGTCTAAGACGTCAGATTTAAGCTCTGATCCTCGTATGAGGGCGTGGGTTCGAACCACACTTTTGACCACGAATTGTTTCATTTTAATAACATATATCTCCTAGTTAGGAAAGGGTTCTCTAGTATAGCAACTAGGGAGTGGCTTCATGGAACATAGAACTCTGAGAGGTATCTCGGGGTTGTACTATAGCTTCATTTTCAAGGAAAACGTTTAAGAGCGTGTCAGGATGGCCAAGTGGTCTAAGGCGTCAGATTTAAGCTCTGATCCTCGTATGAGGGCGTGGGTTCGAACCCCACTTCTGACAACGAATTGTTTCATTTTAATAACATATATATCATACTCAGGCAAGGGTTCTCTAGTTTGTCAACTAGGGAGGGACTTTAGGGAGCATAGAACTTTGAGAGGTATTTCGGGGTTGTACTATAGCTTCATTTTCAAGGAAAACGATTCAGAGCGTGTCAGGATGGCCGAGTGGTCTAAGGCGTCAGATTTAAGCTCTGATCCTCGTATGAGGGCGTGGGTTCGAACCCCCCTTCTGACAACGAATTGTTTTATTTTAATAACATATATATCATACTCAGGCAAGGGTTCTCCAGTTTGGCAACTAGGGAGGGACTTAAGGAGCATCGAACTTTGAGAGGTATTTCGGGGTTGTACTATATTTTCATTTTCAAGGAAAACGAGACAGAGCGTGTCAGGATGGCCGAGTGGTCTAAGGCTTCAGATTTAAGCTCTGATCCCCGTATGAGGGCGTGGGTTCGAACCACACTTTTGACCACGAATTGTTTCATTTTAATAACATATATCTCCTAGTTAGGAAAGGGTTCTCTAGTATAGCAAATAGGGAGTGGCTTCATGGAACATAGAACTCTGAGAGGTATTTCGGGGTTGTACTATAGCTTCATTTTCAAGGAAAACGTTTAAGAGCGTGTCAGGATGGCCAAGTGGTCTAAGGCGTCAGATTTAAGCTCTGATCCTCGTATGAGGGCGTGGGTTCGAACCCCACTTCTGACAACGAATTGTTTCATTTTAATAACATATATATCATACTCAGGCAAGGGTTCTCTAGTTTGGCAACTAGGGAGGGACTTCATGGAGCATAGAACTCAGAGAGGTATTTCGGGGTTGTACTATAGCTTCTATTTAAGGAAAACGTATCAGTGCGTGTCAGGATGGCCGAGTGGTCTAAGACGTCAGATTTAAGCTCAAATCCTCGTATGAGGGCGTGGGTTCGAACCACACTTTTGACCACGAATTGTTTTATTTTAATAACATATATCTCCTAGTCAGGAAAGGGTTCTCTAGTATGGCAACTAGGGAGTGGCTTCATGGAGCATAGAACTCTGAGAGGTATTTCGGGGTTGTACTATAGCTTCGTTTTCAAGGAAAACGTTCAAGAGCGTGTCAGGATGGCCGATTGGTCTAAGGCGTCAGATTTAAGCTCTGATCCTCGTATGAGGGCGTGGGTTCGAACCCCACTTCTTACAACGAATTGTTTTATTTTAATAACATATATATCATACTCAGGCAAGGGTTCTCCAGTTTGGCAACTAGGGAGGGACTTTAAGGAGCATCGAACTTTGAGAGGTATTTCGGGGTTGTACTATATTTTCATTTTCAAGGAAAACGAGACAGAGCGTGTCAGGATGGCCGAGTGGTCTAAGGCGTCAGATTTAAGCTCTGATCCCCGTATGAGGGCGTGGGTTCGAACCACACTTTTGACCACGAATTGTTTCATTTTAATAACATATATCTCCTAGTCAGGAAAGGGTTCTCTAGTATGGCAACTAGGGAGTGGCTTCATGGAGCATAGAACTCTGAGAGGTATTTCGGGGTTGTACTATAGCTTCATTTTCAAGGAAAACGTTTCAGAGCGTGTCAGGATGGCCGAGTGGTCTAAGGTGTCAGATTTAAGCTCTGATCCTCGTATTAGGGCGTGGGTTCGAACCCCACTTCTGACAACGAATTGTTTCATTTTAATATCATACTCAGGAAAAGGTTCTCTAGTTTGGCAACTGCGGAGGGACTTTATGGAGCATAGAACTTTGAGAGGTATTTCGGGGTTGTACTATAGCTTGATTTTCAAGGAAAACGTTTCAGTGCGTGTCAGGATGGCCGAGTGGTCTAAGGCGTCAGATTTCAGCTCTGATCCTCGTATGAGGGCGTGGGTTCGAACCCCACTTCTGACAACCAATTGTTTCATTTTAATAACATACATATCATACTCAGGAAAGGGTTCTCTAGTATGGCAACTAGGGAGTGGCTTCATGGAGCATAGAACTATGAGAGGTATTTCGGGGTTGTACTATAGCTTCATTTTCAAGGAAAACGTTTCATTGCGTGTCAGGATGGCCGAGTGGTCTAAGGCGTTAGATTTAAGCTCTGATCCTCGTATGAGGGCGTGGGTTCGAACCCCACTTCTGACAACGAATTGTTTCATTTAATATCATACTTAGGGAAGGGTTCTCTAGTTTGGCAACTAGGGAGGGACTTTATGGAGCATAGAACTTTGAGAGGTATTTCGGGGTTGTACTATAGCTTCATTTTCAAGGAAAACGTTTCAGTGCGTGTCAGGATGGCCGAGTGGTCTAAGGCGTCAGATTTCAGCTCTGATCCTCGTATGAGGGCGTGGGTTCGAACCTCACTTCTGACAACGAATTGTTTCATTTTAATAACATATATCTCCTAGTTAGGAAAGGGTTCTCTAGTATAGCAAATAGGGAGTGGCTTCATGGAACATAGAACTCTGAGAGGTATTTCGGGGTTGTACTATAGCTTTATTTTCAAGGAAAACGTTCCAGAGAGTGTCAGGATGGCCGAGTGGTCTAAGGTGTCAGATTTAAGCTCTGATCCTCGTATGAGGGCGTGGGTTCGAACCCCACTTCTGACAACGAAGTGTTTCATTTTAATATCATACTCAGGAAAAGGTTCTCTAGTTTGGCAACTACGGAGGGACTTTATGGAGCATAGAACTCTGAGAGGTATTTCGGGGTTGTACTACAGCTTCATTTTCAAGGAAAACGACTCAAAGTGTGTCAGGATGGCCGCGTGGTCTAAGGCGTCAGATTTAAGCTCTGATCCCCGTATGAGGGCGTGGGTTCGAACCACACTTCTGACAACGAGTTATTTCATTTTAATAAAATATATCTCATACTCAGGAAAGGGTTCTCTAGTATGGCAACTAGGGAGTGGCTTCATGGAGCATAGAACTCAGAGAGGTATTTCGGGGTTGTACTATAGCTTCTATTTAAGGAAAACATTTCAGTGCGTGTCAGGATGGCCGAGTGGTCTAAGACGTCAGATTTAAGCTCTGATCCTCGTATGAGGGCGTGGGTTCGAACCACACTTTTGACCACGAATTGTTTTATTTTAATAACATATATATCCTAGTCAGGAAAGGGTTCTCTAGTATGGCAACTAGGGAGTGGCTTCATGGAGCATAGAACTCAGAGAGGTATTTCGGGGTTGTACTATAGCTTCATTTTCAAGGAAAACGTTTAAGAGCGTGTCAGGATGGCCGAGTGGTCTAAGACGTCAGATTTAAGCTCTGATCCCCGTATGAGGGCGTGGGTTCGAACCACACTTTTGACAACGAGTTATTTCATTTTAATAAAATATATCTCATACTCAGGAAAGGGTTCTCTAGTATGGCAACTAGGGAGTGGCTTCTTGGAGCATAGAACTCAGAGAGGTATTTCGGGGTTGTACTATAGCTTCTATTTAAGGAAAACGTTTCAGTGCGTGTCATGATGGCCAAGTGTTCTATGACGTCAGATTTAAGCTCTCATTCTCGTATGAGGGCGTGGGTTCGAGCCCCACTTCTGACAACGAATTGTTTCATTTTAATATCATACTCAGGAAAGGGTTCTTTAGTTTGGCAACTAGGGAGTGGCTTTATGGAGCATAGAACTCTGAGAGGTATTTCGGGGTTGTACTACAGCTTCATTTTCAAGGTAAACGAATCAGAGCGTGTCAGGATGGGCGAGTGGTCTAAGGCGTCAGATTTAAGCTCTGATCCCCGTATGAGGGCGTGGGTTCGAACCAAACTTCTGACAACGAGTTATTTCATTTTAAAATAATATATCTCATACTCAGGAAAGGGTTCTCTAGTATGGCAACTAGGGAGTGGCTTCATGGAGCATAGAACTCTGAGAGGTATTTCGGGGTTGTACTATAGCTTCGTTTTTAAGGAAAACGTTTCAGTGCGTGTCAGGATGGCCGAGTGGTCTATGACGTCAGATTTAAGCTCTCATTCTCGTATGAGGGCGTGGGTTCGAACCCCACTTCTAACAACGAATTGCTTCATTTAATATCATACTTAGGAAAGGGTTCTCTAGTTTGGCAACTAGGGAGGGACTTTATGGAGCATAGAACTTTGAGAGGCATTTCGGGGTTGTACTATAGCTTCATTTTAAAGGAAAACGATTCAGAGCGTGTCAGGATGGCTGAGTGGTCTAAGACGTCAGATTTAAGCTCTGATCCTCGTATGAGGGCGTGGGTTCGAACCACACTTTTGACCACGAATTGTTTCATTTTAATAACATATATCTCCTAGTTAGGAAAGGGTTCTCTAGTATAGCAAATAGGGAGTGGCTTCATGGAACATAGAACTCTGAGAGGTATTTCGGGGTTGTACTATAGCTTTATTTTCAAGGAAAACGTTCCAGAGAGTGTCAGGATGGCCGAGTGGTCTAAGGTGTCAGATTTAAGCTCTGATCCTCGTATGAGGGCGTGGGTTCGAACCCCACTTCTGACAACGAATTGTTTCATTTTAATATCATACTCAGGAAAAGGTTCTCTAGTTTGGCAACTACGGAGGGACTTTATGGAGCATAGAACTTTGAGAGGTATTTCGGGGTTGTACTATAGCTTAATTTTCAAGGAAAACGATTCAGAGCGTGTCAGGATGGCCAAGTGGTCTAAGGCGTCAGATTTAAGCCCTGATCCCCGTATGAGGGCGTGAGTTCGAACCACACTTCTGACAACGAGTTATTTCATTTTAATAAAATATATATCATACTCAGGAAAGGGTTCTCTAGTATGGCAACTAGGGAGTGGCTTCATGGAGCATAGAACTCTGAGAGGTATTTCGGGGTTGTACTATAGCTTCACTTTCAAGGAAAACGTTTCAGTGCGTGTCAGGATGGCCGAGTGGTCTAAGGCGTCAGATTTAAGCTCTGATCCCCGTATAAGGGCGTGGGTTCGAACCACACTTGTGACAACGAATTGTTTCATTTTAATAACATACATATCATACTCAGGAAAGGGTTCTCTAGTTTGGCAATTAGGGAGTGGCTTTATGGAGCATAGAACTCTGAGAGGTATTTTGGGGTTGTACTATAGCTTCATTTTTAAGGAAAGCGTTTCAGTGCGTGTCAGGATGGCCGAGTGGTCTAAGACGTCAGATTTAAGCTCTGATCCTCCTATGAGAGCGTGGGTTCGAACCACACTTTTGACCACGAATTGTTTTATTTTAATAACATAGATCTCATACTCAGGAAAGGGTTCTCTAGTATGGCAACTAGGGAGTGGCTTCATGGAGCATAGAACTCAGAGAGGTATTTCGGGGTTGTACTATAGCCTCATTTTCAAGGAAAACGTTTCAATGCGTGTCAGGATGGCCGAGTGGTCTAAGACGTCAGATTTAAGCTCTGATCCTCGTATGAGGGCGTGGGTTCGAAGCACACTTTTGACCACGAATTGTTTTATTTTAATAACATATATCTCCTAGTCAGGAAAGGGTTCTCTAGTATGGCAACTAGGGAGTGGCTTCATGGAGCATAGAACTCTGAGAGGTATTTCGGGGTTGTACTATAGCTTCGTTTTCAAGGAAAACGTTCCAGAGAGTGTCAGGATGGCCGAGTGGTCTAAGGTGTCAGATTTAAGTTCTGATCCTCGTATGAGGGCGTGGGTTCGAACCCCACTTCTGACAACGAATTGTTTCATTTTAATATCATGCTCAGGAAAAGGTTCTCTAGTTTGGCAACTACGGAGGGACTTTATGGAGCATAGAACTTTGAGAGGTATTTCGGGGTTGTTTTATAGCTTCATTTTCAAGGAAAACTATTCAGAGCGTGTCAGGATGGCCAAGTGGTCTAAGGCGTCAGATTTAAGCCCTGATCCCCGTATGAGGGCGTGGGTTCGAACCACACTTCTGACAACGAGTTATTTCATTTTAATAAAATATATCTCATACTCAGGAAAGGGTTCTCTAGTATGGCAACTAGGGAGTGGCTTCATGGAGCATATAACTCAGAGAGGTATTTCGGGGTTGTTTTATAGCTTCATTTTTGAGGAAAACGTTTCAGTGCGTGTCAGGATGGCCGAGTGGTCTAAGACGTCAGATTTAAGCTGTCATTCTCGTATGAGGGCGTGGGTTCGAACCCCACTTCTGGCAACGAATTGCTTCATTTAATATCATACTTAGGAAAGGGTTCTCTAGTTTGGCAACTAGGGAGGGACTTTATGGAGCATAGAACTTTGAGAGGCATTTCGGGGTTGTACTATAGCTTCATTTTAAAGTAAAACGATTCAGAGCGTGTCAGGATGGCTGAGTGGTCTAAGACGTCAGATTTAAGCTCTGATCCTCGTATGAGGGCGTGGGTTCGAACCACACTTTTGACCACGAATCGTTTCATTTTAATAACATATATCTCCTAGTTAGGAAAGGGTTCTCTAGTATAGCAAATAGGGAGTGGCTTCATGGAACATAGAACTCTGAGAGGTATTTCGGGGTTGTACTATAGCTTCGTTTTTAAGGAAAACGTTTCAGTGCGTGTCAGGATGGCCAAGTGTTCTATGACGTCAGATTTAAGCTCTCATTCTCGTATGAGGGCGTGGGTTCGAACCCCACTTCTGACAACGAATTGTTTCATTTTAATAACAAATATATCATACTCAGGCAAGGGTTCTCTAGTTTGGTAACTAGGGAGTGGCTTCATGGAGCATAGAACTCTGAGAGGTATTTCGAGGTTGTACTACAGCTTCATTTTCAAGGAAAACGGCTCAAAGTGTGTCAGGATGGCCGAGTGGTCTAAGACGTCAGATTTAAGCTCTGATCCTCGTATGAGGGCGTGGGTTCGAACCACACTTTTGACCACGAATTGTTTTATTTTAATAACATATATCTCCTAGTCAGGAAAGGGTTCTCTAGTATGGCAACTAGGGAGTGGCTTCATGGAGCATAGAATTCTGAGAGGTATTTCGGGGTTGTACTATAGCTTCATTTTCAAGGAAAACGTTTAAGAGCGTGTCAGGATGGCTAAGTGGTCTAAGGCGTCAGATTTAAGCTCTGATCCTCGTATGAGGGCGTGGGTTCGAACCCCACTTCTGACAACGAATTGTTTCATTTTAATAACATATATATCATACTCAGGCAAGGGTTCTCTAGTTTGGCAACTAGGGAGGGACTTTAGGGAGCATAGAACTTTGAGAGGTATTTCGGGGTTGTACTATAGCTTCATTTTCAAGGAAAACGATTCAGAGCGTGTCAGGATGGCCGAGTGGTCTAAGGCGTCAGATTTAAGCTCTGATCCTCGTATGAGGGCGTGGGTTCGAACCCCCCTTCTGACAACGAATTGTTTTATTTTAATAACATATATATCATACTCAGGCAAGGGTTCTCCAGTTTGGCAACTAGGGAGGGACTTTAAGGAGCATCGAACTTTGAGAGGTATTTCGGGGTTGTACTATATTTTCATTTTCAAGGAAAACGAGACAGAGCGTGTCAGGATGGCCGAGTGGTCTAAGGCTTCAGATTTAAGCTCTGATCCCCGTATGAGGGCGTGGGTTCGAACCACACTTTTGACCACGAATTGTTTCATTTTAATAACATATATCTCCTAGTTAGGAAAGGGTTCTCTAGTATAGCAAATAGGGAGTGGCTTCATGGAACATAGAACTCTGAGAGGTATTTCGGGGTTGTACTATAGCTTCATTTTCAAGGAAAACGTTTAAGAGCGTGTCAGGATGGCCAAGTGGTCTAAGGCGTCAGATTTAAGCTCTGATCCTCGTATGAGGGCGTGGGTTCGAACCCCACTTCTGACAACGAATTGTTTCATTTTAATAACATATATATCATACTCAGGCAAGGGTTCTCTAGTTTGGCAACTAGGGAGGGACTTCATGGAGCATAGAACTCAGAGAGGTATTTCGGGGTTGTACTATAGCTTCTATTTAAGGAAAACGTTTCAGTGCGTGTCAGGATGGCCGAGTGGTCTAAGACGTCAGATTTAAGCTCAAATCCTCGTATGAGGGCGTGGGTTCGAACCACACTTTTGACCACGAATTGTTTTATTTTAATAACATATATCTCCTAGTCAGGAAAGGGTTCTCTAGTATGGCAACTAGGGAGTGGCTTCATGGAGCATAGAACTCTGAGAGGTATTTCGGGGTTGTACTATAGCTTCGTTTTAAAGGAAAACGTTCAAGAGCGTGTCAGGATGGCCGATTGGTCTAAGGCGTCAGATTTAAGCTCTGATCCTCGTATGAGGGCGTGGGTTCGAACCCCACTTCTTACAACGAATCGTTTTATTTTAATAACATATATATCATACTCAGGCAAGGGTTCTCCAGTTTGGCAACTAGGGAGGGACTTTAAGGAGCATCGAACTTTGAGAGGTATTTCGGGGTTGTACTATATTTTCATTTTCAAGGAAAACGAGACAGAGCGTGTCAGGATGGCCGAGTGGTCTAAGGCTTCAGATTTAAGCTCTGATCCCCGTATGAGGGCGTGGGTTCGAACCACACTTTTGACCACGAATTGTTTCATTTTAATAACATATATCTCCTAGTTAGGAAAGGGTTCTCTAGTATAGCAAATAGGGAGTGGCTTCATGGAACATAGAACTCTGAGAGGTATTTCGGGGTTGTACTATAGCTTCATTTTCAAGGAAAACGTTTAAGAGCGTGTCAGGATGGCCAAGTGGTCTAAGGCGTCAGATTTAAGCTCTGATCCTCGTATGAGGGCGTGGGTTCGAACCCCACTTCTGACAACGAATTGTTTCATTTTAATAACATATATATCATACTCAGGCAAGGGTTCTCTAGTTTGGCAACTAGGGAGGGACTTCATGGAGCATAGAACTCAGAGAGGTATTTCGGGGTTGTACTATAGTTTCTATTTAAGGAAAACGTTTCAGTGCGTGTCAGGATGGCCGAGTGGTCTAAGACGTCAGATTTAAGCTCAAATCCTCGTATGAGGGCGTGGGTTCGAACCACACTTTTGACCACGAATTGTTTTATTTTAATAACATATATCTCCTAGTCAGGAAAGGGTTCTCTAGTATGGCAACTAGGGAGTGGCTTCATGGAGCATAGAACTCTGAGAGGTATTTCGGGGTTGTACTATAGCTTCGTTTTCAAGGAAAACGTTCAAGAGCGTGTCAGGATGGCCGATTGGTCTAAGGCGTCAGATTTAAGCTCTGATCCTCGTATGAGGGCGTGGGTTCGAACCCCACTTCCTACAACGAATTGTTTTATTTTAATAACATATATATCATACTCAGGCAAGGGTTCTCCAGTTTGGCAACTAGGGAGGGACTTTAAGGAGCATCGAACTTTGAGAGGTATTTCGGGGTTGTACTATATTTTCATTTTCAAGGAAAACGAGACAGAGCGTGTCAGGATGGCCGAGTGGTCTAAGGCGTCAGATTTAAGCTCTGATCCCCGTATGAGGGCGTGGGTTCGAACCACACTTTTGACCACGAATTGTTTCATTTTAATAACATATATCTCCTAGTCAGGAAAGGGTTCTCTAGTATGGCAACTAGGGAGTGGCTTCATGGAGCATAGAACTCTGAGAGGTATTTCGGGGTTGTACTATAGCTTCATTTTCAAGGAAAACGTTTCAGAGCGTGTCAGGATGGCCGAGTGGTCTAAGGTGTCAGATTTAAGCTCTGATCCTCGTATGAGGGCGTGGGTTCGAACCCCACTTCTGACAACGAATTGTTTCATTTAAATATCATACTCAGGAAAAGGTTCTCTAGTTTGGCAACTGCGGAGGGACTTTATGGAGCATAGAACTTTGAGAGGTATTTCGGGGTTGTACTATAGCTTCATTTTCAAGGAAAACGTTTCAGTGCGTGTCAGGATGGCCGAGTGGTCTAAGGCGTCAGATTTCAGCTCTGATCCTCGTATGAGGGCGTGGGTTCGAACCCCACTTCTGACAACCAATTGTTTCATTTTAATAACATACATATCATACTCAGGAAAGGGTTCTCTAGTATGGCAACTAGGGAGTGGCTTCATGGAGCATAGAACTATGAGAGGTATTTCGGGGTTGTACTATAGCTTCATTTTCAAGGAAAACGTTTCATTGCGTGTCAGGATGGCCGAGTGGTCTAAGGCGTCAGATTTAAGCTCTGATCCTCGTATGAGGGCGTGGGTTCGAACCCCACTTCTGACAACGAATTGTTTCATTTTAATAACATATATCTCCTAGTTAGGAAAGGGTTCTCTAGTATAGCAAATAGGGAGTGGCTTCATGGAACATAGAACTCTGAGAGGTATTTCGGGGTTGTACTATAGCTTTATTTTCAAGGAAAACGTTCCAGAGAGTGTCAGGATGGCCGAGTGGTCTAAGGCGTCAGATTTAAGCTCTGATCCCCGTATGAGGGCGTGGGTTCGAACCACACTTCTGACAACGAGTTATTTCATTTTAATAAAATATATCTCATACTCAGGAAAGGGTTCTCTAGTATGGCAACTAGGGAGTGGCTTCATGGAGCATAGAACTCAGAGAGGTATTTCGGGGTTGTACTATAGCTTCTATTTAAGGAAAACATTTCAGTGCGTGTCAGGATGGCCGAGTGGTCTAAGACGTCAGATTTAAGCTCTGATCCTCGTATGAGGGCGTGGGTTCGAACCACACTTTTGACAACGAGTTATTTCATTTTAATAAAATATATCTCATACTCAGGAAAGGGTTCTCTAGTATGGCAACTAGGGAGTGGCTTCTTGGAGCATAGAACTCAGAGAGGTATTTCGGGGTTGTACTATAGCTTCTATTTAAGGAAAACGTTTCAGTGCGTGTCATGATGGCCAAGTGTTCTATGACGTCAGATTTAAGCTCTCATTCTCGTATGAGGGCGTGGGTTCGAGCCCCACTTCTGACAACGAATTGTTTCATTTTAATATCATACTCAGGAAAGGGTTCTCTAGTTTGGCAACTAGGGAGTGGCTTTATGGAGCATAGAACTCTGAGAGGTATTTCGGGGTTGTACTATAGCTTCATTTTCAAGGAAAACGTTTCAGAGCGTGTCAGGATGGCCGAGTGGTCTAAGGTGTCAGATTTAAGCTCTGATCCTCGTATGAGGGCGTGGGTTCGAACCCCACTTCTGACAACGAATTGTTTCATTTAAATATCATACTCAGGAAAAGGTTCTCTAGTTTGGCAACTGCGGAGGGACTTTATGGAGCATAGAACTTTGAGAGGTATTTCGGGGTTGTACTACAGCTTCATTTTCAAGGTAAACGAATCAGAGCGTGTCAGGATGGGCGAGTGGTCTAAGGCGTCAGATTTAAGCTCTGATCCCCGTATGAGGGCGTGGGTTCGAACCAAACTTCTGACAACGAGTTATTTCATTTTAAAATAATATATCTCATACTCAGGAAAGGGTTCTCTAGTATGGCAACTAGGGAGTGGCTTCATGGAGCATAGAACTCTGAGAGGTATTTCGGGGTTGTACTATAGCTTCATTTTCAAGGAAAACGATTCAGAGCGTGTCAGGATGGCCAAGTGGTCTAAGGCGTCAGATTTAAGCCCTGATCCCCGTATGAGGGCGTGAGTTCGAACCACACTTCTGACAACGAGTTATTTCATTTTAATAAAATATATATCATACTCAGGAAAGGGTTCTCTAGTATGGCAACTAGGGAGTGGCTTCATGGAGCATAGAACTCTGAGAGGTATTTCGGGGTTGTACTATAGCTTCATTTTTAAGGAAAACGTTTCAGTGCGTGTCAGGATGGCCGAGTGGTCTAAGACGTCAGATTTAAGCTCTGATCCTCCTATGAGAGCGTGGGTTCGAACCACACTTTTGACCACGAATTGTTTTATTTTAATAACATAGATCTCATACTCAGGAAAGGGTTCTCTAGTATGGCAACTAGGGAGTGGCTTCATGGAGCATAGAACTCAGAGAGGTATTTCGGGGTTGTACTATAGCCTCATTTTCAAGGAAAACGTTTCAATGCGTGTCAGGATGGCCGAGTGGTCTAAGACGTCAGATTTAAGCTCTGATCCTCGTATGAGGGCGTGGGTTCGAAGCACACTTTTGACCACGAATTGTTTTATTTTAATAACATATATCTCCTAGTCAGGAAAGGGTTCTCTAGTATGGCAACTAGGGAGTGGCTTCATGGAGCATAGAACTCTGAGAGGTATTTCGGGGTTGTACTATAGCTTCGTTTTTAAGGAAAACGTTTCAGTGCGTGTCAGGATGGCCGAGTGGTCTATGACGTCAGATTTAAGCTCTCATTCTCGTATGAGGGCGTGGGTTCGAACCCCACTTCTAACAACGAATTGCTTCATTTAATATCATACTTAGGAAAGGGTTCTCTAGTTTGGCAACTAGGGAGGGACTTTATGGAGCATAGAACTTTGAGAGGCATTTCGGGGTTGTACTATAGCTTCATTTTAAAGGAAAACGATTCAGAGCTTGTCAGGATGGCTGAGTGGTCTAAGACGTCAGATTTAAGCTCTGATCCTCGTATGAGGGCGTGGGTTCGAACCACACTTTTGACCACGAATTGTTTCATTTTAATAACATATATCTCCTAGTTAGGAAAGGGTTCTCTAGTATAGCAAATAGGGAGTGGGTTCATGGAACATAGAACTCTGAGAGGTATTTCGGGGTTGTACTATAGCTTTATTTTCAAGGAAAACGTTCCAGAGAGTGTCAGGATGGCCGAGTGGTCTAAGGTGTCAGATTTAAGCTCTGATCCTCGTATGAGGGCGTGGGTTCGAACCCCACTTCTGACAACGAATTGTTTCATTTTAATATCATACTCAGGAAAAGGTTCTCTAGTTTGGCAACTACGGAGGGACTTTATGGAGCATAGAACTTTGAGAGGTATTTCGGGGTTGTACTATAGCTTCATTTTCAAGGAAAACGATTCAGAGCGTGTCAGGATGGCCAAGTGGTCTAAGGCGTCAGATTTAAGCCCTGATCCCCGTATGAGGGCGTGAGTTCGAACCACACTTCTGACAACGAGTTATTTCATTTTAATAAAATATATATCATACTCAGGAAAGGGTTCTCTAGTATGGCAACTAGGGAGTGGCTTCATGGAGCATAGAACTCTGAGAGGTATTTCGGGGTTGTACTATAGCTTCACTTTCAAGGAAAACGTTTCAGTGCGTGTCAGGATGGCCGAGTGGTCTAAGGCGTCAGATTTAAGCTCTGATCCCCGTATAAGGGCGTGGGTTCGAACCACACTTGTGACAACGAATTGTTTCATTTTAATAACATACATATCATACTCAGGAAAGGGTTCTCTAGTTTGGCAATTAGGGAGTGGCTTTATGGAGCATAGAACTTTGAGAGGTATTTCGGGGTTGTACTATAGCTTCATTTTAAAGGAAAACGTTTCAGTGCGTGTCAGGATGGCCAAGTGGTCTAAGGCGTCAGATTTAAGCTCTGATCCTCGTATGAGGGCGTGTGTTCGAACCCCACTTTTGACCACGAATTGTTTTATTTTAATAACATAGATCTCATACTCAGGAAAGGGTTCTCTAGTATGGCAACTAGGGAGTGGCTTCATGGAGCGTAGAACTCAGAGAGGTATTTCGGGGTTGTACTATAGCTTCCTTTTCAAGGAAAACGTTTAAGAGCGTGTCAGGATGGCCAAGTGGTCTAAGGCGTCAGATTTAAGCTCTGATCCTCGTATGAGGGCGTGGGTTCGAACCCCACTTCTGACAACGATTTGTTTCATTTTAATATCATACTCAGGAAAGGGTTCTCTAGTTTGGCAACTAGGGAGGGACTTTAGGGAGCATCGAACTTTGAGAGGTATTTCGGGGTTGTACTATAGCTTCATTTTCAAGGAAAACGTTTAAGAGCGTGTCAGGTTGGCCAAGTGTCCTAAGGCGTCAGATTTAAGCTCTGATCCTCGTATGAGGGCGTGGGTTCGAACCCCACTTCTGACAACGAATTGTTTCATTTTAATAACATATATATCATAGTCAGGCAAGGGTTCTCTAGTTTGGCAACTAGGGAGTGGCTTTATGGAGCATAGAACTCTGAGAGGTATTTCGGGGTTGTACTACAGCTTCATTTTCAAGGAAAACGACTCAAAGCGTGTCAGGATGGCCGAGTGGTCTTAGGCGTCAGATTGAAGCTCTGATCCCCATATGAGGGCGTGGGTTCGAACCACACTTCTGACAACGAGTTATTTCGTTTTAGTAAAATATATCTCATACTCAGGAAAGGGTTCTCTAGTATGGCAACTAGGGAGTGGCTTCATGGAGCATAGAACTCAGAGAGGTATTTCGGGGTTGTACTATAGCTTCATTTTTAAGGAAAACGTTTCAGTGCGTGTCAGGATGGCCGAGTGGTCTATGTAGTCAGATTTAAGCTCTGATCCTCGTATGAGGGCGTGGGTTCGAACCTCACTTTTGACCACGGATTGTTTTATTTTAATAACATATATCTCCTAGTCAGGAAAGGGTTCTCCAGTTTGGCAACTAGGGAGGGACTTTATGGAGCATCGAACTTTGAGAGGTATTTCGGGGTTGTACTATAGCTTCATTTTCAAGGAAAACGAGACCGAGCGTGTCAGGATGGCCGAGTGGTCTTAGGCGTCAGATTGAAGCTCTGATCCCCATATGAGGGCGTGGGTTCGAACCACACTTCTGACAACGAGTTATTTCGTTTTAGTAAAATATATCTCATACTCAGGAAAGGGTTCTCTAGTATGGCAACTAGGGAGTGGCTTCATGGAGCATAGAACTCAGAGAGGTATTTCGGGGTTGTACTATAGCTTCATTTTTAAGGAAAACGTTTCAGTGCGTGTCAGGATGGCCGAGTGGTCTAAGGCGTCAGATTTAAGCTCTGTTCCCCGTATGAGGGCGTGGGTTCGAACCACACTTTTGACCACGAATTGTTTCATTTTAATAACATATATATCATACCCAGGCAAGGGTTCTCTAGTTTGGCAACTAGGGAGTGGCTTTATGGAGCATAGAACTCTGAGAGGTATTTCGGGGTTGTTCTACAGCTTCATTTTCAAGAAAAACGACTCAAAGCGTGTCAGGATGGCCGAGTGGTCTAAGGCGTCAGATTTAAGCTCTGATCCCCGTATGAGGGCGTAGGTTCGAACCAAACTTCTGACAACGAGTTATTTCATTTTAAAACAATATATCTCATACTCAGGAAAGGGTTCTCTAGTATGGCAACTAGGGAGTGGCTTCATGGAGCATAGAACTCTGAGAGGTATTTCGGGGTTGTTCTACAGCTTCATTTTCAAGGAAAACGACTCAAAGCGTGTCAGGATGGCCGAGTGGTCTTAGGCGTCAGATTTAAGCTCTGATCCCCGTATGAGGGCGTAGGTTCGAACCAAACTTCTGACAACGAGTAATTTCATTTTAGTAAAATATATCTCATACTCAGGAAAGGGTTCTCTAGTATGGCAACTAGGGAGTGGCTTCATGGAGCATAGAACTCTGAGAGGTATTTCGGGGTTGTACTATAGCTTCGTTTTTAAGGAAAACGTTTCAGTGCGTGTCAGGATGGCCGAGTGGTCTATGACGTCAGATTTAAGCTCTCATTCTCGTATGAGTGCGTGGGTTCGAACCCCACTTCTGACCACGAATTGATTTTACCTCTCCGAGTGACGTATGTCACGGAGAGGTTCTGTAACGATCGTGTGTGTCTGTCTGTGTGTGTGTCTGTGTGTGTGCGTCTGCATACGATTGACAAGTGGGGATTCTGACAATCTTTTCACCCACATAGTGGGGACCCGACTTACATGTGG
Source organism: Phalangium opilio (assembly GCF_054372755.1). Classification (NCBI taxonomy): domain Eukaryota; kingdom Metazoa; phylum Arthropoda; class Arachnida; order Opiliones; family Phalangiidae; genus Phalangium; species Phalangium opilio. The sequence goes on along the minus strand of NW_028324185.1, from coordinate 11,516,233 downwards.
GGACATTTTAAAGTCCTCACATGTAAGTAATTAGATAAATGATATAATTAGACTAATTAGAGCCCAAATTAATTTTTTAAAAAAAGTCCCCTCTTGTAAGGTACTTGGTCTTTTCACATTACAAGTGGGGACCATGGAAATTAACACATATCCGAGAGATGTCGCCAGAGGTTTTCACACACCCGGGTACCCAGTTGTACGAAATGAGGACCATATGGTCTCTTCGGCGTACATGTGGGGGCTCAAAAATGGGTTTTCATTACAATAAGCACAGATAGATGTCGCTACTTTAGAAATAGAAAATATACATTATTCAGCTATAACAATATAAAATCTTGTATCTCACAGACCGAACGGTGATTTTTTCATAATTTAATTACACTTGACGTACGAAAACTACTTTTCCTAATTCTTTAGGCGTCATTAAATTAACTTCGTTTAAAACATTAACTCGATTTAAAAAACTGTATGTCCCCAGATGTACATTAAAAAGATGGCCAAGTTCCCCACATTTTAAAATGGGACCAACGTTACATATAATGTAAATTTCATCATAATTATCAATATTTTCATTAAAAAAAGTGAATTAAAATGAATTTTGAAAACATGTATTTTAACGACCCCACTTGTCCGTTGAAATGACAGCGAAGGTCCCCACTTGTAAAATTTTCGAGTTTAAAAAAATATCTTCAAATATTTGAAGGAACCGTAAAGATCCTATTTCTAAAATTTCATCATAATAATCTATGTTTTAATTACAAAAGTGTAATATACATGTAATTAGAAAATGTGTGTATAAAAGACCCCACTTGTCTGTTGAAATGACAGCCAAGGTCCCCACTTGTAAATTTATCAAGTGTGAAAAATTATCTTGAAATGCTTGATGGAACCATATAGGCTTTGACACTAATTCAAAATCTAAAAATTTATACACAAATGTCCCCAGATATAAGGTAGGAAGACGGTTTAGGTCCCCACTTGTAAACCTGAAATTAGCTCAAAACTTAAGTGTTAAGCTAGAAATAGGACTGATTACATAAATTTCATTCTGATAATCAATATTTTAACTATAAAATTATAATATACATGAAATTTGAAAATGTGTGTTTAAAAGACCCCACTTGTCAGTTGAAATGACAGCCAAGGTCCCCACTTGTAAATTTATCAAGTGTGAAAAATGAAATTGAAATACTTGATGGAACCATATAGGCTTTGACACTAATTCAAAATCTAATAATTTATACACAAATGTCCCCAGATATAAGGTAGGAAGACGGTTTAGGTCCCCACTTGTAAACCTGAAATTAGCTCAAAACTTAAGTGTTAAGCTAGAAATAGGACTGATTACTTAAATTTCATTCTGATAATCAATATTTTAACTATGAAATTATAATATACATGAAATTAGATAAATTGTGTTTAATAGACCCCACTTGTCAGTTGAAATACCTAAAACAATCGTATAGGGTTTGACACAAATTCAAAATCTAAGCGTTTGTTAAGAATTCTCCCCAAATATATGGGGAGGAACTCATAGATTTCATCTGCTTGGAATCTTAAACAGCCGTGTTCCGGGTCTTTCTGCGTCAATTAATGGGGGCAGGTGTAGAAGTCGACACTCGTGACGTCATGCATAATGAATATTGACATTAACCTGATATTGACATAGTTAGAATCCTGCTCTGAGATTCCCGTGACCTATTAGCACCGAACCCTAATGTAAACAAATTCACTTTGCGTTTGCTGAACGAGTAAACCTTGGGTTTGATATAATTTTTAAGTTTTAATTTATGGAGTTTAAGTTGAGGTTCGTCTTAAGTCAATGCCTAACTTTTTCTTTAAGCTCCATTTTCACCATTCTTAATATTTTTATTTTTTTGTTTTAATGGCTAAACATTTGTTGATAACAGAAGAAGTTTTTTGTGTAAGAGTATGAGTTATTAAGCCTTTGCGAGAGGAGGATTTATTTTGTTGTTTGATAGATTAGATTCATTTTTCCTGTGGTTTTATTGATTTGAATGGCGAGGAAGGTTTTTTGTAATTAAAGTTTTAAACCGTTCGATGGCAACTTATTATGATTATTCGATATATACTCTGATCCAGCATTGGTTTTCAGCACTAGCCAAACTAGGTCTCTATGTAACGACGAACAAATATTTTTTTCAGTATAAATAGTTTTCACACATGGAGAATTCATACCATTTACACCAGGAGACCGGGCTATCTGGCGGGAAAAAACCCGTCTGCTTTTGTCCTCCAGATAGTCCGTCTTAATTGTGTAAATGGTATGAATCCTCCATGTGTGAAAAACTATCTATACAGAATATCGCGTTTTAAAATCCTAAATATCAGTATTGCTTTCTTCTGTTGGCAGTACGCAAAAACCTACCTCACATAGAGACCTAGCATTGCGCGTACTGACAACCGAAGCTGGAACAGTGTATATATCATATATCGCATCAGCTGCCGTCGGAGATAAGGAGTAGAGCGAGGGGTCGGACGTTTTGGATAAAATGTACGGGATTTTGAAATACAATTTGATTACTTCGGGTATCGTTTGATTTAGTCGGATTTTGATTCATTTCAAGATTCGATAAAATCCCACGGATTTTGCTAGATTTTCCCCGTGATTTCCACGGATTTTGAGATATTTCCTGTGATTTCCATGGATTCTGAGACTTTTTCTTGGATTTCGTGAATTTTGTAATGGACTTCGCGAATTCTTTACTGATTTTGTGATTTATTTACTAATTTTTTCATTCTGTTATTTCGTTACCGATTTTGTGATTTCGTTATTTCGATACTGATTTTGTGATTTCGTTATTTCGTTACTGATTTTGTGATTTCGTTATTTCGTTACTGATTTCGGTTTTCTTGTGAGATTTCGAAATCAGCGAAATAAGTTTGAATTGTTGTCGGATTTGTGATTTTGTTATTGTTTTCGGATTTCTTAAGTTGGATTTCGTGAATGACCGACCCCTCGGAGTCGACTATCCTATAGCGGGAAAACAATTTTTCTCACGCGTTTATGATTTCCCAACAAAACGAGAGGAGAGAGTCTTGTCTGGTTGTCATCCATTATGACAGTGCAGAGAATGTAGGGGAGAATTATGCACCTTCATTTTTGTTCTGCCAACTACTGTAGGTTCTTTACATGTACATGAAGGAAACAGATGGAAATCGGGTTTGGAGTAGGAGGGGTGTTCAAAGACGGGTAAAAAAGGAGACAGAAGTAGATTACCGTGGCGCAAAAACTTTATTTTTGAATTTCGGCTCTAATTTCCAGAAATCTTATGGTTGAAATGAATTTATTATTATCTGGGAGAGTTTCTTATTGTGTTTGATAAGGCTAAATATGTTTAAAATTATATTAACGGCTTGTTGAAAATAAAATTTAACATAGAGTCGTAGCTTTAAGTTCATTTACTTCTGACGAGAAAATCTACGTGATGAATTGTAGGCGGATTTATATATAATGATAATTCATGAAAGGGATAAAATAGTTCCGATAACAGAGACAGATAGCATCACTTGACGTGGGGCCTTTGGGACTTGGGCTGGGCTTAATATATTTTTAAAAGTGGACAAGCAAATTTCCTTTTCGGTTCTCTTTGGTACGTTTTGGGTTTCTCAACCGAAGGTTTACGAATAATTAAACACGTGGACGTGGTCACGTGGTACACTGCAGGCTTGTGTTATATGATTTTAGAGTCGCGTACAAGCAAAGTGTCTCTCTGTTGAAAAGAAGAATTAATTGTTGCAACTAATTGGAAGAATTATGGGTTTAATATATCTTCTGGAAGGCTTCTAGTCTGTTCGCACGTATTTTGGAATTCCCTCGCAATATGTTAATTTTGGACTAATTACACAAATTTAACATAATCCTTATTAAATAAAGGGTCGTTTAAATGAAAACTGGTTCCAAGCTTAATTTGAATTACCGCAGACATTTGTGAGATATCAAGGTTAGATTTATTACTTTAGGATCGCGAATCATTCTCAAATGAGAAAACCATAAGGATGCCAGCGAATCCACCTTATTCCCTATCGTCTGAAGTTGGGGCTATCTCGGGATTCGTAGAGAGGATTAACGGGAAGAAAATAAGGAAATTCGTCTGTCTTATGCTACAGTAGCAGCTGACAGATGAATTTCTTCCCGTTCCTCTTCTCCACGAATCCCGAGATAAGACTATGTTCTGGCGATAGGGAATAAGGTGGATCATAAGTTAAGAAGAAATGTTCCATAAGTATGAAACTTATGATAGAGACTTACTTAGAGCTATCGCGAACGACGCGAGAATTGAGTGCACTCGGTTTTTCAGTCCATCTTCCTATTTAGTCTTTGTTAAGCCTTTTACAGAATCTATGACGTTTTGCCAGCGTCACTTCAAGACAAACTCTCAGTTACCGGTGACAAACTTATGGAACATACCTTATGACCTCATGGTGGATTGAAAATACTAGTAAGTAATAATTCGTATTCCTAATAAATTAGGCAAATTCAATCGTTTAAATAGTTTTTAAAGCCATAATTAATTACCCGAGACTCAATCGCCACTCAGTGCCTACAGATGGAAAGTTCAAACCGAGAGCTTCGAACCTTTGTTTTCTATTATATTTTAACTCTGGAAGGTCTAGAAGTACAGTTCTAAATGAATAGACAAAAAGGTTAGAAACACATTGTTTCAATCGAATTAGAGAGTGTAATTTAAATATTGTTCAAACTACAAGGGAGGTTAATTAAAGGAACTTAGTCAATTATAAAGCAATATATTAAGTGGTTAAAATTATTTTCTTTTCAAGCCATTTTTTATTTTGAAATATCGATAAATTTAGGAATGAAAACACCGTTATAAAGAAATTTGTTATAAATAAGTAACAAAACGTTATTAAAATACAATGCCAAACCAATTTCCGAATTGCTTGGCAATATCATTCGTATTTCGCTTCTTTAAATTCTGTAGTCTTAATTTGATCTGTTCTAGCATCACAGAATTAATAAAGGTTTCTTTTATTGGGCTGTAATAACAAAACGCTTCAATAGTAGGAAAATTTCAGCGCAATCGCTCTTGTGAAAACTGTTTGCATCTTTCAAAATCACAAAAAAATCCGAATACTTATTAATATGTTAATTTCTTGCCTAGCTATGCTATTAAGCTGGCAACTAAATAATTACAATTACCAGTTAGAAAAATATTTTAAACTAATTAATTAGCCAATTAGTAATTTGACATATAAACTAATTCAATTCAATAAGAAATTAGTCATTTATTTTTAAACTAATTAATTTCAATTACAAATTTCTAATTAATTACCTGTATAATTAAGGTCAAAAAATTAACCGTAAGAAAAAATTAACACCATGAAAGTGCCCATGGACTTCCTACTCCGCCTTTGGTTATGCATTTATTGTTTTCGATAAAGGGGTATGAAAGCCTAACATGTATTATTCTCGAGAAATGAGACAAGCCTCGAAACTTCCATCATGCTAAATTTAGTTTCATTTCATCATTTTCTTGCCACTGTTCCTAAAACGGGCTCCGGAGTTTTAAATCCATGCGCACTGCTATTAATTCAAGAGGGAAAAATCATGATCGAAATACGGGAGTTACGATTTACGAAAGAGTCATAGTTTTCACTGTGAAACGGAGAGAGAGGAAACAGTGGGTGGGTTAACAATTTTGTTCCCCCCTCACTACTGCTAGTGGGACGCATTCTCTCCCGTTTAGATGAAACTCGATTTTTTACTACAAATCGGCGAAAGAGATTAATTGAAAATCCAATTGGCTAATAAGCCAAAACTAAATCTAATTAATTTTAAAATAGATAAATGCCTTTCCGATGCACACTTATTTATTATAATTATTTCTCAATTAGCTCTAAATTAATTAAAATTCAATTACCATTTTCAATTAGTGAAAATGCCAATTAATTAGATTTTTAAATAGCTAACTAATTAATTAGCACAGCTCGGATTTCTTGTATCTCTTTCCCCCGAGTAAAGTCTATGTTTAGCAACTATAGTCAGAGTTTGAGCGGTATCTCTTTCCCCCGAGTAAAATCTTTGTTTAGCAACTATACTCAGAGTTTGAGCGAAATCTCAAGAATTCTCGGTTTGGAAATCATCAATATATTTTTGACGATTCATCATTTTCTCATTTAGGGTAAAAACTGACATACATTTCTCACGTAATTACCTTGATATTTCGGTGCTTCAGGAAAGTTGTGAGAGTCAACAAATAGAATAAATGGAAAAATTTCTTTAGTATTTTTTAACACTCAAAAAACTTACAAGTGGGGCCTTCACTGTCATTTCAACAAATACGTGGGGCCTTTAAAACAAAATTTTAAAATTTCATGTATATTATAATTTTATAGCTAAAATATTGATTATCAGAATGAAATTTAAGTAATCAGTCCTATTTCTAGCTTAACACTTAAGTTTTGAGCTGATTTCAGATTTACAAGTGGGGACCTAAACAGTCTTCCAACCTTATATCTGGGGACATTTGTGTATAAATTATTAGATTTTGTACTAGTGTCGAAGCCTATATGGTTCCATCAGGTATTTCAATTTCATTTTTCACACTCAATAAATTTACAAGTGGGCACCTTCACAGTCATTTCAACAGACAAGTGGGGTCTTTTAAACACACATTTTCTAATTTCATGTATATTTTAATTTTATAGTTTAAATATTGATTATTATAATGAAATTTAGGTAATCGGACCTTTTAAAGGCTTAACACTTAAGTTTTGAGCTGATTTCAGTTTTACAAGTGGGGACCTAAACCGTCTTCCAACCTTATATCTGGGGACATTTGTGTATAAATTATTAGATTTTGAATTAGTGTCGAAGCCTATATGGTTCCATCAGGTATTTCAATTTCATTTTTCACACTCGATTAATTTACAAGTGGGGACCTTCACCGTCATTTCAACAGACAAGTGGGGTCTTTTAAACACACATTTTCTAATTTCATGTATATTTTAATTTTATAGTTTAAATATTGATTATTATAATGAAATTTAGTAAATCGGACCTTTTAAAGGCTTAACACTTAAGTTTTGAGCTGATTTCAGGTTTACAAGTGGGGACCTAAACCGTCTTCCAACCTTATATCTGGGGACATTTGTGTATCAATTATTAGGTTTTGAATTAGTGTCAAAGCCTATATGGTTCAATCAAGTATTTCAATTTCATTTTTCACACTCGATAAATTTACAAGTGGGGACCTTCACAGTCATTTCAACAGACAAGTGGGGTCTTTTAAACACACATTATCTCTTTTCATGTATATTTTATATTTATAGTTTAAATATTGATTATTATAATGAAATTTAGGTAATCGGACCTTTTAAAGGCTTAACACTTAAGTTTTGAGCTGATTTCTGGTTTACAAGTGGGGACCTAAACCGTCTTCCAACCTTATATCTGGGGACATTTGTGTATAAACTATTAGATTTTGTACTAGTGTCGAAGCCTATATGGTTCCATCAAGTATTTCAATTTCATTTTTCACACTCGATAAATTTACAAGTGGGGACCTTCACAGTCATTTCAACAGACAAGTGGGGTCTTTTAAACACACATTATCTCTTTTCATGTATATTTTATATTTATAGTTTAAATATTGATTATTATAATGAAATTTAGGTAATCGGACCTTTTAAAGGCTTAACACTTAAGTTTTGAGCTGATTTCTGGTTTACAAGTGGGGACCTAAACAGTCTTCCAACCTTATATCTGGGGACATTTGTGTATAAATTATTAGATTTTGAATTAGTGTCAAAGCCTATATGGTTCCATCAAGTATTTCAATTTCATTTTTCACACTCGATAAATTTGCAAATGGGGACCTTCACCGTCATTTTAACAGACAAGTGGGGTCTTTTAAACACACATTTTCTAATTTCATGTATATTTTAATTTTATAGTTTAAATATTAATTATTAAAATGAAATTTAGGTAATCGGACCTTTTAAAGGCTTAACACTTAAGTTTTGAGCTGATTTCTGGTTTACAAGTGGGGACCTAAACAGTCTTCCAACCTTATATCTGGGGACCTTTGTGTATAAATTATTAGATTTTGAATTAGTGTCAAAACCTATATGGTTGAATCAAGTATTTCAATTTCATTTTTCACACTCGATAAATTTACAAGTGGGGACCTTCACCGTCATTTCAACAGACAAGTGGGGTCTTTTAAACACACATTTTCTAATTTCATGTATATTTTAATTTTATAGTTTAAATATTGATTATTATAATGAAATTTAGGTAATCGGACCTTTTAAAGGCTTAACACTTAAGTTTTGAGCTAATTTCAGGTTTACAAGTGGGGACCTAAACCGTCTTCCAACCTTATATCTGGGGACATTTGTGTATAAATTATTAGATTTTGTACTAGTGTCGAAGCCTATATGGTTCCATCAGGTATTTCAATTTCATTTTTCACACTCGATAAATTTACAAGTGGGGACCTTCACAGTCATTTCAACAGACAAGTGGGGTCTTTTAAACACACATTATCTCTTTTCATGTATATTTTATATTTATAGTTTAAATATTGATCATTATAATGAAATTTAGGTAATCGGACCTTTTAAAGGCTTAACACTTAAGTTTTGAGCTGATTTCTGGTTTACAAGTGGGGACCTAAACAGTCTTCCAACCTTATATCTGGGGACATTTGTGTATAAATTATTAGATTTTGAATTAGTGTCAAAACCTATATGGTTGAATCAAGTATTTCAATTTCATTTTTCACACTCGATAAATTTACAAGTGGGGACCTTCACAGTCATTTCAACAGACAAGTGGGGTCTTTTAAACACACATTTTCTAATTTCATGTATATTTTAATTTTATAGTTTAAATATTGATTATTATAATGAAATTTAGGTAATCGGACCTTTTAAAGGCTTAACACTTAAGTTTTGAGCTGATTTCTGGTTTACAAGTGGGGACCTAAACAGTCTTCCAACCTTATATCTGGGGACATTTGTGTATAAATTATTAGATTTTGAATTAGTGTCAAAGCCTATATGGTTCCATCAAGTATTTCAATTTCATTTTTCACACTCGATAAATTTGCAAATGGGGACCTTCACCGTCATTTTAACAGACAAGTGGGGTCTTTTAAACACACATTTTCTAATTTCATGTATATTTTAATTTTATAGTTTAAATATTAATTATTAAAATGAAATTTAGGTAATCGGACCTTTTAAAGGCTTAACACTTAAGTTTTGAGCTGATTTCTGGTTTACAAGTGGGGACCTAAACAGTCTTCCAACCTTATATCTGGGGACCTTTGTGTATAAATTATTAGATTTTGAATTAGTGTCAAAACCTATATGGTTGAATCAAGTATTTCAATTTCATTTTTCACACTCGATAAATTTACAAGTGGGGACCTTCACCGTCATTTCAACAGACAAGTGGGGTCTTTTAAACACACATTTTCTAATTTCATGTATATTTTAATTTTATAGTTTAAATATTGATTATTATAATGAAATTTAGGTAATCGGACCTTTTAAAGGCTTAACACTTAAGTTTTGAGCTAATTTCAGGTTTACAAGTGGGGACCTAAACCGTCTTCCAACCTTATATCTGGGGACATTTGTGTATAAATTATTAGATTTTGTACTAGTGTCGAAGCCTATATGGTTCCATCAGGTATTTCAATTTCATTTTTCACACTCGATAAATTTACAAGTGGGGACCTTCACAGTCATTTCAACAGACAAGTGGGGTCTTTTAAACACACATTATCTCTTTTCATGTATATTTTATATTTATAGTTTAAATATTGATCATTATAATGAAATTTAGGTAATCGGACCTTTTAAAGGCTTAACACTTAAGTTTTGAGCTGATTTCTGGTTTACAAGTGGGGACCTAAACAGTCTTCCAACCTTATATCTGGGGACATTTGTGTATAAATTATTAGATTTTGAATTAGTGTCAAAACCTATATGGTTGAATCAAGTATTTCAATTTCATTTTTCACACTCGATAAATTTACAAGTGGGGACCTTCACAGTCATTTCAACAGACAAGTGGGGTCTTTTAAACACACATTTTCTAATTTCATGTATATTTTAATTTTATAGTTTAAATATTGATTATTATAATGAAATTTAGGTAATCGGACCTTTTAAAGGCTTAACACTTAAGTTTTGAGCTAATTTCAGGTTTACAAGTGGGGACCTAAACCGTCTTCCAACCTTATATCTGGGGACATTTGTGTATAAATTATTAGATTTTGTACTAGTGTCGAAGCCTATATGGTTCCATCAGGTATTTCAATTTCATTTTTCACACTCGATAAATTTACAAGTGGGGACCTTCACAGTCATTTCAACAGACAAGTGGGGTCTTTTAAACACACATTATCTCTTTTCATGTATATTTTATATTTATAGTTTAAATATTGATTATTATAATGAAATTTAGGTAATCGGACCTTTTAAAGGCTTAACACTTAAGTTTTGAGCTGATTTCTGGTTTACAAGTGGGGACCTAAACAGTCTTCCAACCTTATATCTGGGGACATTTTTTGTTTATACACTTACAAGATCAACGCAGTGACTTCATTGACAAGTGGGGACTTTCACCTAGCGACATCTATATCTGAAATTTGAAAGTAATCTGGAATTAAGGTCCCCATTTATACGGTGAAAATATCGTGTGTTTTCAGGTCCCTACATATAATTGTCTTGGGTTCTTTTTCCACAGCGAGTGTTTAATTATATGCTTTACGGCGCTCAACTAATTATGAAATCCTCTTTTTAATGAACTATAGTTAATTGGGTCCTCAGATGTCAATCACTCCTTACCGGTCCCCAAGTGTCAATCGTGTGCCCGTAGGGGTGTGTGTCTGTGTGTCTGTTGTTACACCCACGTGACCGCGTTCGCAGTTTCCAAATCGGAGCAAACGTGTTCGCCATTTCCAAACTGCTTTCACAGTCACGGAAATGGCTCCTCTACTTGAGTTCTCACACCACCATCTTCTGGTTTTTGTCCATCCCACACGGAGACCAATCTGTACTTACTGGCTTCTAATCACCACCATCTTTTGGTCTTCGTCCATCCCGCATGGAGACCAATCTGTACTTACTGGCTTCTAATCACCACCATCTTTTGGTCTTCGTCCATCCCACATGGACACCAGTCTGTACATACTGGCTTCTAATCACCACCATCTTTTGGTCTTCGTCCATCCCACATGGACACCAGTCTGTACATACTGGCTTCTAATCACCACCATCTTCTGGTCTTCGTCCATTCCACTTGGACACCAGTCTGTACACCTGGCTTCTACTCCATCGTCATCGTTGGGTTTAAGACATTCGTGGCGATCAGCTAGGGTTACGAGAAACGTCTAGCCTCCCTAAGGTGGGATCGCCACCAAAGGTTTTCGCAATTGCGGTTGTTCTTGCTATTAGCTGTAGTTCGACACCCTTATATACTACCTATTTGAGTAAGGTAATGCAACCGGCGTATGCTTCATTTCAAACGCCAATATTAGTCAAGTCTCTCAAGAATGTCTAATTGTTCTTTATAAACGCGATGTAACGCTCAATAAGGCGAACAACTAACGAAGAAAATATTTAATATTAATTATATTTATTTTAATATTTAAGATAATCTTGTTTCTAAACTCAAAATTAAAACGGAAAGAGTTAAAAAGCAGTCTATTTTTTTGTCTGTGTGTGTCTGTCCGTTGTCACACTAGTGCGCCGAGTTAGCAGTTCGCTTTGTTTTGATGTGTTAAGAAATCCTACAGAACCTTAATATTCACTTTTTCATAATATAAAGTGAATATGTGGAAATCGTTTTCGTAATTACGATGCATTTAGTACTTTTGTAGCTTTAAAGCTCTGTTTCATTTTGATATTCCAAGAATGTTTTTTAATATTGTTATTTGAAATGGATGTTTATATATTACTTAAGCTATACTACATCTGTTTATAGCATAATCCTTTCTATAGTGATTTCAAAACGAACGCAACGATATTGGTCAAATGTACTTTTATTTGTCAATAGGCCTAGTGAACCAAAAAGTAAACGCTTGGGTTTGGTTTTCGTTTCTGTAATGCAGAGACATTAACGGTTCAGAGTGAACCGAAAGTTAAATACACTGTTAAATAATTAGGCCTAGATTTTATAATCATGGTGGATATCTGGGCCGCGTTCAGCAGAGCTCAGCGCTGTTAGCAGTGTCGTACAGGACGGGATTTTGCTTTTGAATTTGACGTCACGGTGCTCAGCGCTGAGCCAGCGCGGTCTTCAAAGAAAATAGTCGGGTTTTGGGAAAACGTGACGTAAAACGCGTAGTTCTCAGCTTGGCGAAAAAACATGGAGGAATTAATACAAATAGCTCTTGCTGATTCTGATGGGACTATAGCTATTTAATTGGCGTGAAACCATTTGATGACGCGAGAATTTTAAGAGACATGTTACTTTCTAATTTTAATTATAAAAGACGTTGTTATCAATCTCTTTAAATATGTTATCTTACAATTTTTGTTAAGCCTTGGTACCTTGCACGCTTTATTGCGCTAGCGTCATTTTTAAAACACCGATGACCGGAAAAAAGCTATGACGACAGATCTCACCGGTAACCGTTTTCCAAAATCCGCTGTCATTTTGGGGAGCTCTGCTGGACGCAGCCCAGACCAGTGAAAGGTCTGATCGTAATCGGATTATAGCTTCGTGTTTTCATGCTATTTATGGTGCGCATTTACTTCCAGTGTGTGTAGCCACAAATAAGCTTTGGTGTTATGTAACGTTAACAGTCATGTTGACAAACTAAGAAAATCGTTGAGGTGAAACGAGAGGATAGTGTTTACATGGCAACCCTGTTGTGAATATGGCTTTGAACATAGAGGGTATACAGTTGAGGAGTAGAAAATTCGGCTTTTACAAAAACGTAAAGGTAATATCCCTCCAAAGGTTTAGCTCTTCATTTCCCGTTTTTCCCCCATCGGATGATTTTAATGTGTACAAGTATATCCTTATTGGATGTAAAATGTCGTCTGATTTACAGTATATTTGCTATGCTTTGTATACTGCTTTAATATTTAAATAAATTTTAACTTTAGTATTTGTTCTTAAAAAAAGAAACATTTCCATATCTGGGTAAGTAAGTTTGTAAGTAGTCCTCCTCGGAGAGGTAATATTTTGGTTTTCCCAACTTGTTGAATCATAGGGCAAAAAACTACTTCCAATGGAGATCGCGTTGTGCCCGATTCATGTTTTTAATTCATATATTTTTTTAAGTTTTTCCGTTCTCGGGAAATAGGCATACTTAAAAAATATGTTTATCTCATATATAAATACATTGTCTGTTGTTTCGAGTCAGTCACTTCTTCATATTTACGTATCTCGGGTCAGTCACTGTCTTGATAAGCCGCTAAGACTCCACGACAATGGCAGAAAAAGAAGAATCAAATGGAGCTTTAGAAACCACCACTACTGCTGGAGAACCGGAAGCCAACTTGCGCGTTGAGTACTGTGTAGATCGCACGATGTTAGTAGCCCCAGGCGTAATTCTGAAATTTGCCGTATATTTGATGTATTTCTTGCTAATTAAATTCGTTGAAACCATTTCCGCAACATTTCGATTGTTTATCGTTGTGGTAAGTTGCTTAAGTTGTTAAATTTTGGCCCTTCCTTTAGTTCGGGTGCTTCGTTCTTGTAGACCTCACGGAATAGTGACAAATTACCTTCTAAGTCTTATATTTCGTGTTTTATTTGTTAAAGAACTGTAATACGGGTTAGTTGTTAAGGATTTTAGTATGAAATTTGCTCGTTTCATTACAAGATGAAAGCCTTCACTTCCCTAATTCGTTCTGGTTAGTCAACCCATGTTCTTCCACTTTCCTGGTATTTCTTGTTTCACCTAATTAAAGGGTTCCTCAAGTTTAAATTATTAAATTTTTCATCGGTATGCTTCATTGAACAATAACTAATCTCGATATTAATTTATTTCCAGGTTGTCATATTTTACCAACTGTATTGCGAATTATTACTGGTTATGTTGGAGTATGTAACGATAGTCTTCAACGCAATCTTCATAACGCCTGCTGTGGCCTTCTTGGCGTTCGTTCTACCATTAGCCATTATTAGTGTTCCCGTAATGTGGTTTCTAAGAGGCATCACCATGTGGGAATATTTAGTCAAGAAACTAGTGAGTTTGTATCAAAACCCTACCTACCCTAAGCTTGTATGGAACCCCTTAATAATTAGTACCCTGTTGTGTCCGTTTTTCAAAACTGACCAGCTTGACCTTTGTATGACTCTCACCACTTTTTATTTTCTATCTATTTAGAAAATCCAGATATTAAATCCTATGTTTAAAACTTTAAAAATGTTTTTAGATCTGCGTTGTACGTTACTTCAGACACTTCATTCGTGACTTAGTGTTCCTCAAAGTGGAGGTGGATGAAGACACTCTAGTACCGTGTGATCTTGATAGTACCTGCCTAGAAGATGACGTTTCTACACCGGTTCAAATGGGCGTAAAGCGGAAACATAGCGTGTTAGAGGATAATGAAACCAAAGAGACGCCCGAAAATGGTGAAATACATCCAGATGGTGATCCTGTTGAGGAAGAACCAGCGGAGCAGTGTAGGGGACTGGACTCGTTCGACGACAGCTTATTGGTGAGACAGTTCTGTCGAAACTAATCTTTCCTTATATAAATTATTTACCTACGTCCTATAAGTTATCGGGTAACATGTCGCAATTATATTAAAAGCTATAGGTGGCAGAACCGTTACAAATTTTCTTAACTTGCGCTTGTTACTTTGGTACCCAACCTACATTATTGCACTGCCATTGTTGTATTGTTGACTTAGTTTAGACAAACATACGGCTTGTTATATATAGTCTTTGAGAAAAGGGATTAGCTTCAACCATTAATCTATATAAAATCTCATCCTTATCTATAAGCGGTCTCTATATTAATGCATTTAATATTTCAATTACAGTCAATGTACGGGGTCGCCTTAAATAGCCCACTTCCTGCGGAATGGTTTAGCGCCTGACAAATTTCTGAATTTGTGGAGTTGCGTCGCAACGCGGACCATTTTATTTCGGTTTAATGTTAAGAATTATTAAATTGCTATGTTTTTAATTAGATTTTTTTCAATAAATTGGTACTTTTATGTCATAAATATCGTTCATGGATTTTTTTATTTGATACGAGATATTCATGGCACGTTTATTGCGAATTTACAGCGTTTCTATTGGTTACTCAATTTCTGTTGCAATGTGTTTCTAATGTCTATGACTAATTTACTGGTTTCGAAAAAACTGATATTTTGAATGCGTATGGTGAGGGAAAAAATAGAAGCGAGAGCTGGAATTCCTCTCCTTGTGTGAAGATTTAAACTAAGAGTTGTGGGCTGTTAATCTAGTAAACCCAAGATATTTTGAGTGGAAAAAATAATTCTAAAATCTATCCGTTTTAAAACGTTTTTGTGCTTTTCAGTGTAATAAAACAGATTGAAACACGCTTCTCATTAGAATTTCAGGACATTTCGTCCACTTCATTCGAAGATATTTTGAATGTTAGCTCCATTTGGCCATTGTAAACAGATTTTTATACAAAAACTTATACTCTCTAAAATTGAAACTTTTGTAATAAAATAGATACGTTTAAGCAAACCTCTCGTTAAAATGACAGGTCATTTGGATCAATGAAACAGAGCATATTGCCAAAAAAACCTACCACCTCCCATAGAGCTCTATGTAAATCTTTCTGTCCCTTTGAAATTCCCGCCAAGAATACAAGCGTCGCGCTTATTCGTTAAAGTCGGGTTTCATTAGCACGAGAAGAGCACGGATCGATTGGGCTGTGACATAACGAAACTAGGTGTGACTTGTAGATAATTCAGCACACCCATTGTGCGAGGCCAAGCTGAGTCATTTTATGGGGATCTAAGATCGGCTGGTCATGAATTGGTGCAGCCTTGGAAATAAGGATATTTCCGTGGTTATTTCCGGCTTTGTGATTACAAAGTTACTGCAGTCTTGACTATTGAGTCTAAAATCTCTCTTTGGGATTTGGATTTCGAGTTATTTTGTAATTTGTAAATGGCTTTTAAGTTAATTTCGCTTGATATTTGTAAGAACCTTGAGAAGAACGGAAAAAATGAAATGCAAGTATCTTTTAAATTAAGTTGTATTGGACTTTAGCGAACATTTATTCCCCATTTTAACATATTTAAGTGTATAACTTGAGACCAAGGCTTACGTAAAATGTAACACTAAGGCCTATTTTAACCTATCTTATTCTTAATAAAATAAATTCTTAGTGTGTTTTTGTCTGAGTATTGATGATGCTAACCATGCTGGGCTTTGATTTATTTCCTCGTAAACAAAACACGAATGTAATTTCATATATCCAAGTTCATATTTAATTAAATACTCAATAAAGTATTGTTATAAAGCATAATAAACTCTGCCAAATCTAAATTAGCTATGAAGTTAGGTGAAACAATTCATAAGGTCAGGTCAGCATAAAGGTGCATAGAAGTTGGAATATTAGACCAAAAATCCATAAATTAAAGGAGTTAATTTAGGACCCTTTTTATAGTTTACAATTTCACATTGTTCTTTATGAGTTATTTATTATTCCCATTATTTTTCCCAGTGCTCGACTCTCAAAAACTGTTTCTCAAGCCCTTCATAGTTCCAATTCAAATCGCAAAAAGGGTGAGTCTAAGAGTCTTTAATCAAATTCCTGCGAAAATTAGGCATAAACTTGTTAGTGTTTTGTTGGGTAGGTTACTATAATATATGTCCTTTTTTTCAATTCAACAAAGGTGATGTAATGAGGCTGTTCTACGAGTTGTGTTGGCAGAGCATTAATGGCAATTTAAAACAAGAGTCACTAGTCACAGCCCTTAGTGATATTGTTGTAAGTATGAATTTATAAGAGCTAACAGCTTCACGCTTATCTTAAAGAAGCTATTTAGCTTCAATGTTTGACTTTCAAATTTTGTTTAGCAAATCAATGCAGTCTTGCCAAACCAATTGATAGATGCCTTTGTACTTCTGGGTGAAAAACAAATAATTTCTGCAATAGCATTTGCAGGGTTGCCACAGTACCTGGAAATTCTGGGAAATCTGGAAAAGTCAGGGAATTTAAAAATGGGCCGAGAAGGTCCGGGAATTTTAAAAATTTCAGCAAAGTCAGGGAATTTTATTTTAGTGGGTAAAACTACTGGGAATAAATCTTTATTGAAAGAGTAATGAAAGTTTCTCCTCGTGCTCTCTCAACACAGAAAACTCTAGATTAATCCTTAAAAATGCTGTCTAGAATTGTTTTTTTAAAGTGACTGCTCTCTTAGACTGTTTTTTATAGTTAAAATGTTTCTTATTTGTTTTGGTGCAACAAATACATGGCAAAACTTAATGTAGAGAGTTTATTTAAATATAAGCACTTAAAACGTGCTGTAAACATTCACACTTTCGGCCTAAAAGGCCAGGGAAAATCTGAGAAAAAAAGTCAGGGGAAAAATCTCAGAAAAAGGTCAGGGGAAAAATCTCAGAAAAAGGTCAGGGGAAAAAATCTCAGAAAAAGGTCAGGGGAAAAATCTCAGAAAAAAGGTCAGGGAAAATCTGAGAAAAAGGTCAGGGAAAACCTGGAAAAGTCAGGGAATTTGGTTCTGAAAATTCCGTGGCAACCCTGATTTGTTCAATTGGTGATTGTAGAACCATGATAGAAACTAAATTTATTTTTTTTTAGATATTGAAACACAGTGTACACCAGATTCAAGAGAAAAATTTCTCCATCTTTTATTTGCGTGCTCAAAAGCAAGTTTTGTTTATTTTTATTTTTAATTTTTTTTCGTTTTAAATGTGGTATCTAGTAGTTTCTGATCTTTACAAATTATGAATGGATCATTTCAGAATGTTGTTCCGGAACATTTGATCAAAGAACGTCTGGATATTGAGACAGCTGGTGAAGCATCCATTTTAAAAAGCACCAAAGCCTTTCAAGCAAAGTTTATCAAAATTAAAACTAGGCTTTTGTATGTTCTTTCAGAGGGTTTATTAATTTTGTGTTTTGTATTGTTAATTGAGTGTTTGTTTGTTATTTCTTTAATTCAAAACTGTAGCTATAAGCAACAGAAATTCAATTTGTTCCGAGAAGAAAGTGAAGGGTATGCCAAGTTGATCACGGAATTGAATCAAGATATATCACAAGGGAAACATCTCAGTCCCGCTCACATGCTAGAAGTCATGCAGTCGCTCATTGGTAAGATTTTTACCACCTTCTTAATTAGTTAAGTTTTTTTTGGCTAATAACAGTGTAGAAGGGATGAAATTATGGTTGTATTTGAAAAAAGTACTTTAGAAACCTAATTTTGGCAATTACATGTTAGTTTATAATTATTAAGGACAGAAAAACCTTTGATTCGGTTACTGAAATATTGGTTCAGGTTTAATTACTGGGTTTTTGCCCAATTAATCAAAAAAGTGTCAAAATACTGATCTTTACCAATATTGTAAAAAAATTCGATAGATGGCGCTTTTAAATTACGCGTATATAAAAAATTCGATAGATGGCGCTTTTGAACTACGCGTATATAAAAATTTCGATAGATGGCGCTTTTAAATTACGCGTATATAAAAGAAATCGATAGATGGCGCTTTTAAATTACGCGTATATAAAAAATTCGATAGATGGCGCCTTTAAATTACGCGTATATAAAAAATTCGATAGATGGCGCTTTTAAATTACGCGTATATAAAAAATTCGATAGATGGCGCTTTTAAATTACGCGTATAAAGCCGGGCAATTCGGATTCTCGGAGTACTGAAGTTTCTATTGGGGATAAAATAGGTAATGGTCAAAGTAGTTTTGTATTTTAAAATCAATATTCCTATTTTAGGTTGTTTCAATCTGGATCCAAACAGGGTTTTAGACATAGTCTTGGAATCGTTTGAATGCAATTTAGATTTGGCTAGTTACTTTATTGGTCTACTCGAGTCTTTTTTGTGCAATTCAACCACTCTTAGTCAAGTTCTAGGATTCAAATTCGGTTTTTATCAGGTAATAAGACGCTTTATTGAATCCCCTAATTTTGAGATTACTCTCGCACTCGCGTTGTAAATACTTTTAATTTACTTCTCATCATTAGAATGATGGATCAACGGAAACTCCCAGCAAGTTTTATAAAGTTGTTGCCTTACTTTTACAAAATGAACTCGTCACTTTAGATCAACTCTATTACGTTGTGAGTAATAGTACCAAAGAATTATATTTATTAATTGTTAGTTTTTACCTCTCCGAGTGACGTATGTCACGGAGAGGTTCTAATTTCGACGTGTCTGTGTGTGTGTCTGTCTGTCTGTCTGTCTGTCTGTCTGTCTGTCTGTTGTTATTGACTTACACCCCAGGGGACCGTGTTCGCAGTTTCCGAATTGAAGCAAATGTGTTCGCTATTTCCGGACCGTATTCACAGTTCCCGGAAATTTCAAAACTTGAATCTATCCACAAATCAACTGGCCACTATTACTTCATCTGACTAGTCAATTGTCTATTCTACATGAATACCAATCTGTACTTATTGGCTTCAAACACCACCATTTTGTGGTCTTTGTCCATTCCACATAGACACCAGTCTGCACTTACTGGCTTCTATCACCATCATTTTCCGGTCTTTGTTTTTGTCCATCCCACATGGACACCAGTTTGTACACCTGGCATCTAACACCACCATCTTCTGGTCTTTGTTGTTGTCCATCCCACATGGACACCAGTCTGTACACCTGGCTTCTAACACCACCATCTTCTGGTCTTTGTTTTTGTCCATCCCACATGGAGACCAGTCTGTACACCTGGCTTCTAACACCACCATCTTCTGGTCTTTGTTTTTGTCCATCCCACATGGAGACCAGTCTGTACACCTGGCTTCTAACACCACCATCTTCTGGTCTTTGATTTTGTCCATCCCACATGGACACTAGTCTGTACACCTGGCTTCTACTCCTTAAGGTTAAGACATACGCGGCGATCGGCCAGGGTTACGAGAAACGTCCGGCCTCCCAATGGTGGGGCTTCCACCAAAGGTTCACGCAATTGCGCTGTTCTTATCCATAGCTGCGATTCGACACCTTTATATACTACCTATTTGATGAAGGCGAAGCAACCGGCGTATGCTTCATTTCAAACGCCAATATTAGTCAAGTCTCTCAAGAATGTTTAATTGTTCTTTTTCAAAACGATGTAACGTTCAATAAGGCGAATAACTAACGAAGAAAATATTAAATATTAATTATATTTATTTTAATATTTAAGATAATCTTGTTTCTCAATTCAAAATTAATACGGAAAGAGTTAAAAGCAGTCTATGTTTTTGTCTGTATGTGTCCGTCCGTTGTTACAGTAGTGCGCTGCGTTAGAAGTTCGTTTTGTTTTGATGTGTAAAGAAACCGTAATATTCCCTTTATCCTTAATATAAAGTGAATATGTGGAAATATTTTTCGTAATTATGATGCATTTAGTACTTTTGTAGCTTTAAAGCTCTATTTCATTTTGATATTCCAAAGATTTTTTTTAATATTATTATTTAAAATGGATGTTTATATATTACTTAAGCTATACTACATCTGTTTATAGCATAATCCTTTCTAAAATCACAGTGAATACAAGCACAATGCTGCTATGTTGGTCAAATGACCTCTTATTTGTCAATAGGCCTAGTGAACCAAAAAGTAAACGTTTGGGTTTGGTTTTCGTTTCTGTATGCAGAGACATTAACGGTTCAGATTGTGCCGAAAGTTAAATACACTTTTAAATAATTAGGCTTAAATTTTATTATCATGGTGGAAATCTGGGCCGCGATCAGCAGAGCCCAGCGTTGCTGAACGCGGCCCAGGGATTTTGTTTTTGAATTTTGACGTTACGGTACTTAGCGCTGGGCTAGCGCGGTCTTCAAAGAAAATAGTTAGCTTTTTGGATAACGTGACGTAAAACGCGTAGTTCTCAGCTTGGCGAAAAAACTATGCAGGAATTAATACAAATAGCTCTATGGGACTATAGCTATTTAATTGGCGTGAAACCAGTTGATCACGCGAGAATTTTAAGAGATATGTTAGTTTCTAATTTTAATTATAAAAGTTGTTATCTATCTCTATAAATATGTTATCCTACAATTTTTGTTAAGCCTTGGTACCTTGCACGCTTTATTAGGCTAGCGTCATTTATAAAACGCCGATGACCCGTTTTTCCCCCATCGGATGATTTTAATGTGTACAAGTATATCATTATTGGATGTAAAATGTCGTCTGATTTACAGTAAATTTGCTATACTTTGTATACTGCTTTAATATTTCATAAATTTTAACTTAAGAAACATTTCCATATCTGGGTAAATAAGTTTGTAAGTAGTCGTCTTGACTCGGAGAGGTAATATTTTGGTTTTCCCAACTTGTATTGATATAATTTTGAGATTTTAATGGGTTTTTTAATTAAATTCAAGCCCTTAGTTCGCGGGTGTTTAAGCCCTTAGTTTGGTGGTTTAAGCCCGAATCGCGGCCGTGTTTAAGCCCTTAGTTTGGTGGTTTACGCCCGAAACGCGGCCGTGTTTAAGCCCATAGTTTGGTGGTTTACGCCCGAAACGCGGCCGCGTTTATGCCCTTAGTTTGGTGGTTTACGCCCGAAACGCGGCCGCGTTTATGCCCTTAGTTCGCGGGTGTTTAAGCCCGAATCGCGGCCCCGTTTAAGCCCTTAGTTCGCGGGTGTTTACGCCCGAATCGCGGCCCCGTTTAAGCCCTTCGTTTGGCGGTTTACGCCCGAAACCCGTCGTGTTTATGCCCTTATTTCACGGGTGTTTAAGACTGAATCGCGACCGCGTTTAAGCCCTTCGTTTGGCGGTTTACGCCCGAAACCCGTCGTGTTTATGCCCTTATTTCACGGGTGTTTAAGACTGAATCGCGACCGCGTTTAAGCCCTTCGTTTGGCGGTTTACGCCCGAAACCCGTCGTGTTTATGCCCTTATTTCACGGGTGTTTAAGACTGAATCGCGACCGCGTTTAAGCCCTTCGTTTGGCGGTTTACGCCCGAAACCCGTCGTGTTTATGCCCTTATTTCACGGGTGTTTAAGACTGAATCGCGACCGCTTTTAAGCCCTTCGTTTGGCGGTTTACGCCCGAAACCCGTCGTGTTTATGCCCTTATTTCACGGGTGTTTAAGACTGAATCGCGACCGCATTTAAGCCCTTCGTTTGGCGGTTTACGCCCGAAACCCGTCGTGTTTATACCCTTATTTCACGGGTGTTTAAGACTGAATCGCGACCGCGTTTAAGCCCTTCGTTTGGCGGTTTACGCCCGAAACCCGTCGTGTTTATGCCCTTATTTCACGGGTGTTTACGCCCGAATCGCGGCCCCGTTTATGCCCTTATTTCACGGGTGTTTATGCCCGAATCGCGGCCCCGTTTATGCCCTTATTTCACGGGTGTTTACGCCCGAATCGCGGCCCCGTTTAAGCCCTTAGTTTGGTGGTTTACGCCCAAAACGCGGCCGCGTTTGTGACCTTAGCACGAGCGAATTATTCGTTATAGAAGAGTAACCGGCCAGCCTTAATTAATATGCATTTGTTGATTTGCTAGCTAACACCTGATGATAACAAAATAACTGAGCAATACAAACAAGAATTGCAAGATGCTAGAGTCTACGCCCGTAAATTGACAATGATTACTACCTCCTCAACTGAGAATAACGCGACTCCTTCAACTAATTCAAGTGGAAAATCCACTACTAACGCGGAAGAAGTTAGTAGTAAACTTGAAGACGCGGAAGCTGAAAAGCCATGGGTAATTAATTTATTGTTTAAAATTAAATTACCCAATTCTAACGGGAAAACTTCAAAACTGGTCTTACAAAATTAATTATTTTGCACAGTTTGAAGAAAATCAAAAACTGGGATTGATTGCCGCACTCTTGGAGATTGGTGATTGGGAGCAGGCGAAAAAACTAATGGACCGACTACCGGATTTTTTCGCTACGTCTAAGCCACATATTGCAAAGAAATTGTGCCAATTGGTTCATTACATCATTGACATTGTGTATAGAAAGTAAGTCTCAAAAACCTGATGAAATTTTTTACAGGCGGGTCCAACAATAGCCCACTTGATCACGCACGCTAGCTGCACGCGCTCTAGAAGCCCGTCCAAACGATTTTTTTACATGTTAACTCGCGAATGCGGCGCGTCACATAGGTTCGGTCTAAACTTTCAAACCCGTCTGTTTTTAACATGGGCGTCTATGGGAGGGGACCAGTTTTTCCAAACTTTTTGACAATATTAGTGCATCCACTGGTTCAAATCTCTTGAATTGTTAATGAGACGTGTATTGAAAGGTTTGATATTATCCTGTAAAATTTAAAGTCTTCAGCTATAATAGTTTTTTTTATAAAAAATAAAAATCATCAGATAGTAGAGAATTTTGCCCCTTCAATTTCTCTACTATGTGATGATTTTTATTTTTTTATAAAAAAAACTATTATAGCTGAAGACTTTAAATTTTACAGGATTATATCAAACCTTTCAATACACGTCTCATTAAAAATTCAAGAGATTTGAACCAGTAGATGCAGTATTTGGGCCAAAAACGTTGAAAAAACTGGTCCCCTCTCATAGACGGCCCTGTTAAAACCAGACGGGTTTGAATTTTTAGACCGAACCTATGTTATTCTCATTCTTAGGGTCGATTGAGCGGGCTTCTATAGCGCGTGCAGCCAGCGTGATCAAGTGGGCTATGATCCAACAATAGATGTCCGATAAGTTTTAAGTCAATTCAAACGCACGCCACACTTCAATTTCAGATACAGTGGTTTGCCGTCAGTACTGAAACATAGTTACACTCACCATTTCAAAAGTAACATTCCCGTACGACAGATAACGGTGTTAGGTGAACTCCAGGTTGTCTTGC
Organism: Phalangium opilio; assembly: GCF_054372755.1. NCBI lineage: Eukaryota > Metazoa > Arthropoda > Arachnida > Opiliones > Phalangiidae > Phalangium > Phalangium opilio. The sequence goes on along the minus strand of NW_028324185.1, from coordinate 11,492,271 downwards.
CAATGTTGTTCTCTTTGGGTCCGCATTTGTACTTAGACCCTGTGCTGATGGTTAAAATTGTACGTTTGACCAAGGCCTTCTTAACACCCGTAAGTGTGTCCTCTGATTTAAATGTTAGATTAAGGAGGAATAACCCTCGGCTTAAGAAATCGGTGTGTCTTCAGAAACACTTCAATCGACAACCAAATACTTTGGAGAAAGGCGTATTGGAATATGACATCTTAACATTGTTGGATGAAGTCCTATTGCCGTCATTGTCTCTAATGGACTGCAATTGTTGTATGGCTGAAGAGATATGGAGTCTGGTTCGACTGTTTCCTTACCAACATAGGTACCGTCTTTATGGTCAGTGGAAAAATGAAGCTCATCTCACCCATCCGTTACTCATCAAAACCAAAGCTGACACTCTAAAGAAAATTAAATACATCATGAAGTATGTTTTTTTATACACTTTGGGCGAGTACTACTACTACTACTAGGGTATTGATAGTACTTAATACTGCGGGTGTTTAAACCGAATCGCGGCTGCTGTTATTTCCTTGGTTTGGGTGTTTAAGTGGGTTGTTTGGGGGTGTTTAATCCCGAAGCGCGGCCGCGTTTAAGAGGATAGTTCGGGGTGTTTAAGCCCATAGTTCGCGGGTGTTTAAAGCCGAAGCGCGGCCGCGTTTAAGCGGGTAGTTCGGGGGGTGTTTAAGCGGGTAGTTCGGGGGTGTTTAAGCGGGTAGTTCGGGGGGTGTTTAAGCGGGTAGTTCGGGGGGTGTTTAAGCGGGCAGTTCGGGGGGTGTTTAAACGGGTAGTTCGGGGGTGTTTAAGCGGGTAGTTCGGGGGGTGTTTAAGCGGGTAGTTCGGGGGGTGTTTAAACGGGTAGTTCGGGGGGTGTTTAAGCGGGTAGTTCGGGGGGTGTTTAAGCGGGTAGTTCGGGGGGTGTTTAAGCGGGTAATTCGGGGTGTTTTAGCCTATAGTTCGCGGTGTTTTAGCCTATAGTTCGCGGGTGTTTAAACCGGAAGCGCGGCCGCGTTTAAAGGGGTAGTTCGGGGTGTTTAAGCCCATAGTTCGCGGGTGTTTAAACCCAAAGCGCGGCCGCGTTTAAGCGGGTAGTTCGGGGTGTTTAAACCCGAAGCGCAGCCGCGTTTAAGCCCATAGTTCTGGGTGTTTAAGCGGGTAGTTCTCGGGTGTTTAAGCCCAAAGCGCGGGCCCGTTTAATTCGTTAGTTCCCCAGTGTTTGAGCCTAAAACGCTCCCGCGTTTAAGGATTTACTCGGATTTAAACTTAGTACTCACCCAGTGATATTTTTTTATTGTGAAACTGGTTATCTCATTTAAAGCGGTGTTTGATTAATAGGCGCCTTAGTAAAGAGAATGTTAAACCGTCCGGCCGTCAGATTGGCAAACTAAGTCATAGCAACCCTGGTTTTCTTTTTGATTACGTAAGTCCTCAATCCTCAATAATTTTTCATCAACCTAAAATCTCTGAACACCGCACCGTTTGTTCTCTGCAGATTTTATCTCAAATTCAAACATGGGATAATTTAATCAATCCCGTGGTTGACTCTCTGAAGTACCTGACCTCATTATCCTACGACGTTCTAGCTTGTATCCTTAATATTTGAAATTTAAATTTTTTATCATCAAAATAACGCAACAGTTGGTTAAATTTGTACTTAATTTTAAGTATAACCAGATTGCATCATTGAAGGTCTTTCGAACCCGGATAAAGAAAGATATGAACTTGATGGGACAACCATATCACTATGGTTACAAAGTAAGTTGCGCGTTAGAGGCGATGGACTTCATTGAAATAGATGAGTTGTTACATTATGTCTTATGTTGTAGGTTTGGCAAATTTTTGTGGTGCAATTTTTCGCAAGTATCCCATTGATTTGACTGGGCTATTGCAGTTTATTGCAAATCTACTAAAAGCGGAGAAAAGGCAAGTTTAAATAACGTTGAATTTTTAATCTTGGAGACTCGTGTTATAAAACGCAATTATTTGACAGTTTGGATTTGTTACTACTGAAGGAAATAATTCAGAAAATGGCGGGTATCGAAGCCTCTGACGAAATGACCAATGAACAGTTGGAAGCCATGGCTGGAGGTGAACTTCTTAAAGCGGAGGTATGAACAATCACTTACTGTCATCATTCACTAGTGAAGTGCGCGCGCACTGCTAAGTGTTTTAATCGTGACCATTGAGTTCTGGTCTTGAAAAACAGGACGACAAACTCGCGGGTCGCGCGACAATCTGCTTGCTAACTCGGTTATCAGTTGACAAAATTTGTGGTCTTCTCTTATTTCAGGGTGGATACTTCACTCAGCTAAGAAACACGAAAAAACCGTCGCAAAGGCTTAAAGAAGCTCTGTTAGAGCAAGACTTGGCCCTTCCCTTGTGCATACTTATGGCGCAACAGAGAAACTGCATTCTCTTCAGGGAGCAAGAGTATGGACATTTGAAACTCGTTGGAAAACTCTTTGACCAGGTACAAATTCTTCTTCATTTGAACTCAAGATATGATTGATGTTATTGGCAAGTCCCTTAGAGAGCCTTTATTTCCTATTGAATCCCGTGATTTATGTTTTCAGTGTCAAGACACATTAGTTCAGTATGGAAGTTTTCTTGCTATTTGTTTGAACATGGATGACTACTCGCAACGGCTACCTTCCATTGACCGACTCTTGTCAGAATATCACATTTCCGCTGATGTCGCCTTTTTCCTAACAAGGCCCATGTTATCTCATTCTGTAACGGTAAGATTTTTTTCTTCCTACAGTTACTGCGTGTGTTGTATTGTTCTGTAGTTTTCCGCCGACGCGTGTCGTATTGTTCTGTAGTTCTCCCGGACGCGTGTCGTATTGTTCTGTAGTTCTCCCGGACGCGTGTCGTATTGTTCTGTAGTTCTCCCGGACGCGTGTTGTATTGTTCTGTAGTATTCGAGGGACGCGTGTGTTTTATTGTTCTGTAGTTCTCCCGGACGCGTGTCGTATTGTTCTGTAGTTCTCCCGGACGCGTGTTGTATTGTTCTGTAGTATTCGAGGGACGCGTGTGTTTTATTGTTCTGTAGTTCTCCCGGACGCGTGTCGTATTGTTCTGTAGTTCTCCCGGACGCGTGTTGAATTGTTCTGTAGTATTCGAGGGACGCGTGTGTTTTATTGTTCTGTAGTTCTCCCGGACGCGTGTCGTATTGTTCTGTAGTTTTCCCGGACGCGTGTCGCATTGTTCTGTAGTATTCGAGGGACGCGTGTGTTTTATTGTTCTGTAGTTCTCCCGGACGCGTGTCGTATTGTTCTGTAGTTCTCCCGGACGCGTGTTGTATTGTTCTGTAGTATTCGAGGGACGCGTGTGTTTTATTGTTCTGTAGTTCTCCCGGACGCGTGTCGTATTGTTCTGTAGTTCTCCCGGACGCGTGTCGTATTGTTCTCTAGTTCTCCCGGACGCGTGTTGTATTGTTCTGTAGTATTCGAGGGACGCGTGTGTTTTATTGTTCTGTAGTTCTCCCGGACGCGTGTCGCATTGTTCTGTAGTTTTCCCGGACGCGTGTCGCATTGTTCTGTAGTATTCGAGGGACGCGTGTGTTTTATTGTTCTGTAGTTCTCCCGGACGCGTGTCGTATTGTTCTGTAGTTCTCCCGGACGCGTGTTGTATTGTTCTGTAGTATTCGAGGGACGCGTGTGTTTTATTGTTCTGTAGTTCTCCCGAACGCGTGTCGTATTGTTCTGTAGTTCTCCCGGACGCGTGTTGTATTGTTCTGTAGTATTCGAGGGACGCGTGTGTTTTATTGTTCTGTAGTTCTCCCGGACGCGTGTCGTATTGTTCTGTAGTTCTCCCGGACGCGTGTTGTATTGTTCTGTAGTATTCGAGGGACGCGTGTGTTTTATTGTTCTGTAGTTCTCCCGGACGCGTGTTGTATTGTTCTGTAGTTCTCCCGGACGCGTGTCGCATTGTTCTGTAGTTTTCCCGGACGCGTGTCGCATTGTTCTGTAGTATTCGAGGGACGCGTGTGTTTTATTGTTCTGTAGTTCTCCCGGACGCGTGTCGTATTGTTCTGTAGTTCTCCCGGACGCGTGTTGTATTTTTTTGTAGTATTCGAGGGACGCGTGTGTTTTATTGTTCTGTAGTTCTCCCGGACGCGTGTCGTATTGTTCTGTAGTTCTCCCGGACGCGTGTTGTATTGTTCTGTAGTATTCGAGGGACGCGTGTGTTTTATTGTTCTGTAGTTCTCCCGGACGCGTGTCGTATTGTTCTGTAGTTCTCCCGGACGCGTGTCGTATTGTTCTCTAGTTCTCCCGGACGCGTGTTGTATTGTTCTGTAGTATTCGAGGGACGCGTGTGTTTTATTGTTCTGTAGTTCTCCCGGACGCGTGTCGCATTGTTCTGTAGTTTTCCCGGACGCGTGTCGCATTGTTCTGTAGTATTCGAGGGACGCGTGTGTTTTATTGTTCTGTAGTTCTCCCGGACGCGTGTCGTATTGTTCTGTAGTTCTCCCGGACGCGTGTTGTATTGTTCTGTAGTATTCGAGGGACGCGTGTGTTTTATTGTTCTGTAGTTCTCCCGAACGCGTGTCGTATTGTTCTGTAGTTCTCCCGGACGCGTGTTGTATTGTTCTGTAGTATTCGAGGGACGCGTGTGTTTTATTGTTCTGTAGTTCTCCCGGACGCGTGTCGTATTGTTCTGTAGTTCTCCCGGACGCGGTCGTATTGTTCTCTAGTTCTCCCGGACGCGTGTTGTATTGTTCTGTAGTATTCGAGGGACGCGTGTGTTTTATTGTTCTGTAGTTCTCCCGGACGCGTGTCGCATTGTTCTGTAGTTTTCCCGGACGCGTGTCGCATTGTTCTGTAGTATTCGAGGGACGCGTGTGTTTTATTGTTCTGTAGTTCTCCCGGACGCGTGTCGTATTGTTCTGTAGTTCTCCCGGACGCGTGTTGTATTGTTCTGTAGTATTCGAGGGACGCGTGTGTTTTATTGTTCTGTAGTTCTCCCGAACGCGTGTCGTATTGTTCTGTAGTTCTCCCGGACGCGTGTTGTATTGTTCTGTAGTATTCGAGGGACGCGTGTGTTTTATTTTTCTGTAGTTCTCCCGGACGCGTGTCGTATTGTTCTGTAGTTCTCCCGGACGCGTGTTGTATTGTTCTGTAGTATTCGAGGGACGCGTGTGTTTTATTGTTCTGTAGTTCTCCCGGACGCGTGTTGTATTGTTCTGTAGTTCTCCCGGACGCGTGTCGCATTGTTCTGTAGTTTTCCCGGACGCGTGTCGCATTGTTCTGTAGTATTCGAGGGACGCGTGTGTTTTATTGTTCTGTAGTTCTCCCGGACGCGTGTCGTATTGTTCTGTAGTTCTCCCGGACGCGTGTTGTATTGTTCTGTAGTATTCGAGGGACGCGTGTGTTTTATTGTTCTGTAGTTCTCCCGGACGCGTGTCGTATTGTTCTGTAGTTCTCCCGGACGCGTGTTGTATTGTTCTGTAGTATTCGAGGGACGCGTGTGTTTTATTGTTCTGTAGTTCTCCCGGACGCGTGTCGTATTGTTCTGTAGTTCTCCCGGACGCGTGTCGTATTGTTCTCTAGTTCTCCCGGACGCGTGTTGTATTGTTCTGTAGTATTCGAGGGACGCGTGTGTTTTATTGTTCTGTAGTTCTCCCGGACGCGTGTCGCATTGTTCTGTAGTTTTCCCGGACGCGTGTCGCATTGTTCTGTAGTATTCGAGGGACGCGTGTGTTTTATTGTTCTGTAGTTCTCCCGGACGCGTGTCGTATTGTTCTGTAGTTCTCCCGGACGCGTGTTGTATTGTTCTGTAGTATTCGAGGGACGCGTGTGTTTTATTGTTCTGTAGTTCTCCCGAACGCGTGTCGTATTGTTCTGTAGTTCTCCCGGACGGGTGTTGTATTGTTCTGTAGTATTCGAGGGACGCGTGTGTTTTATTGTTCTGTAGTTCTCCCGGACGCGTGTTGTATTGTTCTGTAGTATTCGAGGGACGCGTGTGTTTTATTGTTCTGTAGTTCTCCCGGACGCGTGTCGTATTGTTCTGTAGTTCTCCCGGACGCGTGTTGTATTGTTCTGTGTGTATTCGAGGGACGCGTGTTGTATTGTTCTATAGTATTCGAGGGACGCGTGTGTTTTATTGTTCTGTAGTTCTCCCGGACGCGTGTCGTATTGTTCTGTAGTTCTCCCGGACGCGTGTTGTATTGTTCTGTAGTATTCGAGGAACGCGTGTGTTTTATTGTTCTGTAGTTCTCCCAGACGCGTGTCGTATTGTTCTGTAGTATTCGAGGGACGCGTGTGTTTTATTGTTCTGTAGTTCTCCCGGACGCGTGTCGTATTGTTCTGTAGTTCTCCCGGACGCGTGTTGTATTGTTCTGTAGTATTCGAGGGACGCGTGTGTTTTATTGTTCTGTAGTTCTCCCGGACGCGTGTTGTATTGTTCTGTAGTATCGAGGGACGCGTGTGTTTTATTGTTCTGTAGTTCTCCCGGACGCGTGTCGTATTATTCTGTAGTTCTCCCGGACGCGTGTTGTATTGTTCTGTAGTATTCGAGGGACGCGTGTGTTTTATTGTTCTGTAGTTCTCCCGGACGCGTGTCGTATTGTTCTGTAGTTCTCCCGGACGCGTGTTGTATTGTTCTGTAGTATTCGAGGGACGCGTGTGTTTTATTGTTCTGTAGTATTCGAGGGACGCGTGTGTTTTATTGTTCTGTAGTTCTCCCGGACGCGTGTCGCATTGTTCTGTAGTTTTCCCGGACGCGTGTCGCATTGTTCTGTAGTATTCGAGGGACGCGTGTGTTTTATTGTTCTGTAGTTCTCCCGGACGCGTGTCGTATTGTTCTGTAGTTCTCCCGGACGCGTGTTGTATTGTTCTGTAGTTTTCCCGGACGCGTGTCGCATTGTTCTGTAGTATTCGAGGGACGCGTGTGTTTTATTGTTCTGTAGTTCTCCCGGACGCGTGTCGTATTGTTCTGTAGTTCTCCCGGACGCGTGTTGTATTGTTCTGTAGTATTCGAGGGACGCGTGTGTTTTATTGTTCTGTAGTTCTCCCGAACGCGTGTCGTATTGTTCTGTAGTTCTCCCGGACGCGTGTTGTATTGTTCTGCAGTATTCGAGGGACGCGTGTGTTTTATTGTTCTGTAGTTCTCCCGGACGCGTGTTGTATTGTTCTGTAGTATTCGAGGGACGCGTGTGTTTTATTGTTCTGTAGTTCTCCCGGACGCGTGTCGTATTGTTCTGTAGTTCTCCCGGACGCGTGTTGTATTGTTCTGTGTGTATTCGAGGGACGCGTGTTGTATTGTTCTATAGTATTCGAGGGACGCGTGTGTTTTATTGTTCTGTAGTTCTCCCGGACGCGTGTCGTATTGTTCTGTAGTTCTCCCGGACGCGTGTTGTATTGTTCTGTAGTATTCGAGGAACGCGTGTGTTTTATTGTTCTGTAGTTCTCCCGGACGCGTGTCGTATTGTTCTGTAGTATTCGAGGGACGCGTGTGTTTTATTGTTCTGTAGTTCTCCCGGACGCGTGTCGTATTGTTCTGTAGTTCTCCCGGACGCGTGTTGTATTGTTCTGTAGTATTCGAGGGACGCGTGTGTTTTATTGTTCTGTAGTTCTCCCGGACGCGTGTTGTATTGTTCTGTAGTATCGAGGGACGCGTGTGTTTTATTGTTCTGTAGTTCTCCCGGACGCGTGTCGTATTATTCTGTAGTTCTCCCGGACGCGTGTTGTATTGTTCTGTAGTATTCGAGGGACGCGTGTGTTTTATTGTTCTGTAGTTCTCCCGGACGCGTGTCGTATTGTTCTGTAGTTCTCCCGGACGCGTGTTGTATTGTTCTGTAGTATTCGAGGGACGCGTGTGTTTTATTGTTCTGTAGTATTCGAGGGACGCGTGTGTTTTATTGTTCTGTAGTTCTCCCGGACGCGTGTCGCATTGTTCTGTAGTTTTCCCGGACGCGTGTCGCATTGTTCTGTAGTATTCGAGGGACGCGTGTGTTTTATTGTTCTGTAGTTCTCCCGGACGCGTGTCGTATTGTTCTGTAGTTCTCCCGGACGCGTGTTGTATTGTTCTGTAGTATTCGAGGGACGCGTGTGTTTTATTGTTCTGTAGTTCTCCCGGACGCGTGTCGTATTGTTCTGTAGTCTCCCGGACGCGTGTCGTATTGTTCTGTAGTCTCCCGGACGCGTGTTGTATTGTTCTGTAGTATTCGAGGGACGCGTGTGTTTTATTGTTCTGTAGTTCTCCCGGACGCGTGTTGTATTTTTCTGTAGTATCGAGGGACGCGTGTGTTTTATTGTTCTGTAGTTCTCCCGGACGCGTGTCGTATTGTTCTGTAGTTCTCCAGGACGCGTGTTGTATTGTTCTGTAGTATTCGAGGGACGCGTGTGTTTTATTGTTCTGTAGTTCTCCCGGACGCGTGTCGTATTGTTCTGTAGTTCTCCCGGACGCGTGTTGTATTGTTCTGTAGTATTCGAGGGACGCGTGTGTTTTATTGTTCTGTAGTTCTCCCGGACGCGTGTCGTATTGTTCTGTAGTTCTCCCGGACGCGTGTTGTATTGTTCTGTAGTATTCGAGGGATGCGTGTGTTTTATTGTTCTGTAGTTCTCCCGGACGCGTGTCGTATTGTTCTGTAGTTCTCCCGGACGCGTGTTGTATTGTTCTGTAGTATTCGAGGGACGCGTGTGTTTTATTGTTCTGTAGTTCTCCCGGACGCGTGTCGTATTGTTCTGTAGTTCTCCCGGACGCGTGTTGTATTGTTCTGTAGTATTCGAGGGACGCGTGTGTTTTATTGTTCTGTAGTTCTCCCGGACGCGTGTCGTATTGTTCTGTAGTTCTCCCGGACGCGTGTTGTATTGTTCTGTAGTATTCGAGGGACGCGTGTGTTTTATTGTTCTGTAGTATTCGAGGGACGCGTGTGTTTTATTGTTCTGTAGTTCTCCCGGACGCGTGTCGCATTGTTCTGTAGTTTTCCCGGACGCGTGTCGCATTGTTCTGTAGTATTCGAGGGGCGCGTGTGTTTTATTGTTCTGTAGTTCTCCCGGACGCGTGTCGTATTGTTCTGTAGTTCTCCCGGACGCGTGTTGTATTGTTCTGTAGTATTCGAGGGACGCGTGTGTTTTATTGTTCTGTAGTTCTCCCGGACGCGTGTCGTATTGTTCTGTAGTTCTCCCGGACGCGTGTTGTATTGTTCTGTAGTATTCGAGGGACGCGTGTGTTTTATTGTTCTGTAGTTCTCCCGGACGCGTGTTGTATTGTTCTGTAGTATCGAGGGACGAGTGTGTTTTATTGTTCTGTAGTTCTCCCGGACGCGTGTCGTATTATTCTGTAGTTCTCCCGGACGCGTGTTGTATTGTTCTGTAGTATTCGAGGGACGCGTGTTTTTTATTGTTCTGTAGTTCTCCCGGACGCGTGTCGTATTGTTCTGTAGTTCTCCCGGACGCATGTTGTATTGTTCTGTAGTATTCGAGGGACGAGTGTGTTTTATTGTTCTGTAGTATTCGAGGGACGCGTGTGTTTTATTGTTCTGTAGTTCTCCCGGACGCGTGTCGCATTGTTCTGTAGTTTTCCCGGACGCGTGTCGCATTGTTCTGTAGTATTCGAGGGACGCGTGTGTTTTATTGTTCTGTAGTTCTCCCGGACGCGTGTCGTATTGTTCTGTAGTTCTCCCGGACGCGTGTTGTATTGTTCTGTAGTATTCGAGGGACGCGTGTGTTTTATTGTTCTGTAGTTCTCCCGGACGCGTGTCGTATTGTTCTGTAGTTCTCCCGGACGCGTGTTGTATTGTTCTGTAGTATTCGAGGGACGCGTGTGTTTTATTGTTCTGTAGTTCTCCCGGACGCGTGTTGTATTGTTCTGTATTATCGAGGGACGCGTGTGTTTTATTGTTCTGTAGTTCTCCCGGACGCGTGTCGTATTATTCTGTAGTTCTCCCGGACGCGTGTTGTATTGTTCTGTAGTATTCGAGGGACGCGTGTGTTTTATTGTTCTGTAGTTCTCCCGGACGCGTGTTGTATTGTTCTGTAGTTCTCCCGGACGCGTGTCGCATTGTTCTGTAGTATTCGAGGGACGCGTGTGTTTTATTGTTCTGTAGTTCTCCCGGACGCGTGTCGTATTGTTCTGTAGTTCTCCCGGAGGCGTGTCGTATTGTTCTGTAGTTCTCCCGGACGCGTGTTGTATTGTTCTGTAGTATTCGAGGGACGCGTGTGTTTTATTGTTCTGTAGTTCTCCCGGACGCGTGTCGTATTGTTCTGTAGTTCTCCCGGACGCGTGTCGTATTGTTCTGTAGTATTCGAGGGACGCGTGTGTTTTATTGTTCTGTAGTTCTCCCGGACGCGTGTCGTATTGTTCTGTAGTTCTCCCGGACGCGTGTTGTATTGTTCTGTAGTATTCGAGGGACGCGTGTGTTTTATTGTTCTGTAGTTCTCCCGGACGCGTGTTGTATTGTTCTGTAGTTCTCCCGGACGCGTGTCTCATTGTTCTTTAGTTTTCCCGGACGCGTGTCGCATTGTTCTGTAGTATTCGAGGGACGCGTGTGTTTTATTGTTCTGTAGTTCTCCCGGACGCGTGTCTCATTGTTCTGTAATTTTCCCGGACGCGTGTCGCATTGTTCTGTAGTATTCGAGGGACGCGTGTGTTTTATTGTTCTGTAGTTCTCCCGGACGCGTGTGTTTTATTGTTCTGTAGTTCTCCCGAACGCGTGTCGTATTGTTCTGTAGTTCTCCCGGACGCGTGTTGTATTGTTCTGTGTGTATTCGAGGGACGCGTGTTGTATTGTTCTATAGTATTCGAGGGACGCGTGTGTTTTATTGTTCTGTAGTTCTCCCGGACGCGTGTCGTATTGTTCTGTAGTTCTCCCGGACGCGTGTTGTATTGTTCTGTAGTATTCGAGGAACGCGTGTGTTTTATTGTTCTGTAGTTCTCCCGGACGCGTGTCGTATTGTTCTGTAGTATTCGAGGGACGCGTGTGTTTTATTGTTCTGTAGTTCTCCCGGACGCGTGTCGTATTGTTCTGTAGTTCTCCCGGACGCGTGTTGTATTGTTCTGTAGTATTCGAGGGACGCGTGTGTTTTATTGTTCTGTAGTTCTCCCGGACGCGTGTTGTATTGTTCTGTAGTATCGAGGGACGCGTGTGTTTTATTGTTCTGTAGTTCTCCCGGACGCGTGTCGTATTATTCTGTAGTTCTCCCGGACGCGTGTTGTATTGTTCTGTAGTATTCGAGGGACGCGTGTGTTTTATTGTTCTGTAGTTCTCCCGGACGCGTGTCGTATTGTTCTGTAGTTCTCCCGGACGCGTGTTGTATTGTTCTGTAGTATTCGAGGGACGCGTGTGTTTTATTGTTCTGTAGTATTCGAGGGACGCGTGTGTTTTATTGTTCTGTAGTTCTCCCGGACGCGTGTCGCATTGTTCTGTAGTTTTCCCGGACGCGTGTCGCATTGTTCTGTAGTATTCGAGGGACGCGTGTGTTTTATTGTTCTGTAGTTCTCCCGGACGCGTGTCGTATTGTTCTGTAGTTCTCCCGGACGCGTGTTGTATTGTTCTGTAGTATTCGAGGGACGCGTGTGTTTTATTGTTCTGTAGTTCTCCCGGACGCGTGTCGTATTGTTCTGTAGTCTCCCGGACGCGTGTCGTATTGTTCTGTAGTCTCCCGGACGCGTGTTGTATTGTTCTGTAGTATTCGAGGGACGCGTGTGTTTTATTGTTCTGTAGTTCTCCCGGACGCGTGTTGTATTTTTCTGTAGTATCGAGGGACGCGTGTGTTTTATTGTTCTGTAGTTCTCCCGGACGCGTGTCGTATTGTTCTGTAGTTCTCCAGAACGCGTGTTGTATTGTTCTGTAGTATTCGAGGGACGCGTGTGTTTTATTGTTCTGTAGTTCTCCCGGACGCGTGTCGTATTGTTCTGTAGTTCTCCCGGACGCGTGTTGTATTGTTCTGTAGTATTCGAGGGACGCGTGTGTTTTATTGTTCTGTAGTTCTCCCGGACGCGTGTCGTATTGTTCTGTAGTTCTCCCGGACGCGTGTTGTATTGTTCTGTAGTATTCGAGGGACGCGTGTGTTTTATTGTTCTGTAGTTCTCCCGGACGCGTGTCGTATTGTTCTGTAGTTCTCCCGGACGCGTGTTGTATTGTTCTGTAGTATTCGAGGGACGCGTGTGTTTTATTGTTCTGTAGTTCTCCCGGACGCGTGTCGTATTGTTCTGTAGTTCTCCCGGACGCGTGTTGTATTGTTCTGTAGTATTCGAGGGACGCGTGTGTTTTATTGTTCTGTAGTTCTCCCGGACGCGTGTCGTATTGTTCTGTAGTTCTCCCGGACGCGTGTTGTATTGTTCTGTAGTATTCGAGGGACGCGTGTGTTTTATTGTTCTGTAGTATTCGAGGGACGCGTGTGTTTTATTGTTCTGTAGTTCTCCCGGACGCGTGTCGCATTGTTCTGTAGTTTTCCCGGACGCGTGTCGCATTGTTCTGTAGTATTCGAGGGGCGCGTGTGTTTTATTGTTCTGTAGTTCTCCCGGACGCGTGTCGTATTGTTCTGTAGTTCTCCCGGACGCGTGTTGTATTGTTCTGTAGTATTCGAGGGACGCGTGTGTTTTATTGTTCTGTAGTTCTCCCGGACGCGTGTCGTATTGTTCTGTAGTTCTCCCGGACGCGTGTTGTATTGTTCTGTAGTATTCGAGGGACGCGTGTGTTTTATTGTTCTGTAGTTCTCCCGGACGCGTGTTGTATTGTTCTGTAGTATCGAGGGACGAGTGTGTTTTATTGTTCTGTAGTTCTCCCGGACGCGTGTCGTATTATTCTGTAGTTCTCCCGGACGCGTGTTGTATTGTTCTGTAGTATTCGAGGGACGCGTGTGTTTTATTGTTCTGTAGTTCTCCCGGACGCGTGTCGTATTGTTCTGTAGTTCTCCCGGACGCATGTTGTATTGTTCTGTAGTATTCGAGGGACGCGTGTGTTTTATTGTTCTGTAGTATTCGAGGGACGCGTGTGTTTTATTGTTCTGTAGTTCTCCCGGACGCGTGTCGCATTGTTCTGTAGTTTTCCCGGACGCGTGTCGCATTGTTCTGTAGTATTCGAGGGACGCGTGTGTTTTATTGTTCTGTAGTTCTCCCGGACGCGTGTCGTATTGTTCTGTAGTTCTCCCGGACGCGTGTTGTATTGTTCTGTAGTATTCGAGGGACGCGTGTGTTTTATTGTTCTGTAGTTCTCCCGGACGCGTGTCGTATTGTTCTGTAGTTCTCCCGGACGCGTGTTGTATTGTTCTGTAGTATTCGAGGGACGCGTGTGTTTTATTGTTCTGTAGTTCTCCCGGACGCGTGTTGTATTGTTCTGTATTATCGAGGGACGCGTGTGTTTTATTGTTCTGTAGTTCTCCCGGACGCGTGTCGTATTATTCTGTAGTTCTCCCGGACGCGTGTCGCATTGTTCTGTAGTATTCGAGGGACGCGTGTGTTTTATTGTTCTGTAGTTCTCCCGGACGCGTGTCTCATTGTTCTGTAATTTTCCCGGACGCGTGTCGCATTGTTCTGTAGTATTCGAGGGACGCGTGTGTTTTATTGTTCTGTAGTTCTCCCGGACGCGTGTGTTTTATTGTTCTGTAGTTCTCCCGAACGCGTGTCGTATTGTTCTGTAGTTCTCCCGGACGCGTGTCGCATTGTTCTGTAGTATTCGAGGGACGCGTGTGTTTTATTGTTCTGTAGTTCTCCCGGACGCGTGTCGTATTGTTCTGTAGTTCTCCCGGACGCGTGTCGTATTGTTCTGTAGTTCTCCCGGACGCGTGTCGTATTGTTCTGTAGTTCTCCCGGACGCGTGTTGTATTGTTCTGTAGTATTCGAGGGACGCGTGTGTTTTATTGTTCTGTAGTTCTCCCGGACGCGTGTCGTATTGTTCTGTAGTTCTCCCGGACGCGTGTCGTATTGTTCTGTAGTATTCGAGGGACGCGTGTGTTTTATTGTTCTGTAGTTCTCCCGGACGCGTGTCGTATTGTTCTGTAGTTCTCCCGGACGCGTGTTGTATTGTTCTGTAGTATTCGAGGGACGCGTGTGTTTTATTGTTCTGTAGTTCTCCCGGACGCGTGTTGTATTGTTCTGTAGTTCTCCCGGACGCGTGTCTCATTGTTCTTTAGTTTTCCCGGACGCGTGTCGCATTGTTCTGTAGTATTCGAGGGACGCGTGTGTTTTATTGTTCTGTAGTTCTCCCGGACGCGTGTCTCATTGTTCTGTAATTTTCCCGGACGCGTGTCGCATTGTTCTGTAGTATTCGAGGGACGCGTGTGTTTTATTGTTCTGTAGTTCTCCCGGACGCGTGTGTTTTATTGTTCTGTAGTTCTCCCGAACGCGTGTCGTATTGTTCTGTAGTTCTCCCGAACGCGTGTCGTATTGTTCTGTAGTTCTCCCGAACGCGTGTCGTATTGTTCTGTAGTTCTCCCGAACGCGTGTCGTATTGTTCTGTAGTTCTCCCGAACGCGTTTCGTATTGTTCTGTAGTTCTCGTGACGTTTGTGCGTCGAAATTAATTTAACTATCTTATATTCCAGTCAAAGTATGAAGAATTAAGAAAACAAGATAAGATCGGAAAAAATTCTTCTTCGGCTCAGAAAGTAATAAGTAATTGCATATCTCTCTTACTTAAATGGTTTCAGAAGAATTGTTAACTGTTCTAGCTTCAAAAGTACTTAGAAGCTATGCAGTTTGTCGCTAAACCAATCATGCAGGCTGTTTGTAACAATGGAGGCTCTAATATTTGCGAAGATCTCAGGTAAAGGGTTAACAACTGAGCTTTGTATTAAATTCATTTAACTTAAATAATAACTAACAAAGCCAAATATGTTATTTATATTTTTCTTCAGCCCAAGTTTTTACGTTATGTTCTGGTCAATGTCTCTGTACGATCTTCACGTTCCAGCGTCTAGCTATGAAAGAGAGATTAATAAACTCAAAGCCCAAATTAAACAAATTGATGACTGGTATGTTTCTTGAAAATTATACGTTTTCCAAACTTCCGACTGACCTCCAAGCATTACGTCTAATAATTGTTAAAACTTGCTTCTTATGCCTCTATAGTTAAAAATTAAGTTGCCTGTTTTTGTGTATTTCTGACTTGTAGGTAGCAAGCAAGAAGAAGAAAGAAAAGGAACGTTGGCACGCTCTGATCGAGAAACTTCAAGATGAGGAGAAAAAGCAACAAGAGCATTGTTCTCGCGTCTTAGCCATGTTAAAAGCCGAGAAGGATACATGGTTTCAATCTCGTAAGTTCTGTTTTATTGTTCTGTAGTTCTCCCGGACGCGTGTCGTATTGTTCTGTAGTTCTCCCGGACGCGTGTTGTATTGTTCTGTAGTATTCGAGGGACGCGTGTGTTTTATTGTTCTGTAGTTCTCCCGGACGCGTGTCGTATTGTTCTGTAGTTCTCCCGGACGCGTGTCGTATTGTTCTGTAGTTCTCCCGGACGCGTGTCGTAT
This sequence comes from Phalangium opilio, assembly GCF_054372755.1. NCBI lineage: Eukaryota > Metazoa > Arthropoda > Arachnida > Opiliones > Phalangiidae > Phalangium > Phalangium opilio. Next base: position 11,476,855 of record NW_028324185.1, on the reverse strand, counting down.
TGTTCTCTAGTTCTCCCGGACGCGTGTTGTATTGTTCTGTAGTATTCGAGGGACGCGTGTGTTTTATTGTTCTGTAGTTCTCCCGGACGCGTGTCGCATTGTTCTGTAGTTTTCCCGGACGCGTGTTGCATTGTTCTGTAGTATTCGAGGGACGCGTGTGTTTTATTGTTCTGTAGTTCTCCCGGACGCGTGTCGTATTGTTCTGTAGTTCTCCCGGACGCGTGTTGTATTGTTCTGTAGTATTCGAGGGACGCGTGTGTTTTATTGTTCTGTAGTTCTCCCGGACGCGTGTCGTATTGTTCTGTAGTTCTCCCGGACGCGTGTTGTATTGTTCTGTAGTATTCGAGGGACGCGTGTGTTTTATTGTTCTGTAGTTCTCCCGGACGCGTGTTGTATTGTTCTGTATTATCGAGGGACGCGTGTGTTTTATTGTTCTGTAGTTCTCCCGGACGCGTGTCGTATTATTCTGTAGTTCTCCCGGACGCGTGTCGCATTGTTCTGTAGTATTCGAGGGACGCGTGTGTTTTATTGTTCTGTAGTTCTCCCGGACGCGTGTCTCATTGTTCTGTAATTTTCCCGGACGCGTGTCGCATTGTTCTGTAGTATTCGAGGGACGCGTGTGTTTTATTGTTCTGTAGTTCTCCCGGACGCGTGTGTTTTATTGTTCTGTAGTTCTCCCGAACGCGTGTCGTATTGTTCTGTAGTTCTCCCGGACGCGTGTCGCATTGTTCTGTAGTATTCGAGGGACGCGTGTGTTTTATTGTTCTGTAGTTCTCCCGGACGCGTGTCGTATTGTTCTGTAGTTCTCCCGGACGCGTGTCGTATTGTTCTGTAGTTCTCCCGGACGCGTGTTGTATTGTTCTGTAGTATTCGAGGGACGCGTGTGTTTTATTGTTCTGTAGTTCTCCCGGACGCGTGTCGTATTGTTCTGTAGTTCTCCCGGACGCGTGTCGTATTGTTCTGTAGTATTCGAGGGACGCGTGTGTTTTATTGTTCTGTAGTTCTCCCGGACGCGTGTCGTATTGTTCTGTAGTTCTCCCGGACGCGTGTTGTATTGTTCTGTAGTATTCGAGGGACGCGTGTGTTTTATTGTTCTGTAGTTCTCCCGGACGCGTGTTGTATTGTTCTGTAGTTCTCCCGGACGCGTGTCTCATTGTTCTTTAGTTTTCCCGGACGCGTGTCGCATTGTTCTGTAGTATTCGAGGGACGCGTGTGTTTTATTGTTCTGTAGTTCTCCCGGACGCGTGTCTCATTGTTCTGTAATTTTCCCGGACGCGTGTCGCATTGTTCTGTAGTATTCGAGGGACGCGTGTGTTTTATTGTTCTGTAGTTCTCCCGGACGCGTGTGTTTTATTGTTCTGTAGTTCTCCCGAACGCGTGTCGTATTGTTCTGTAGTTTTCCCGAACGCGTGTCGTATTGTTCTGTAGTTCTCCCGAACGCGTGTCGTATTGTTCTGTAGTTCTCCCGAACGCGTGTCGTATTGTTCTGTAGTTCTCCCGAACGCGTTTCGTATTGTTCTGTAGTTCTCGTGACGTTTGTGCGTCGAAATTAATTTAACTATCTTATATTCCAGTCAAAGTATGAAGAATTAAGAAAACAAGATAAGATCGGAAAAAATTCTTCTTCGGCTCAGAAAGTAATAAGTAATTGCATATCTCTCTTACTTAAATGGTTTCAGAAGAATTGTTAACTGTTCTAGCTTCAAAAGTACTTAGAAGCTATGCAGTTTGTCGCTAAACCAATCATGCAGGCTGTTTGTAACAATGGAGGCTCTAATATTTGCGAAGATCTCAGGTAAAGGGTTAACAACTGAGCTTTGTATTAAATTCATTTAACTTAAGTAATAACTAACAAAGCCAAATATGTTATTTATATTTTTCTTCAGCCCAAGTTTTTACGTTATGTTCTGGTCAATGTCTCTGTACGATCTTCACGTTCCAGCGTCTAGCTATGAAAGAGAGATTAATAAACTCAAAGCCCAAATTAAACAAATTGATGACTGGTATGTTTCTTGAAAATTATACGTTTTCCAAACTTCCGACTGACCTCCAAGCATTACGTCTAATAATTGTTAAAACTTGCTTCTTATGCCTCTATAGTTAAAAATTAAGTTGCCTGTTTTTGTGTATTTCTGACTTGTAGGTAGCAAGCAAGAAGAAGAAAGAAAAGGAACGTTGGCACGCTCTGATCGAGAAACTTCAAGATGAGGAGAAAAAGCAACAAGAGCATTGTTCTCGCGTCTTAGCCATGTTAAAAGCCGAGAAGGATACATGGTTTCAATCTCGTAAGTTCTGTTTTATTGTTCTGTAGTTCTCCCGGACGCGTGTCGTATTGTTCTGTAGTTCTCCCGGACGCGTGTTGTATTGTTCTGTAGTATTCGAGGGACGCGTGTGTTTTATTGTTCTGTAGTTCTCCCGGACGCGTGTCGTATTGTTCTGTAGTTCTCCCGGACGCGTGTCGTATTGTTCTGTAGTTCTCCCGGACGCGTGTCGTATTGTTCTCTAGTTCTCCCGGACGCGTGTTGTATTGTTCTGTAGTATTCGAGGGACGCGTGTGTTTTATTGTTCTGTAGTTCTCCCGGACGCGTGTCGCATTGTTCTGTAGTTTTCCCGGACGCGTGTCGCATTGTTCTGTAGTATTCGAGGGACGCGTGTGTTTTATTGTTCTGTAGTTCTCCCGGACGCGTGTCGTATTGTTCTGTAGTTCTCCCGGACGCGTGTTGTATTGTTCTGTAGTATTCGAGGGACGCGTGTGTTTTATTGTTCTGTAGTTCTCCCGAACGCGTGTCGTATTGTTCTGTAGTTCTCCCGGACGCGTGTTGTATTGTTCTGTAGTATTCGAGGGACGCGTGTGTTTTATTGTTCTGTAGTTCTCCCGGACGCGTGTCGTATTGTTCTGTAGTATTCGAGGGACGCGTGTGTTTTATTGTTCTGTAGTTCTCCCGGACGCGTGTCGTATTGTTCTGTAGTTCTCACGGACGCGTGTTGTATTGTTCTGTAGTATTCGAGGGACGCGTGTGTTTTATTGTTCTGTAGTATTCGAGGGACGCGTGTGTTTTATTGTTCTGTAGTTCTCCCGGACGCGTGTCGCATTGTTCTGTAGTTTTCCCGGACGCGTGTCGCATTGTTCTGTAGTATTCGAGGGACGCGTGTGTTTTATTGTTCTGTAGTTCTCCCGGACGCGTGTCGTATTGTTCTGTAGTTCTCCCGGACGCGTGTTGTATTGTTCTGTAGTATTCGAGGGACGCGTGTGTTTTATTGTTCTGTAGTTCTCCCGGACGCGTGTCGTATTGTTCTGTAGTTCTCCCGGACGCGTGTTGTATTGTTCTGTAGTATTCGAGGGACGCGTGTGTTTTATTGTTCTGTAGTTCTCCCGGACGCGTGTTGTATTGTTCTGTAGTATCGAGGGACGAGTGTGTTTTATTGTTCTGTAGTTCTCCCGGACGCGTGTCGTATTATTCTGTAGTTCTCCCGGACGCGTGTTGTATTGTTCTGTAGTATTCGAGGGACGCGTGTGTTTTATTGTTCTGTAGTTCTCCCGGACGCGTGTCGTATTGTTCTGTAGTTCTCCCGGACGCATGTTGTATTGTTCTGTAGTATTCGAGGGACGCGTGTGTTTTATTGTTCTGTAGTTCTCCCGGACGCGTGTCGTATTGTTCTGTAGTTCTCCCGGACGCATGTTGTATTGTTCTGTAGTATTCGAGGGACGCGTGTGTTTTATTGTTCTGTAGTTCTCCCGGACGCGTGTTGTATTGTTCTGTAGTATCGAGGGACGAGTGTGTTTTATTGTTCTGTAGTTCTCCCGGACGCGTGTCGTATTATTCTGTAGTTCTCCCGGACGCGTGTTGTATTGTTCTGTAGTATTCGAGGGACGCGTGTGTTTTATTGTTCTGTAGTTCTCCCGGACGCGTGTCGTATTGTTCTGTAGTTCTCCCGGACGCATGTTGTATTGTTCTGTAGTATTCGAGGGACGCGTGTGTTTTATTGTTCTGTAGTATTCGAGGGACGCGTGTGATTTATTGTTCTGTAGTTCTCCCGGACGCGTGTCGCATTGTTCTGTAGTTTTCCCGGACGCGTGTCGCATTGTTCTGTAGTATTCGAGGGACGCGTGTGTTTTATTGTTCTGTAGTTCTCCCGGACGCGTGTCGTATTGTTCTGTAGTTCTCCCGGACGCGTGTTGTATTGTTCTGTAGTATTCGAGGGACGCGTGTGTTTTATTGTTCTGTAGTTCTCCCGGACGCGTGTCGTATTGTTCTGTAGTTCTCCCTGACGCGTGTTGTATTGTTCTGTAGTATTCGAGGGACGCGTGTGTTTTATTGTTCTGTAGTTCTCCCGGACGCGTGTTGTATTGTTCTGTATTATCGAGGGACGCGTGTGTTTTATTGTTCTGTAGTTCTCCCGGACGCGTGTTGTATTGTTCTGTAGTTCTCTCGGACGCGTGTCGCATTGTTCTGTAGTATTCGAGGGACGCGTGTGTTTTATTGTTCTGTAGTTCTCCCGGACGCGTGTTGTATTGTTCTGTAGTTCTCCCGGACGCGTGTCGTATTGTTCTGTAGTTCTCCCGGACGCGTGTTGTATTGTTCTGTAGTATTCGAGGGACGCGTGTGTTTTATTGTTCTGTAGTTCTCCCGGACGCGTGTCGTATTGTTCTGTAGTTCTCCCGGACGCGTGTTGTATTGTTCTGTAGTATTCGAGGGACGCGTGTGTTTTATTGTTCTGTAGTTCTCCCGGACGCGTGTCGTATTGTTCTGTAGTTCTCCCGGACGCGTGTTGTATTGTTCTGTAGTATTCGAGGGACGCGTGTGTTTTATTGTTCTGTAGTTCTCCCGGACGCGTGTCGTATTGTTCTGTAGTTCTCCCGGACGCGTGTTGTATTGTTCTGTAGTATTCGAGGTACGCGTGTGTTTTATTGTTCTGTAGTTCTCCCGGACGCGTGTCGTATTGTTCTGTAGTTCTCCCGGACGCGTGTTGTATTGTTCTGTAGTATTCGAGGGACGCGTGTGTTTTATTGTTCTGTAGTATTCGAGGGACGCGTGTGTTTTATTGTTCTGTAGTTCTCCCGGACGCGTGTCGCATTGTTCTGTAGTTTTCCCGGACGCGTGTCGCATTGTTCTGTAGTATTCGAGGGACGCGTGTCGCATTGTTCTGTAGTATTCGAGGGACGCGTGTGTTTTATTGTTCTGTAGTTCTCCCGGACGCGTGTCGTATTGTTCTGTAGTTCTCCCGGACGCGTGTTGTATTGTTCTGTAGTATTCGAGGGACGCGTGTGTTTTATTGTTCTGTAGTTCTCCCGGACGCGTGTCGTATTGTTCTGTAGTTCTCCCGGACGCGTGTTGTATTGTTCTGTAGTATTCGAGGGACGCGTGTGTTTTATTGTTCTGTAGTTCTCCCGGACGCGTGTTGTATTGTTCTGTAGTATCGAGGGACGAGTGTGTTTTATTGTTCTGTAGTTCTCCCGGACGCGTGTCGTATTATTCTGTAGTTCTCCCGGACGCGTGTTGTATTGTTCTGTAGTATTCGAGGGACGCGTGTGTTTTATTGTTCTGTAGTTCTCCCGGACGCGTGTCGTATTGTTCTGTAGTTCTCCCGGACGCATGTTGTATTGTTCTGTAGTATTCGAGGGACGCGTGTGTTTTATTGTTCTGTAGTATTCGAGGGACGCGTGTGATTTATTGTTCTGTAGTTCTCCCGGACGCGTGTCGCATTGTTCTGTAGTTTTCCCGGACGCGTGTCGCATTGTTCTGTAGTATTCGAGGGACGCGTGTGTTTTATTGTTCTGTAGTTCTCCCGGACGCGTGTCGTATTGTTCTGTAGTTCTCCCGGACGCGTGTTGTATTGTTCTGTAGTATTCGAGGGACGCGTGTGTTTTATTGTTCTGTAGTTCTCCCGGACGCGTGTCGTATTGTTCTGTAGTTCTCCCTGACGCGTGTTGTATTGTTCTGTAGTATTCGAGGGACGCGTGTGTTTTATTGTTCTGTAGTTCTCCCGGACGCGTGTTGTATTGTTCTGTATTATCGAGGGACGCGTGTGTTTTATTGTTCTGTAGTTCTCCCGGACGCGTGTTGTATTGTTCTGTAGTTCTCTCGGACGCGTGTCGCATTGTTCTGTAGTATTCGAGGGACGCGTGTGTTTTATTGTTCTGTAGCTCTCCCGGACGCGTGTTGTATTGTTCTGTAGTTCTCCCGGACGCGTGTCGTATTGTTCTGTAGTTCTCCCGGACGCGTGTTGTATTGTTCTGTAGTATTCGAGGGACGCGTGTGTTTTATTGTTCTGTAGTTCTCCCGGACGCGTGTCGTATTGTTCTGTAGTTCTCCCGGACGCGTGTCGTATTGTTCTGTAGTTCTCCCGGACGCGTGTTGTATTGTTCTGTAGTATTCGAGGGACGCGTGTGTTTTATTGTTCTGTAGTTCTCCCGGACGCGTGTCGTATTGTTCTGTAGTTCTCCCGGACGCGTGTCGTATTGTTCTGTAGTATTCGAGGGACGCGTGTGTTTTATTGTTCTGTAGTTCTCCCGGACGCGTGTCGTATTGTTCTGTAGTTCTCCCGGACGCGTGTTGTATTGTTCTGTAGTATTCGAGGGACGCGTGTGTTTTATTGTTCTGTAGTTCTCCCGGACGCGTGTTGTATTGTTCTGTAGTTCTCCCGGACGCGTGTCGCATTGTTCTTTAGTTTTCCCGGACGCGTGTCGCATTGTTCTGTAGTATTCGAGGGACGCGTGTGTTTTATTGTTCTGTAGTTCTCCCGGACGCGTGTCTCATTGTTCTGTAATTTTCCCGGACGCGTGTCGCATTGTTCTGTAGTATTCGAGGGACGCGTGTGTTTTATTGTTCTGTAGTTCTCCCGGACGCGTGTGTTTTATTGTTCTGTAGTTCTCCCGAACGCGTGTCGTATTGTTCTGTAGTTCTCCCGAACGCGTGTCGTATTGTTCTGTAGTTCTCCCGAACGCGTGTCGTATTGTTCTGTAGTTCTCCCGAACGCGTGTCGTATTGTTCTGTAGTTCTCCCGAACGCGTGTCGTATTGTTCTGTAGTTCTCCCGGACGCGTGTCGTATTGTTCTGTAGTATTCGAGGGACGCGTGTGTTTTATTGTTCTGTAGTTCTCCCGGACGCGTGTCGTATTGTTCTGTAGTTCTCCCGGACGCGTGTTGTATTGTTCTGTAGTATTCGAGGGACGCGTGTGTTTTATTGTTCTGTAGTTCTCCCGGACGCGTGTTGTATTGTTCTGTAGTTCTCCCGGACGCGTGTCGCATTGTTCTTTAGTTTTCCCGGACGCGTGTCGCATTGTTCTGTAGTATTCGAGGGACGCGTGTCGCATTGTTCTGTAGTATTCGAGGGACGCGTGTGTTTTATTGTTCTGTAGTTCTTCCGGACGCGTGTCTCATTGTTCTGTAATTTTCCCGGACGCGTGTCGCATTGTTCTGTAGTATTCGAGGGACGCGTGTGTTTTATTGTTCTGTAGTTCTCCCGGACGCGTGTGTTTTATTGTTCTGTAGTTCTCCCGGACGCGTGTGTTTTATTGTTCTGTAGTTCTCCCGAACGCGTGTCGTATTGTTCTGTAGTTCTCCCGAACGCGTGTCGTATTGTTCTGTAGTTCTCCCGAACGCGTGTCGTATTGTTCTGTAGTTCTCCCGAACGCGTGTCGTATTGTTCTGTAGTTCTCCCGAACGCGTTTCGTATTGTTCTGTAGTTCTCGTGACGTTTGTGCGTCGAAATTAATTTAACTATCTTATATTCCAGTCAAAGTATGAAGAATTAAGAAAACAAGATAAGATCGGAAAAAATTCTTCTTCGGCTCAGAAAGTAATAAGTAATTGCATATCTCTCTTACTTAAATGGTTTCAGAAGAATTGTTAACTGTTCTAGCTTCAAAAGTACTTAGAAGCTATGCAGTTTGTCGCTAAACCAATCATGCAGGCTGTTTGTAACAATGGAGGCTCTAATATTTGCGAAGATCTCAGGTAAAGGGTTAACAACTGAGCTTTGTATTAAATTCATTTAACTTAAATAATAACTAACAAAGCCAAATATGTTATTTATATTTTTCTTCAGCCCAAGTTTTTACGTTATGTTCTGGTCAATGTCTCTGTACGATCTTCACGTTCCATCGTCTAGCTATGAAAGAGAGATTAATAAACTCAAAGCCCAAATTAAACAAATTGATGACTGGTATGTTTCTTGAAAATTATACGTTTTCCAAACTTCCGACTGACCTCCAAGCATTACGTCTAATAATTGTTAAAACTTGCTTCTTATGCCTCTATAGTTAAAAATTAAGTTGCCTGTTTTTGTGTATTTCTGACTTGTAGGTAGCAAGCAAGAAGAAGAAAGAAAAGGAACGTTGGCACGCTCTGATCGAGAAACTTCAAGATGAGGAGAAAAAGCAACAAGAGCTTTGTTCTCGCGTCTTAGCCATGTTAAAAGCCGAGAAGGATACATGGTTTCAATCTCGTAAGTTCTGTTTTATTGTTCTGTAGTTCTCCCGGACGCGTGTCGTATTGTTCTGTAGTTCTCCCGGACGCGTGTTGTATTGTTCTGTAGTATTCGAGGGACGCGTGTGTTTTATTGTTCTGTAGTTCTCCCGGACGCGTGTCGTATTGTTCTGTAGTTCTCCCTGACGCGTGTTGTATTGTTCTGTAGTATTCGAGGGACGCGTGTGTTTTATTGTTCTGTAGTTCTCCCGGACGCGTGTTGTATTGTTCTGTATTATCGAGGGACGCGTGTGTTTTATTGTTCTGTAGTTCTCCCGGACGCGTGTTGTATTGTTCTGTAGTTCTCTCGGACGCGTGTCGCATTGTTCTGTAGTATTCGAGGGACGCGTGTGTTTTATTGTTCTGTAGCTCTCCCGGACGCGTGTTGTATTGTTCTGTAGTTCTCCCGGACGCGTGTCGTATTGTTCTGTAGTTCTCCCGGACGCGTGTTGTATTGTTCTGTAGTATTCGAGGGACGCGTGTGTTTTATTGTTCTGTAGTTCTCCCGGACGCGTGTCGTATTGTTCTGTAGTTCTCCCGGACGCATGTTGTATTGTTCTGTAGTATTCGAGGGACGCGTGTGTTTTATTGTTCTGTAGTATTCGAGGGACGCGTGTGATTTATTGTTCTGTAGTTCTCCCGGACGCGTGTCGCATTGTTCTGTAGTTTTCCCGGACGCGTGTCGCATTGTTCTGTAGTATTCGAGGGACGCGTGTGTTTTATTGTTCTGTAGTTCTCCCGGACGCGTGTCGTATTGTTCTGTAGTTCTCCCGGACGCGTGTTGTATTGTTCTGTAGTATTCGAGGGACGCGTGTGTTTTATTGTTCTGTAGTTCTCCCGGACGCGTGTCGTATTGTTCTGTAGTTCTCCCTGACGCGTGTTGTATTGTTCTGTAGTATTCGAGGGACGCGTGTGTTTTATTGTTCTGTAGTTCTCCCGGACGCGTGTTGTATTGTTCTGTATTATCGAGGGACGCGTGTGTTTTATTGTTCTGTAGTTCTCCCGGACGCGTGTTGTATTGTTCTGTAGTTCTCTCGGACGCGTGTCGCATTGTTCTGTAGTATTCGAGGGACGCGTGTGTTTTATTGTTCTGTAGCTCTCCCGGACGCGTGTTGTATTGTTCTGTAGTTCTCCCGGACGCGTGTCGTATTGTTCTGTAGTTCTCCCGGACGCGTGTTGTATTGTTCTGTAGTATTCGAGGGACGCGTGTGTTTTATTGTTCTGTAGTTCTCCCGGACGCGTGTCGTATTGTTCTGTAGTTCTCCCGGACGCGTGTCGTATTGTTCTGTAGTTCTCCCGGACGCGTGTTGTATTGTTCTGTAGTATTCGAGGGACGCGTGTGTTTTATTGTTCTGTAGTTCTCCCGGACGCGTGTCGTATTGTTCTGTAGTTCTCCCGGACGCGTGTCGTATTGTTCTGTAGTATTCGAGGGACGCGTGTGTTTTATTGTTCTGTAGTTCTCCCGGACGCGTGTCGTATTGTTCTGTAGTTCTCCCGGACGCGTGTTGTATTGTTCTGTAGTATTCGAGGGACGCGTGTGTTTTATTGTTCTGTAGTTCTCCCGGACGCGTGTTGTATTGTTCTGTAGTTCTCCCGGACGCGTGTCGCATTGTTCTTTAGTTTTCCCGGACGCGTGTCGCATTGTTCTGTAGTATTCGAGGGACGCGTGTGTTTTATTGTTCTGTAGTTCTCCCGGACGCGTGTCTCATTGTTCTGTAATTTTCCCGGACGCGTGTCGCATTGTTCTGTAGTATTCGAGGGACGCGTGTGTTTTATTGTTCTGTAGTTCTCCCGGACGCGTGTGTTTTATTGTTCTGTAGTTCTCCCGAACGCGTGTCGTATTGTTCTGTAGTTCTCCCGAACGCGTGTCGTATTGTTCTGTAGTTCTCCCGAACGCGTGTCGTATTGTTCTGTAGTTCTCCCGAACGCGTGTCGTATTGTTCTGTAGTTCTCCCGAACGCGTGTCGTATTGTTCTGTAGTTCTCCCGGACGCGTGTCGTATTGTTCTGTAGTTCTCCCGGACGCGTGTTGTATTGTTCTGTAGTATTCGAGGGACGCGTGTGTTTTATTGTTCTGTAGTTCTCCCGGACGCGTGTTGTATTGTTCTGTAGTTCTCCCGGACGCGTGTCGCATTGTTCTTTAGTTTTCCCGGACGCGTGTCGCATTGTTCTGTAGTATTCGAGGGACGCGTGTCGCATTGTTCTGTAGTATTCGAGGGACGCGTGTGTTTTATTGTTCTGTAGTTCTTCCGGACGCGTGTCTCATTGTTCTGTAATTTTCCCGGACGCGTGTCGCATTGTTCTGTAGTATTCGAGGGACGCGTGTGTTTTATTGTTCTGTAGTTCTCCCGGACGCGTGTGTTTTATTGTTCTGTAGTTCTCCCGGACGCGTGTGTTTTATTGTTCTGTAGTTCTCCCGAACGCGTGTCGTATTGTTCTGTAGTTCTCCCGAACGCGTGTCGTATTGTTCTGTAGTTCTCCCGAACGCGTGTCGTATTGTTCTGCAGTTCTCCCGAACGCGTGTCGTATTGTTCTGTAGTTCTCCCGAACGCGTTTCGTATTGTTCTGTAGTTCTCGTGACGTTTGTGCGTCGAAATTAATTTAACTATCTTATATTCCAGTCAAAGTATGAAGAATTAAGAAAACAAGATAAGATCGGAAAAAATTCTTCTTCGGCTCAGAAAGTAATAAGTAATTGCATATCTCTCTTACTTAAATGGTTTCAGAAGAATTGTTAACTGTTCTAGCTTCAAAAGTACTTAGAAGCTATGCAGTTTGTCGCTAAACCAATCATGCAGGCTGTTTGTAACAATGGAGGCTCTAATATTTGCGAAGATCTCAGGTAAAGGGTTAACAACTGAGCTTTGTATTAAATTCATTTAACTTAAATAATAACTAACAAAGCCAAATATGTTATTTATATTTTTCTTCAGCCCAAGTTTTTACGTTATGTTCTGGTCAATGTCTCTGTACGATCTTCACGTTCCATCGTCTAGCTATGAAAGAGAGATTAATAAACTCAAAGCCCAAATTAAACAAATTGATGACTGGTATGTTTCTTGAAAATTATACGTTTTCCAAACTTCCGACTGACCTCCAAGCATTACGTCTAATAATTGTTAAAACTTGCTTCTTATGCCTCTATAGTTAAAAATTAAGTTGCCTGTTTTTGTGTATTTCTGACTTGTAGGTAGCAAGCAAGAAGAAGAAAGAAAAGGAACGTTGGCACGCTCTGATCGAGAAACTTCAAGATGAGGAGAAAAAGCAACAAGAGCATTGTTCTCGCGTCTTAGCCATGTTAAAAGCCGAGAAGGATACATGGTTTCAATCTCGTAAGTTCTGTTTTATTGTTCTGTAGTTCTCGCGAACGCGTGTTACATTGTTCTGTAGTTCTCGCGGACGCGTGTTTCATTGTTCTGTAGTTTTCGCGGACGCGTGGTACATTGTTCTGTAGTTTTCGCGGACGCGTGGTACATTGTTCTGTAGTTTTCGCGGACGCGTGGTACATTGTTCTGTAGTTTTCGCGGACGCGTGGTACATTGTTCTGTAGTTCTCGCGGACGCGTGGTACATTGTTCTGTAGTTCTCGCGGACGGGTGTTACGTTGTTCTGTAGTTCTCGCGGACGCGTGTTTAATTATTCTGTAGTCCACGCGGACGCGTGTTTAATTATTCTGTAGTTCTCGCGGACGCGTGTTTAATTATTCTGTAGTCCACGCGGACTCGTGTTTCATTGTTCTGTAGTTCTCGCGGACGCGTGTTTTCGTCAATTTATGGTTCACAGAAGTTCATACCAGTTATATCAAGCCAGCTATCTCGAATTTGACCAGCCAATAGAATCGCGGCGCGAAAGACGTTAGAATGTGACGCGCGCATTAAATTAGTTATTAAAAATAACTTTTTTTGTGTGTTAGGTTCTGCTAAGAACGAAATGATAACTCAGTTCCTGCAACTGTGCATTTTTCCGCGCTGTATTTTCACTTCGGTCGACGCCCTGTATTGTGCCAAATTTGTCCATTTGATACACAATCTCAAAACATCAAACTTTTCTACCCTTATTTGCTACGATAGGGTAAGTGATATCAAGAACCTTTAAGAGACCCGAGATATAATTTCCAGGGTTCGTACAAACCTGGAAAATCAGGGAAGTAAATAGTTGACAAAAACCTCAGGGAAAATTCAGGGAAATTTAGAATTTTTAGTAAAATTCAGGGAAATTTAGAATTTTTAGTAAAATTCAGGGAAATTTAGAATTTTTAGTACAATTCAGGGAAATTTAGAATTTTTAGTACAATTCAGGGAAATTTAGAATTTTTAGTACAATTCAGGGAAATTTAGAATTTTTAGTAAAATTCTGGGAAATTTAGAATTTTTAGTAAAATTCAGGGAAATTTAGAATTTTTAGTAAAATTCAGGGAAATTTAGAATTTTTAGTACAATTCAGGGAAATTTAGAAATTTTAGTAAAAATCAGGGAGATTTAGAATTTTTAGTAAAATTCAGGGAAATTTAGAATTTTAGTAAAATTCAGGGAAATTTAGAAATTTTAGTAAAAATCAGGGAAATTTAGAATTTTTAGTAAAATTCAGGGAAATTTAGAATTTTTAGTACAATTTTGGGAAATTTAGAATTTTTAGTAAAATTCTGGGAAATTTAGAATTTTTAGTAAAATTCTGGGAAATTTAGAATTTTTAGTAAAATTCTGGGAATTTTAGAATTTTTAGTAAAATTCTGGGAATTTTAGAATTTTTAGTAAAAATCAGGGAAATTTAGAATGTTTAGTAAAAATCAGGGAAATTTAGAATGTTTAGTAAAAATCAGGGAAATTTAGAATTTTTAGTAAAAATCAGGGAAATTTAGAATTTTTAGTTAAAATCAGGGAAATTTAGAATTTTTAGTAAAAATCAGGGAAATAGATAATTTTTAGTAAAAATCAGGGAAATTTGCTTCAAACAGGGGCCGAGTAATTAAGCAAAATGTTCATAAACAAACATAGCCCCCTCCATAGGATTAACATTACACTAAACTTTGGAGGCTCATAACTCTGGTTATGTTAGAGATACGGGGATGTCCTTTGATTATGTTATAGTCATATTTGCCCCCCTCTCCTTCGATAACATTTGCACCATATGATACTCCATATACTGGAAAAACCTGGAAAATTCAGGGTAGTGTATGGGGAAAAACCTGGAAATCTCAGGGAAATTTGTTTTCCAAAAGTTGTATGAACCCTGATTATTGCACTTCATTGCCGTGACCTTTCGGTTTTCCCTCCCACATTGCTCCCATTTCTGTGCAAAAATATAAGCTTGCGGAAATCTAAGTCGGCGATTCGTATGTTCTCGGGTCTTATTTGAGTTTTAAGTTTCATATAAGCGTTTAAAAGTTAAAGCTGTACGTTTTTCAACGCGCAGATATTCTGTGATATTTCATACACGGTGTCATCGTGTACAGAAAACGAAGCCAATAGATATGGCAAGTTTCTTTGCGCGATGCTTGAAACTGTCATGCATTGGCATAGCGATAAGGCTGTTTTTGATCAGGTATGCCCTATTGATATTCTATATAGGATAAATTTACCCGCGATTCATTGCGTTTTTCCGTCACTCATTTAATCAATTTAAATCAAAAAACCCTTTATGTCGAAGGAATGTACAAATTATCCGGGATTTATGACTAAGTTCAAGGGTTCATCTCAGTCTCAAGTCAGTAGCAATGATCACGTTGACTTTGAAAACTATCGTCACGTTTGTCACAAATGGCATTTTAATCGGGAGATTACATTCAAATTAGAAATACCCTCATTATTCTAACTAAGGTAAAACAACAATCACAAGAATTAAAAATATCTCGAATTAATATTTATTATTTATTAATTTGTTTATATTTCTTCAATTGTTTTCAGGTTATAACGCATTTCCCAGTTATTACTAATTTGGGTTTGGCGCTCGAACGAAGAGTAGAAAAAATTCGTGCGGAAGAAAAAGATAAACGCGCTGATCTTTTTGCCCTGGCAACTGGGTAAGTTTTAACTATTGATTTTTGGCGTAAATAGATGCATTTAAGCGTGTAAGAGGAGTCGGGCGGCGTGTGCGCGCGGTTCGGGCTGCCCATGCGCGTGTTTTGGGTTGAGTCGGGCGGCCTATGCGCGTAAATAAATGCATTTAAGCATGTAAGAGGACTCGGGCGGCCAGTGTGCGCGTTTTGGGTCGAGTCTGGCGGCCTATGCGCGTAAAAAAAATGCATTGAAGCATTTAAGAGGAGTCGGGCGGCCAGTGTGCGCGTTTTGGGTCGAGTCTGGCGGCCCATGAGCCCGTTTTGGGTCGAGTCTGGCGGCCCATGAGCCCGTTTTGGGTCGAGTCTGGCGGCCCATGAGCCCGTTTTGGGTCGAGTCTGGCGGCCCATGAGCCCGTTTTGGGTCGAGTCGGGCGGCCTATGCGCGTCATATATATGAAATTCTTTAGTGTGCAAGCCGCCAAAATTTTTTTCTCTTTTGATATTTGTCGCGTTCACATTTAGTTACCTTGGACAATTGAAAGCAAAGAAGAATTCGTTGATTCCCGAGTACGAATTTCACATCAAGGAAACGGTACGTAAATAATTCATTTAAATTTAAAGGGTTGTAGTTGGGAAAATGTGGCGCGTCCCAGAGTTCTGCTCTATATTTTGACAGAAAGTGAATTGTTTTTACCTATTCATTTTCAGAACAAAGAGAACGAAGCGAGCCAGAAAAACGTTTCTAAAGAAAATGCTTCAAATTCTGAAGTTAAGCCTGGTATGTTTAATTTTTATACGTTTCTTTGTTAATAATATTTAATTTAACATTTCCATCTATATTGTTATATAATAATTTTCATTTCATTTTTTTTATTTTTGTATTATTTAGAAACGAAAGAAATTAAATCAGAACCTGGTATTAAAGCTCCATCAAAAGTTTCTGGTTCAACAAAGAGTACCATTTTGCTCACCAGGTAGCGTTACACGTTGCCTATTTTTAGTTTTTGCGCTCAGTGTCTTGCTTTTAAGTAATTTTTGAAAGTGTAGAAGATATTATTTTATCATATATTATATTCCAGTAAAAATTTATCTTCATTTTTGGTCCGTCTAATTACAGTAAATCCGCGTCCGAGTCTGCTTCCGCCGCGTCAGTGAAAGAGGAAAGTGTTAGGCAGAGATTATCAGAAGCCTCGAGTGGAAATTCAGTCTCACTATCAAAAGACGGTAAACGTTCTTCTCTTAATGCTGCTGCGTCAGATCACCATCATCATGATGCTGAAAACAATTCTGATAACACCACCTCATCTTCAGGACACGCTCTGCGCAGATCGGCCGAAGTTGCCTCCGATATTGAAAAGGGTATGTACAGTCCCCGACAAAAGTTTCTGGACATTTTCATTTGGCTGCCATTTTGTTCCTATTTGAGCTAGAGTAACAAAATAGGACTTTCTAGATAGGTTGCCTTCTCAAGATTATTTTAAAATTACAAATGACACTGTGGCGCTAATAGGGCGTTAGCCATAGCGGAAATAGTAAAGCCCCCCGATAATGACGTTACGAAATAATGCTTCAAATGGATCAATAATTCTATCGTTGCACGCGTCTTGTCACGTAGAATCCGAAACTCTTTTCAAATTGTAAATCGGTTCAGAAAATCAAAAGTTATGACAAAAAACGTGACGTTCAAAACAATAGCAAATAAGCCTAACGATTATTTATTTGTTCTATATCAACTTAGCTCAGTAGTAAAACATTACGATTAGAAAAACAAGATGTTCCAACCCAAGAATTTTTAGTTCCACACTGACATATGAGAAATGGGAACTTATGAATTAGACTCAGTCTTCGGAAATGGAGGATTGTTAATGGCGGTTTGTAAACGTCTAAATATTTAGAGATTTGGATATGTTTAAAGATTTTTTATAATTTACTAGTTGCTTATACAGTGGGTGGATAATTGGGGATAATTCTTTTGACGGATATTTTAATGCAGACTGCGTTATATGTTGAATTGGTATTAAAAGTTGGACGAGCCGCGGTATTGGATGATGGACAGTGTTTCAAGAATATACTTTGAGATGGTTTAAGGAGCAAAATAGGTGGCATGACTAAAATACAGGTGTAACAGAACTTATTTGACGTTCGGTAATCAATTTTTGGACGCCTGAGGATTGGATGTTGAGAAATGCTCTGAAAATAATATTGTGGGAATAATATTTCGACGGCAAATTCATGAGGATGGTTGAGAAGACATATTGTTCAATTCAAAGTGGATGAAAATGGTTTGAATTATAATAATATATATATATACAGGTTAAATTATACGCAAGTTCTTATGACATGAAAATATTTTACGACGTGGATAATTTTAACGTATTTCCTGCTTTCTCGGCTTTATTCTGCATGTTTTCTTATTCCCAGCACATCTTAAACGTGATAACTATCCCTTTAAACTTTACTTAAGAATTTGGTTTTTTGAAAATTATGGCTGTTTTTGGAACATAGAGCAAAAAAGAGAGAGAGAGGCCCTACAAACGATAAAAAGCACAGCGTTTGCAATTTTGTCGTGTTTCAGCGTATGAAGGTTGCTCTATATATTTTTTAGCTTAGAGTAGGGCAGTTTCAATGATCATCGGAAAACAATCAGACTCAATAGCCCATACTTTTCCTGCTATAATATAGTCGGTAAGCTCCTTGGTTTTTGACATTGAGAATTTAGTATCTCAATTTTTCTATCGTTAATTTGGCAAAAAACTAAATTGAGTCTGCTTCCATTATTAACCTTGACTATTTCCCCTAAAATAATTTGATATTATTCTTTTGTAGTTTAAAGTTTACGTTTCATAATCTATATGGATAGAGGGAAGTAGTGAGTAAAGGGGGGTTCTAGACCAGGAACCACCATATTAAACCTATGGAGTTTTTCACAGTACCACCATGTTATTTCCCATAGGGAACCCATAGGGAACCCATACTAGGTTCTAGACCAGGAACCACCATGTTAAACCTATGGAGTTTTCCAGAGTACCACCATGTTATTTCCCATAGGGAACCCATACTATGTATTTTCTTTGACGTACCCGTTTTTTTTTATGACGTAAAGATCGGGGGGGGGGTAAAATGGACACGTTTGATTTCCTGACCTATAAAAACCAAAATGCGGGTTATTTAAGTATTAGAGGAGGGAGGGGATGTGATTTAAAAAGAAAAAACCCCTCTAGGAATACAATACGGTTATGAGAATCCAATGTATAGGGTACCCACGTTTGTGTAAACTTTAAGGTTTTTTACGATGTAATGATCGGGGGGTGGTGTTAGCGGTAAAAAAATTAGTCGAATATATCGTGTCTGGACAGTTCGATTTCCTGACCTATAAAAACTAAAATGCGGATTATTTTTTAAAGTATTAGAGGAAGAGGGGATGTGATTTAAAAAGAAAAACCCTCTGGGAATATAAGACATAAGAATATTTATCTCACGATTATGTATAAATACCATCCTACTCGAGAAAAGACCCGCACTTTAAGTTTCAGTCATCATCATCAATTTCATCTGTCCGGATTGTAATCGAGAGTTTAGTTATAAGAAAACGTTAAATAGACATATACGCGAAGTTCATCAAAGAAACAAATTAACTTGTAAAGTTTGTGGCGCGACATTTTCCCGCTGTTACAGATTAGAAAAACATTTAACCATTCATAAACGATTAAAACAACTGAGAAAGAATTACCCCGATCGAGGGAAGGATGATGCAGACCCATCTAGCAAAACTAATCAACCGAGTACTTCACGTGGTAATTTGAATCAACCTAGTACTTCACGTACTAACACATCGAGTGAAAGGAATTTAAATCAATCAGGAGTTAATGACTTAGAGTCGAATGAAGTTCCGATTTTAGTCGAATGAAGTTCCGATTTTACGTAACGCTCTAGTAACAACACGGATAGAGGCGAATGGAAATGAAGTTGATATTTTAACGTTTACTAGTAGACATAGAGAAGCGATATATGTGTACTTGAAGAAACATTTGACTGAAAGACGAGGTATTAAATGGTACCTTGTGGTTAATGTTCAGTTTAGTCGACAATTAGTTAATTCAACGCAGGAAGTCTTAGAGTTTCCCTTCTTTCGCGGTTATACAAATACAACTTTAAGCGAGGATGAGATTTATGAACAAATAGAGAGAAGTGTTCAGAAAATTATGAACTCTTTGGAACAATTCCAGAAAGGTGGTAGCAACTGGCTTTTGAACAAAATTCGGTTTTTACAAGTAAATATCGTATCATATCATCCGCTAAGACCAGCGTCATATTTCAAGCTACCACCGTTTTTGAAATCAAAAAAAGCGTTGATAAATATTCGAAATAAGGATGAGAGATGTTTCGAATACTCTATTCTAGCTAAATTACATCCTGTTGAATTCAACAGTGAAAGAGTTAGTAACTACACGAGATACTTGAATGAAATAGACATGGGAAATATTAAAAGTCCATTCAAAGTGTCACCGAGTGAGCTAATTTCCTTCGAAAAGCGTAACAATTTAAGTATCAATATTTTCGGATTCGAAAAGTTTGTCTACCCTTTGTTCATCAGTGAATACGAATGTGAAGAACGGCGTCAAATAGACCTGTTGCTAATTTCTAAAGGAAGAAAGAAACACTTCTGTCTTATTAAAAGTTTATCGAGACTTCTTTCTAATTTAACTAAAAAGAAAGCCACGACATTTTATTGTCGGAGATGTCTACACAGATCTTCCAAACAAACATTAAGGGATAAACACATTGACGATTGTAAAAAACACGCGCCGACATTAATAGAAATGCCGGAAGAACAAGAATTTACTTTTAAGAGTTATGAAATGAGGGAAAAAATACCGAGATACGTTGTTGACGATTTCGAATCTATTCTATCTCCGATTGCAGGCCCCGAACAAGATAACAAAGTTTCGCACACGCATAAAATTAATCAACATATCACTTGCGGTTTTGCATACATCGTTATGAATAGCGATGGTACAACATCAAAACCGTTAAATAGACAATCAATCCAATGAGAGATATATAAGTATATTTTTTCATCTCTTCTTGCTCTCTTTGGTATATGGACAGTAATTTCCGGATAAGACTTCACCGGAGTTGACGAAAGAAGTACTGGTACGTTGCAACTAATCCGGAAACGTTTTTCGAGTTCTTTGCAACTAGTGTCTTTTATATATTCATTGTTCCGTCCTTCCTGCTTTCGAAATCAACCCCGAGGGTTTTCTTGATTGAGCCAAGAATCTTTAGCTGATACGTACTCGATATCAGTCGAGAAACGTGTTGAAGCCTTAATTTATTTGCAGCTAAGACCGCAAAGTCGTCGACGTAGACAAGAATTATTGCTCGAAAATGTATAAAGTAGATGCAATCTGTTCCATGGGATTTTCAAAAACCCAGTTCCAACTCAAGTTACAATTGACGACCAATTTAGGGCAACCTGTGAATTGCTTCCAGTTATTGGAGACAAGTTGCTGGACCTCAGACCACCTACCCATGGACAGGCATGAGGATAGGGAGCTAGGTTAGCAAAGTGTAACGCCTGACGAAAGCGCCGCGGTGGCGGCTACTAGAAATTCATCTCCACAAACAGACTCAAGTGAAAAATATTAATTCTTTATTCTTGCTCCCTCGAGAACAGTGGCCTAATAGGCGTCAATAGATGCCAAATATCTTATAAATGTGCCAAAGTGAGTAAACCTTTATCATTCGTTTATTTTTTGTTCATCTAATTAAAGATTTAGACACGTTATATTTATAATAGTTTAGTAAATATAACTCTGGGTTACTTTATAAGACGAATATAATATTAAGCCTTGGCCAAAAAACGAATTTTGTCTCTTTAAATGATGACGTGTCACTTGTGGAGATATATTGCGGTCCGCCGACACATGAGGACGCATGCTACGCGTTTCAATTCGAAAACCGCGGTTTAACACGGGGATGCCTGTCCATGGGTAGGTGGTTTGAGTCTGGACTATCCATAAAACCTGGAACATCCTTTTTTTCGTCTCCATAACACCCGGTGGGCCATATTTCAATGGGTCACGATTTCAATGCATAGAGAGGTGCTGGCTAGCCCCTATGCTATAGCTAACCGACAGCGCCCTATTTTAACTATTACCATTAACCTCTGCAAATTTTGATGGAAAGGAGAAACCGGGTTAGACCACGGAGGAAAACTCATTTAACAAGTGGGGAGTGAACTTGCCAACTCTACGCAGAAGGGTTTGTTCCCAGAATTTTCACCCGGTGCCACAGTCTTGGATCGAACCGGGGACCTTTTCTTGCTGCAAGACGAAAGTGCTAACCACCTCACCACCCCACCTATATATATTTCATGATTCAGATTCCCATTCTTCACAACCATGTTTTTATGTAGCAAACCAAAGATAACGACGAAAACGGTGATAAACAATCGTATAAGAGTGAAATTGATGATAGGCGAGAAAGTCTGGTCATAGTCGATTCCCTCCACCTTGTTAAAACCTATAGCAACTGAACTTTCTTTATAACAAATTATTTGGCCTGCATTATTTTTCTTCAAGGTATAAACCCATCTACAGCCGATGATCTTATTATTAGAATAAATGATGACTTCCTCCATAACCTTGCGTTCCCGTTCTTCTACAATTCCTGCTTTCCACCGGTCTTTCTGAGACTCTAGTGCTGTTAAATATTGCAAATATTTTTCGGAATTGCGATGCCCTTACTAATGATTCAAAGGTTCTGAAACCTCGCTGGGTTTAACAACGGAGAAATTTCAAAGTGCCTCGAAAGGGTTTTAAGTAAAAAAAATTTCAACAGTGTAGAAAATACACAAAAAGATGTTAATGTTATTGTTGATCCATCTGTTATGAAACGCCACGTGACTATTTTGACGACGTGGTAATGGCTTCACCGGAAGTAGAATTTTTAAGCGTTAAGCACTGACAGGATTTAACTCATCTTGATCGTTCAGTCCTTCCTTTAATTTTCTTTTGCCATTCAGGATAGATTAACTTAAAGTTAGGTGTTAGCGTTGGAATTAAGTTAAGAAATATTGTGGATTCCTGAAAATATTCGTATCTTGAATTTGTGTTTATTTATATCATGAATCTATTAAACCGTTTGAAAAAATTATGTAACGAACTTTAATTTTTTGATATCACACCCATTACTGGGACTGATTATCAAAGAACATGTAGTCGCCTGAGAGAAATTTTCATTTAGGCTGACTATAACGCACTGAAAATATTTCTAGGGCGAAATGGCGACGGCCAATTCGTTGACCTTTGTTGTCCCATATGAAATATAAAGAAAGCGCTGGGAATCGTTACCGTTCGAGGCAAACCGTTTTACCTTGAATACTTGGTGCAAAGGAAAGTCGCTGCACACATGCTATACAACGTCTACGGCGCGTTATATATGATTTCTTAAAGGCCTGCGATATTACAAGGTAAATTGAACTTAGTATTTTAAGTTTGATTAGTATTATTAATTTTTAAGGGTTTTTCTTATCACTTCGGAGGAGTTTATTTGTTGATATTAAACGAAGTAACAATAATTTATATCAGATTAAGATATGGTGCTCAATAATTATTTTAGGTGTATAAATTCCGATTCCACTAGGCCTAAGATCTCGTAATTAGGGTTGCGAAAAATAGGTTTATTAATGGCTTTGACTAAGTAACGTAGGAACCATTATCCCCTCTGTTGCACTTTTTATAGGAAAGGTTCAGGTAACATAACATTATACCTTAAAAGAACGGCCTTTATCTAAATAGAAATGGATTAATATTAAAAATTAATAAATGGTCTTTTATGACAATGTAATTAGCAATTAATTTGTCTTAAAAACGAGAACTACTGCGTCGCCATTGGTTTAGTGGCGACTTTTAATTGAAACTCTTTCCTCTAAAGGGATTGGTTGAATATTCCACTGGGTCACGGGCGTAAAAGGATGATGTAATGTTAACCAAAAATTCTATTTAAAAAAAATCTCGGAATAATACGTCGTTTACCAGGCAAATTCAAGGGGGGCTTCCATTGCGTCTTAGTAGTTTTTGATACCGCCATCTAGCGTCGAAGTAAAGCGTAAAATTCGGTATTTTTGTCTCTTTAAACGTCGGTGTTTAAAGCCATCTAGCGTTCAAAAGCAGGAAGTTCAAAACCATCGTCTGAAATCTTTTGGCTCGGTGAATCCGATGATTTGAACATATTTTTTAATTCTCGTTGGTAATTAGTAAGTTTTGAAAAATAAAAATGGCAAGCTGGGGTAGAACATGTTCCGTTCTTGGCTGTAAAAGTGGTGATAGGGATTTAAGGGAGTGGAGATCGCGGGTTTGCAAACTGCATTCGGGACCTGACAAAGGGTTAACTCTGTGTCATAAAGATTGTTGTTGTCCGCGGCCATTTTTAAAATACGGAATAAAATCAAAGTACAGAATTCGCTCACTAGATGGCGATTACCAAAAACTACTCAGATTTTAAAAATGGGAGGTAACCTCGTACATCACGTATTACAATATAAGTAATGCTCTCCAGATCAGCACATTAAGGATATCTTACGCAAGCATTTAGCAGCTTATAGTTATCTGGTGTTAGAGTATAGAAATTAAACATGTAAGCAATCTTTTGAAGGGTTTTGTTCTGACATAAAACATTTAGTATACACTTAGGAAGATATTAAAGCTTTGAACGTTAAAGATTTTAACAATCAACAGTGTAAGTTACTGCTGGCCAAAGCGCTCGTGTTAAATGCAACACGCTCGAATCAAAATTCCACTGAAGACAAATTCATGGATTTCAGATTCTCCTTGTTATATGTAAGAACTTAAAAATATTCAATTTCCAAGGGATCAATTAGCGCTATTTTTTAAAAAAATGATTTCTTTTTGACTCAGGTTAACAATAAAATGGCTCCGTTATTAACGAAAGACATGTCTGTGCAGTTTCCTTTATTGAACATTTTCCGATTTCATTACATTCTATGTAACATGCGAAACGTAACGTACGTCAAGTTTTATATTCAAGCTATTATTTATTTATGGAGATAAGTTTAAAGTCGTTATGATACAGAAGTAAACAATGTTTAAACAATTTACCGAACTCTAATAATAATAATAATCTTAGCTTTGCAAATTAATTTCTGTTTTTATTCAGAGCTGTGCTGGCAACTAAATAAATAATAATTAGCAATTAGATAAATATTTATGAACTAATTAATTAGACAATTAGCAATTAGACATATAAATTAGTTATTTATTTTTCAAACTAATAAATTAAAATTACAAATTTCTAATTAACTACCTGTTTAATTAAGGTCAAAATGGAAACCGTAGGTAAGAAATAACACCATAAAAGTGCCCATGGATTTCCTACTCCGCCTTTGGTAAAGCGAGATTTAAAGTCTTCGAAAAAGAGGTATAGAAGCCATACATGTCGAAAAATATGACACGTCTCGATCCTTCCGTTATGCTAAATTTAGTCTCATTTCTTGCCACAGTTCCAGAGTTGTAAATCCGTGGGCAGTGCTTATAATTCAAGAAGGACAAATCAATGGAAATATCGAAATAGGTATATAACCATTGAACCTAATTCCATTGGAACGAAATTCCATTGGACCGAAATAAAAAATAAGTTGTTCTAATTGACCGAAGCTAGCCGGCTGTTCCCAATGGACCTAATTCCCATTGAGCAGACTTCCCATTCCTGTTGGACAGAAGTCTCGTTGGAGCGAATTTCCCATTGGCGCGATTTCGCATTTTATCGTATTCCCATTGAGCAGACTTCCTATTCCTGTTGGACAGAAGTCTCGTTGGAGCGAATTTCCCATTGGTGCAATTTCGCATTTTATAATGCTATATTTATTAAGGTCCTTGAAAAATAAACATGGGCCTTTTCCAAAATATTCTTATTTTCTAGGTTGGCTTAGGTTAGGTTAGGTTAGTTAGGTTGTGTTGTGTTGGGTTGGGTTAGGTTAGGTTAGGTTAGGTCAGCTTAGGCTGGGCTGGGTTGGGTTAGGTTAGGTTAGGTTAGGTCAGCTTAGGCTAGGTTAGGTTAGGTTAGCTTAGGCTAGGTTAGGTTAGGTTAGCTTAGGTTAGGTTAGGTTAGGTTAGCTTAGGTTAGGTTAGCTTAGGTTAGCTTAGCTTAGCTTAGCTTAGGTTCGGTGTGTGGAATCGGATATAGACAAATTCATTTATTCCATAAATAAGCCGGAATTCTCGTTAACAGCAGCTTCAAGCTTGGGCCAAAAAGCTACGCCTGTCATCGTTCACTACCTCATGACCAATCTGTCGAATGGTATTTCCGACCGCATGGGATTTCTGTCGAATGGTATTTTCTGTCGAATGGCATTTCTGTCGAATGGGATTTTCGGCCGAATGGGATTCGATCGAATGGGCTTTCGCGTCATCGATCGAATGGGATTGTCGGTCGAATGGGATTCTGCCCAACGGATTCTATCCAATGGGATATAAGCATCGAAATAAGGGAGTTAAGATTCACGAAAGAGTCATGAACTTCACTGTGAGGGCTTTTCATTTACTAAGAGAGAGAGAGAGAGAAGACAGTGGGTGGTTTATAAATTTTGTTCCCCCTCACTACAAGTAGTGGGACGCATTTTCTCTCGTTGAGATGAAACTCGGTTTTTCAGTTTTTAAGAGATTATATGAAAATCCAATAGCCAATCCTAAATCTAATTAATATTTAATTAGATAAGTGCCTTTCTGATGCATACTAATTAATTATAATTACTTCCCAATTAGCACTAAGGTAATTGAAATTCAATTACCATTTTCATTTTCATTTAGTAAAAAAAGCCAAATAATTAGAATTTTAATTAGCACAGCTCTGTATTTTATTGTCTTCGTGTGACGTTTTCTGCGCTATCACCACGCGTAACCTTACGATACCGACTGATCCGTCGGCCTCCTTCGAACCAAACCTTACCCGATAGCACGGGCACAAAAACCACCCAACCACCTACCAAACCTTATACGAAATTATGAGACCATGGTTGGGGTTCATTTGTTATTAAATTTTAATAATAAACATTTCAGGACTCATTAATATGAGTTAGGGTTGTAAATTTTCCGGAAAAATAAAACGCGGAAAATTTTCCGCTAATCGGAAAAATATAAAACTAGCAATTAAGTGAGCTTTGAGTCAATTTATCAAACTTTTAAAGATTTAATTTTGATTTATAAACAGAACTACATGCTTTTTGCATGCATTTGAATTCTCTTCTCTTAGGACTAGTCAAATTCATGAGGACTTAGTTTGCCTTTCTCTGTGTTTAACCAAATTAATTAATGCTTCTGATTCACTATCACAGTCAGTTTCTTCATCTTCTGTTCTACTTCTACTAGAACTTCCTTCACAGTTCACATCGATTTCTTCAGAAATCATTTCTTGATCAGAACTTGCCTAATGAAAAAATTAAAAATTAAACAATAATAATTGTTGTTCTGAAAAATAGTCTCGGACTACTCCACTTACCAGATTAGTTTCACAGTTAGTTTCAGTGTTCCTCGCACTATCATCCAAGTCGCCCAACAAGTCATTGACTCTCTCTTTGTCCCTTACGGAAACCTCTTCATCAGTTAAGAGATCGAGATTGAATTTAACGGACACAAGTTTTTCGGTTCTGTCCATGGTTAAGCGGTTTCTTTTCTTAGTTTTTGTGTCGCTAAACGCTTTCCAGTTTCTTTCGCAGCTGGCTGCAGTAGCTGGAAATCCAAGAATTCGAACAGCTAATTTTGAGAGTTCTCGGGTACCGCATAATCCTTTTCACCAGGAAAATGGGTCTGTAATTTTGGCGGCAGCCCAGATCGATTCCCTGGACCAAATTTTCGTTTTGGCACGAAATTCCGCAATGTCACTAGTGACCAAATCTTCGCGTATATCAGGTGCTTTAGTTGCCATCGTAATCACGAAATCGATGGCAGTTGAAATTTCATTTTCGTCGAGACAGCTGCCATCAACACAAGGGTGGAGCAAAGAAGCTGCCAACTGCACTTTGTGGAAACAAAAATATTTTCTTTTTTCTAAACAAGACTTAATTTTGTCCCTCTCTTTATCGTGAAATGGGAAAGTAAGTCATCATCTTCAATCGAAAATACTTTCTTAAAAGTTGGAATTACGTAGGCTAGGCTTGGAGTGTCACCTTCTAGGCTTTTAATGGCATTGGCTACAGGTTCCAAGATCTTGTGGATTGCTTGAACTTTTGGCCAAAAGGTATCCTCATCCAAAATATGTCGTCGTAGTTTGTTGTCAATAATTTGGGAAACTAGACGATCTACAGTGGCTGCTTGAAGAAATTCTGTTTCTTATGAAGCTACCCACAGATAATGAAGTTGACCCCCATCGAGTTGGAACCGATCTCAATAATGCTATTTCTTTTCCAATCTTGTCCAGCTGGATTTGCTTGAGCACTTGTCTTGGAATATGTTTGTTGGTAAAGAACTTGATAGTATCTTTCACCATATCTGTGAAATAGGTAACTGTCTTTAGCTTGCATAAGTCTTTAGCGAGAAGGTTTAAGCCATGAGCGACGCATCCAAAAATGATGAGGTGGTCGTAGCTTGTTTCCAATAGTTTCCAAGCTGATTTCATATTAGGCGCGTTATCTGTGACGACACAATGAACGTGCGAGGGACCAACAGATTCAATAGCATCACTCAAAATTTTGAAAATATATTCTCCAGTGTGTTTTTGAGATTTTGGATTAATTGCTTTTAGGAAGACAGGCTTTGGTGTGGTGAAAACCAGGTTTATGAGCCCATTTCCGTTAATGTCCGTCCAACCATCTGATAGAATAGTCAAGCTTTCTGATTTCGCTATTTTCTGCTGCAGCAAATCTTGGATAATTTCGTATTCCCTATCAAGTAACTTGTTTGCTAACTTGTACCTTGATGGTAGTTGAAATGAGGGTCGCAATGTCTTAAAGAATTTTATCCAGTGTGGGTTTTCAAATAAGGACAATGGTACACCAGATGAATATATTGCTCTAGCTAGCAATATATCCAATTCTGCTTGATGTTCTAGGCTTAGGCAATCAAAATATTTGGCAATGCACTTTTGGTTCTTTCTAACAACTGATGATGATGTTGATTGCGTGTTTTGTGACAAAGTAATATCCGTGGCCACTGAAGTCGTTGACATGGCGGATGAACAACGTGAATTTGAAGATATTTCGATAGTTTCTTCAGTTTTGTCGTCCTGAGTTCGAAATTAATTTAATAGGTACATTTTAAAATAGAAACTGCAGCCTTTTTATATAATTGAATTACGAATTTAACTAATTACACCTCGCTGACTTACCAAATGTAGTTGCATATCATGAGATGACTCATTTTTCGTGCAGTTAATTTTAAAACTTTTCAGTACAGATGGAGGACACTTTTTGAACATACCAGATGAAAAGTGGCGTTTCATCCGCGTTGCGTTATTTGCATAACATTGTTTACAATATACACATTTTGCAGTTATTTTGGTATGGTCCCATTTCTCCCAATTCTGTGTTTTCCAAAATACATTTTTATCCCAAACTTTCCGATTCCCAGTTCTCCCAATCTTATATTTCCCAATCGGAATTTTTATCCCAAACTATTCAATTCTCATTTCTCCCAATCGAATGGTTTCGTCTAATATTTTATGCTGCAAATGGTTGCTTTCAAAACGTTAGGTTAGGTTAGGTTATTATCCTATTAATTAGCTGCCACCTTTTCCAAAACATTCTCCTACTAATTAGCTGCTACCTTTTCCAAAATATTCTCCTAATAGTTAGCTGCCACCTTTTCCAAAACAATGGTTCCAATAATTCTTCGCCACCTTTTCCAAAATATTCTCCTATTAATTAGTTGCCACCTTTTCCAAAATAT
This sequence comes from Phalangium opilio, assembly GCF_054372755.1. Lineage (NCBI taxonomy): Eukaryota > Metazoa > Arthropoda > Arachnida > Opiliones > Phalangiidae > Phalangium > Phalangium opilio. The sequence goes on along the minus strand of NW_028324185.1, from coordinate 11,448,494 downwards.
TCTCCTAATCAATAGTTGCCACCTTTTCCAAAATATTCTCCTAATCAATAGTTGCCACCTTTTCCAAAATATTGTCCTATTAATTAGTTGCCACCTTTTCCAAAATATTCTCCTATTAGTTAGTTGCCACCTTTTCCAAAATATTCTCCTATTAATTAGTTGCCACCTTTTCCAAAATATTCTCCTATTAATTAGTTGCCACCTTTTCCAAAATATTCTCCTAATCAATAGTTGCCACCTTTTCCAAAGTATTCTCCTATTAATTCGTTGCCACCTTTTCCAAAATATTCTCCTATTAATTAGTTGGCACCTTTTCCAAAATATTCTCCATTTAATTAGTTGCCACCTTTTTCTAAATATTCTCCTATTAATTAGCTGCCACCTTTTTCTAAATATTCTCCTATTAATTAGCTGCCACCTTTTCCAAAATATTCTCCTAATAGTTAGCTGCCACCTTTTCCTAAACATTCTCCTACTGAATATGTAAAACATATCATTGTTAATAAAACAAAAAATTCTCTTTGAACTTATTAACATATGTTTTATGCTGAATTGGGACAAAAGAAATTGGGGGAAAAGACATAGTGTTGGGTCAAATGGGATTGGGAAATATGGGAATTGGGAGAAACGGTTTGGGTTAAATGGGAGTAAATCGTTATTTTTCCATCTTTAGTAGATTTATTAAAATACCGCCAAATATTTGTGGTTGGTTTTCCCATAATTTGTGACTTTAAGTTTAACAAGTTGGGAAAACCAAAATATTACCTCTCCGAATCAAGAGGTCTTCTACTACTACAAACTTATTTACCTAGATATGGAATTATTTCACTTTTTTGAAATAAAAATTTACGAAATATTGAAGCAGTATTCCAAACATAGCGAACAGTAAAGTAGACGACATTTTACATCCAATAAGGATAAATCTTGGACACATGGAAATCAGTCAATGGGGAAAAGAACAGGAAATGAAGTCTACGCTTCAGCTGTTTACCCTATATTCTGATAGCTACATTCCCAACTGGTTTGCAGTATAAACACTATCGTCTCGTCTCACCTCAACAATATTCTTAGTTTGCCAACATGAATGTAAACGTTAAATAACACAAAAGCTAAATTGTAGCTAGACGCACTAATAGTCAATGCGCACCATAAAGAGAATAATAAGTCTGTAGCTACTACCCGTTCACCATTAGCCCTTTTACTAATCTAATTGCCACCATGATCTTTTCTTCTATTATAAAATCTTAACCTGATTATTTAAGAGTGTATTTAACTTTCGGCTCACTCTGAACCGTTGATGTCTCTTCATTTCAGACACGAAATTCAAAGCAAAAAGTTTACTTCACCTCAGGCCTCAATTATTTACACTTTGTTTCACTAAGCCTATTGCGGATAATACTTGTTATACCCGCCGGAGTCTAGGTCTTAGTTTTCTTCATGAAGTCAATAAACCAAGGATTATTCTATATACAGATGTAGTATAGCTTAAGTAATATATAAACAGCCATTTCAAATAACAATATTAAAAAAAATCTTTGGAATATCAAAATGAAACAGAGCTTTAAAGCTACAAAAGTACTAAATGCATCGTAATTACGAAAGATACTACCACATATTCACTTTATATTATGGAAAAAGGGAATATTAAGGTTCTGTGTGATTTCTTAACACATCAACACAAGGCTAACTGCTAACGCGGCGCACTAGTGTAACAATGGACGGACACACACAGACAAAAACATAAGCTGCTTTTAAACTCTTTCCGTATGAATTTTGAGTTGAGAAACAAGATTATCTTAAATATTAAAATAAATATAATTAATATTAAATATTTTCTTCGTCAGTTGTTTGCCTTATTGAGCGTTACATCGATTTGATAAAGAACAATTAAACATTCCTGAGAGACTTGACTAATATTGGCGTTTGAAATGAAGCATACGCCGGTTGCTTTGCCTTACTCAAATAGGTAGTATATAAAGGATTCGAATCGCAGCTGTAGATAAGAACATCGCAATTGCGTGGACCTTGGAGGAAGACCCCTCCATTGGAAGGCTAGACGTTTCTCGTAACCCTAGCCGATCGCCGCGTATGTCTTAACCTTAAGGATGATGGTGGTGTTAGAAGCCAGGTGTACAGACTGGTGTCCATGTGGGATGGACAAAAACAAAGACCAGAAGATGGTGGTGTTAGAAGCCAGGTGTACAGACTGGTGTCCATGTGGGATGGACAAAAACAAAGACCAGAAGATGGTGGTGTTAGCAGCCAGGTGTACAGACTGGTGTCCATGTGGGATGGACAAAAACAAGGACCAGAAGATGGTTGTGTTAGAAGCCAGGTTTACAGACTGGTGTCCATGTGGGATGGACAAAAACAAAGACCAGAAGATGGTGGTGTTAGAAGCCAGGTGTACAGACTGGTGTCCATGTGGGATGGACAAAACAAAGACCAGAAGATGGTGGAGTTAGAAGCCAGGTGTACAGACTGGTGTCCATGTGGGATGGACAAAAACAAAGACCAGAAGATGGTGGTGTTAGAAGCCAGGTGTACAGACTGGTGTCCATGTGGGATGGACAAAAACAAAGACCAGAAGATGGTGGTGTTAGAAGCCAGGTGTACAGACTGGTGTGCATGTGGGATGGACAAAAACAAAGACCAGAAGATGGTGGTGTTAGAAGCCAGGTGTACAGACTGGTGTCCATGTGGGATGGACAAAAACAAAGACCAGAAGATGGTGGTGTTAGAAGCCAGGTGTACAGACTGGTGTCCATGTGGAATGGACAAAGACGAGAAGGTGGTGGTGATTAGAAGCTAGAAAGATCAGACTGGTGTCCATGTGGGGTGGACAAATAAACAGAGTTGTTAGACAGGCAATGGAGTAATAGCCTGTAAGTGGAATACAATTTCCGGGACTGTAAATGCGGACTGGAAATTGAATACACGTTTGCTCCGATTTGCAAAATGCGAACGCGGTCACGTGGGTGTAACAACGGACAGACACACAGACAGACACACAGACACGTCGAATTTAGAACCTCTCCATGACATACGTCACTCGGAGAGGTAAAAAGGTTTAACAAACTTGATAACATTAAAAATAACACCTCATTTCCCTTACAATGAGGCAGACGATCACTCCTTTATGCCTGATAACTTTTAGTTTCACTTCGGTTTCTTAACGGTTAGGTCTCTGACTCTCTAACGCCTTCTACCGTCATAAGAGCAACCAGTAACCCTAGGCATGCAAGCGATATCCAATGAGTGAGCTTTTGCTATAGAGAATACGGGTCACTAGACTGTGCCCTTGGATAATTTTTCCCCCTCCGAATTCGCCGAAAACAAAATAATGAATGTTTTGAAAAGAAAGGCAATTGAAAAATTTTAAGTTTTAACATTTTAATTGAGAAACCGGTAGCGGAAAAATACGGAAAATTTTCCGGAAAAATATAGCTCGGTCATTTTCCGCGGAAAATTTTCCGACTTACAACCCTAATATGAGTACACCAGTACCAATGCCATTAAACTCTATTTACAATTATACAAAATATTTTCATAACCATGCCGAACATTATAAAACTAATAAAAGTACTTTTCGTTCTTGGGGTCTCCCGTTTATTCTTCAACCCGCACCAAACAGGTTTAAACGTCTCGCGTTCTTATACGACGCGGCTTTCGACCGACTCCTCTTTACGCGTTACTAACAACGGTTTGCATTGTCACGCGTCTTTTTCGTATCTCTTTCGAGCCAAAGTCCGTGGAGGAACTTTTAGGCCTTGGACCCTCTCAGCATCATCCTCGTGTCATCTCCATGAGAATGTCGGAAGAGAGTTTCAATCTTGCGAATGGTTTGAGAAGTGTTCTTTCTGGCCCGAACACCCGGTTATATATGTTACACTTGACCAATCGTTGTAGAACTCTTGATTCGGGACCCCAGACGTGACCCGTCTTATTGGTTCCGTTCGGAGGTGGTCATCAATAACGAACCAATGGGAGGTTAAGGTCTCTATCCACCTTAACCCCTCGAAACCCGGTGACCTCTGACCACCCTGGCGACTACCAGTCGCCACACCGTTTACCACGAAAATCCGTCGCCACGAAATGACGCATACATCATACCTTTGGCAATGGTGTTCTTATCTTTTAGGCATCGGTACTTTTCTTATCGTGAACCCTGTTTCTACTTTATTCTAAATATGAGTGAATGAACAAAAACACGGTGGAGCAGGACTGAGTATATATGGGTAAACTTAACCGTTTATAGCTGAACCTATTTGTTCAGTAAAGCTTAAAGTGTGGGATCTGGTGAGCGGCGCCGGCCGGACGCCGTCCAACAATCCCCAAAGAAGTCTAATCACCTCCCCTAACCTTTGACGACAAGCGTTCCCAGGCTCAAAGAGAATGACCAAACTAGAAATAAGTATTACAAAGACGAAAGAAAGTACCAAAGTAGTTTGGTAACCCCGACTTGCAGTCGCCGGACCTTATCTATAATATCTAACGCTTTTTCGATTAAAGAGAAATAACCTATTGAAGCAAAATAAATAACCTTAAACTCAATTCGAATTAAAATTGTTATTATACTTATGTTATCCGTTACAATCGAAATGAGACACATACGCTTCGCGGGAAAGACGATTTTGTGATTGTGAAAATCGGAATGATTATCGATTTCTTTCAATTGTTAATCTTTTACACAGGCTGAAATGGGTGGACGCTGAGAAGGCAATTAAAGACCTCATCCGACTTCGCGAAAATAAAATTCATAATGAGATCGAATTATGGGACAAAGCCATAACATTTGCGGTACGAATGCTAAACGTGGAAGATTTAAATTCAAACCGAAATAATATGTGAATTGCTTTTACAGTTCATGTGTGTAACGTAATTTTCATTTAATAGGTTACAGACATTGTTGCTTTAACCTATGGTCCAAGCCCTTACGAATTGGAGCTTTATCACTTGTCACCAGTTGTGCAAACTATGTCCAATTGTATCTTAACGTGTGTCAAGCATAAAGGAAATCAAGCCGAAAGCCGTCTATCGATAAAAGGCTTCAATGACACCATCTGGTTCACGTTAATTTTCTCTTTGATCATAATGGCGTTAGCAACATCTTTTTTCAAAAATATCAAATCAACTGGAACACATTCTCTACTCCGCCTCATCTATGAAAATGTTTGGAAATACGTCTCTGGTCTCCTCGAAAACTGTTAAGTTCATTCTTAATTGTTTACGTTGTGAACATAAATTTCCACATTGGAAATAGTTTTATCACACCTATATTTTCCCCAGCGTAAATATGTTTTCTAATTTGGATTTAGATTCTGATGATTCTGTTGATGGAACTGCGGCGAGAATACTGTTGCTGGGCTGGTTACTTGGCGCAATGGTTTTTGTCAAATGTTATTCGGGATTATTGAGCGGCGAACTATTAATTTCCAAGGATTAACACATCGACAGTATCGACGATGTCCTAGGACAACCTCGATTAACACCAATTATGTTACAAGACTCATTCATTAGTCAGATAATAAAATATGGGGTAATACTATGACAGAAATAGTTGTCAATAGCAATTATAATAATAATAATAATAATAATTGTTTATTGTGCACAAAAAAAGCTTACACGGCTCACGAGATTGTACACATTTCAAATAAATTAACAGTTAAAACAGACAAATGAAAGTAGTATTAATTGATAAACCCATGTTTAGTGCTGAAAATGTCAATGGTTTCATCGAATTGGTTGCAGACAGTTTGCATTCTGGACATTGGATTTAAGGATTTATGTGCCACGTAGAAGGTACTGGGGTTTCTTGTGTTCCTAGGTACATTGATGCTTAAGACCACAAGAAGCTCCGGTAATGAAATCAGATTTTTTAATAATTTCCATAGGAACTTAACATCTATAACATTTAAAATATGTTGGGTAGTTTTCAAATTTAACCTTGTCAACATGTCCTCATAATTGTAGATTATGTTGCGCATAAAATATGTGTGCATATTGTGTGTGAATTTGCGTTGCACGCCCTCTATTTTGTTACGTAGGTATAGGCTACAGCCACCCCATGCTATTGATCCATATAGCAGGCGTGAACGTACAAGACCTAAGTATAGCATTCGAAAATGTGCCGGCGAACGCAGGGTTCGTGATAATTTCAAGGCCACTGCCAAAGTACGGCGACATCTATTAAAAGTCATACTTATGTGCTCCCGAAATAATAAGTGGCTGTCGAATATTACACCTAGGTCCCTGATGGTTTGCTTTTGAGGAATGAGGAGCTTTTCTAAAGTGTATGTAGTAGTTAACTTTCTACTAATCCTTCTAGTGTATATCATGTGTACCGATTTTTCGGGGTTTATTGGAAGGTTGTTTTTCTGGCACCAATCTGCTATAGCATTAAGGTCCTGTTGGAGAAGTTCGCTATCTCTCGCGGAATTTATAACTTTGCAAACTTTGTTGTCGTAATAATAAATGGAGAAAAATGAAGTGCTCGAATTTATTAGGGATAAGTTGAAGCTTAAAATATCAAACACCGATTGAAATCCAATTGATTCAGTTTCAGGCGGAAAGGGCACTATGTAAAAAAGCTGGGTTGATTTTATTTAATTATAGTTGTCGTTGAAAACATATCCTTACACTTCACCGTGTGTGTATATATATATATATATAGGTAGTTTTTATAGGTTTTAAAGTACGAGTTTGAAAGATATATTGGCTTTACGATTGTCATGTTATAGTTAGCGTGTTTGTAGTTTTTGCATGGAAGTTAGTTAAACCATTTTAGCTTCGTGTGATATGAATTTAATATAACCCTACCGTTGGCCCTCTCGAACATTATCTTAGCGAGGTAGGAAACATGAATACTGTAGTACATTGCAACTTACAAAACTAACCCCAACCACACCTAGCTAATACGAAAGTGTTTTTACCTGACTTGTTATATTTTATATATTTTTATATATTACAGAAAAATGAAAATGCAGAGTATTCCCGCCTTCAGAAACGTGTTCTATCGGATAGTCGGTACTTGAACAGAATTATTCAATTAAGCCATATCCCCACAGACTTTTTTTGCCAGTGGCTCAATTGCATTTTTTTACGAGAGGGACCTTTCGCCATACTTTCTGTATTTATTGCGACATAAACTCAAAAAATATGATAATAAGTATTACATGGGGAAAAATAATTACGAAGCTGCTTCTGGACACTACAAATTGAACAAGAGACTGCCGAGAAGCATACTTAACCAACTTGACTATTTGTAAGATACTAATAACCCCAATTATTTAATTAATATAATTTATCGTAGCAGTTATGCTTCGTATTTATACAGGTGTTTGCGATTTGTGGAAACGCGACAAGCTACACCTAACGATCGGATGTACATTATGAAAACTGCATCCCATATGCTGCCCGACTCCTCGCAGATTGAAGATTTTTCGCCATTGTCAGTGGACTTTCTATTACGGGCCTTCATCGTCTACTTAAGTGGCATTTCGATTGCAACAGTTGTTGTCATTTGCGAAGCCTTGACCACATTATTCTATTTATTTCACTGACTCTCTTTCATTTCAAACGAATGTGTTTCAAAAACATAACACGTAAATAACCTCACAAGAAATATTTGCTTTTTTAGATTTACATCTTGCAAAGCATGTTTCAATAAAGATTAAATGGGTAATATCTATGCTTAGAAGCTCGCAGTATTAAAAATAAATTGCAATCACGGCAAATTCACAGGATATTTAAGTTGACTTAAGTGTAAAATTATTCTTAGGTAGATATTGTTTCGTTATGTCTCTTTGTCTACTTTAAATTTCTATATTATATAATCTCTTTACTTATACCTTAACTGAGTTTCAGGTTTAACAATTAACATTTAGTTAAACGGTATATACAAACTCTCACATCTCTACTTCTTAATACTGGGCTACTCTACGCACTTCTTTGCTCTCTCTTTCTCTAGAGAGAGAGAGAGAGAGAGAGAGACGTTCAGTCCAGCTTTTTTTACCTCTCCGACTGACGTATGTCACGGAGAGGTTCTTATTTCAACGTGTCTGTCTGTAATTCTGTCTGTTAATACACCCCAGGGGACCCCGTTTGCAGTTGGGAAATCGGAGCAAATGTGTTCTCAATTTCCGGACCGCATTTACAGTTCCCGGAAATTTGGAAAATTGTATTCCACTAACACTGGCTATTACTCCATTGTCGTTCTGACACCACCATCATCTGGTCTTTTGTCCATTCCACAAGGACACCAGTCTGTACTTACTGGCTTCTAAACAACACCATCATCTGGCCTTTTGTCCATCCCACATGGATATAATAATAAATAATAATAATAATAATAATAATAATATCAGTTTGTACTTACTGGCTTCTAAACACCAACATCATCTGGTCTTTTGTCAATCCCACAAGGACACCAGTCTGCCCTTACAGGCTTCTAAACACCACCATCTGGTCTTTTGTCTATGCCACATGGACATCAATCTGTACTCACTGGCTTCCAAACAACACCATCTCCTGGTCTTTTTGCCCTTCCCACATGGACACCAGTCTGTAAATACTGGCTTCTATCTCCATCATCATCGATAAGGTTAAGACATACGCGGCGATCGGCTAGTGTTACAAGAAACGTCTAGCCTCCCATTGGTGGTGCTTCCTGCCTATAGTTGCTTCGCCGTACTCCAGTAAGGCAAAGCAACAGAGATATGCTTCATTTCAAACGTCAATATTTGTCAAGCCTCTCAAGAATGATTAACTGTTCTTTTTTAAAACGATGGAACGCTCAATAAGGCGAATAACTCACGAAGAAAATGTTTAATATTAACTGTAATTATTTTAGTATTTAAGATAATCTTGTTCACTTTTCAAACTTAATACGGAATGAGTTTAACAGCAGTCTTTTTTTATTACCTCTCCGAGTGACGATGACGTCACGGAGAGGTTTTACACTGGACGTGTCTGTCTATGTGTCTGTCACTGCGTTCGCATTTGGCAAATCGGAGCAAACGTGATCGCAATTTCCGGACCGCGTTCGCAGTACACAGAAATTTGGAAAATTTTTCTTCCATCTTAATTGACGCCAATCACTAACTAGTTACAATTTCATCTGCTGGCTCACCGCCAATTCTTTCACTCAATGCCAGTCGGTACTTATTGGCTCCTAAAAACAACACCATGTACTAGTTTTTCGTGTACACCACATACACACCAATCTGTTCTTATTGGCTTCTTACACCACCATCTACTGGTCTCTGGTCTATACCACATAGACACCAATCTGCAACATTGGCTTCTAAAACCACCATCTACTGGTCTTTCGTCTATACCACAGATACACCAATCTGTAACATTGGCTTCTACTACATCATCGTCGTTAGGCTCAAAATGTATGTGGCGAGCGGCTAGGGTTACGAGAAACGTCTAGCCTCTTAATGGCAGGGCTTCCACCAAAGGTTCACGCAATTGCGCATTTTCTTATCCCTTAGTGTGAATCAATCGCCTTATATACCCTAAATTTACAAGAGAGAGTATAGACGCCTGTATACGCCAGTTGTTGCCTGAATACGCCAGTTCACTGGCGTTTAATAAAAAAACTGTCGTATAAAGTCGATCTGTTTGTAGGGGTTTCATTACTACTCCCTCCCCCTCTTTTTCTCTTTCCCTCTAGATCGTGCCGTGCCTGAAAGGGGGGGCTGCGTTGAGCTGGCGGGGCTGGGGGATGCATAAACATTGCTATGCATAACCATTGTCATGTCCCATTGGTGGCGAGGGATTTGGTTGATTTTTATGATTTGTCAAGTGTGTATCGTGCCTGAGGGGTGTGGGGGTTGGGAGGAATTGATAACGTAACGTGTCACGTGATGGTGCTGGCGGAAATTTTGAATTTATTTTTAGTGTATTGGTGCGACGTCACGTAATTTATTGGTGTTGTAGCGAACTAATAAGCCTTACACGCGAAAACCAAACCAAACTCAACTTCAATAATAACAGAGCTTTATTGAGATCATTAAAAAATTAAACTAACAGTCCATTTTCATACTGCGCGTTATAAAATCGGGATTAATTTACAATCAAAGAACTCTATCCGTTAACTCCTCAAGCAACTCTAATCTTCGTTGTTTTACACCGCTTGTTATATACAAGTTATAAAAAAGTTACAAAAAATAGCATCTAGTTTTTTTACAGTTCCAGTTGCGACATCCTCCCCCCGATGGACACAGTTCATCATTGTGAAACTTCTAAATGGTGCAACATCTGTATAGCTCGTCGTGAAATTGTTCCTCCAGGAAGTTTGATTGCCACCGCTCGGATCAAGCCATCGCGTCCGGGGAAAAGTTGCTGTATCCGGCCCATACGCCAGCTTTGTCTCGGTAGTTTTGGCTCAGCAAGAAGGACCACATCCCCTTCTTTGAATTCGCGAACTCCATGTACTGGTTTACTAGCATGTGCGGTCTTTAATTCCAACAGGTAGCTTTTACTCCATCGATTCCAAAACTGGTCCAGCAGCATTTGTCTGTAGCGTAGCCTTTTAGTCAGCTGGTTTCGTCCGACTATTGTTGGTACTTGAGAGAAATCTTGACTCGGGATACTCGTTAGACGTCTTCCGATAAGAAAATGGGAAGGGGACAAAGGAGAGGGTTCGCCTATGTCAGTAAAGTTGTATGTGAGGGGCCTGGAATTAATGATGGCTTCAATCTCGATCAAACTAGTGTTCAGCTCCTCATACGTCAAATAACTACGCCCCAGTGTTTTCTTCAGACATTCTTTCACCGATCTTACGAGCCTCTCCCAAAATCCACCCCACCATGCTGCTCGCTCCACGATATGTTTCCAGTGGATGCTTCTTTGGCCCAGGAAGTCTTGGAACTGGTCTTCCGCGATTTTGTTGTAGAGAATCTTTAAGTCCTTCTCAGCTCTTTTGAAGGTCCGAGCGTTGTCTGAATAAACCGTAGATACGAGTCCTCTTCGAGAAATGAATCGGCGAAAAGATAATATGAACTTTTCGGTGCTTAAGTCAGTCACTGCTTCCAGGTGTATGGCTCGAGTCACTCCACAAGTAAAGAGCGCGATGTATGCTTTGTTCTCTCCTTCCTCGCCTCTTATAAACAATGGTCCAGCAAAATCGACGCCGGTGGTAGCAAACGGAGGAGACTCTGTTATTCGATCAGCTGGTAAAGGAGCTGGTACTTGGGCTCCTGGCTTGGTTCGGAATCTTCTGCATCTCCCGCAATGATGGACGATTTTCTTTACAAGCTGTCGTCCTTTAGGAATCCAGAATTCGTCTCGCAACTGGACAAGGGTGCTATCGAGCCCACCGTGTTTGACCATCTCATGCGAATTCCTTGCTATTAACTCCGTTAAGTAATGATCGGCTGGTAACAGGTACGGGTGCTTGAGCCCATAACTTATGGTGGCTAACTGAAGACGTCCCCCAACTCTTATGACTTTATCCTCAAGGAACGGTTGAAACTGAAGTAACTTCGAGGTCTTGGATAATGGTTTCTTCTCAGATAAGCTTTGGTACTCTTCTGCATATGCTTGGCGCTGGATCTCACATATCCAATAGTGTTTGGTGCTTAGGAGCTCTGTAGCGGACAAAGGACCTCTCTGTCTCGAAGATTCGTTGGTCTTTAGATTTTGAATGAAACGTTGGATCCAAGCAGTAGTTCTGTAGATTCGATTTATTCGACTGTATCTTTTGACATCCAAGAGGGGTTCAGGATTCAAATTGCAGAAGAGCGTAACGATCTTCCTTCGTTCGTCCAGCATGATTTCTTCGTCAGGACATGTAGCTGCTTTCGAGGAACTGGGCCATAAATCTTTCTGTTCCGTCAGCCATGGTGGTCCCTTCCACCAAAGGGAGTTTTCTGCTAAGTTCCGGATATGACAACCTCTTGATGCAATATCAGCTGGATTAAGCTTGCCGTCTACATGTGACCATCGACTTGGCTCGGTATGTTGCTGGATAGAAGCGACTCGATTGGCGACGAACGGTTTCCATTGCTTGGATAGACCTCGAATCCAATGCAAAACTATTTCCGAATCTGTCCAAAAACTATAGCTGGATACAGTGCCTTCGAAGACTTGCATCGTGTGGTTTAGAAGTCGGGCTCCTATAACAGCTGCCATGAGTTCTAATCTTGGAATGGTAAGGGCCTTTATGGGTGCAACTCTAGTTTTCGAAGAGACCAATGATACTCCAATGTCTCCATCTTCAGTCTCGTGGCGTAAATACAGGACAGCTCCATAAGCTAATTCGCTAGCGTCGCAGAAAAGATGGAATTCTTGATATACGACCTTGGCGTTGAAACCAGCGTAATACCATCTCGGTACTTTAACCCTGTCGACCAATCTCAGCTCCATGATCCAATCATCCCATGTCTCTTGCACTTCCACTGGTAATTTATCGTCCCATCCGACTCCCTTCACCCATAACGTCTGAAAAAGGCATTTCACTCTGATCAAGAATGGTGATAGCAGACCAATAGGGTCGAAAACTCTCGCCGCTGCCTTCAGGACACCTCGCTTTGTATCTTCTTTGTCTTTCAGTAGGTCGAGCAATGAGGATATGTCGAATGTAAGTAGGTCTTCTTCATGATCCCAGGACATGCCAAGGACTTTGAGCAGGTTAGAGCTTGATACCGTGCCCCGTAGTTTTACGGGTGTACTATCTTCACTCCATAAATCGGTTAGTTCTCGGCAGTTGGTCACCCATTTCCTCAGATTCATGCCAGCGTGACTGAATATCTCCTTTGACACGCGATATACTTCCTTGGCTTCGTCAACGGTCTCTCCCCCCGTGACTAAATCGTCGACGTAGAGTCGTTTCGCCAACATGTCGCTGATTTCAGGATACTGGTGCTCATACTTCTTGAAATGACATCTTAGAGTGGCTGCTAATAGGAACGGACTGGAGGCGACCCCAAATAGAACCCTAGTCATTCGTAAGTGGATGATTTCCAAAGGCTCATCTGACTTGGGCATAGTCTTTATCCATAGGAAACGGACATAATCTCTTTCAACAGGGTCGAGATATATCTGGAGGAAGGCTTTCTCGACATCACTCATCAGGGCGATTCGGTACTGTCTAAACTGGATCAGAATGGTTAGTAAGTCTGGAACCAGGCTGGGCCCAACATGCAGGCAAGAGTTGAGCGAAGGGAATCCCTTCTCATGTGCCGAGGCGTCGTGGACTATTCTCAATTTCGTGGTGGACTTGTCATCTCGGATGACAGGGAAATGAGGCAAGTAGTGTAGCCCTTCCTTTTGGTCTATATTTTGCTCAGGAACGTGTTCTGCGAAGCCTTGGTCCAACATCTCGGATACAGCGTCTTGATATCTCATATAGAGGACAGGATCTTGTTTTAGCTTCTTGACTAAGCCTTCGAGCCTCCTTTTGGATAGGGCCATATTGCTGCCAATTTTATCTTGATTGTTCTTCCATGGTAGTCGAACTGTATATCTTCCGGCGCCGAAGGTGAGAGTCTTCTCGTGGTTAACCAATACTTCGTCTTCAGACTTCGATGATACGGATTCCTCTGTTATTCCAAGAGACTCAATCTCCCAAAAGGCTTTTAATGATGCTGCTATCTCGGTCTCTTGAACGCTGACTTTCATGACTTGGATAGAATTAACAGATAACGACGTACTTTGTGCCCCATGAACCGACCAGCCAAAGATGCTTTTCACCGCTACCAAAGATTCGTCCATGCGCTTATTCTCTCCGGTATTTAACGCCCAAAAGTAATCGACTCCGATCAATACCAGGACCTCTTGTGAAACTGGTATCCCATTGACCTCGGTTATGTCGCTCAGGGGTAGATTGCTGTCTTCCATGTACCTCCGTATTCCATTTCCAGGTACCGTGACCATCGCTCCGCTAATGACTGGTACTTCTAAGGCTTCAATATCCGCAAACGCCTCAGGATTCGTGGTACTTCTCAATGTCAGTTTTACCCTTTTTCTGGTAACTCGTTCAGGTTTCTCTTTCCCGAATGGGAAAACATCGACAACTTCCTCCTTTACGTCTGGAAGGTTTAGACGGCGTCGCAAATTCCCTTGAATAAACGTTCCTTCGCTGGCTCCATCGAACAGGCATCTGACCGGTACTCTGGAGTTTTCACCCTCTGCGTATGCGACCACTGTCTGAAGTAGTAGTCGTTGGGATAAGTCTCTCTCACATTGTGGCATAATGGTACTCATCGCCATGGTACGTTTCTCTGGTTGCGACCTGTCTTCCGACTCTGAACTGATACTTTTAGGCTCAGATTGATCTTCGAACTGTTTACGGCAAATTGACTCATGGTGTTTCCTTTGACAATGTCCACATCTGACTCCTGATGGACAGCGACGCGCCATGTGACCTTGGGCTAGACAAACGAAACATCGATTTTGGCTCTTGATGAGTTCCGTCTTCTGGTCTATCGATAATGCTCGACATTCTCTCGTAGGATGTTGTGAATCACCACAGTACATGCAGGACTTGCTCAATGCTGTTTTGAGTACTGCTGTTGTAGAAGGCTTGTTCCTAAGATTACGGTAATGTTTGGAATGGCTGGACTCGTTCTTGGCATTGTTGCTAGTCCATCGGCTATTGAATGCTGTATATTTCTCGTCCTCGTCTTTACGAAGAGATGTGGCTCGTTCCCTGCTTTCCACTTCCCGCTTAAGATACTCTAGCAAGGTTCGCCCGCTCTGCTCTTCATCGTCATACCGCCTATTGTACTCCAGTAGAATCTCATGCGGCAAAACTTGCGTTAAGATAGGATAGAGAAAGGTGCCATACGTTTTTACGGACGTTCCCAAAGCCTCTAGACTCTTCACTTGAATTTCGCTGGTGTCATAAAGATGTCTTAACGATGTTACATCCGACGCTCTTTTAACCGGCTGAAGATGTAAAAGCTTCACCATGTGTGTGTTAATTGCATCCGATCTTTTGCCAAAACGGTCGCTCAACTTCTCTATCACGGCTTCGTAATTTTCTTCTGATAAAGTATATCCTCCTATTGCTGACAACGCTGGGCCCTCAAGGAAGGATTTAAGATAGGTGAATTTATCCACCGCCGCTAGCGTAGGATTCTCGTGAATTGAAGCCTCGAATTGACCCCAGAAATTCTGCCACTCGGCTAGATCTCCATTGTACTTTGGAATGTTTAATCTTGGTAGTTTTACGGTTGCCGACCTGTTGCTATTTCTCTCTTGGGTGCTAGTCTCGTGCAGGATGACTTCTGATGGTCTTTCTACCACTGCAGCTGTTATGGCCTTTGTTGCTCGTGCCGTCCAAACAATGATCTTCTCGGCATAGTCCTCCGCTGAATCCACCTCGGCTTCGATGTCTGTCTCGTCCGTCATCGACTGTATTTGTGTATTTAGCTGGTTAAGACTGATGTTCTTGCCTTTTAATTGCTCCAGTAATTCTCCCAAGGCTTCTCGGTCCGGATTCTCATCTCGCAGACACATCTCGATCTTATTCAATTGTACTGTCGTTCGCTGGCGAATAACCTTTCTTGATTTTTTAATGGTCTCCATAGGTAGGTTAGGCATGTAAGATCCTCAAGTATAATAGTTCTTCCGATGAATTCCTCAGATTCAGCGGCTCATGAACTCTCGTATTACTAGTCCACTAATTTCTCGTTCTCAAAGTTCTCACTCCCGGGTTTCGGCACCAAAATGTAGCGAACTAATAAGCCTTACACGCGAAAACCAAACCAAACTCAACTTCAATAATAACAGAGCTTTATTGAGATCATTAAAAAATTAAACTAACAGTCCATTTTCATACTGCGCGTTATAAAATCGGGATTAATTTACAATCAAAGAACTCTATCCGTTAACTCCTCAAGCAACTCTAATCTTCGTTGTTTTACACCGCTTGTTATATACAAGTTATATAAAAGTTACAAAAAATAGCATCTAGTTTTTTACAGTTCAAGTTGCGACAGGTGTTGAACGCACTAAGTTTCCCTTAGCGCTAGTGGTATTATTTTGGTGTATCTTTAAGATATTGTGTACATTTTGGATATAATGTGTTGGTAATTCTATAGGTTCTGCAAGCTCTTTCTACACACACCTGTAATGTTATACTGTATTTGATTTTGAGGTCTCCATGTATGCTTATGTCATACTAAAGAACTTGATTAGGTTTACGTCGTTTATTGAAAACTAGACTACGATGATGTTCTAGGTGTACTAGTGTTTTGTGTATTGGTTATTGAGTTACTATGTTAAAACAATAGTACATTTTAATATCATAAAAGTGGTATTACGGCAGTTTTTACACAATTTAGTCGCACATCAATAAGCTATATTTAGTTAAAATGAACAAATATTACTAAAAAAAACTCGGAACATAAGGATTACACTAGTTTTGATACGACTTGAAGAATAGGTACAATTACTTGAGTTAAAATGCAAAATATTACTAAAAAACATGAGAAAATACGATTCACATAGATTTTGATACGATTTGACGAATAAGCACAATTAGGTCGTTATTAAACTAAAATCCTCATAGGATTGACTGAACAATATATTTCTTCATACACGCTAAAAACATCATCAAAAAATAAAAATTATTTTGGCTTTGAAAGCAAAACAATAGACTAAAATGGAAAATTAATACAAAAACAATACTAATTGTTTATACTAATAGACTAAAATGCAAAATTAATACAAATTAAAAAAATCATAGTACAAGTTGACATTTACATATACAATCACAGAAAATATAACAATATTACCACATGCGAGCTTATTAAGCACATATATTTACATGTTCCTTCATAGAAAATATAGCAATATTACTACATGCGAGATTATTAAGTGCATATATTTTGCATAAACACGTAATATAGCAGTATTATGTTACATGATGATTGAGCATATATACAGGCCTGTACCTTTGAGTACTCTTTAAAAAATAAGAATTATAATGGTTACGATTTTGTGAATAAATACAAATACTAGGTTTTATACTATTAAACTAAACTTCTCATACGATAGACAAAAAATGTTTTCCATAAGAATTTTGCAGACAAAATTACTGAAATATGCTTAAATGCACAAATATTACTAAAATCGCTGCGTATTCGATAAAATGTTGTTTCATGCTAAAAGTAGAAATACAAAAATATTACCAAAAATTATACTTTAAATATTCTTTAAAAGACTGATTCATGTATCGAAATATAAAACCAACACATGTTAAAAAAGTCAATGATTCTATTTAATATAACCGTAGGGGCAGTTTTATAATCGGGTAGAATTCTAACTTTATCCATTACGACCTTATATGTTTTAGTCTGAGTGAAAGTGATCAGAGTATGATCTGGAAGACGTCTGATTTGTGGGCCAATAGGGACTTGAACCGAGTTCAGTAGAGATTCACCTTATATAATATTCGGTAGAGGCGTTTAAATAAAATCCTTTAACTTTTATGATATTAGTTTTAGTGCCAGTTTTAGGGTCTAGAATGTCCATAGAATAGTTCTTGGGTCCAGCACTCCCCCATTCACAAATATACGCATCTTGACCATAGGGTTCTAATTCATTTTTTAGTTCCCCTAAATAATCGCCTGTGGGTAGCAAATGAGCGCCGTCTGGGGAGAGGTATACTAAACTATCCGTGTCATAATAAAAACAAAGGTCACCGACCTTTTCAAGATGCTTTAATAAATGTAATCGCGCCATAGCTGTTGTGTAACAAGCGATAACCACGTTTGTGTGTTTGTGCACAATCTCGTTTTCTAGAATGTGTTCGTACTTTACTAGTACGGTGTTTTCGTTGATTGTTAATAGACTTTTAACCTCTATATCAGGATTTAATATTAAGCCGTATAATTTGTGGGCATCTTTGATTAATTCGGTAGAGGTGTGTCTTGTTTTTTGGCCAAATTTACCCCAAAAAGAGTTGAGCATAAGTTTGATAAGACATCTCAGGCCTTCATTTTTCTCTACTTTAGTGATATCCAGTTCTACACCCTCTTCGTCTTTGAAGTTTTTGATATATTCCTCTTTGTCTTCTTGAGTCTGGCAATCTGCTGGAAAGCCGCTAGCTTGGGTTTTATACTCTAAAAAGGTATTAACGTAATCTTTAAACAGTCCTCCCTGTTTTGTTTCGGGGTCGTATTTCGTCACTTTGTATGACCAAGCCTCGTACATTCGTGTAACCGTTCTCTACTGCATGGCGTAGTTCGTCGACTACCCATGTTTCTCGCAATTCTCTTTTTTCAGGAGTATGTTCTCAATCACCTTGAAACTGGGTTTTACAACATGTGTAGCATAATGGAAATGTTAGTTTTCCGTTAATACGAGCGGGCAGAACGGGATGAATTAGGTTTCGGGCTGGTAATACGTCGCATTTAAGAAAACCATGAAACGAAAATATGTCAGGAATGTTGTCTAATATTATTTCAGGATGGCCTAAAGGTATCTTGGATGTTTTGTTGATGAAAGGGTATAAACTTGTGAAATCCACGTAATAAATACACTCTGATCCTGTTGTTTTATGGTATAGTTTTGTTGAGCAACATCTCCCCCCAAAGAATGCATCACGGGGGTCTAATCTTTTTACTATTTTAGGCATAATATCATTATGGTTTAAAAACTCTATTATTTCGGGCTTATTGGCTTTTTCCTTCTGCCATTCACACTCCCATTTGACATTTACTTTATAATTGAGAAATTCTAATTTGTCTAACATGATCATGCTTCTAATATATCTAGAATTCAAAGTCAGTGCCGGGTCTCCGTGCAACGGCTTGTTTCTGTTTAAGGGAAAGTGTATTTTACACCGATGATAGAAACACCCCCAGTACTCGAATATTTCCTGGTTGATTTCGCAAAAACCATCTACTTTGAGTTTTTGAATTCTGATTTCTCTCCCTCTAAAGGAGGACTGAATCGATATATTTCGTTTGTGCGCGGTCCACTCCAGCCATTCTATAGCTCCTATTGACTGATTTTCGCTAAGTCTATAATAATTAGCAGGTATGATACCTATAGTATCGGGTTTAAGATAATTCCTGCGAAATATGTAAGAGCAAACGCCTGGAAGAGTAATTGCGCCGCAATTAAATGGATCTACGCCCGTTACTTTAAAGAGTAGTGTACGAAAAGTTATACATCCAAGGAATAGTAAAATTGTGTCGTTCTCACAATAATAATTGAGTTCCTTCACAAAGTCGAAACCTTTACCTTTACTATCTTCAGAGCTATGCCATTTTAAGAAGGCATCTAAATTTTTCCTTGTAAAATATTGACAACCATAAGCTTCGATGGGGGGCAGATTAGTTTCTATAACATAGTTGGTTTCATCCTGTCTATCTACATCAAAATTGTGTTCTATTACATTGAATAAAAAATGTGGAAAATACCCTTTGGCTGCGTCGGGTATACCAAAAGTAGCGGGAAACTTTGCTAAAGCTACAGGGATGAAATTATAAGAATCCAGAAATAGCAAGTTAAACAATTTCATTTCTAAAATTCGAGTTCCGTTAATTTTCAAAGACGGAACGAATTATTCATCTCGATTAATGATTTCTCTATTTAGTAACTGATTATCATAATTACTGCCATAGTGAGAGAGTATAATGACGTTCTTAACGGCATGCAATTGCATTAAATAATCTAAAAATAAAGATGTAGGATTACCGCCTGAAAATTGTTGTTTACGCTTACCAAACTGACTACACATAATACAGTTAAAATTTAGGGACGTTTCATCTATACAAAACGCACACACGGTTATACTGACTAACAGGATAGCCTGGTGCTCGTAGGCTCCTAACTTTTCCTGACACACCTTCGTTTGTACGCATTCTACGTCAAAGAAAATATACATAAGGTTGGGCTGATTAGGTTTAGGTTTCTTAATGGATGGCACTTTCCGAGGTTTATCTTTGATAACCTGAATATAACACAAGTGATTGCTGGGCTGATATTTCTTACAGACCTGACAAAATATCTCGTCACACGTATGCATCTCAGTTCTTCGGGAGAAATCAATAATTTTTAAGCAATCTCTACAGTGAAAAAGACGCTCACATAGCGGCTTTTTATTGCTGGAAGATGCTAAGTGACTCTGATAGCAATCGTCGCCTAAGAACTTTCGTAAACAAGATTCACAAGCTATCTTGGGGCCTTGGCAGATAGTGGGTCTTCACGTCTGATAAATAATAACGTTCCAAATTTCTCTAACAGGTCATAAAAACCATTGTACATTTTTCAAAAAAAAATGCTACCTTAAGCTAACGAAATTTCTTAATAGACACGCCCACGTTATTCAATCATTTAACAAAAGCATGATTTATTGCTTATCAGTCATCAGATGTTTTCTCACTATGCATTTTCGGACCCATGTCTGTTAATAGTTTACCAATTTTATAATAAAAGAACGTTGGTTTTTTATGTCAAATAAATTGTCAACAAAAGAGCGGCCTATAAATAGATTTTTCGTATAAACACCGCAAATAAGGGACACTGCTTTATTGGGGTAATAAATGAAAAACATTGTGCGTAAAGCGTTTCTAGAGATTCTCAACTATGGTAGTATCTTTGATATCTTCATATTGTATACTTTTCAAAAAGTTACTTTTAACTCTACCTTAAGTTAACCTAGGACCAGATAGTTTCTCACTGCCAGGAATAACACTATGATTGAGTAGGAGAGAAGTAGGTCTATTCAATTAAAAAAGCAATGAATCACAAAATAAATTCCAACGATAACAAATGGTTCGATCACCCACCATTGCCTGAACGTGTTTACGGAATAGGTAATAAAATATTTTTAATCAGCCCGATGGCAACTAGACACTTAAATATAACATATTTAATTCCTTACGAGACCTTTGAAGCATTTAATTTTAAAAATGTTAACGCATTCGTATCATGGGGACGATAGAGTCAAGGGATTTCTCTTATCATTCATTAATAAAAAACGGCACACAACAACGTTTCGTCTTCTAACGTTTATTTGTAAACCCTAATTAAATAAACCTGTTAACCTCACTAAAAAATCAGAGACTTTGTGAGAATGACTGAAATAAACAAGGATTTGAGCATGATTTTTCCACCAAAGTATTCTTAATCTCGTCAAAGTTCTGATTAGGCGTAAATATCTGGCAAGTACTGTTTTACTCTACCCAACTTGTTAACAATGTTGAACCCCCAACCAGTATTTAAGATCGGCTTAAGAGACTTCATCGAGCGGGAAAATCACAATATATTGTATGGTTTGCGATAAAAAAGGTTAAAAAATGTACTGTTTTTTAACAAATGTTTTGATTAATCCTAGATTGATACAGCGTTTACTTGAGATGTAAGCACTGAAAGTTTTTGATTTAGCTGACAGATTGAAGGTAAAATGGGGTATTTAGGATAGCTTTGTTACATTATTTGCTACGTTAAAGATGATCAAAGAGCGTTATTTCGTGCATCTTTAAAAAAAAGAACGAAATTAGTCTCCTAGTCTATAGTTCTGGAAAAATACTCATATATTTTCATGGTTTCGGTTAACGCATCAAAAAGGCCTTTCAAACTTGTCAGGATAATGCCTTCAAGGCAAACACCTAGAATCAAATGTTTCGTGGTAGGAAGATTCACCAATTAACAAAGCAATAAATCACAAAATAAATTCCATTCATAACAATACAAATGGTTCGGCCATGCCCCTAAACCCATTAAGACACGCAGGGATCGACGTGTTTAAGTAAAAATAAAAACGGATGGGGATAAATCCTTTTGTTATGGATCAAGTTCGACCTCTTCCTCCTAACCCTCATAAAACCAAGTGGGTGGTTAAATTAAAGAAAGGACAATAAATTCCAATGTAACTAAAAAAATCTATGATCATCAGACAACAATCGAGGGAAGCACCACCCTAAAGTCAAGTTCTGAACATCTCAACAATAAGCGACCCTAACCACTAATAATAGTGTTAAAGCAGGCGTCAAATTTTGTAACTATTGGTGTAAAAACCAGTATTTTTCATGATATTCAAATGTATTATTAAGGAACATTTTTAATGACGTAACTGAATGTTTAAATTTAACCATTTCGTAAGATTTCTCTCTTTTTGTTAGTTCATTTGTATTTTTCTGTTTGTAACCACTCTCGTATTGTATCTAGACTCTTGTGCCATGGAGGGGGGTCGTACCCAAGCCCTGGCGGCTTAATGACCCTATCCCTCGAGCCTTATTAAATAAATAAATAAATAAATTGCAACGATAAGAGTAAAGCTAGTTTTGAGGTATAGAAAATTTAATTCTTTAAGTATGTAACAACCTCTAGTTATGTATTGAAATTAATGATTCTGAAATAAATGAAAATATGCTTTTCATCGAATCATTTTGATAAATATTGCGAAAATCATCGCAACGTTTTTAGTCATGTGATCTGTTTTTCAAATGACTCGTTTCGTCATTTTAAGGCAACTAAAGAAACAAAGTGAGTTGGATTAACTGAAGTCAGTACTTTTTCAAATTTTGTATGCAATGCTTTGGGGAATTTAGGAAACCCAAATAAGCATTTTTATAGAAAATGTTGGGTATAATATTTCCTTCTATTGCTAGAAAACCACGATTCATGCACTGGCATTAGCTAAATGACACTCTGTGTTGTACTTCGAACTTTTCGCTGGTGCTATATTCTGTTTTAGTATATAGGGATGTATGTCTTTTCTAAAGGTGTTAGTTAAAATCTGTGTTTTTCCCTAGAACAGTGTAAATAGCAGTGAAATTCTAGTGTGAAACTATGTAAATGATTCGACATTGTAAACATATACTTTGGTATTTTAATACTCGTGCTCGAATTGATTGAAGTTTCCCTATAAATATTTTGGTTAATTAGCTTAGTCTTTGTTATAGTAAAAGGTTGCTATACTAGTTTCTGCGAAGAGGGGGGGGGTCAAGAGGTAATAAATTTTTATATAAATAGAAAAAAATTGGTGGAATTTTGCTAAATCAAAAGTGTTTTTGGTGAAACATAGAGTAATTTTGATAAATTTAGCTAAAATTTACCGAAACGTTTTTAATCATTTGAAATGTTTTTCAAATGACTCGTTTCGTGTTGCTAAAATGCAATGTACATGACTGTTTTCGTTTCGGTGGATTATTCATTTCCCCATGTATTCCTATGGGATTTTAGGAATTTTAAATTATCGTTTTCGTGTCGGTCAATTGTAACGTAGTTGATCAAAACGTTTCGATTGTTTTTTACTTCTAGCTCGAAATGCGTTGTGAATGATGCTTTTTTCAATACCGTTTTACGTCTTCCACAAATTTTTGATTACGTTGCCAATAATTTTGATAGATATAGTACGTTTAGGTTAATGTTTCGGTTTAATGATATATTGCCTTTCTGTTGACGCAACGGAAACATCCTAAACTTGTTGAGACTTGTCCTAATAATGCACTCGGGGCAACCACCTGTAATCAATTAAATGCTTGATCCCCCTTGTAGGATGTGTCACCGCCCCCCTCAATGACATAAACTTGGACCTAACACATTTGTGTGAGTTATAAATCACTCTAAATATAAATTCCATTGATTCAATACAAATGGTTCGACCCCTCCCCCCAAAGCCATTAATACACGCCTGGACATGTTTACATATAAATAAAAACTAGATGGGGATAAAGGTTTAACCCCCCCCCCCTTTAATAAAACCTGGTGGGTGGTCCAATTAATGAAAAATAAATTACATTGATAGTAATGCAAGGAATCTAGTGGCACTGCCACCCCCCCAAAGCCCTTTAGACACGTTTGAATAGGTTTACGTATAAATAGAAACAGATGGGGATAAATTCTTATGTTATGAATCAAGATCTACCTCATCCTCCCCCTTAATGTCATATAATATGTACCTGTTGGGTGTCCAAAAGGGAATTTTGTAAACTATAGAGAGTCATTTCACTTCCGAACTCTGGAGAGAAAGGTTGTTGACAAGGTTTGTAACAAATCATGTGTTACGGTATATGTAATTCTTTTTTGGTTAAAATGTGTGCTAAATAGAAAATATACGAAACAGTCAAGCTATATTTGAGTGTACTTTTGTTTGGATCAGCATTTTAACTACTCATCAACTACCAAATCGTATGAAAACTAATGTGAACCTAATTTTCTGACTTTTTAGTAATATTTGTTCATTTTAACTAATTACCAGCTACCAAGTTGTGTAAAACCTGCCGTATTTCTTCTTTCTTGATACTAAAATGTATCGTTTTAACCCAGTAACTCGTTTTCTAACCAAGACAAAACAAGAGAACACCTAGAACCGCATCGTAGCTTAATTTGTACCTTTTTTCAATGTAAACCATATCTCACTTTAAACTAGTTCTTTAATATAAGACCTTAAAATCATACAGAGAGTAGCATTACAGGATGGGTGTGTGTGTAGAAAGGGTCTATTGAACATATAGAATTACCCGTAAATTATAACCTAACTGTACACAATATCCTAAAGATACACCTAATAATAACAATACAAAACATGAGTACAATTAGAACCGCGTCGTAGCTTAATTTGTATCTTTTGCAATGTAAACCTAATCTAGTTCTTTAGTATGACATAAGCATCCATGGAGACCTCAAAATCGTACATCATTACGGGAAGGGTGTGTGTAGAAAAGGCCTATTGAACCTATAGAATTACCAAGAAATCAACCCCTTAATGTACACAATATCCTAAAGATACACCAAAATAATACCACTATGGACACACTGAGCGCCTTCACCAAGTCACATGACGTCGTACCAATACACGCAAAAATAAATTCAAAATTCCCGCCAACACCATTACGTGACACTTGACGTTGTCAATTCCTCCCAACCCCACCCCCTCAGGCACGATACACACTTGGCGATAGTAATAATCAACTAAATCTCCAGCCACAACTAGGGGGCTTTACAATTCAAATTTCCCACCAACAACATCACGTGATACGTGACGTCATCAATTGCACCCCCTTGCAATTTCCTTCCCTTCTGGCGCACCACCGCCTAGAGAGAAGAACGAAAAGGGGGAAGTAATGAACCCCCTCCTCCTCACAGTACCACCGTATGGCGACAATCTTGTCGCCATACGGTGGTCTATATTCTCTGTCAACTGGAGAAACTCATCGTTTTGTTTTTTAGACTTGGGTAAACCAAGTCCTTTTTATATAATTTGGAAAAGGCATATTATAATTCGAGAAAGGTTATTTTATTTCGGAAGTAGATAATTGTAAACATTATTTTTTTTGGAAAAGGCGTAACATTGGGGACAGTCTCTAGCAATATGATCTGCAGAATTGCATACAAGGCATTTAGGAAAAAAATCTGAAGGGGTGCGAGAAGAAGATTAAATCGTACTTATCCAGCACGTTCATTCATTCTGCAATTTTCGCTTGAAGAGAGCGGGTCTTTGAAACTGATTTACCATGGAGACAATCGAAGGAAAGAGATCTGGTTCCGCCGTGTATGATTACGACGATTTTGGATACGTCAAGAACAAAGGTTCGAGAGGAGGTAACATGGATTTAAGATGTTGGAGGAAAGGGGTACTTCCAGATGCAGATGACGGTAAAGCGTGCCGTGCAACTGCGACAGTCAATGACGGGATTTTGGTCATGAAAAAAAAATCATAATCACGGGGCAGATTTAGAGGAGCTGGAAAACGCGAAGCTAAAATCACAGCTGAAAAGAAGGTGGTTAGAAGAGCCGGAAAAGCTTCCAAGCGTTCTATTTGCCGAAGAAATTGCCACTGGAAGGTAAGCTATTACAATATAGATTTAGTTAAGGTGTTGGCTTGTTTTAAATTATTGGCTCATCTCTTCTTGTTGCTCCCACAGCAAACAAAAGTACATTGCGGGGTGTAAAGTTTTAGGATTGGTCTTTACTCGAAAGTCGAAATTATTATTTACAGGTTTTTGGTTTTAAAATTTTAAGTTTATTTTCATTTTAAACGCCCGGGTTTGGTTTAGGGGCTCGCTACTTTCTCGCAATAGACCTTTTCGCAAATTTATGCGCGCATGCGCTTGTCGTTCTTCGTGGATAAAATAGCAGACGACGTTATCGGCATATGGAGAAATGGCTGGGGTTGTAGATAACCCTGTTAATTTAAATCAAATTGGAGAAAACATATGTACATAGAAGCTTTAAAAAATCAAAACATCGAAAATATTTCCCGTAATAGCCAAGGCTGTGTCGGGTTTGGAAAAAACTGTTTAAGTAGCTACGGAAGAATCTTCAAAATTGAAAGCAATCACCAATGTTGAGAAAAAACGAATACCTGTGGTAAAAGCTATTTCAAAAGTATGCATTAGAGAGTTAACCTTTGAAGCAAGTTCATCCGCCCAAGACATCAGCTTAATGCCTGCTACTGAAATTGCTTCAAAGTTTAAAGAGTTTTGCATAAGCAAAGTAGGGGATGAGTACAAACTAAAATTAAACTCCCCCTATTATTTAAAAATTATGGGTGAAATGGCAATTAAAAACTAACCTGGGCTGATTTTGTTATTTTTACTGGTACCAAAGAGGCCAGCTGGGTTTATACAGGGTGTTTCTGGAAAGTCTGGCACAAATTAACAGGCATGTTCCTTGAGTCAAAAGGAGTCCGAAAGGTCCTATGTAGTTTTGGGGTAAAGCGCTCCGTGGCGAAGTTATGGGCTCTCAAAAGTAGGCCGAAAAACAAGGAGATTTTGCAGAATTATAGCACTAGTATTGTGGTTTTGACCCAATTGTTTTCGATTACTGAGCATAAGGCAATGATCGAAATAAGTTCAAACCTAGTGGAAGACCGTGAACGTGTTAAACGGCCAAAAGCGTTAATCCCTTTGTTTTTATTAATGATTGTAATTAAAGGTAAGGAAAGTAGCTCAGATATCGGTTACTTGTTTGTTCAGATGTACTGGTAACTGACCAGTCTTTAATTCTTTATTTCAATTAGACACATTACTTTTACAATAATTCGAATGAACCCTTTAAATTTTGCAATAAATCGAAAGAACCCCTTAAATTTTACATCAAATCGAAAGAACCCCTTAAATTTTACATCAAATCGAAAGAACCCCTTAAATTTTACATCAAATCGAAAGAACCCCTTAAATTTTACAATAAATCGAATCAATTCCATTAATTTTACAATAATTGCAATCGAATCCCATTAATTTTACAATAATTGCAATCGAATCCCATTAATTTTACAATAATTGCAATCGAATCCCATTAATTTTACAATAATTGCAATCGAATCCCATTAATTTTACAATAATTGCAATCGAATCCCATTAATTTTACAATAATTGCAATCGAATCCCATTAATTTTACAATAATTGCAATCGAATCCCATTAATTTTACAATAATTGCAATCGAATCCCATTAATTTTACAATAATTGCAATCGAATCCCATTAATTTTACAATAATTGCAATCGAATCCCATTAATTTTACAATAATTGCAATCGAATCCCATTACTTTTACAATAATTCTAATGAACCCCATTACTTTTACTATAATCCGAATGAAACCCAATTACATTGTTCTACAAATATTCTTCAAAATGGGCACCATCAACGTTTAAGCAAACTTGAGCGCGTCGTTTGAAAGATTCACGAACACGTTCGAAGACCCCTGGCGTGTTACGGATGCTATCACATCCATCAATTATCCTTTGTCGTAAGTCTTCGACATCGCGAACTTCCCTTCGGTATACCAAGTCCTTGAGATGGCCCCAAAGAAAAAAATCGCATGGGTTGAGATCGGGAGATCTTGCTGGCCACGCAACAGTTCCGCCTCGGCCTATCCACCTCCGGCGAAATGCATTCGTGAAGTAGACCATGATTGGTTCCTGATACGCTTCCAAATGTGCACGTACGCCATGAAGCACGTTAAGGTACACACGTACATTTAAGCCGTCTGTAAAAAACCTACAGAATGCAGAGTACTCAGATATGCATCTTATTTATAAACTGGCTCGGGGAAATGCGGTTGAAGCTCGGCGCTTGTACCAGGAGCACTTTCCTCAACGACAAGTTCCCAATCGACAAACATTTACGGCAGTCGACAGACGCTTGAGAGAAACTTCAACCGTCTGGACCTGAACCGCGTGCGGCGATTGTTCCCGAGGATGTAGAGGACACCGTTTTGACAATTTTCGAAGATGATCCAACAACCAGTACCAGGAACGTCGGGCAGCAATTGGGCGTTAACCATGTACTCGTCTGGAAAATCCTTCCAGGACATCAATTCCACCCATACCATTTGCAAACGGTACAAGCTTTAAACGAAGCTGTTTATCCGAGACGGGTCGATTTCTGCCAGTGGTTTGTGGCACTGGTAAATGACTTAGACTTTCCGCGTAATTTTCTAGTTTCCGACGAGGCCAATTTCTCGCGTGACGGGATACTTAATTTACATAACTATCACGAGTTTAAGCAACAAAACCCGCACGCGACCACTGTCATGAAACATCAAGTTCAGTTTAATTTGAACGTCTGGTGCGGCATTGTAGGAGATAATTTAATTGGAACTAACTTTTTGCAACCGAGGCTAAATGGGGAGGCGCACTTGACCTTTCTGCGTGACAATTTACCGGAGCTTTTAGAACATGTACCTTTACGACTGCGACAAATAATGTGGTTCATGCACGATGGCGCACCGCCCCATTTTAGTCTTCAAGTTAGAACATATCTTGATGTCGCGTTTCCCCGGAGGTGGATAGGTCGAAGCGGAACTGTTGCGTGGCCAGCAAGATCTCCCGATTTCAACCCATGCGATTTTTTTCTTTCGGGCCATCTCAAGGACTTGGTATACCGAAGTGAAGTTCGCGATGTCGAAGACTTACGACAAAGGATAATTGATGGATGTGATAGCATCCGTAACATGCCAGGAATCTTCGAACGTGTTCGTGAATCTTTCAAACGACGCGCTCAAGTTTGCTTAAACGTTGATGGTGCCCATTTTGAAGAATATTTGTAGAACAATGTAATTGGGTTTCATTCGAATTATTGTAAAAGTAATGGGGTTCGATTCAAATTATTGTAAAATTAATGGAATCGATTCGATTTATTGTAAAATTTAAGGGGTTCATTCGAATTATTGTAAAATTTAAGGGGTTCATTCGAATTATTGTAGAAGTAATGTGTCTAATTGAAATAAAGAATTAAAGACTGGTCAGTTACCAGTACATCTGAACAAACAAGTAACCGATATCTACTTTCCTTACCTTTAATTACAATCATTAATAAAAACAAAGGGATTAACGCTTTTGGCCGTTTAACACGTTCACGGTCTTCCACTAGGTTTGAACTTATTTCGATCATTGCCTTATGCTCAGTAATCGAAAACAATTGGGTCAAAACCACAATACTAGTGCTATAATTCTGCAAAATCTCCTTGTTTTTCGGCCTACTTTTGAGAGCCCATAACTTCGCAACGGAGCGCTTTACCCCAAAACGTCATAGGACCTTTCGGACTCCTTTTGACTCAAGGAACATGCCTGTTAATTTGTGCCAGACTTTCCAGAAACACCCTGTATAGAACGGATTCAGTTTGATCCAGATTTGTGGAAAGGTATAGAGGATAGGCTTATCAGTTTTTATAGGCAATACATTGTTCCATATGTGATTGAAAATGGTTCCTAATATTGTGATACTAATTTCTTAGTCAATAGTGAAAAGTGATATTTACTAAAAAGCAATATTTTAATGAAAAACCAAACTAGGTTTAAACATTTGGATATAGTTTTCACTGAACGAAATGGTACATGTAACGCATAATGTTCCTATTGCGGAACTACTGGTTTATTGATGTTTGTTAGGTTTGCACACACACTGAAAATTTTACTAATTAATTTAACTTGTGTTATTGGAAACACACCATCTCTCTATTCTTCTTGTTTCAATTACTTCTTCTTCGCTTAACTGAACTTCATGTTTTAGGAAAGGAGGGATATTCAAGGTGCATTCCTTGCGCTGCAACAAATCTTCTATGGTAAAACCTTTATCAGCCATAATATTGTCTCCTGATTCTAGCAACGTAAGAATGCCAGATTTCTCTACTAAACATTTATCCGAAACTCGGCCACCCCAACCAACAGACACAGAAGATATAACACCTCCAGGAGTAATACCAATTAAAACTTTGGCGGTGTTGTGATGTTTATAAAAAGAATATGTAGAATTTTGAGTAAGCATGTCTATGGACTTTTCTATAAAAACCTCAGTTGCGTCAAGAATAATACGAGTGTTTGGGTATTTTCTGAATTTTTTTGGCATATCATTTTCGACCAATTCCTTGTTGGGATAAGGGCATAACTCTTTTAGCTCCTTATCTAGCAAACATATCCATGTAGTGAATATTTCTGAGAACGAAGCTATACTGATGTTAAAGCGATCTGCAATGTCTTCGAGTTAATAGACCCAGTTTGAGCCTCATAATAACCGCCAAAAACTCATTTACTAGCAATAACTTGCGACACCCAGTTTTTTTCTCTCTTTCTCGGAGTTAGTCTTGGAACTTCGATAATACGTCATACAAACAGCTTTTTCCTTTAAGTAACTGGAATAGTTTACAGTATAAACCTTATACATTTCGCAAATTAAACTAAACTCAAAGTACGAACTTAAATAACCACATAAGGACAGAAAAAGTTGGCATTCTTGTGTAAAATCTGGTTATGTTGTCATCGTACTCAATTTTCTCCACTGTCCAAGTTTTTCTACGAAGGTCTTCCTTCATTGCCTCTGGTTCTTGTTTTAAATTGGCATTTTCTTGCTGAAGGGGGTCAGTCAGTGTTTGGGTTCCAATATCTTAAATTTATAAAACACATTTTACATGAAACAGATTTGAGATCTTAATGATATCTCCGGAAAAACTTTACTTCGTAGTGTTTTTTGATCTTTTTCAATTATCGCTGGTTTTGATGCTCCATCACCTTCATAATCATGAAAGACTAGCGAATTATTTAGCGCAGAATCCATCCAGTTTCTTTCCCTTAAATCTTCCTCAATATTTTGCTGAAAATGCACAACTTACTTAATTACGTTATTTAGATACAAAACTGTATCAATAGTACCTTCCTTTGACGTCGTTGATCAAAACGCTCAATAAGAGGTAAATTATCAATTTCTGAATTACTGTTTGTTGAATTGAGTGGATTCGGCATCATAAATAAAGTCGGTATCCAATCGACATCTGGTGATTCACAACCAGGATACCCACTAACAAAATGTACGCTACATATCCTATCCCCGTCTTTGGATTTCCAATTTTTTCTACTTATAATTCGCTCCCACAGCTTTCTCCTTTTTACAGGAATTCGGTGAAATTTAATTTCGGAGGTTTTACCATCCCTCTTTACTTTATAGGACTGATTCTTGCATCCCACAACACAGCATCCAGGCATAGTGCAAAGGCTTAAGAACCATAGGAAACTAAATTATTGTACAATGCTACAAAATTGAATTAATTAAAAAACCTCGGGCTAAAATGAATTTTATAACACTTTTTTCCAAATTTCTAATAAAAAATCAAGAAAATATATCGAAAATGATCAGATTTAGTGCAAAACTTCCTACCTCTAAAATAACGGAGAGAAATCCACGGTGGCTAAGAGTGTAGTCTGCTATTTTATCCACGTTGTTACAATCACGCATGCGCTTCGCTTTTACCCCCACTTTTTCCCTCCGACATGCGAAAAGGGCTATAGTTTCTTCGACTTCAACATGCAATATGTCGCTCTAAAGAGCATCGGGGGTTCTTCAAAAGAAGATGAAAAAGGGGTGGGGGAGTGAAATTTCGAAGGTATTACTAGAGGTTAGTGTTCTAGAAGGGTTAAACCCCGGGTTGAAATCATTTTTCCCGTATTTGGTGAGTAGATGTTTTTTTTTGTAGGATTTTATGGAAAGTTTCAACACTCCCCCGCAAAATGCGATTTATAATACATTACAAGCATTTTTTAACAATAGAATAAATACAAAAAGGTTTTTAAAAAAAGTAAATTACAAGCATTTTTAACAATAGAATAAATACAAAAAGGTTTTTAAAAAAAGTAAATTAAAAGTTCATTTGTTAAATTATTAGGTAACTCTAGTTAAATTATTAGGTAACTCTAATAAGTAAATTGCGGGCCCGCGGAATATTTCCCTCTTGGCCTTTCTCTCCTAATAAAAAAAAAATAATAAGTAAATTAGTTGTCGCTGAATACGCTACTCGGGATTCCCCGTCTTGAAATGAAACGCGTCATGGCCAGCAGAAACTCTTCTTAATTTAGCGATTCCACGAGTTCCAAATGAACCGCTCTGGTTACCGCACACTTTATTAAAAGGATGTAACTTTTCTTCATTAAGTTTTTCTTTTCGGTTTTAATTAGCAATGGACCTGCGAAATCTAGTCTGATAGTTTCAAATGGCGGCGTTTCTATTATACGTGCTTTTGGCAGCTGGGCCGTTTGTACTTTTCCGGCTCTCGCGTTTAATTTGTTACACACTATACACTTTTTCAACAACTGTTTTTTTTAATTGCAGACCAGATACTATCCAGTACGTTTCTCTAAGGTCGGTGATTGTACTCATAAAACCGGAGTGTAACATATTAAAATGACTCCTTATCAGGAGTACTGACATACGTTGTTTTTTACTCATAATTATTGGATGTTTTTACCTCTCCGTGTGACGTAGTCCAGGAGAGGTTCTGTAACGGCCGTGTCTGTCTGTCTGTGTGTGTGTCTGTCTGTCCGTTGTTACACCCACGTGACCGCGTTCGCAGTTTGCGTATCGGAGCAAACGTGTTCGCCATTTCCGAACTGCTTTCACAGTCGCGGAAATGGCTCCTCTACTTGAGTTCTCACACCACCATCTTCTGGTCCATCCCACACGAACACCAGTCTGTACTTACTGGCTTCTAATCACCACCATCTTCTGGTCTTCGTCCATTCCACTTGGACACCAGTTTGTACATACTGGCTTCTAATCACCACCATCTTCTTCTTATAATGGAAACGAATCGTATATATACCCCAAAATTTGAAGAAAGCGGGCAAGAGGGGTACCCTTCACTTTAAACGTCAATATTAGCAAAGTTTGAGATGGTAATAGGTATAACTTTATGTTAAACGATTTAACTATTATTAATGTTAATTATTGAAGATTAAAATAATTAAAAATAATTATATTTATTTAAATATTAAAGATAAACCTCTCGTGCAAAGAGAGAGATTATCATCGCCTCCTATATCTACCAAGGCCCGTGCATGCGATATATTTCCTTCATTGCCTCCTATATCTATCAAGGCCCGTGCATTGTGATATATTTCATTCATTGCCTCCTATATCTATCAAGGCGCGTGCATTGTGAAATAATTCATTCATTGCCTCCTATATCTATCAAGGCCCGTGCATTGCGATATATTTTTCAAAACAACAACAAAAATGGGAAGCTCCTTTCAGAAACATAATAATTTCTTTTCTCTGTATATGAAATGAAAATATGGATAATATTGCGCTCCTTCTTTAATGGTATGAATCCTTGCCTGTCTATTAATATTTTACGTAGGAGTAATACGTTTTTAGCGAAGTCTAGAGAGGATAAATATAAGCGAGATTGTTTCGAAAAAAAAAATACTGCCTCCACTAATGGGTTTATACTCCTTGTTACTGTTGTATAGAGTAATCATGATAAAAGCTTAAAAAATTACGAGAGGACAGACCTTTTTTATCCTCTTGTTTATTCTTAATAAGAATATAAAACATTTATTTTGTACCAAAAAATATTTTTTTGGTGCTAAGATTGCTTTAAAAAAATCCAAACGGTTAGGCATTGGTAAAAAAGACAAATGATATTTTTCAAATCTAATGAGATAACGCCCACCTAGTTGAAAATTGCCCTTTTTTATCCGCGGGAGCCATTCTTAATGAGAATTTCGATGCTAGTAGGTTGTCAATTAAACTACCGGTATATTATTGTTGTTGGAAATTGGATATTAAGTGGTTGTAAAGAGCCAGCAGGTTTTTGCCGCTTCTTTTTGTGAGAATTTGATTTTTGTATGTAAAATGGAGGAAGATAATTTTGAAAGTAAGGATAAAATGCGGAAGCGCAAAGCGCGGGAAAGGATGAGGGCAAAAAGGTCGACGTTTTCATTGGATACTTACGTTTATATAATCTTCTCGACACGGAGAGGTAATATTTTGGTTTTCCCAACTTGTTGACTATAATTTAGATTGGCTTCATCTAACCTTACACCAACAGTCCTTGAGAGTCTAAGATAGGGGCTACAGTCGGAATTTTAGAATTTTTTATAATTGGTTCTTTGTTTTCTAAAGATTGTATTTCATCAAAATAATCCTCTAACTGGATGTCTCTAACCCATTGTTTTTCAGCTTTTTCTAGTTCATTACTAATTAGAGTTCCGTCGGAGTTACTAGTTTTTTACACTTGTTTATAAATCTAAACATATACGCGGTTATTCTGATTACTTTTGATAGCGAACTATGTTTGTTTAAATCTATTAAATTTTGTATCCCAATTAATTTATTTGTATCCATTAACAATACGGTTTTTCGTCTTTCACTGTTTATTTCTGACTCGTAACTTGCTATACAAACGTTTGCTGTGGGCCATTCTGTATTTCTGTTTTTAGCCAATTGGGACCCTCCCACCATGTTTTATTGTTTATCAGCTCAGACGCTTTAATTCCTCTAGTGGGTATATCGGCAAGATTCCATTTACCTGGACATTATCTCCAT
Organism: Phalangium opilio; assembly: GCF_054372755.1. Lineage (NCBI taxonomy): Eukaryota > Metazoa > Arthropoda > Arachnida > Opiliones > Phalangiidae > Phalangium > Phalangium opilio. The sequence goes on along the minus strand of NW_028324185.1, from coordinate 11,413,761 downwards.
TGTTGTTTATCTGTTAGCTTATGGATTTCATTTACTCTATTTGAGACGAATGGTTTCCATTCTTTGCTATTTGATTTTATCCATGCCAAAGCTACAGCTGAGTCTGTCCAAAAGGTTATTTCTATTTCTGGGTGAATAAATATGTCTTTTACGTAAGGCGTTAATCGGGCGCCGACTAAACAACCCGTCAGTTCTAATTTGGTCATGGTCATTTTGTTTTTCAAAGGTGCTATTCTTGTTTTTGCGGTATCTAATTTTGTATGGATTTCTCCTTCTTTGGTTTCTGACCTTAAGTATAACACTGCCGCGTAGGACTTCAAAGTGGCATCAGTGAAACAATGCAGTTCTTGATGTACTATTTCCCTTTAGTTTTATGTAGGAAATACCTGGGAATTTCAAATCTTGCTAAATCAGTCATTTCTTGACACCAAGTTTCAAACTGTTTGTATATTTTTGGTGGCAATTCTTCAGTCCAACTTAAAATTCTATCTTGGTTTTGTGCTAATTCCCACGTTTCTCCGAAAATCATTTTTGCCCTAATTATGTAAGGACCTAATATACCCATAGGATCAAATATTTGCGCTAATGCTGACAATAGGTTTCTTTTAGTGTTAGTAACATTAGCTAAATACGCCAGTATTTTACTGAGATCATATTTAAACATGTCAGTTCCATTGCATTCCCAATACCTTTTCTTGTTCTAATCCTAGACCTTTTTCAACTATTAAGTTTTTAGGTAAGCCTTCCAATTTTGTTTCTAATTGTTTGGTTAAATGGTTTGAGTTTGATTTCCATTTTCTGAGCGGCATTCCCGCTTCCCTTAGTATTACTTTGCATTTCTTTGCAATCTCTCAGCCCTTTTCAATACTTTCTACACCCGTGACTAAATCGTCATTGCATAAATCCCAAGTCAAAATTTGTTAAACTTGTTTTTCCTTTTCTTTATAAACTTTCAAGTGCGTCTTTATCGTTGCTGCCAATACAAAAGGGCTGGATGATATTCCAAAGGAGACCCTTGTTATTCTAAACACACTGTATTGATTAGGATCTAGTTTGCCGTTGACCTCTACCACCCACAAAAATCTAACAGAATCTCGTTTCACCTGTAGAAAAGCTTTTTCTATGTCTGCAACAATGGCTATTTTGTGAGTTCTGAATCTTAGAAGTAGTAACAACAGGTCAGGGTTTAAGTTGGGGCCCGTTAAGCAATTATTAAGCGAGGGTTTTCCATTCTCATGCGCGGAACCATCTAGCACTACCCTAAATTTGGTCGTTACCCTTTCCTCTTTCACTACGCCTTGGGGTGGTAAATAGAAAGTTCCCTCCCTAACCTCGACACCTGCATCTGTCTGTACCTCTTCAATAATCCCATTATCTATTTGTTCATCTAAGACTGCTTTATATTTTTGTTAAAAAAGGGGATCTCTTTCGAACTTGTTTGTCAGGGTTTTGAATCTTTTCAATGCGAGTGGAAGATTATTTGGCAGGTAGCTTTTTGGGGTTTTCCAGGGAAATTTCACGGTATACCTCCCTTCTTCAAACTTTATTTCCTCTTGGAATTTTTCTAGTATCTCGTTTTCACTATCTTTATTTTGGAGTCCAAGGCTATTTATACCTATAGTTTCCAGTTACCACATGGATTTTAGGTTTTTTTGTTAATTTCCTCTCTTCTATTCCTATTTTCATCCTTGTTATTGCGTAACTGGCAATTTCCCCCTCTTTTACTGTGGATTGGCCCTGCACCACCCAACCTAGTTTTGTATCATTTTTCCCGGCACTAATTCCCAATAATAATCAGCGCCTATTAACAAATCAATAATGGAAGGGTCGCTATTTTGAGTTTCGAAATTATCTGTTAATTCTATGCCTTTAGATTTTGCCAATTGGTTTTTTTCTGTGTCATTGATTGATGTGACGCTACGACAAACAAAAGGTACTTCTATTGCTTCGATTAGAACCGTTTTGTTTGGTTCTCTAAGGTTTTTTAGTACTGAAGCTACCTTTCTACAATTAAAAACTTTCGATTCTTGGTTTAAGAATGTGTTGAATTTTATCCTTTCTTCCCCAATAATGGGTAAATTTAAATCCCGTGAGACCTTTTATAAAGGTACCTTGATCTAACAAACATCTAGCTACTAAATTTTGGTTTTGATTGTTTGGATTAACTACAGCTGTTTTTGCCGTTTGTAACAGGACCGCGGTTCCTGTCATGGAATTTGTATTAACTGACGTGGTTTGTTCAGTTGTTAATTGCCCATTGTTTTGACGGAATGGTTCATTTTGGTTTCTACTTTGCTGAACCCTATTTGCTTCACTTTCTTCGCATACAGCGACATAATGCTAACCCTTACAATTTCTACAGCCTTTAAAGTTAGAGGGACACCCATACGAACTATGAGCGCCCTTTAAGCAATTAAAGCATCTGTGCTCCTGTCAAATTATTCGTTTTTTATCCTCCATTTTGGTTTTGTTACAGTTACTAGAAGGGCGACCTTCGTTTTTACAGAAAATACAGAATGGGGTTTTTTCTTGTCTTACTACCCCTCGCAGCCAATACTGAAGCTGAACTTGTTTGATTTTTATTATAATGGTAATCTCTTAATTTACCCTTTTCATGATAGCCATTTCCTGAAGCTTTTGCAAATGACCCTTGAGATTCTTTTGGTTTATTGTCTCTACCTACCACTTCCGACGTTTCTCTAACATCTATATCGTTTCTTAAGAATTTAATCAAATGGTCCACGTCCCATGACGAATTTGGGACTCTTATTTTGGTATATTCTAGTCCAATTTCTTTTGGTAAGACTCTTAACAACGTTGGGCACAGAAACATCCCGTTAGTTTTTGAATTTGCTCCTACATTTTTCAAATTTCTAAGATGTGATTCACAAGAATCTATAATTTTTCTTAATCCATTCAAATTTGAAACTCCGAGGACTGGTTGCATCTCTAGTAACTTATTCATTAAAGTAAATTGCATTAAATATATTCTAGCAAATTTGGTTTTTAGCGATTGACAAGCGTCATCATAAGCCTGATCTGAGTAATTAGTTTTATCAACAACGCATGCCGCTTCTCCCTCAAGTAAGGAAATCAAATATGTTATTTTTTCTACCTTGGATAGATCTGCTTTGGCGTCCACAGCCGCTTTAAATTGGGACCAGAAAGAGTTCTAATTGCTGATATCGCCGCTGAATGTTTGCATAGCGAGCGTAGGGAGCTTGGTTGTAGCTTTGGCCACGTGTCCGTATCCGTTTCCGTTGTTTTGGTTAATTATAGACCCACTTGGCGACGCTGGCGTGGATGATTGTGACGAAAGTCCCATTAGTTTTTGAAGAACGCGGTGTGCCTTGGATCTGGTTAGCACTATCCTGTCTTTGTAGTCCTCTGCTACGGTGAGGTCTTTTTCCAATTCCACCATGTCATCCATATACGTTCTAACTTCCAATTCCAATTGTTTTAGTTCATCTTCTTTTTGTACAAGAAGCGCAAGGTTGTCTTCTAAATCCAGTATTTGCAAACTTTTGTCCTTAACCTGCGCGTCTGTCGCGTTAATTAGTTTTGTTAACGAACTCCGCAGTTTTTCTAGCTAGTTTGGCCTTTTGAAGCGATAATTCTCGGTCGTTGTTTGCCATGATTGTTTTGTTTGGCTCTACGTTCTTTTTTGGTTAACTAATTTTTTTTCACATACAAATCGATTTGTCCTTAATTATCTTTCCCGACGTGAAGGCACCATTGCAAAATTTTAGTATTGGTCTTTACTCGAAAGTCGCAATTATTTACAAGTTTTTGGTTTTAAAATTTTAAGTTTATTTTCATTTTAAACACCCGGGTTTGGTTTGGGGGCTCGCTACCTTATCGCAATAGTTTCTTCGACTTCAACATGCGATCTGTCGCTCTAAAGAGCATCGGAGGTTCTTCAAAAGAAGAAGAAAAAAAAGGGGTGGGGGAGTGAAATTTCGAAGGTATTACTAGAGGTTAGTGCTCTAGAAGGGTTAAGCCCCGGGTTGAATTTATTTTTTCCGTATTTGGTGAGTATATGTTTTTTTTGTAGGATTTTATGGAAAGTTTCAACACGGGTGTGTTGTTTCCCTATACGGTACTGGGAAGCTAGTTCTAACTTAGCAAAGACTTAGGTTGTAGTTAGATAAAACTCATGTTTATTAGTCCGCAGCCCAGACAACTCTGCTAGATGTTTATTACATTAGTCATAAAGAAACCTCGCATGATTATACGATAGGTCAAAGTGTACAAAGATAAGATTAATATTAATTGTGTTTTTTAACATAGTGGTTGGCTAAAAATAATGAAGATGCTTTTTAACTATCAATACATCTTCCCTTTCCTATTGAATGCAAGGTTTGATTTCCCTCGGCTTGTTCTTAAGGGTTATTGGTCCTCCGAGTCCGTGTGACTTCTGGTCATAGGATTATAAGCCTATCGGGGCTTCTCCGTTTACGTTGGGATCGTCTGACGGTGGTTGTGACCTTGCTTGCTTTTGTTGGTACGGGCGTTGGAATAGTGACCTCCCCATTGTGTCTTGTCTGTAACTCGGAGAACTCTGCGTCCTCTTCCGGAAGCGAATGAAATGACAGGTCTGCTTCCTCCACCTGACTCGGAGACGAGGCTGACGTGGATTTTCCAATTGTTGAAGTTGAGGGTTTTGGCGAAGACATATCCGCCTCCCCTGCCTGACTTGTAGACGAGACTGGCGTAGGGACTGGCGTGGACTTTCTGACTGTTGGAGTTGTGGGTACTGGCGAAGACATGTCTGCTTCCCCTGCCTGGCTTGGACACGAGACTGGTGTGGACTCTCTGACTCTTGATGTTGCAGGTGCTGGCGTGACTACTCCCTTCTTGCTGGGGATGGCTATAGGCACCTTGTACGTAAGGGAAGTCTCTCCCATGCTTTCTTCGTGATCTCGTTCCCCACTCTTATTGAATGGTTCCATGACTTCCCTTAATTGCCGTCTATTCCTTCTCCATTTCCCCCCCTCTTCCAGCTCAACCTCGTAAGATCTTGGGGCCACCTCTCGTATGACCCGGCCCTTTTTCCGCCAGAGACCGTGTTGATTTTGTATTCGGACAACCGCTCCTGTCTGTAGAGATGGTAGCTCTTTGCCTTTGCGCCGCTGTTTTTTCCTCTTGGGTGGTGTGAATACTCGTTCTTTGCTTTCGAACTCAGGTAATCGGGTTCGAAGTGATCTTCTCATAAGGAGTTCGGCCGGAGATCTTCCATGTTCTAACGGCGTATTCCTGTAGCTAAGGAGGGCTAATTGAAAGTCTTCGTTGGAGTCCAAGCTTTTTTCCAGTAAGCGCTTCACGATTTGCACGCCTTTTTCTGCCAGCCCATTCGACTGTGGATATCGTGGGCTCGACGTCGTGCTGACGAAGTCGTATTCTTCCGCGAAATCCTTGAATTCTTGCGCGCTGAACGGCATGTTGTCTGATAGTACTTCCCGTGGAATCCCGTGACGGCCAAAGGTTCGCTTTAAGCTGGTTACTACGGCTTTAGCTGATGTGGATGGCAACGTCTCTACTTCTACATAGTTTGAGTACGCGTCTATTACCACCAGAAAATCTTTCCCTGCGTTATGAAAGATGTCTGTGGCGACACGATCCCAAGGTTTAACCGGCGCCGTCCTGATAAGGTATGGTTCTTGCCGCTGTGTGTACTGATACGTGTTGCACGTGGGACATTGTTTGCATAGGCTTTCTATCTGGTTGTTCATATCAGGCCAATAGATGCACTGCCGAGCCCTTCGCCGACATTTTTCGATGCCCAAGTGTCCGTCGTGGACTACTTTGAGCATGTGACTTCTTAATGATTTTGGAACCACAATTCTGGACCCTTTGAGTACCAGGCCATTCGCTTCCGTGAGCTCCGATTTCACACTTGCGTAACCGGCTGCTTCTAGGCCCTTTTGTTCCCAGCCGCTCCGTATCTGTCGTATAACTTCTTGAAGTTCCTCATCTTTAGCCGTTTCATCTCTCAGCCGCCCCATCATGGTTTGAGTCACCGGCAATGATTGGACTATTGCGTTTACGTGGATTTCGACTTCCTTCTGAGTGTCTTCGTCTTCTGCTGTTGCTGCTGGCAGACTAGATCGGGATAGTGCGTCGGCCAGTACGAGACACTTCCCTGGAGTGAAGATGATTTTGAACTGATACTTCATTAACTTTAGGAACAGCCTCTGCAGACGTGGTGGTACCTCGGCCAGCACTCTGTTGGCCATCGCCAGCAGCGGTTTATGGTCTGTCTCCAGAATCAGCTCCTTGCCATATATGTAGTTGTGGAATCTTTGGCATCCGAATACGAGTCCCAAGCTCTCTTTTTCTATTTGAGCATACCGTGTTTCCGCTTGGCTTAAGGTTCGTGAGGCGTACGCAACCGGCCACCAATCCTGTCCATGCAGCTGCATTAGAACAGCGCCTAGTCCATCTTTTGACGCGTCCGTGGATATTTTCGTGGGCTTCTCCGGGTCATAGAATTTCAATACCGGATGGTTTGTTAGGACCCTCTTGATCTGCTCCCATTCTTGGTGGTGTTCTGGTAAGATCAGCTGGTCGTCGACGTTCTTGTTCTTTAGACTTCGTAGATGCGTGGTGTGTGCCGAAAGATGTGGTATGTATTTCCCCACGAAGTTCACTACGCCCAGAGCTCGCTGAACCTCGATCTTTGATGTCGGGGTGGGCATATTTAGAATTGCTTCGATTTTCTTGGGGTCTGGCTTGACCCCGCTTCGGGAGATGATTTCTCCCATATAGACTACTTCAGCTGCCTTGAAGACGCATTTCTTCAAGTTTAGTGTCGCTTTGGCTTCTTTGAGTTTTCTCAGCGCTTGCCTGAGACATTTATCATGCTCCGCTCCTGTCTTCCCCCATACTATAACGTCATCATGAAGCGGTCTTGCGTTTGGTATGTCGTCAAAGATTTGGCTGAAGTGTTTGAAGAATACCTCCGGTGCGGACGCGATTCCGAACGGAAGCCGCTCGAAACAATACCTTCCGAATGGCGTGTTGAATGTAGTTAGCAGCTGGCTCTCTGTATCGAGCGGGATTTGGTAGAAGCCCGACGCTGCATCGAGTTTTGTGAAATACTTGGCACCGGCTAGTTCGGCTTCGATTTCTTCTCTCGTCGGCAATTGATAGTGTTCTCGCTGAATGTTTTCGTTTAGCGACTTAGGGTCCAAACACAGGCGTAGCGATCCGTCCTTCTTTTCACGTATGACCAGAGGACTAACCCACGGCGTTGGCTCGTTGACTTTGCGAATTATTCGCTGTTTTTCCAGTCTAATCAGTTCGGTTCGTAGTTTTCCTCGCAGCGAGTATGGAATTCGCCGGGGTGGGACAATCCTTGGAACTGCGTCGTCCTTCAACTGAATTCGGCATGACGTTTGCAAGCATCCAATGCCTTTGAATACCTCCGGGAACTCCTGCGTGATTGTTTTGCGGAACCCCTCATTGCTGTCCGGGGCCTTTCCCGTCTCCGGCTTGCTAACGTCTTCTACCACCTCGTAGATTAGTCTTACAAGTCCAAGGTCCACACAGGTCTCCCGACCTAGTATGGGTCTTTCCCCCTGTTCTACCAGGACCATCTCCGTGATGATCGTCCTGGACTTGACTTGAGCTTGGACGCTAATCTCACCGAAAGTTTTGATTTTGCTTCCTCCATATGCGTTGAGCCCGACTGTTCTGCGCGGCCGGGGTTTCGGTGACATGCCCTCGAGATAATTTAGCGGCAAGAGATTGGCTTGAGCGCCCGTGTCCAATTTGCACGGCACCGAAATTCCATTGATGAGTATGGGTACTATCCAATCCTTCCGGTCTCTCCGTGGTGCCTCAACCATATCGATTATAAAGTCATCCTCACTCTCCGATTCCTGTTGTATCTCATCGACTTGTGCTTCTGGACAAGCCACCGCAAAGTGATTCCGTCCCCTGCAGTTTCGACAACTCTTCCCATATGCCGGACACTTAGTTCGCTCATGGGCCTTGTGACAGAACCGGCAGTCTTGTACGAGTATGGGACGACTGTGTCTGTCCTGGTCGTAGCGACTGGTCTTGGTCGTGGACGATTGATGTCGGTATCCTTTCGTCGGTGGTCGCTCTTTGTGACTAGGCTTGTGACCGTATCGTGTGATTGCATCGACGTTCTCCTCCTTGGGTGCTACGGTTCCATCGGACCAGCTTCGCATCTGCTGCGCCATTGTTTCTGTCGCCTGACATACTTGAACCGCCCGAGTGAGTGTGAGGCTTTCCTCTGCCAGCAATGTCCGTCTCACTTTCTGATCAGTGATACCGTATACTACTTGATGCCGGATGAGAGATTCTTCTAAATCCCCGAAATTACAGGATTTGACCTTGAGTCTCAAGTCGCCGACGAACTGGGTGATGCCTTCGCCCGGCTTTTGCATCCGACTGCGAAAGATGAACCGCTCGTAGGTCTCATTTTTCTTTGGAGTGCAGTACGTTTCGAACTTCGCTAGCGTGTTCGTATAAGTCTTCGGATCGTTACCATCCTCCCCTGAGAATGTGAATGTGTTAAAAACGTCGATGGCTTCCTGACCGGCGATGTGCAGGAACAGGGAGAGTTTCTGTGCGTCGCGACGGCCGTCCCCGGAGGCTGTTGCAGCTTCGAACAACTCAAACCGTTGTCGAAAGTCCCGCCACGACTTGTCGGCGTTCCCAGTGAACGAGAGTTCCGGTGGAGCTTTCAGTCCGTCCATAGGTGAGCGAAAGCGAAGGCGTAACGTGACGGCGAGGATCCGTGCTCTATTCTGACACCATGTGTTGTTTCCCTATACGGTACTGGGAAGCTAGTTCTAACTTAGCAAAGACTTAGGTTGTAGTTAGATAAAACTCATGTTTATTAGTCCGCAGCCCAGACAACTCTGCTAGATGTTTATTACATTAGTCATAAAGAAACCTCGCATGATTATACGATAGGTCAAAGTGTACAAAGATAAGATTAATATTAATTGTGTTTTTTAACATAGTGGTTGGCTAAAAATAATGAAGATGCTTTTTAACTATCAATACAACGGGGTTACTATTTTAATAAAAAAAATTACAAAATGAACGTTTAATGTACGAAAATGTCGAGAAAAATTTCTGTCTAAGAATCTAAAAAGTTTTAAACGCCATAATTGAAAGCGCCACCTTAATTCGGCTTGAACGATGTATTTTACCTAAAACCATTTATTATTACCAAGGTACCCGAACGCTTCAATCGTGTACGATGACGTGAGAAAGTCCATGTACTATTTTAAGACAAAGACCGGACGTGAAGTTCCAGGGGCGGAGGGACAAGAGGGGGTTGGTGATGGGGCGGAGGGACAAGGGGGCGGAATTAGAAATAGAGGGGGATCATGCACCCCTAAATAATAGGATATACGTAATATGTAAGATTGAAAATACAGGTATGATTGCACTTCCGTGCAGTCATGCCTATTTTTGAAAAAGATGTATTAACCGGGTCTTGATCACAAATATCGAAAATAACTTACGAGATCACACTAATTATGAACCAAGTTGTCCCTATTGAAGACATCCTAATTCAGAGTTTAGGCGAATTTTTTTCCGTAATGTATAGCTTTTGCACGGGCATAGGGGAAGCGGTTACCTAGTTAAATGGGGAAGATAAGAAAAAGCAAAAAAAACACAAAAAAAATTAAAAAAATTAAAAAAACAAAAAATAATAAAAAAAAATTAAAAAAAAACTTTTGTGTCAGTAAATGCATTTCATTTCTTCCAGATAGAGGCCATTATTATTTCATAATAGACCTAAAGCCCCCAGCATTCAAAATTGTACGTTGTCTATTGCCAATGTTTATTAAGAAAAATTATAGTTAATACAATTCTTATTTTTATTTTTCAGACAGATTTATTTTTAGGTTACCAAATTGGAGGGAAGATCACTATATAATCGCTGGGGGCTTATACTCTTCAATGGTTGTATTAATTTTAACAGGCGTACAATCATTGAATAATTTTTTTTCCTTAGTCAATTGTCACGCCTGATTAAAACCTTAGCAATTACCTTTAAAATAAGCAATTACCTTTTAGAGTTGCGATCTGCCCACCACAGCGCTCTCGATAAGGGAGAAATAATAATTAAAGCAGGAGATAAGTGAGAAATTAATGGACATGATGTATAACATTAACTTTTAAATCTACATACCCAATCTTTTTTTCCATTTCTTCTTGTTCCGTTGTTGGAAATGTTATTCTGATGTCCTCGATAGCCTTACTCACAGCAGTAACGCTACGGCTAACTGTTGATTGACTCACATCAAGCAGAAATTTCAGCTCGTTTTCATTCCTTTATACCTGCCAGTTAGGCCTACAAGTTGTACAAACTCAAACTAAATGTTAGCCCAATAGGGGGCAATAGATCGGGTTTCGAGGTACCAAAGCCCTCGAATAACCAGCACTTTTGCAATGCAAAAAGCGACTTTTTTACCTTTATAAAAGGATTGTCGACTCACTTTAATATAGTGGAGGGGAGGGATTCTTTCTTGATTGTTCCTTTTTGGTTTTAAGGGGTTGATGTAAATATCGTGTTTAATCTCTCTTCCACTTTTCTAGTCTTTTCGACTCTTCTAAGGATTTCTTCTCTATCAATAACATTTTCTTCGGGCGATTTTTGTATATCATTTAAATGGGTGCGTTTCGTATTAATTTGATGGGTATCAGATTCCGAACTCGAACTTGCGTTTGATCTCGAAGATTGGGGAGGGGAACCTCTATGGGCCTTTAATGAATCTCTTTAACTCTTATTAATGGTCTCTAGAGTTGCTTTAAACATTTGTTGTGACTCATTATTTTGATGTACTAGTTTTAATATCATTTCATCCTTAAGATTATGGGTCACTAAATTTTGTTTTTGGATTGAAACAACCACGTCACAAAATAATTTTTTCAAGAGTAGAATTAATTAGTAGACTCGACTCGAACCCCAAAAAACTGGGCTCGCACAGGCCTATGAATTAGACCAAGATAGAAACAACAGAAAACGAATTCACGACATATACAGCAATGCATGCAGGGAAGAAAAAAAACAAGCCATGTCGTCGGAAATGTCGGATTTGGAAGCGCAAGCCTCATTACCACTATATAAATGCGTACGTTCTTCTATGTACCGTTGGCGCGGTAAACATCTCCCTACTAATCCAAAGCATAGACAAGATATCGAATTAGACGGAAAGTGATTAAATGTCGGGGATTCCGAGGAACAGTTTTTACTCTTTGACAATGGCGCAGAAGACAAAATTACTCGATTCGCAACAATTGAGTTCTTCACTTTACTAGGCCAATCTCAATCGGTACTTATGGACGGAACTCACTACGTGTGTCCACAGCAATTCAAGCAGCTTTACATTCTTCACATACCATGCAACGGTTTTGTGCTACCCATTTTGTACGTCTTCACGCCTGGCCACTCGAGAACAGTCTACTCTCGAATGTTCTCCCTTATTCATCAAGCAGCTGAAGAAAGAAATTTAACCTTTTCACCATCACAATTTCTAATTTATTACGAAACAGCCATGATTTCAGCAATATAACTTTCGTTTCCAACATCAAAAATTAAGGGATGCTACTTTCACTTTACCCAAGCTGTTTGGAGAGCCGTGAACAAAAATCACCTCGCAAACCAGTACAAAGCCAATAACGAAATCAGACTATTGGTTCGTCGTCTTATGGCTCTACCTTTGGTACCAACTGAAGAATACGATGAGCTTTGGCTTGCTCTACAAAGTTCAATTCCTAGTAATAAGCCTAACGTTGTTCGATTCCTGCACTACTTTGTTGACAATTGGTTACAAAGTAGTATCCATCCACTTGAAATGTGGAATCACTTCGCCGATTATGAGTTACGAACGACTAACCATTTGGAAGCGATGCATCGAAGTTCCAAAAGCAAGTTCAGTGTGAAACCTTCATTCTATCCGTTTTTGCAAGAACTACACAAAGTACAGCAGAGATTTCGAGCCTCCAAACAAGACAACGATATCGGAAAACCACCCAAACCCGTCAAAAAAGAAACCATCGAATTCAATAAAAGGTATATTAATTCTGTTTCCGCATATCAAAACGACATCAAGAATCCTAAAATAAGCCGAATAACTACAGCAATGAAATTACTTGACGCTATAGCAATCAATGCTCACATATCGTTTTGATAATAGCTACCTATATTACAATTGACAGAATAAATATTAATGGAACATCAAAGTTTGTAAGAAACCAATAAAAACATAGCATTATTTAAGAACCTATTATTTCAATAATCCACAGCTTACAATAAACCAAACCTAACCTAACCAAACCAAACCAAACCTATAACCTATCAATAATCCAATTACAACCAAACCTAACCTAAACTGACTTTAAAAATGTTATAAAATATTCCACCTCAATTGAAACCCGCCGTTGGGCTAGATTTTGAAATTCTATCCAAACATTTTCTGTCGAATGCGATTCTGTCCAACGAGATTCGGTTGAATGGGAACCCCCATTTCAAAATTGTTGGCTTCATTGGCGGCAGTTCAGCCTGCTAATACTGGTAAACGTGGAATCAGCTTTTCCCATGTACTTGTGGGAATGGCGAAACTTTTTACAGATTGTTTCCTACATAGACGAACCTCTGGTTCCAGCGTACCGTTTACAAACCCCGTTGTTAAGAAAAACTCTTTAGATATGTGGAATCTCCCGTTAATTTTACGTTCGTAAGTCACACCTATCTTCCTTTTGCCAGCTTCTTGATTTTCCATCAGGTAAGTTTAAGATCTTCTCGAATAATGATGCTCTTCTCAATTGAGTCAGGGGGTTTTTATACTGAATTTCTTATATAGCTATTGCGAAATATCTATTGTCCTTGACTGTTACATTGTTAGACTGTAAGCGTATTTTTATGTCAAAGTTCTGAAACCAGAGATTAAGGAATTCCAGCATTCCCAAAATCAATAAAATAAATAATCCAATAAGTAGTTTTTGGGGATTTATCTCCAAGATCTGACGTATTCTAGACATCCTTTTTGTACTTTACTCCATAACCACTTACGAGTAAGTAAGTTATACAATAGTAAACTTGACCTACCTGTCTATTACTCCTTAAATAGACCTGTCAATATTTGATTGATTGAAGAAATATTTTTCTTACACCTTCATGCATTGTCGTAAAAACCCATGAAATGACGCATCAGCTCTTTTGTTATAATCCTTTTGTTGAATTTTAAAATTTATTGACGACTCATCCTTTTGTTACCATCTGTCACCTCTTAAAATCAATCGGATGCCAATCTTATGTCACCTATTGTTGATTTACAAACAATATTAGGCATGTTTAAACACGTCCGAAAGGTCAACGTACCATTGGCCAATAGAAGCTTAGGTAACCCTACACCCCTTTACCCCCTGCTAATAAGCCTAGGGAAATTTAGTATAAAATAACGAATGAGAACAACAGAATTTCGCTTTCAAACTTTAGATTTCATAACATCAAGATGGATCCTGAATCGCTTCGTTGGAATTTAGAAGAACTAGCTGTAAATAGGCCTTGGCCCCTAACTTCACTATACAAGTTTTATTCTAGGAGAGCGATAGCTCTCTTAGATAAGACCTCATACCGACTTTAATGTATAAGGATGGTTTTTTGATTGGTTATAACTTTTTTTGTATCGTATTAACTGCTTTGAAAAAATTCCACAGAACTACAATTCGGGACCTAAATATGTGGTTAAAATTTCAAAAAGATCCATCCATTAGTTTTTCTTATAAAAAATAAAGTTGCTAAGGGTGGTTTTCATTTCCATAAAAATTTTACGATATTTTGATGAAAATCATGAAATTTTCCATAGAAATAACATGGGAAAAATTTAACAGATAGCCTTTTTGTGGAAGCCGTCATGAAATAACTATACGTTTGTTTGATTTGAAAACGGTTTCAAATGAAAGCCTCATATTTAGTATTTGTGCTTTCCAGCTTTCATTGATTAATTTTAAGTTTAAGTATGTTTAATTTTAAATTTTCAAAATTACCCCAATCTGCGTTATTTAAGCACGGATAGACTGATTTACTAGAAAATTGCAGCGCGACCAAAATTGGCCTTTTTTGCGTTTAGTTGCGTCATATTAATCCGATTGTTTTTTCTTAATGCCTTTTGGTTGAAATGCCCTATCGGTAGTGAGATAAGACTGCTTTAATATTGCCGCCGTGACAAATACCCCGTTTGTGGTCGCCATTTTTTTAAGGGGAAAAAATTTGAGAGTGGGTCCTTTATCGTTGTCATTTTCATATTTTTTGAGGATTTGCTGATGGATAGATTTTAAATATAATATAAAGTAGGTTTCAAGTTTTAATATAAGCCTAATTTCATAATTTTCCACCTTTCTATTGTCCCACAATCTGTTTCTAAACTTGCCACTTTTTTTAAGGCGGTGAAACCCGTGAAATTGCGCTAAGCCTTGGTCGCTTCAGCCCCTTTAATGCTTCTAATCGTGGTGCGCAGCCATGGTGAATTAATTTCTCTAAGCCTTGGTCAAAACAATATCCATAGTGCACCAGGCCCGTCAATCTTATTTCCCATCCTGGTTTCCTCATATATGCTCTGTCTTCGAAGTCTGCTTTGTATTATGCTATGAATTTATTCTTTATTTATTTCGTAAGCATAGGTAACAGTAGTGATAGTTAAAAATGCCGTTATTTATTTACTCAAATCAGGGTTCCATTGTATTAATTAAAACCTTGTATTCTACCTAAATGATTAAAATGTTTCATTTGGTAATGCTTTATGAAAAACAACGCTCACTACAGAAGATTTATACACATATTCCTCACCAACGTAACACGTTTGTTTACCTTGTAAACTATTAAATACAATAAATACTATTGCCATTAACGGTGATTTTCTGGAAAGTATTGACAGCAAACCTTATTTTCTTAATTAATAGTTTACATATTTATAATTTAACTCAAACACACTTTTAACCAGTTATATTAATTGTGGTTATATGTAATATTTGATGGATGAAGCTCAGTTTCGAACAAAACCACTATTAGTGAGCCATCCAACAAACAATGGTTTGGAACTAATAATAATAATAATAGATGGAAATGATTAACGCAAGTTGATAAAGAAATTAATAATCTTTTGATTAATTATGTTAGAAAGGAAATGATTTACGCAAGTTGATAAAGAAATTAATAATCTTTTAATTAGTTATGTTAGGAAGGAAATGATTAACGCAAGTTGATAAAGAAATTAATAATCTTTTGATTAATTATGTTAGAAAGGAAATGATTTACGCAAGTTGATAAAGAAATTAATAATCTTTTGATTAGTTATGTTAGGAAGGAAATGATTAACGCAAGTTGATAAAGAAATTAATAATCTTTTAATTAGTTATGTTAGGAAGGAAATGATTAACGCAAGTTGATAAAGAAATTAATAATCTTTTGATTAATTATGTTAGAAAGGAAATGATTTACGCAAGTTGATAAAGAAATTAATAATCTTTTGATTAATTATGTTAGGAAGGAAATGATTTACGCAAGTTGATAAAGAAATTAATAATCTTTTGATTAATTATGTTAGGAAGGAAATGATAAACGCAAGTTGATAAAGAAATTAATAATCTTTTGATTAGTTATGTTAGGAAGGAAATGATTAACGCAAGTTGATAAAGAAATTAATAATCTTTTAATTAGTTATGTTAGGAAGGAAATGATTAACGCAAGTTGATAAAGAAATTAATAATCTTTTGATTAATTATGTTAGAAAGGAAATGATTTACGCAAGTTGATAAAGAAATTAATAATCTTTTGATTAATTATGTTAGGAAGGAAATGATTTACGCAAGTTGATAAAGAAATTAATAATCTTTTGATTAATTATGTTAGGAAGGAAATGATAAACGCAAGTTGATAAAGAAATTAATAATCTTTTAATTAGTTATGTTAGGAAGGAAATGATTAACGCAAGTTGATAAAGAAATTAATAATCTTTTAATTAGTTATGTTAGGAAGGGAATGATTAACGCAAGTTGATAAAGAAATTAATAATCTTTTAATTAGTTATGTTAGGAAGGAAATGATTAACGCAAGTTGATAAAGAATTAATAATCTTTTAATTAGTTATGTTAGGAAGGAAATGATTAACGCAAGTTGATAAAGAAATTAATAATCTTTTAATTAGTTATGTTAGGAAGGAAATGATTAACGCAAGTTGATAAAGAAATTAATAATCTTTTAATTAGTTATGTTAGGAAGGGAATGATTAACGCAAGTTGATAAAGAAATTAATAATCTTTTAATTAGTTATGTTAGGAAGGAAATGATTAACGCAAGTTGATAAAGAATTAATAATCTTTTAATTAGTTATGTTAGGAAGGAAATGATTAACGCAAGTTGATAAAGAAATTAATAATCTTTTAATTAGTTATGTTAGGAAGGAAATGATTAACGCAAGTTGATAAAGAATTAATAATCTTTTAATTAGTTATGTTAGGAAGGGAATGATTAACGCAAGTTGATAAAGAAATTAATAATCTTTTAATTAGTTATGTTAGGAAGGAAATGATTAACGCAAGTTGATAAAGAATTAATAATCTTTTAATTAGTTATGTTAGAAAGGAAATGATTTACGCAAGTTGATAAAGAAATTAATAATCTTTTGATTAATTATGTTAGGAAGGAAATGATTTACGCAAGTTGATAAAGAAATTAATAATCTTTTGATTAATTATGTTAGGAAGGAAATGATAAACGCAAGTTGATAAAGAAATTAATAATCTTTTAATTAGTTATGTTAGGAAGGAAATGATTAACGCAAGTTGATAAAGAAATTAATAATCTTTTAATTAGTTATGTTAGGAAGGGAATGATTAACGCAAGTTGATAAAGAAATTAATAATCTTTTAATTAGTTATGTTAGGAAGGAAATGATTAACGCAAGTTGATAAAGAATTAATAATCTTTTAATTAGTTATGTTAGGAAGGAAATGATTAACGCAAGTTGATAAAGAAATTAATAATCTTTTAATTAGTTATGTTAGGAAGGAAATGATTAACGCAAGTTGATAAAGAAATTAATAATCTTTTAATTAGTTATGTTAGGAAGGGAATGATTAACGCAAGTTGATAAAGAAATTAATAATCTTTTAATTAGTTATGTTAGGAAGGAAATGATTAACGCAAGTTGATAAAGAATTAATAATCTTTTAATTAGTTATGTTAGGAAGGAAATGATTAACGCAAGTTGATAAAGAAATTAATAATCTTTTAATTAGTTATGTTAGGAAGGAAATGATTAACGCAAGTTGATAAAGAATTAATAATCTTTTAATTAGTTATGTTAGGAAGGAAATGATTAACGCAAGTTGATAAAGAAATTAATAATCTTTTAATTAGTTATGTTAGGAAGGAAATGATTAACGCAAGTTGATAAAGAAATTAATAATCTTTTAATTAGTTATGTTAGGAAGGAAATGATTAACGCAAGTTGATAAAGAAATTAATAATCTTTTGATTAATTATGTTAGGAAGGAAATGATAAACGCAAGTTGATAAAGAAATTAATAATCTTTTAATTAGTTATGTTAGGAAGGAAATGATTAACGCAAGTTGATAAAGAAATTAATAATCTTTTAATTAGTTATGTTAGGAAGGAAATGATTAACGCAAGTTGATAAAGAATTAATAATCTTTTAATTAGTTATGTTAGGAAGGAAATGATTAACGCAAGTTGATAAAGAATTAATAATCTTTTAATTAGTTATGTTAGGAAGGAAATGATTAACGCAAGTTGATAAAGAAATTAATAATCTTTTGATTAATTATGTTAGGAAGGAAATGATAAACGCAAGTTGATAAAGAAATTAATAATCTTTTAATTAGTTATGTTAGGAAGGAAATGATTAACGCAAGTTGATAAAGAAATTAATAATCTTTTAATTAGTTATGTTATGAAGGAAATGATTAACGCAAGTTGATAAAGAAATTAATAATCTTTTAATTAGTTATGTTAGGAAGGAAATGATTTACGCAAGTTCATAAAGAAATTAATAATCTTTTAATTAGTTATGTTAGGAAGGAAATGATTTACGCAAGTTGATAAAGAAATTAATAATCTTTTAATTAGTTATGTTAGGAAGGAAATGATTTACGCAAGTTGATAAAGAAATTAATAATCTTTTAATTAGTTATGTTAGGAAGGAAATGATTTACGCAAGTTGATAAAGAAATTAATAATCTTTTAATTAGTTATGTTAGGAAGGAAATGATTAACGCAAGTTGATAAAGAAATTAATAAATTAATAATAATTTGATAAATATTATGGGGAAGAATATAATACTTCTTTTCCCCTTCTGATATGGGAACTCATGACGGAGACAATAGGGAGCTAACAGTTCTGACCCTGAAACGTCACACCCTTCTATCTCTTACTGGAGTTTCATCCCCCCTAACGGTTGGAAACAGTATTCTACTCGCAAAAATTCCAACCAGAGAGGGGCTGTGTGACGTCAGACTATCTGTTCCCCCTAGCCAGTTGTTAGCTCCTTATAGCTTTTAGACCAAACTACATTTTAAATGTCAGGAAGCTTTGACTGTAATTGGCTTTAGGAATATTTTGAACTAATAATTCTACCCAAATGATTAAAATCTTAAATTAGGTAAGGCTTTATGAAAAACCACGCTTTCTACAGAAGATATCCACATATTTCTCGCCAACGTAACATCTTTGTTTATCTTGCAAACTATTAAACATAAGAAAAAGCACTGTCGTTAACAGTGATTTTCCAAGGAAAGTAATGACAGCACACCTTATTTTGTTAACTAATGGACCCCAGATTTATAATTTATCTCAAACACTTTTAACAAGTTTTATTAATGTTTATTTTGTTACATTTTAAATATTTTTTGTTTTATTACATTTTTAAATATTTTTGGTTTAATACATTTTAAAAAGTTTTGGTTTATTAAATTTATATTTTTTGACAGTTATGATTATTAATTTTTTTGAAAAAAGACGCTCTACAGTGCTGCCCCCAATAATTCGTCTTCAGCGCTAGCTAGGTTAGTGGTGGTCTTTAGAACTTTCGTAACCGACCAATCAAAATTGTTTTTGCTGGTTTGCAATCAGGGTTGGAAATAAGAAATATTTCTTATAGGACGTGTGTCCAGTGACCCCCTATTTGACTCGAAAATTTATAGGACATTGTAACTGGAGTGTGCGTGCCAAAATATTGTCGCTTCTCCATAGTCAAGATATCAAAATTTCGGGATACTCATTGGTCAAACTGTCCATAGTTTAAAAAAAAGTTATGGGACATTTTAAAATTTTATTAGACAATGTCCACCAGCGTGGGAAATAAGGCGGTGGCACAGGGCAAATGACCAGTTTAAAAATTGCCTGGACCAGTTTAAAAATTAAATCGGAGGGGGGTCAGTGGTCCACGGGACCACTAAAAAAATTCGAGGATTTTTAAAAAAAATTTTTGGAACTTGGCGTTTTGAAATTTTGAACTACAAATTTTGTAGCCTGTACCCTGTAGGTACCCTGTAAGTCTGAGTCGTTGAGACTTGAGAGCCAATTTATTAGTCTTTTTGACTCTGTGGTCTGTGGCCTTAGAGAATAAACGGTCAGGCAGACAGGCAGGCGCGCGCCGCTCGACTCTGGCTCTCCGACTCCGACTCCGAGAAAGAGGCAGGCCGCCGCCGGCAGCCGATTGTGCCGAGGCTTATTGTTGGGAACGTTCCGTTCGTTTTCGTTATATTCGTTAGTCGTTACTCGTTAGCTCGTGCTTTCGTCACTTCGTGAGAGACGCAAAATTGGAGATATTTGGAACTATTTTCAGAGTTTATACAAAAATCAAGATAGCATAAATTTGAATTGCTTTTGCAAAGAATTTAAGAGTCTGAAACGGCATGTAGCAAGTCAGTTTCCGAAGGAAACAAAATCTAGCATGTTAGAAGTTTTTCAGCTAGTTTGTGACTCCTTTAAAGATAGATTTCCAATTTTCAGTAGGCTTTTCAATGTGTTATTAATAACCAATCCAACATCTGCTGAAGCAGAACGTGGCTTTAGTTTGTGTAATATTACCAAAAATTCACATAGGGGTCACTTAACTCAAAATAACCTAGAGAATTCCATTAGAATTAAAATGGAAAAACTAGTTGTCAACGATTTTGACTGTCAGCCTGCCCTCAACCTTTGGTTTGAGGCTGCAAACAGAAGATTTAAAACCAGAAATAAAACACCCCTCGCTAAAACAAATTCTGTATCTAAAGAAGTCAATGATGATCATGAACTTGATGATGTACCCGATGAGTTAATAGACGAGTTTTGTGATATAATTAATTGTGATGATTAACTGTTAACTTATAGTCAAAAATTTTGTGATATAATTGTGATGATTAACTGTTTACTTATAGTCAAAAGTTTTGATACTGATAATTAATAGTTCCTAATTTTAATGCTGCAAGCCTTAGAGCCAAATTCATATAAACTAAATTTTTGCGTCTGACGCAATAGTGATAAAATTTAGTACCTGGCTAAATCGTATCTATCATAATTCATAACTGTAAACTAGTCAATGCTTTAATAGACTAGGGGTATTCATACCAGTTGTATGAATCCTATTCTGTAAATTATTGTAATTTTTGTAACTATGTTAAACCAAAGAGAATATACCAATTATCTTTGGTATAACAGAACAAGTATTTTCATTAAAATATGTGTAGTAAACTAGTAAGCTAATGGCCAGAGTTCAGAAACTAACTCAAATACTTTAATTATCCATTTCTGTAGTTTAGCAGACGACGTACCCTGGTTAATGGTCATGGACCAGTTTATTTATTCCAAGCCAGGGGGGTCACTGGCCCAATGTCCAGTTTAAAAAAAATCCTTATTTCCCACCCTGATGTCCACTGTCCTGTGCTCATTTTCGGTTTCGGGCTGCCAGATTCTGAGTGAGTCTGACGTAGCAGACGACAAATGAGTTTTCCTTTAAAATCCTCATAGAGTGGCACAGGCTTAGCAATTTTAATTAATATTTTAGTTAAAAATGGTTTATTGTTCAGTTTTTAAGTGTAAAAGTCGCACGGAAAAAGATAAGGGGATTTCGTTTTACTGTTTTCCTTGTGTAAATAAGAAATATGGGCCTTATATTGAAGAACTTTCGCGTAAAAGAAGGCAGGCTTGGGTTAACGCCCTTCATCTTGAAAAAAAATTTTCAACTTTTGATCTAATACAGAAATGGCATAGAATATGTAGTCGTCATTTTATTTCAGGTAAGAAATACTAAAATTAAAGAAATGGTACAAGTTTTAAAATTTTTTCATTAATGCAATGTATTTTAATTTAGGAAAACCATCAAATTTGGAAGATGAGACGCACCCTGATTGGGTTCCATCACTTTTCCTGGGATATAGAAGTGTGCAAAGCTTAAGATCTCCAAAATCTAGACTAGATTTACATAATCGGTATTTAGAGCGTTCTGAGAAGAAGAGAGAATTGGAATCAAAAAGTGAAAATGCGATCTCAATGTCATCATTGGGAAATGATCTCTTCGTTTCTGTGTTAACGGAAGATAGTCAAGATGATTCTGTGTTAACAGTAGACAGTCTAGATGATTCTGTGATTATGGAAATAAGCATTCTTGAAGACAGAATTGAAGATTCTGGAAGAGCTGAAGTTGCTTGTCAATGCGTACCACTTTTTTTAAATGCATCTGTTCAAGCTAATGTTAAAATGGTGGAGGCATCGAGTCAGACAAGCAATAATACATACAAAACTGCCGAAATTCAAACTGATCTTGGGCCAAGACCTTTACAACAAGTCTGACAGCACTAAATTTATAAACACTAACTTGAAAGAAAACCGATCGAGAATTTTGAAAGGTTACAAGGAACTCGCTCGTTTGAGGGAAACTGACCCCGAAAGCAAGGACACTTGCCAAAAAGGGTTCGTCGACGACAAGTATCCGAATCGTCCCGACAGCTTGGAAAATCTTAGTTTGCGGGAATTTGGTCAGTTTTACGATTATGCCATGCGCTCCGAGGGTGTCGAGAAAAATGCGAATCTCATCCAGTTGAAAAACAATCTGGGTTTCATGAGAAAGAGAATTAAGCCGTACATAATAGAGCACTTTATTCACGACCCGATGGAGGAGAAAGAACAGTATTGTCACGCTCTACTGATCCTCTTCAAACCGTGGCGTGACGAAACTGAGCTATTGGGCGATTTTGAAACATACGCCGATGCTTTCGAAAACTCGCTTTCGGTGTTAAAAGACATGAGAGAATATCACGAGAAGCTGTCGGTTTCCAAAGAAGTTGAAAAGAAACGGAAGGCTTCTAAAAAGGCGAACGAGCTAGAAACCATAGTATCGGAGGCCGAAAGTGAAGACGATGAAAGTGCGCTACAAGGGAAAGAAATTGTTATCGAAACTGAACACGCGATGGCTGATGTGGAAGCTGCCATGGAAATCAATTTCGAGACTGATGATGACAATGTGGCGTTACTAAACTCGGATCAAAGGCGAATATATGATCACATCATGGATCACTTCTCCCAAGAGGGAGAAAAATCTGGAAACAAGTGCCTTTTTGTGTCGGGACCTGGTGGCACTGGCAAATCGTTTCTTATCGACACTCTCGCCAACGCAGTAAGGCGACGCTTTCAAAATCCTGCTAGCGTGGCAATTGCCGCGCCAACGGGTTTGGCAGCGTTGAATGTTAATGGCGTAACATTACACAGATTACTAATGTTGCCGGTAGATCATGGGCGTATTGCCGAATACCATTCCCTAAGTTCTGACAATATGAGCATTTTGAAAGAAACTTTGGGAAATTTAAAACTGTTAATTATTGATGAAATTTCCATGGTCTCGTCGGTGTTACTGACTCACGTTCACTTGAGGCTGAACGAATTTTGGGAAATGAACCAACCATTTGGTGGAGTTGTATTTATCCTTGTTTTGGGTGACTTTTTCCAATTGCCTCCGGTTCAAGGAAATCCCGCGTTCATCAAAATCACTTCCGAAGAAGCCAGACTTAGATTCAATTGCATCGGAGGAAGTGATCTTTGGAAGTTTTTTAAATACGATGAACTAACGCAAAATGTTAGACAAGCCAACGACCAAAGTTACGGCGACATTTTAAGCAGAGTTAGAATTGGAAATATTTCTAAAGCTGATGTTGCAACCTTAGAAAGTAGATTGGTTGCTCGAGGAAAAAACATCGAGGTGGCTATGGACCTTTTCATTAAACTGTCCAATGAAGGGTTTCGCCCAATTTGTTTGATGCCTAAATTAGCCATGTGCGAAAAATTCAACGGCGAAATGCTGCGAAAAAACGGCGAGAAAGTTGAAGTCATTCCTTGCCAGGATAGACTCGCTGACTATGGAAAAAAATGAATAAAAACATTTTGAGGAGACTTCAAAGTCTAACAAGACGGCCCAAGGGCTCGTAATAGTAGCCATATCGTACGAGTGAATAGCCCCTCTATACCCTACCCTAATGAGTGGATAACCCCTCTATACCTTACCCTAATGAGTGAATAGCGCTATCTTTTACAATGCTTAAATGATTTACCGTGCATAAAATCAGAGTGAATAGCCCCTCGATTCCCCACTCTAAACAGTGATTAAATTATAACCGTATAAATTTACTTATGCTGTAATTCTAATATTCCGGCGAATCGAAGAACAGATAGTTTTTAGTGATAATCTCCTCGATGAGTTTACAACATAGACTTATGCCGATGCACACTTATCGCCTCTTATAAATTTCTAACAAGGACTTATGCCCAGAAACTTTTGAAAGAGAAAGTTTAGTTATAGTGATTACGCATTTTAGTGATTATCCCCTCGAATTACCTTTAGCAATGCTAAAATGATCAAACGCATAACGCTCATTTAACACTATGTTAGCTCTATCTAAACCCACATTTGAATTAACCGCCAAAACGTTCCAGTCAAATATAACCTAGATGACGATAGCTACCGAACGAGAACGAAACACATGAGGAGCGCGGTAGAAAAATCGTTATCTATTTAATTAGCACATACATAAAAAGAAAATAAATCTAAAAACCCCAAACATACAAATTCATAAGTATCCGACCCCACAGATAAAAATTCAAAAGTTTCCGACCCCACAGATTAAGAGGTACCCCACCCCATATCACCCCGACATTTTAGAGATAAAAATAAATAATAAAAAACTCGGAGTTTCTATCAAGTCTCTATGGTTTAGTGGTTAGAACGTTTGTCTACTACACCAGCGACCCGGGTTCGATTCCCGGGTCTGACCTGAAAAAATTTTAATTATAATTAAATCTCTAACCGAGCCCAGTAACCCCTATGGGTGGGTTGTGGTAATATAAAGTTCCTTTTAAGCTAAAATCTGACGATAACGAAGCGACAACCCCGGCCACTACTACTACTACTACTACTACTACTACTACTACTACTACTACTACTACTACTACGGCTCGGGTCAAACTAAGAGCCTATCGTATACTACGATATGGCTAAAAAACGAACCGTCCAAAACGGGCGGTTTGGAGAGCGAGTTAATTCTTTGCGTTGGCTGCCATATAATGGTCAGAAGGAATATCAGTTTTGAAAAAGGCGTTGTAAATGGTACGATGGGTTTCGTAACTGGATTCAAGAAGGACGAACAAGGAAACGTTGTTGGTATTTTTCTCAGAGTAGATCGCGAACCGAATAACGACAACGACAACGCTAACACTGACTTTTTAGTTGAGAAAATTTGCGTCAAATTTTTGCTCATGACAAAGATTTACGTTAAGCGCTCCCAGTTTCCCGTCATCCTGGCATACGCAATTACGATACACAAAAGCCAAGGCATGAGTTTAAAATGCGCCATTATGGATTTGGGTCCGAATTTATTTGGAACGGGCATGGCGTACGTCGCTTTATCGAGAGTGACGTCCTTAGCCGGACTCCATCTATTACAGTTCGATCCGACTAAAATTAAGGCGGATGGACGAGCCATAATGGAATATAACAGGCTTCGCAAAAAATATAGGCCAGATCTGCCTCTTTTGGAAATAACGGAGTCGAAAGAAAGTAGAGGTGGGAAAAGAAGTGCGCCTACACTATCTAAAAGCCTTTTAGAAGGCGAGGAAGTGAGATGTGAAGAAACACCGAAGAAGAAAAGGAAAGCCCAACAGAGTTTGGATAGTTTTCCCTTGAAAGGTTTAGCTAACGATGATCAAGTAACGTGCTATTCTAATAGCGTTTTGCAACTACTCTTATTAGTGCCGGAATTAAGAGAATTGGTTAAATCTTACAATGGATCATTCGTTGAAAAACCAGTTTTACGTTGCCTCCATGACACGATAAACGACATCGAGAGTTCTCAAGGAAGTTTCAGTCGTAAAGGGTTGGAACTGAGAATGGCTGTCGGAAATCATTTTACGCAAAACGTTCAACAAGACGCCAGTGAATTTTTGATGGTGCTCTTGACGACACTAAGTCAAGAAATGGAAGCCAATTACTCTAAGGCTCTAAAAGATCTTTTTTGGTCAAAGTCGCGAAACTTTACCAAATGCCCCAAATGTCAAGTTGAACAAAATTCGGAAAATATTGTTGAAAGCAACATTTTCAATCTTCCACTAGAAAACCGAGATAAAATTGATTGGAAATCTCTAGAAAAAAGGATGAGATTAACAGAGGTGCCATGCGTATTTTGTAACAACCCAAAAATACAAGAGCGTGATGTATTGATATCCAGCGGGAAGTACGTATTTTTGTGTCTTCTCCGTGGCGATTACAAAGATGGTCGTCCCGTTAAGATTTCGACCAAAATATCAAGTTTTGAAAATCAAAATGTCACTATGAGTAAGATGCTTTTTTAAACTAAAGGGGTGATTATTCATAAAGGTCAATCGTTGGCCGAGGGACATTATGTGAACTTTGTGAGAAAAGACAACGGCTGGTACGAGGTCAGTGATGCAATAATCAGAAAAAGGGAGAGATTCGTCAGTAACTTGACTGACGTCACTGTTCTGCTCTTGGAAAAAGTCCAGACACATTAAAGGATCTAACGTGATTGAAGAATCCATATCAAATTTACCCCGGGTAAAGCTTAAAATTTCAATATTCGTACCAGAAAGGAGCATCATATCTGTCAAAGATATACTAATAGTTTCATATTCCCTTTAAAGTAATTTATGATTGGGTAAATTTGTTAATTCTCGAGCAAGTTAAAGGTTTACAATGGTTCGAGATAAATTTTGATGTTGCCCAGACTATAATAACCGTGAATGGGAGAGGAAGGAGGATTGTAGGGCCATGCTATTGTTTCGAAAAAAGGCGATGATTCTTGAATTAATTTTTAAATTTTCTAGTGAAGGGTTTTGCCTTGCCCCAATGGTATTTTATATAAAAACAAGTTAAAAACGTAGCCCCTGTTGGTAATGCTATGTGATTAAATATAATTCTTTAATAAGCTGGTGTTACTATTGAGACAAACTCATATTATTAGTTAACATTGAACAGATTTTTGGAACTGAGATTTAGACACTCGTACCCAAATTTTAAATAAATACTGATTAAAATTAATATATTCCAAGAGTTCTCTAAATATCAGTTTCGCAACTACCATTTTTCTCTTTTAAGCGCGCTATATTTTTTTTACATTAAGACGCTCATAATTTTTTTTTTTGCATTAACAATTTCAAACCGTTCCAAAAAAAGTCCACGAGATTTTATAAACAAAATTAATTTAATCTAATATCATACTGTTTTAATTTCAACCCCTGTAGCGAAGATTTTGTGTTTAAATATTATTTATTAATATAACCTTTTCTTTGTATAACTTATCAATAATGTGTACCCGACCCAATCTAATACCACTTACAAAAATGTATTTTAAAGTATTTAATAGCCATATGAACTTATTAATTTGTCCCACTAACTAATATCCTACTATTGTTGGATAATTTGTTTTTATAAAGTTTGAGAATTATTTCCCCAATTGCGGTTACCAAAAAATATATATATATATTACATTACCCGTGTAAATAAAATAACTAAAACATTTTTTTTTCAATTAATATTCCAGGAAGTTTTGCATATTCTCTTTGTGTTTCTCACCAGCTGGAGTAGTCTGAGTGACGGGTGCCATTGATTAAAACCAACAGGGGTAGAATTTGCAAAGCCTTTTGGAATAATTTTTTTTCTTCAAAATTTTATAACCTTTTCATTGTCCCTTTGGTAACCCACGCGCAAAACAATAATTGTCATGTTCTAGCAGCACTGTTTTCAAACTTAAAGCTAAGAGTTGCCTGACATAATTTATAAAAATTGACCCTCAAAATCTCATATTTAAATGAACATATAATAGCCAGTAAATGGTAAAGTTTTCTTTCGCCTCCTCCCCCTCCGCCCCTTTACATAACTAATATACCGAAGAACAAAATTATTTCGACAAAAATGCTACGAGCAGTTCATATGTTCAACTTTGAAACATGCAATTTAAAGACTATTTTCGTACAACTACAAGCGTATTGTATCAACACGTGCCAGCTGCTAAGCTTCAACAGAAAGATAATTCATCATAGCCTTTACCAGTATAATAAAAGATTAAAAC
The DNA here is from genome assembly GCF_054372755.1 of Phalangium opilio. Lineage (NCBI taxonomy): Eukaryota > Metazoa > Arthropoda > Arachnida > Opiliones > Phalangiidae > Phalangium > Phalangium opilio. The sequence continues at coordinate 11,386,132 of NW_028324185.1, read as the reverse complement.
TACACAGCCAAAAAGTATGAACATCATCATTATATTAATAAAAACTGTCATTGTAGACAAAGACTGGAAAGTGTAAAAGATAAGGTTTGAAAATGAACTGCCTGAAGTAACAGATATTAAAATTTTCACTTTTGAAGACATCATTATAAAACATCAATTATTTTAAAAAATTCTTATCTTACTTTTTTTCACCAAAATTACTTCGGGAAAGTATTTTAAAAAGGAACATGCGCGTTATTTTGAAAATACTACGGCTTTACATTTTATTTTTTATCAAAAATTTAAAATTAGGTAGAAAATTCGACCCTATAACGACAGAAAATCGTTGAGAGCTTATAAAATATAAACCGTATTAAAACTTTACAAAACGTATTCTTAAATTGTAAAGCTTTCAAAGTATTAAATATTAACGTGCTGTGTTTCTCTCAAAGATCACGATCAATCTACAGATCTTTTCGACACTAATAACTAAATCACAAAGAAAAGGCCTATATTATTTTCCGCTTCGCAATATTTTCAATTTTAAAATATAAAAATTTAAACTCTTCAAGAGAAATCTTTTCAGATATCCAAGCATTTGAATCTCCTAGAATCAAATGTTAGTTGAAAGTAAAACCAGTACCAAGATAGTATCCCTTAAACCCTTCTAGGTGACAACTACTATTGAGGACAAAATACTTGGGTAAATATTGCTGAAAAATATTTTGCGAAAATGAAATTTTGGTGAAAAAAAGTAAGATAAGAATTTTTTAAAATAATTGATGTTTTATAATGATGTCTTCAAAAGTGAAAATTTTAATATCTGTTACTTCAGGCAGTTCATTTTCAAACCTTATCTTTTACACTTTCCAGTCTTTGTCTACAATGACAGTTTTTATTAATATCTGTCACTTCAGTCTTCATATTAATTAAAATTGTTTAGAAAATATGGGAGAAAAAGTCCTAGGGCGTTGCGCGTTCATCGGTAATCTAGCTTAAATACCAGCCGTCGGTAATGCGACTAAATCACCGGTCGTCGGTAATCTAGCTTAATCACCGGTCGTCGGTAATCTAGCTTAATCACCGGTCGTCGGTAATCTAGCTTAATCACCGGTCGTCGGTAATCTAGCTTAATCACCGGTCGTCGGTAATCTAGCTTAATTACCGGTCGTCGGTAATCTAGCTTAATTACCGGTCGTCGGTAATCTAGCTTAATCACCGGTCGTCGGTAATCTAGCTTAATTACCGGTCGTCGGTAATCTAGCTTAATCACCGGTCGTCGGTAATCTTGCTTAATTACCGGTCGTCGGTTATCTAGCTTAATTACCGGTCGTCGGTAATCTAGCTTAATTACCGGTCGTCGGTAATCTAGCTTAATTACCGGTCGTCGGTAATCTAGCTTAATTACCGGTCGTCGGTAATCTAGCTTAATTACCGGTCGTCGGTAATCTAGCTTAATTACCGGTCGTCGGTAATCTAGCTTAATTACCGGTCGTCGGTAATCTAGCTTAATTACCGGTCGTCGGTAATCTAGCTTAATTACGGGTCGTCGGTAATCTAGCTTAATTACCGGTCGTCTGTAATCTAGTAATCTAGCTTAATTACCGGTCGTCGGTAATCTAGCTTAATTACCGGTCGTCCATAATCTAGCTTAATTACCGGTCGTCGGTAATCTAGCTTAATTACCGGTCGTCGGTAATCTAGCTTAATTACCGGTCGTCGGTAATCTAGCTTAATCACCGGTCGTCGGTAATCTAGCTTAATTACCGGTCGTCGGTAATCTAGCTTAATCACCGGTCGTCGGTAATCTAGCTTAATCACCGGTCGTCGGTAATCTAGCTTAATTACCGGTCGTCGGTAATCTAGCTTAATCACCGGTCGTCGGTAATCTAGCTTAATCACCGGTCGTCGGTAATCTAGCTTAATCACCGTTCGTCGGTAATCTAGCTTAATTACCGGTCGTCGGTAATCTAGCTTAATTACCGGTCGTCGGTAATCTAGCTTAATTACCGGTCGTCGGTAATCTAGCTTAATTACCGGTCGTCGGTAAACTAGCTTAATTACCGGTCGTCGGTAATCTAGCTTAATCACCGGTCGTCGGTAATCTAGCTTAATTACCGGTCGTCGGTAATCTAGCTTAATTACCGGTCGTCGGTAATCTAGCTTAATTACCGGTCGTCGGTAATCTAGCTTAATTACCGGTCGTCGGTAATCTAGCTTAATCACCGGTCGTCGGTAATCTAGCTTAATTACCGGTCGTCGGTAATCTAGCTTAATTACCGGTCGTCGGTAACCCTTAATTGGTAATCTAGATTAATTACCCTTAATTGGTAATCTAGATTAATTACCCTTTATTGGTAATCTAGATTAATTACCCTTTATTGGTAATCTAGATTAATTACCCTTAATTGGTAATCTAGATTAATTACCCTTAATTGGTAATCTAGATTAATTACCCTTAATTGGTAATCTAGATTAATTACCCTTAATTGGTAATCTAGATTAATTACCCCTTAATTGGTAATCTAGATTAATTACCCCTTAATTGGTAATCTAGATTAATTACCCTTAATTGATAATCTAGATTAATTACACTTAATTGGTAATCTAAATTAATTACCCTTAATTGATAATCTAGATTAATTACCCTTAATTGATAATATTAATTACCCTTAATTGATAATCTAGATTAATTACCCTTAATTGGTTATTTAATTAGTAACCCTTAATTCGTTATCTAGTTTAATAACCTCTAATTGGTAGTCTAGTTTAATTACCTCTAATTGATAATTTATTTTAAGAACGTTTAATTGGTAAACTACTTTAATTACTTAAATTCGTAATCTAGTTTATTTATCTTTAATTGGGAGTCTAGTTTAATTATCTCTTTTTGATAATCCAGAATAATTAGCAGGGAAAAGTTAAAATGTTTATTAAGCTAGTCTGAATTTGACTATATCCGCGACAATTTAGACCCGTGTGTTTTGAAGGCGTCGCTGTAGCGGCCGCGTCAACGTCACTGCAGAAATATTAAAGCCGTCTTATCTCACTATCGATAGGCCATTCCAACCAAAAGGCATTAAGAAGAAACAATCGGATTATTATGAGGCAACTATACGTTAAAAAAGGCCAACATTGGTCTCGCTGATATTTCCTAATAAAACAGTGGATAAATGCTAAAATATCGCAGATTGGGGTAGTTTTTAAAATTTAAGTTAAACATACTTAAAATTAATTTTTCTTAATAACAAGAAAAATGATCCTAGATTATAGTTTAAAGTTTAATTTAAGACCGTTCCCAAAACTAACCAACGTATAGTTTTCCTAAATCACGAATAACCGATTTGTTTTTTTCGAAAAATTTCCCATGTTATTTCTATGGGAAAAATTTCTGTTTTGCATCAAAAGGTGTGATTAATTTTATGGAAATGAAAACCACCCTTAGCAACTTTATTTTTTATAAAATAAACTAATTTATGGATCTCTTTGAAATTTTAACCACATATTAAGGGCCCGAATTGTAGTTCTGTGGAATTTTTTCGAATGAATTAATACAATACAAAAAAAACTACATCCAAACAAAAAACCCTCCTTATACATTAAAAGCAGTATGAAGTCTTATCTAAGAGAGCTACCGCTCTCTCAGAATAAAACAACACCACAAGACTTCGATAGACAGATCAAGAAATATAAATATTCAACTTCTATGCCGAAATAACAGACACTTTAGACTGGCGTGTGCAAAGAATGAGAGCGACTTTGGATTAAAAACAGCCAAGATATTCAAAGAAATAACCCTCGTATTTGTTGAGTGAGTGTCTATAGAACGTCAAACTGTACCAAGGCCAAATAATACGTGTCAATTATTTAATTTCCCTGCATAGTTATATAACGGCTTGGCAAGCCTTGCCTTCAAGTTCATCAACACAATAGAAGTTCATAACAGATATGATTTTGCTAAAAAAACTTTTTTGAACAAAAGTTGCTTCAACGTTATTAAAATTTAGAACAGCAATGGTTTGTTACTAAAATTATGTACTTTACTATGTTGGGAGTTTGGGCGCACTCCTGTAAGCCAAGCTTCTGGGCGACAAAGTTTTGAGGGAATAAGGGACTTGTCAGCATGCCTACCCTACAGGAACTGACTACCCCGTGTTCTCGGGTGGTGAAATACCCCAAATCCCCCCTCCTTCACCACCCGATTAAACCTCAAGTACTTCACTCGTAACTCTAAAAAACCCAACTGTGATTAACCGCCTAATCACCTTGGACTTCAATTTAAATTTCCATCGAAACGCCTTATGAACGTTATTTTACGGACGTTTGCCAAACAAAACAAGCTCGATGGAATTAGTAAAATAAAGCTGCCAATTAATGACGTTAAGCAGTAATGCTATTTGAGTTCAAAAGTAATAAATATCAAAACAAAATAAAATGGACTGGAGATGTCGCTACCAAACACAAGGCACATCATTAACTCTCTGAACTAAATTGCAGATTCTACATTAACATAACAAAATCACGCGCGATGGAGCTAGTAAAAAAGCTACCGATTAATGAAATTAACCACTAACGCCATCTTAGTTCAATAGTGAAACACAAGGCTCCTCATTAACTGTGAACTAAACTGCAGACTCTACATCAATAAAACAAAACCAAGCGCGATGGAACCAGTAAAAAAGCTACCAATTAATGACATTAACCACTAACGCCATCTTAGTTCAATAGTATTAAATATAGAAAAAAAAATAAATCAACTGGATTGAAGATGTCACTAACGAAATACAAGGCGCTTCATTAACTCTCTGAGCTAAACTGCAGATTCTACACCAACAAATCACTACCCTTTTTAAAAAGCATCTTTAAGTATATTAGCAGTATTTTAACAAACTCCCCCTTCCCTTTTTTATACCTAAAATAATTTAACATTAAAACCCATGCTTACTATTTTTCTGGCTATTATATATTCTCAATTTTACAGTCCTAGGATTACATGTGTATAAATATTTTTTCATCATTGAATTATTCACTTGAGAGATTAACAAAATGATTATTGGTGCTCTAACGTTAATGTTGAACTTTTCACACTTTTTAAATCCAACCTTCACGTATGACTCTCTTTGAACATTTTTTTAATCCCTCTCATGTATTCATAGTGAAACTTACATTTTAGATTCAGTTAAAATTAATTATAGTTATTCCTAGCTTTTCCCTGTTAAGGTCTATTTTTTGACAGTTAGGACGCTATCACTAATTATTCTCAAAAGCCTTTCTGGTGTCCAAAATAATTTTCCTTATAAAGTTACGAATGAAACCCTTTAAAAAATACGCAACTATTAGCTTTAAACGTGAAAAATAAAATTTTTATTTACTGGAAAATAATTATAATGAATACAAATAACAACCAGGGAAATTCAATTCCAAATTGCGTCCTATAAATAAATGTAGCAATTATCAAACCAAATGTGTTTTTAAAATAAATCTTTAGCACATGCCAATAAAATAATAATCATACGTGTTTTAACTTTGAAAAAAAAGTTTAACAAAAATATTCTTAAAGCAATTTATTGTTTTAATGACTTTTAAGTAATTACTGAACAGCCATAACTTTAAAAAATTACAATTTATATTTTAACTATTATATAAAATAAATAATACTATTAACCCTAACTTTTGTCATCAATAAACTACTGTAACTCTTATTTCACTTTATTTATCAAAGGTAAAATAGTTACCATTAGTTTCATAAATACTACTAAATAATTTGTTGATCCTATTATTTCCTATATTCAATGATAAATCTAAGCACAGTTCCATTGCCAGACTCCCGTAGTACGCTGGCTAATCATTTATCATCTATCCCAATGGCTAAATCCAATTAAAATTGTACTTAAGGACAGAGCGAAAAATAAATTATGCCAAACTACCACACTATACGGAAGAGAAAATCTTTTTAAGACGCGTTATATTTATATTATATTATAATTATTATGATATTGCCAGCTTTTCCAAAACAGTACAAAATTGTATTTCTTTTCCCCTGAAATATTGCCAAATTATTGCTAGTTGTCTTATTTAATGCCACTTTTAACAAAAAAAAATTACTATTTTAGTTTCTTAAATTAGGTTAAAGTTAATCACAAAAGATGGTAATCTATATGTTGAATCTCGTGTAAAGGTTAAGAGAAATATCCGTTCTGAATAAGATCTTGTTGACACAATGACATTGGAAATGGGGTTCAAAATTAACGTGAAAGCAACTGGTATATTCTGGTCTGGGTTCATCAGAAATAGTCGAACTAAAATCTTTGTCATGACATCACACCCTCGTATATCTACGAATTTCATCAGCTTAAATTAAGACTAAAAATATTGATGTGACGTCCCCTTAGCTAATAACTCTCAGTCTATTGAATGACAAACTATTTCCTTTTCTGCAGCTAGCGGGAATGAGCACTGAAATAAATTAATCACCACCGCATGTACGCAAAATTAATAAAAATTAAGACCGAAGTAACAGATATTAATCAAAACGCGTCTTGGATATAACCAAGACCTAAAAAGTATCGATAAGAACAAGGTTAATCACTTGACTGAATGCACAGATATTGAAACTTTTTTTTAATTAAAACTTACATGCTTAAGAAAGTAATGTTCCTTCACCCTATTCCATTGAATAAACTTACTTTACTGGTAGTAAATTTTTTCCCTCTCAATAATTTGAAAAATTTACTTATCTCGGGTTTTCGAGCACAATTCCATTCCCCGAAAACATTTTATAACTACATTTATTATCACTTTTAAGAGTTTTCGTGTGGAAAAATACCTTATAACTAGTAACTACACGTAACAATGACAAAACGATTTAGGGTAGTCTGGTTTAGCTTCTGCTGCGCCCAATACGAACAAGGAGGATGTATAGTTGTATACCCCCCTTGATAGAAGTACGCCTTGTGCCATTCTCATGCCTTGTCTTTCGCCGGCCAGGGTGAGAAATAAGGCGGTGGCACTGGGTAAATGACCAGTTTAAAAATTGCTTTGACCAGTTTATTTATTAAATGGCTGGGGGTCCAGTGGTCACCATGACCACTTTTTAAATTCCCCTTCTTTAGTAAAAATAAATTCCCAGCAGTGGGTTATAGAAATTAATCCATTTTAGTGCAGCTCATGCAGTATGTAGAAATATTAAGTGGTCATTGACCAGTTTTTTAATTAAAACCCTTGGGCTCTACTGGTCAAATGACCAGTTTAAAAAATTTCCTTATTTCTCACCCTGTTGCCGGCCTCGTCACCAAGGCAATAGCCCACTCAATTACGCGTTGAGCTGCTCGAGAATTCTGTGTGAATTACTTTTTAAGGTATTCGTCAGCAAATAGTAATTGTTTTTGAGAGCATTCCTCGCCTTGAAATAGGACAACTACGAAATAATTCGACCAAATTGAAGTTAAAATATTAGAACAAATCTTATTTTATAAATATCTTCTACCATTTCAATTTCTATAAAACTGTTCTACCAAATGCATAAAGAGTGCTACCAGAAGTCTCTGGGGCTACTAGAAATATTACATTTTCTATAGGAAGATTCGCAGCGACAAGTTTATAAATCCCATTTTCCTTTAAAAACCGTTAATACATGTTCCTTGTTCCTGAAGATATACAGACTAAGTAGCGGAGTCGAGCCACAGCGTCCTAGATCACGCGACTCGGTGAACGCGGGCTATATTGCAAAATAACCAAGTCAGAATTTTCAGGCTACGACCGTGCTTAAGTTAACAATTACAACAAAGAAAATAAAAAAATTACGAATATCATGGACGCCCCTACTGCTTGCGAACCATAGAAACGCCATGGCATAGAACCATCGCTGCTATAGACCCTTTCTACGTAAAAAAAAAGAGATGTCAATCCTCAGTATCAGTACATACAGGGGGTTCACCCCTCGCCGTCTCTGCTCTATTTATGATTTTTCCATCGAGCGAGATGGAAGGCAAAGTTTTACCCCATGTCGAAGTGGTCTATTACATAATTCAGTTTAACCAAGAGTAAATATCATAACGTCGCTATTGAATGTGCTGCCATTGTTGAAATTTGCACTAAAAAAAAGGTTTCACTATGAAGCGTACAGGGCATGAACGGGGATATGTTAGCAACCTATTAACGACACAATGTCATACACGTACTCTCTTAAAAGTGATAATAAATGTAGTTATAAAATGTTTTCGGGGAATAGAATTGTGCTCGAAAACCCGAGATAAGTAAATTTTTAAAATTATTGAGAGGGAAAAAATTTACTACCAGTAAAATAAGTTTATTCAATGGAATAGGGTGATGGAACATTACTTTCTTAAACATGTAAGTTTTAATTAAAAAAAAGTTTCAATATCTGCGCATTCAGTCAAGTGATTAACCTTGTTCTTATCGATACTTTTTAGGTCTTGGTTAAATCCAAGACGCGTTTTGATTAATAGGCCTATAGACATATAAATTTATTGGATGTTTCACCTTTCTGGTTGGCAGTTGAAAACACTTTTATGATGCTGATAGGCGTGTTAGCTATCAACGTCATATCATTCTGTCTCTTTGCTCATTGTTAACTACATACCAGGGTCCAGTGGGAGGGATACACAAATAGGTCAGAAAATCTCTGGGTCAGGGCTGTTTAAAACACTCAGGGCTCCCAGCGCTTAGTGCACAAAAAATAATGGGTATTATAGGTCTGAAACGCCAAAATTATAGGATATTTATAGGTCCAAAAATGATCAATTTATAGGTTCAAACATGTTATGTAAATTTTATAATTTAAAGTAACGAATTATTGGAGTTTTACAGGATGTATATTATACAGGGTGGTTTTGAAAGGACCTTTCAAAAACACTCTGTATATTCTAGAGTAGACCAGAACTTTTAAACATATTTATAAAAATATGATCAATATTTAATCTACTGTGGACGAGTAGTTAATAGTGTTAAATTATTTACCATGAAATTTTTATAGTTAACTACCTTACTGTTTTCAATTATGTTAAATGTCAGGTACTTTTGAATTTGGACTAGTTCAGGGTTACCACGAAATTTTAAGATTCAAATTCCCTGACTTTTATTATGATTTTCCCTGACATGTTTAGGCCTAATTGTCATTATAGAGCTTTCAGATGGGATAGTAGTACGTCACACCCTCCCAAGTCTTACCGCTGTTCTGGTAGCCATATTGGTTGGCCTCAGCTTCATTCCTGCTTTAAACCCACCAATATGGCAGCGTAAATTATGTCACGAGACTAAGCTCCTCCTCCAACTGAAAGCTCTCTATTCTAAATAACTAAACAATTGCGTTTAAAACGCCTTTTTGAATATTTAACTTAAAACATTGGGAACATTGAGGAGAGAGCGCCGCGATAGATTAATCGGAATGTGCAATTATATTCGGTAATAACTTAGTGAAAGGACAATATTTATTTTATTAGATATGATAAATAAGAAAGTACAAAATAGATTATAATAATAATAATAAATAATAATAAAAGGCTTTTTATTGGAGCAATCATTAAGATAAGATCTTATTTACAATGATGTCCAGTCTGTTTTAAATTAAAGTAAATAAAATTCTATTATGGTAGATAAAATTCAAGTATAATTAATGTTGATATATTTTTGAAATTCTAGTTTGTATTTCTGGAGGGTTTTTTGGGTTTTGGGTTGATGGGGTTGATTGTTCCAGAGCTTGATGCCTCGAAATTTAACGATTTTGTCTCTGAAGTTGGAGTCAAAAGCTTCATTTGTAAAATTGGTAGTGTTTCCTCTTGTTCTTTCTATATTGTTGTTTTCAGTGAACCAATCAAGAGTTGTATCGGGGGACAGTCTATATTTTATTTTGTACATGAACGTCAGTAAGTCAAGATGGTAGTTGTATAACGGGGAGGCAATATTGGCCGTTCGTTTCGCGTCCGTGGCCGAAGAGTATTTGCTTGTTTTGCTTATAAATTTTGCGCACTTAGTGGAGAGGGAGTCCAGTCTTGCCATGTTGGTTTTATTAGTATTCTGGTAGAAGACGTTGCCATAACTTATTAGAGGTTGTATACAGGCGTTGAACACAATCCGTGTAGTATTTATGTCGAGGAATTGTTGTAGAGGTCTTAAAGTCCAGAGACTTTTTTCATCACATAGTCTACGTGGTTGGTCCAGGTTAGTCGCTCATCTATCCACAATCCCAAGTATTTGTACACTGTGGTTCTTTTGATTGTACCATTGTATAGATTTATTTCTCTTTCTGGGTTTTTCACTTTTTCTTGAGTAAGATTAAAATTGAGGCGAGTTAATTATTCATGCCGTGTTTTCTTAATGTTATTAAAAAATATACTACCACACCCTTAATATTTTATTTTATCGTCTACAATATGAATATCTTGATGAGGTTTTCCGCTTACTCTTCATAACCAAGGAACAATTTCATAAATCCTGTTGAAAGCTGTAAAGAATTTAAGATATACAATTATAAATAATCAAGCCAAATTCTGCTGAAATTAATAGTAGTTTAGTAGTCAAGTTCCAAAAACTTAAATTTAGGTAGTTCCCATCATAAAAATATTTACCAAATTTATAGTATCCAGTTCCATTCACTATTTGTGAAATTTATCAGAGATATTTGCAGTACTACAAACTAGTTTACATAACTATAAAATAGTAAAAATTATTAAAGCTGCATGCAACAGGTTTGAACTTTTTTTTAAAAAAAATTCCTGGGTTTTTTAAAATTGTTCCGCTTAGTTGAAGCAAAAGAAGATATTTTCTTCTGGTAGTAGGCAACATACAAATAAATAGTAGAACTAAATTGTGTTGTTAGCCACTTGTTCATAACTAATGATCAAGTGTTTCCACTCTCGCCACGGGGAGGCCACACTTTCGAGAGCAAACCCAGATTGATACCAAAAAGTCAAAATGTTATTCTTTTTCCTTCTGATATCAATATTCTTAATGAAAAAAAAGTTCTTTAGCATATAATATCCCTAGAACCAGCCACTTCATTCTGAGAGATTAAGTTCCCAGTTCTAAAGATAGTTACTAAAGCACTTTTTGTTTAATTAAGATGCTGGTAAAATAATTATTTCGTGTATCCATTAAAAGGATACACGAAATAATTATTTTTATTCAGTTTATATTATGACTATGAATTATATTATGATCGTGACTATGAATTATATTATGATCGTGACTATGAATTATATTATGATCGTGACTATGAATTATATTATGATCGTGACTATAAATTATATTATGATTGTCACTATAAATTATATTTTGATCGTGACTATAAATTATATTATGATCGTGACTATAAATTTTATTATGATCGTGACTATAAATTATATTATGATTGTGACTATAAATTATATTAGAGTGTGACTATAAATTATATTAGATTATGACTATAAATTAATATACTATAATGTTTTGTTACTTCAAATAACCTTTCTGCTTACACCTCAAACTACAAAAAAAATTTGGGGAACCTTTTTCAAAATACTTTTCATCAACGTTTTTGCAATTTTGATGATACCAATTTTTACAAACCATGCATAAAATCATGTTCTTTAACGCCTTTTTAAAAAAGGGATGAGTTACCTTTTCAAAATAAGCTGAAGTTTGCCTACACTCAGTACAATACAGCTCAATTACTTCAGTTTTTCTAATTAAAACATCTTTCACTTTTACGGGCCTTTCAAACACTGTTTCAGGGAATTCTAGAATTTTTGCTGTTCCAAACATGATTTTATGTGTTTTCTTAATTCAGTTTTGTTAAATCTAACTGAGCTGGGATTTAAATCTGCTGCCAAAACATACGCATACCCAAGTGATAAAGGACCACAACTATGACAATCGGACTGGTTTTGTACGCTAACAAATTCTACCTTTAAATTTTAAGATACTAAAAATCTGGTAATAGACTTCAGTCGTGAAACAATTTGGTAGTGTGTTATAAACGCGTACAGTTCCCTCAGGACATCCAACTGTCGACACTACTAACCAATGTCCAGCTGTTATACAATGCACTACCTGTATCATATCTATTCGAAATGTTTCAAATCCTAACTTAAAACCTCTACCTATTAGTTGAAAGCCTTTCTTTTTAGGAAATTTCGTAGGTAATAAACTACAAAAGTTCTCTATTATGTTATTGCAATAATAACTATCCCATTTTTCCTAACCTTTCCTGAATTTCCTGTGTAACAGAAGTACAATGTTTTCCTGGCTTCTGGTTATCTAACTTAATTGGTTTTACTGTATCTAATTTAGGTTTAATATTTCTGGCAGGCGAAGGCGGTTGGTCTATCTTCCGTTTAACCCTATGCTGACTAGCTATAGGAGTTTTATAACCTGTCTTTGAAAACGTGGCTCTGCTTTTTTTACTGTTTTTACTTCTACCTCTACGATTTTTAACAATGGGTATTTTTAATTTGTCTCTAAGGCCTGTTAGACTCATCCTTTTACTTGTAACTAATCTAGGTGATTTTAAAATTTTGGACTTAGGGTTGGCTTTAATAAATAGATTACTTGTTTTAAATTTATCTAGACCCGAACTGACATTAATATTTTCGGAATTGTGGCCCTCTAAAATCTTGGGTGAGCTTCTAGCTAATGGCAATAGTGCAGATGACTTTCAACGCCCTCAAATGAAAGTGGTGCTATTTTAGTTACGTTTGCGATAAAAGAATCTATATTACAATTATGTAATGGTTTACTGGTATCATCTTCATCAATATTTATAACTTGCGATACGGGTACAGAACTATCAAAACTTACCCTCTCCAAACCTTGATTTGTAACATGGAGCTATTCGTAAAACATTCCCCATCTTCATGACTAATTATCGCTAAAACAGGATTGTTCAAAATAGATTCTTTAGAAGAACAAGAATAATCAACTAACATCTTAAAATCTCTTACCTCTTCCTCTAACCAATCTTTATCTTGACAGGGATTTGGGGCTTCACAATTTTCAGAATATTTTAAATTTGACTCTTTAATTTCGTAAAAATCTCTTTTCACAACATCATCCCCACCCTCTACTAAATTTGGTACCTTTTTACTCCTTCCCAATACATTTAACTTTGATTTCCCCTCTAATCCTGTCTCTCCCCCAACATCGCCATCTTGCCCATTAAGATCTTTTCTAGAAACTTCCATCCTCACACCCTCTAATTTGGAATCTCCCACATTATCACCCTTACCAATACCCACACCCTCTAATTTGGAATCTCCCACATCATCACCCTTACTAATACCCACACCCTCTAATTCGGACACACCCACATCATCCTGACTACTAACACTTAAATTAGTTTCTCGTACTGTTAGAAATTTTACCTTTAGATAATAATATTTTTTGATTCAACTGTTTGGCTTTAAGAACATCTGATAAAAACTCGTACATTTCCCGGTATTCTAACATACCCCCACTAGAAGCTAAATCGACAACTTGCTTTGCTAAAATGAAGAGTTTGTTAAATTTTTGATTCTTGGTTAAAACCCTACTCCCCTCCTTGAATTTAGAAACAGTCACTGGTAAAAGTTCTAACCCAGGAGCATTTTCAAATATAATGGCTTTCTTCCATCTTGCCAGAATTAAGTCTTCACTAAACATATCTGCTAAACTCTCTCTTCTTGCAAAAAATATATGCGAACAAGGAAGACCAAAATTAATGTTAAATGAGCAAGAAAACTCCACCAAATTAATGATGGAATAGGTTTTAGTTACCCCTTTACCTTTAAAGACCCTAACTTCTAACTTTAATTGATCAAACTCATAGTTTTTCTGTAACGCTTCCAATTTGCAAAGTTGCGAATAAACAACTCTTGTCGCTCCCACCGAACAAACCTCAGCAATTTGGACATGTAAGCTATCAACGCGCCTTGTATCAATAGTGGTTTTAATTTCTTTATATAATTTAAAAGCCATATCATTTTCTATATTCTTTTCAAATTTAATTAACTCCCCAATAGCTTCAGATAGTTTCATTCGCGAATTAAGGTAATGTTTAATTTTACTGTTATGGCTTTCTACTTAATTGTTAGTATTGTTTCCCAAAGATTTTAACCCCTTTCTCTTTACAACTTTCCCAATTTACTTGAAAATACGTGAAAAATTCATCACTAGCAAATAATCTAAAATTCTCTTTCTGTAATTCGTAATTGTCTTGATCAAAAGAATAAACCATACCCGTTAAATACACCATTAATTCCCTCTTAATATCCTTATTTTGACCGTATTGATTCACTTAGCGTTTAAAATTATTCAGAACATGAAAAGTACCCAACAAAACCTGCGAAGAAGGAATATGTTTTCGAACTAGATTCATTTCAATGAAATCTTTGTCAACCATGACAACTTTAGTTTCTCTAATACAACTATTAACTTTGACAAATTTGGAAATGCACTTATCTAGAGTTTCACTATCTTCTCGTCTAACAAAGAAATAGGAAACGGGTCTACCGTTGAGGTTTGCATCCTCGCATAGAATTACATAGAGAGGGAACCCTTCTATGTTTAGCTTATACGTTCCATCCATAAACAGAACATCGTGAAACTTTTCACATGATGTTCGCATGGTAGGCGTTTGAAAGTACACATATTCCAACTCATCGTTTTCGTCAGTACAAATATCAATTACAGAATCTTTCGGCAAGAGTGTTTTCAACTGGTCAATTAAAATCTGTCCCTGTGTTCTGCCTCCCTCATTACTTAACTTGACTTTCGCTCTTAAATTCTGAATATCTTTTGACGTGACCACCTTACCATACTTATCAGAAACATATTCTTTAATTTTTAAGGTTGGTACGTTCAAACCACACAACAATTTAGCATCATTTTCCCCAACTTCACCTAATTTTCTATTCTGTGGATATTTATCAAATATTGAAGGATTTAGAGGGTGGTTGTGAACAAGATTTGCAGAATTAATGTGATAAGAAGACCCTCTACGTGCAACTTTAAATCTAAATAAGCAGTTTCGTGCATTGTGTTGCTGATTTGGCCTTAAGCCTTTACTCTTGGTTTTAACTTCCCCATAATGCTTACAGACATATGTAATAGATTTATACTCACCTCCTGCTAATTGGCTTCTGAGCTTAGTCAAAGGGTGGCTATTACTTTCACTCCACTTGGCCAATGTTTCTTCAAAATCCTTAAAATTAGGAAATTTCTTTCCTACTGAGATAGCGTCTGGCAGGCTTGCTTCCTTCACTGGCGAGTTGCTAACTTTTGAAGAATCTTCCTTCGGGTGGCAGTTGGATTCATCCTCTCCTCCACCTAGAAAAGTTGCATCTTCAAAAGAAACAAAGGAGTTTTTCCTCGAGGTCTTCTTTGCAGAGTTCTTCGTCTTTGCAGAGTTCTTCTTGGCACCCTGCTAAGAAACAAAAGAGCACTTCCCAGAACTTCCATCAATAATATCCATTGAAAGGCAATCAAAGCGATTACTTATAGAAACAGAATAGACCGGAAGTGAAGAAACCGAGGAAGGGCGAGGAGAAACCGGGGTAGGGCGAGGAGAAACCGGGGTAGGGCGAGGAGAAACCGGGGTAGGGAGAGGAGAAACCGGGGTAGGGCGAGGAGAAACCGGGGTAGGGCGAGGAGAAACCGGGGTAGGGAGAGGAGAAACCGGGGTAGGGCGTGGAGAAACCGGGGTAGGACGAGGAGAAACCGGGGTAGGGAGAGGAGAAACCGAGGAAGGGCGTGGAGAAACCGAGGTAGGGCGTGGAGAAACCGAGGTAGGGCGAGGAGAAACCGAGGAAGGGCGAGGAGAAACCGAGGAAGGGCGTGGAGAAACCGAGGTAGGGCGTGGAGAAACCGAGGTAGGGCGAGGAGAAACCGAGGAAGGGCGAGGAGAAACCGAGGAAGGGCGAGGAGAAACCGAGGAAGGGCGAGGAGAAACCGAGGAAGGGCGAGGAGAAACCGAGGAAGGGCGAGGAGAAACCGAGGAAGGGCGAGGAGAAACCGGGGCCGGGCGAGGAGAAACCGGGGCCGGGCGAGGAGAAACCGGGGCCGGGCGAGGAGAAACCGGGGCCGGGCGAGGAGAAACCGGGGCCGGGCGAGGAGAAACCGGGGCCGGGCGAGGAGAAACCGGGGCCGGGCGAGGAGAAACCGGGGCCGGGCGAGGAGAAACCGGGGCCGGGCGAGGAGAAACCGGGGCCGGGCGAGGAGAAACCGGGGCCGGGCGAGGAGAAACCGGGGCCGGGCGAGGAGAAACCGGGGCCGGGCGAGGAGAAACCGGGGCCGGGCGAGGAGAAACCGGGGCCGGGCGAGGAGAAACCGGGGCCGGGCGAGGAGAAACCGGGGCCGGGCGAGGAGAAACCGGGGCCGGGCGAGGAGAAACCGGGGCCGGGCGAGGAGAAACCGGGGCCGGGCGAGGAGAAACCGGGGCCGGGCGAGGAGAAACCGGGGCCGGGCGAGGAGAAACCGGGGCCGGGCGAGGAGAAACCGGGGCCGGGCGAGGAGAAACCGGGGCCGGGCGAGGAGAAACCGGGGCCGGGCGAGGAGAAACCGGGGCCGGGCGAGGAGAAACCGGGGCCGGGCGAGGAGAAACCGGGGCCGGGCGAGGAGAAACCGGGGCCGGGCGAGGAGAAACCGGGGCCGGGCGAGGAGAAACCGGGGCCGGGCGAGGAGAAACCGGGGCCGGGCGAGGAGAAACCGGGGCCGGGCGAGGAGAAACCGGGGCCGGGCGAGGAGAAACCGGGGCCGGGCGAGGAGAAACCGGGGCCGGGCGAGGAGAAACCGGGGCCGGGCGAGGAGAAACCGGGGCCGGGCGAGGAGAAACCGGGGCCGGGCGAGGAGAAACCGGGGCCGGGCGAGGAGAAACCGGGGCCGGGCGAGGAGAAACCGGGGCCGGGCGAGGAGAAACCGGGGCCGGGCGAGGAGAAACCGGGGCCGGGCGAGGAGAAACCGGGGCCGGGCGAGGAGAAACCGGGGCCGGGCGAGGAGAAACCGGGGCCGGGCGAGGAGAAACCGGGGCCGGGCGAGGAGAAACCGGGGCCGGGCGAGGAGAAACCGGGGCCGGGCGAGGAGAAACCGGGGCCGGGCGAGGAGAAACCGGGGCCGGGCGAGGAGAAACCGGGGCCGGGCGAGGAGAAACCGGGGCCGGGCGAGGAGAAACCGGGGCCGGGCGAGGAGAAACCGGGGCCGGGCGAGGAGAAACCGGGGCCGGGCGAGGAGAAACCGGGGCCGGGCGAGGAGAAACCGGGGCCGGGCGAGGAGAAACCGGGGCCGGGCGAGGAGAAACCGGGGCCGGGCGAGGAGAAACCGGGGCCGGGCGAGGAGAAACCGGGGCCGGGCGAGGAGAAACCGGGGCCGGGCGAGGAGAAACCGGGGCCGGGCGAGGAGAAACCGGGGCCGGGCGAGGAGAAACCGGGGCCGGGCGAGGAGAAACCGGGGCCGGGCGAGGAGAAACCGGGGCCGGGCGAGGAGAAACCGGGGCCGGGCGAGGAGAAACCGGGGCCGGGCGAGGAGAAACCGGGGCCGGGCGAGGAGAAACCGGGGCCGGGCGAGGAGAAACCGGGGCCGGGCGAGGAGAAACCGGGGCCGGGCGAGGAGAAACCGGGGCCGGGCGAGGAGAAACCGGGGCCGGGCGAGGAGAAACCGGGGCCGGGCGAGGAGAAACCGGGGCCGGGCGAGGAGAAACCGGGGCCGGGCGAGGAGAAACCGGGGCCGGGCGAGGAGAAACCGGGGCCGGGCGAGGAGAAACCGGGGCCGGGCGAGGAGAAACCGGGGCCGGGCGAGGAGAAACCGGGGCCGGGCGAGGAGAAACCGGGGCCGGGCGAGGAGAAACCGGGGCCGGGCGAGGAGAAACCGGGGCCGGGCGAGGAGAAACCGGGGCCGGGCGAGGAGAAACCGGGGCCGGGCGAGGAGAAACCGGGGCCGGGCGAGGAGAAACCGGGGCCGGGCGAGGAGAAACCGGGGCCGGGCGAGGAGAAACCGGGGCCGGGCGAGGAGAAACCGGGGCCGGGCGAGGAGAAACCGGGGCCGGGCGAGGAGAAACCGGGGCCGGGCGAGGAGAAACCGGGGCCGGGCGAGGAGAAACCGGGGCCGGGCGAGGAGAAACCGGGGCCGGGCGAGGAGAAACCGGGGCCGGGCGAGGAGAAACCGGGGCCGGGCGAGGAGAAACCGGGGCCGGGCGAGGAGAAACCGGGGCCGGGCGAGGAGAAACCGGGGCCGGGCGAGGAGAAACCGGGGCCGGGCGAGGAGAAACCGGGGCCGGGCGAGGAGAAACCGGGGCCGGGCGAGGAGAAACCGGGGCCGGGCGAGGAGAAACCGGGGCCGGGCGAGGAGAAACCGGGGCCGGGCGAGGAGAAACCGGGGCCGGGCGAGGAGAAACCGGGGCCGGGCGAGGAGAAACCGGGGCCGGGCGAGGAGAAACCGGGGCCGGGCGAGGAGAAACCGGGGCCGGGCGAGGAGAAACCGGGGCCGGGCGAGGAGAAACCGGGGCCGGGCGAGGAGAAACCGGGGCCGGGCGAGGAGAAACCGGGGCCGGGCGAGGAGAAACCGGGGCCGGGCGAGGAGAAACCGGGGCCGGGCGAGGAGAAACCGGGGCCGGGCGAGGAGAAACCGGGGCCGGGCGAGGAGAAACCGGGGCCGGGCGAGGAGAAACCGGGGCCGGGCGAGGAGAAACCGGGGCCGGGCGAGGAGAAACCGGGGCCGGGCGAGGAGAAACCGGGGCCGGGCGAGGAGAAACCGGGGCCGGGCGAGGAGAAACCGGGGCCGGGCGAGGAGAAACCGGGGCCGGGCGAGGAGAAACCGGGGCCGGGCGAGGAGAAACCGGGGCCGGGCGAGGAGAAACCGGGGCCGGGCGAGGAGAAACCGGGGCCGGGCGAGGAGAAACCGGGGCCGGGCGAGGAGAAACCGGGGCCGGGCGAGGAGAAACCGGGGCCGGGCGAGGAGAAACCGGGGCCGGGCGAGGAGAAACCGGGGCCGGGCGAGGAGAAACCGGGGCCGGGCGAGGAGAAACCGGGGCCGGGCGAGGAGAAACCGGGGCCGGGCGAGGAGAAACCGGGGCCGGGCGAGGAGAAACCGGGGCCGGGCGAGGAGAAACCGGGGCCGGGCGAGGAGAAACCGGGGCCGGGCGAGGAGAAACCGGGGCCGGGCGAGGAGAAACCGGGGCCGGGCGAGGAGAAACCGGGGCCGGGCGAGGAGAAACCGGGGCCGGGCGAGGAGAAACCGGGGCCGGGCGAGGAGAAACCGGGGCCGGGCGAGGAGAAACCGGGGCCGGGCGAGGAGAAACCGAGGAAGGGCGAGGAGAAACCGAGGAAGGGCGAGGAGAAACCGAGGAAGGGCGAGGAGAAACCGGGGCCGGGCGAGGAGAAACCGGGGCCGGGCGAGGAGAAACCGAGGAAGGGCGAGGAGAAACCGAGGAAGGGCGAGGAGAAACCGAGGAAGGGCGAGGAGAAACCGAGGAAGGGCGAGGAGAAACCGAGGAAGGGCGAGGAGAAACCGAGGAAGGGCGAGGAGAAACCGAGGAAGGGCGAGGAGAAACCGAGGAAGGGCGAGGAGAAACCGAGGAAGGGCGAGGAGAAACCGAGGAAGGGCGAGGAGAAACCGAGGAAGGGCGAGGAGAAACCGAGGAAGGGCGAGGAGAAACCGAGGAAGGGCGAGGAGAAACCGAGGAAGGGCGAGGAGAAACCGAGGAAGGGCGAGGAGAAACCGAGGAAGGGCGAGGAGAAACCGAGGAAGGGCGAGGAGAAACCGAGGAAGGGCGAGGAGAAACCGAGGAAGGGCGAGGAGAAACCGAGGAAGGGCGAGGAGAAACCGAGGAAGGGCGAGGAGAAACCGAGGAAGGGCGAGGAGAAACCGAGGAAGGGCGAGGAGAAACCGAGGAAGGGCGAGGAGAAACCGAGGAAGGGCGAGGAGAAACCGAGGAAGGGCGAGGAGAAACCGAGGAAGGGCGAGGAGAAACCGAGGAAGGGCGAGGAGAAACCGAGGAAGGGCGAGGAGAAACCGAGGAAGGGCGAGGAGAAACCGAGGAAGGGCGAGGAGAAACCGAGGAAGGGCGAGGAGAAACCGAGGAAGGGCGAGGAGAAACCGAGGAAGGGCGAGGAGAAACCGAGGAAGGGCGAGGAGAAACCGAGGAAGGGCGAGGAGAAACCGAGGAAGGGCGAGGAGAAACCGAGGAAGGGCGAGGAGAAACCGAGGAAGGGCGAGGAGAAACCGAGGAAGGGCGAGGAGAAACCGAGGAAGGGCGAGGAGAAACCGAGGAAGGGCGAGGAGAAACCGAGGAAGGGCGAGGAGAAACCGAGGAAGGGCGAGGAGAAACCGAGGAAGGGCGAGGAGAAACCGAGGAAGGGCGAGGAGAAACCGAGGAAGGGCGAGGAGAAACCGGGGCCGGGCGAGGAGAAACCGGGGCCGGGCGAGGAGAAACCGGGGCCGGGCGAGGAGAAACCGGGGCCGGGCGAGGAGAAACCGAGGAAGGGCGAGGAGAAACCGAGGAAGGGCGAGGAGAAACCGGGGCCGGGCGAGGAGAAACCGAGGAAGGGCGAGGAGAAACCGGGGCCGGGCGAGGAGAAACCGGGGCCGGGCGAGGAGAAACCGGGGCCGGGCGAGGAGAAACCGGGGCCGGGCGAGGAGAAACCGGGGCCGGGCGAGGAGAAACCGGGGCCGGGCGAGGAGAAACCGGGGCCGGGCGAGGAGAAACCGGGGCCGGGCGAGGAGAAACCGGGGCCGGGCGAGGAGAAACCGGGGCCGGGCGAGGAGAAACCGGGGCCGGGCGAGGAGAAACCGGGGCCGGGCGAGGAGAAACCGGGGCCGGGCGAGGAGAAACCGGGGCCGGGCGAGGAGAAACCGGGGCCGGGCGAGGAGAAACCGGGGCCGGGCGAGGAGAAACCGGGGCCGGGCGAGGAGAAACCGGGGCCGGGCGAGGAGAAACCGGGGCCGGGCGAGGAGAAACCGGGGCCGGGCGAGGAGAAACCGGGGCCGGGCGAGGAGAAACCGGGGCCGGGCGAGGAGAAACCGGGGCCGGGCGAGGAGAAACCGGGGCCGGGCGAGGAGAAACCGGGGCCGGGCGAGGAGAAACCGGGGCCGGGCGAGGAGAAACCGGGGCCGGGCGAGGAGAAACCGGGGCCGGGCGAGGAGAAACCGGGGCCGGGCGAGGAGAAACCGGGGCCGGGCGAGGAGAAACCGGGGCCGGGCGAGGAGAAACCGGGGCCGGGCGAGGAGAAACCGGGGCCGGGCGAGGAGAAACCGGGGCCGGGCGAGGAGAAACCGGGGCCGGGCGAGGAGAAACCGGGGCCGGGCGAGGAGAAACCGGGGCCGGGCGAGGAGAAACCGGGGCCGGGCGAGGAGAAACCGGGGCCGGGCGAGGAGAAACCGGGGCCGGGCGAGGAGAAACCGGGGCCGGGCGAGGAGAAACCGGGGCCGGGCGAGGAGAAACCGGGGCCGGGCGAGGAGAAACCGGGGCCGGGCGAGGAGAAACCGGGGCCGGGCGAGGAGAAACCGGGGCCGGGCGAGGAGAAACCGGGGCCGGGCGAGGAGAAACCGGGGCCGGGCGAGGAGAAACCGGGGCCGGGCGAGGAGAAACCGGGGCCGGGCGAGGAGAAACCGGGGCCGGGCGAGGAGAAACCGGGGCCGGGCGAGGAGAAACCGGGGCCGGGCGAGGAGAAACCGGGGCCGGGCGAGGAGAAACCGGGGCCGGGCGAGGAGAAACCGGGGCCGGGCGAGGAGAAACCGGGGCCGGGCGAGGAGAAACCGAGGAAGGGCGAGGAGAAACCGGGGCCGGGCGAGGAGAAACCGAGGAAGGGCGAGGAGAAACCGGGGCCGGGCGAGGAGAAACCGAGGAAGGGCGAGGAGAAACCGGGGCCGGGCGAGGAGAAACCGAGGAAGGGCGAGGAGAAACCGGGGCCGGGCGAGAAGAAACCGAGGAAGGGCGAGGAGAAACCGAGGAAGGGCGAGGAGAAACCGGGGCCGGGCGAGGAGAAACCGGGGCCGGGCGAGGAGAAACCGGGGCCGGGCGAGGAGAAACCGGGGCCGGGCGAGGAGAAACCGGGGCCGGGCGAGGAGAAACCGGGGCCGGGCGAGGAGAAACCGGGGCCGGGCGAGGAGAAACCGGGGCCGGGCGAGAAGAAACCGGGGCCGGGCGAGGAGAAACCGGGGCCGGGCGAGAAGAAACCGAGGAAGGGCGAGGAGAAACCGGGGCCGGGCGAGGAGAAACCGGGGCCGGGCGAGGAGAAACCGAGGAAGGGCGAGGAGAAACCGGGGCCGGGCGAGGAGAAACCGAGGAAGGGCGAGGAGAAACCGGGGCCGGGCGAGGAGAAACCGAGGAAGGGCGAGGAGAAACCGGGGCCGGGCGAGAAGAAACCGAGGAAGGGCGAGGAGAAACCGGGGCCGGGCGAGAAGAAACCGAGGAAGGGCGAGAAGAAACCGGGGCCGGGCGAGAAGAAACCGAGGAAGGGCGAGGAGAAACCGGGGCCGGGCGAGGAGAAACCGGGGCCGGGCGAGGAGAAACCGGGGCCGGGCGAGGAGAAACCGGGGCCGGGCGAGGAGAAACCGGGGCCGGGCGAGGAGAAACCGGGGCCGGGCGAGGAGAAACCGGGGCCGGGCGAGGAGAAACCGAGGAAGGGCGAGGAGAAACCGGGGCCGGGCGAGGAGAAACCGAGGAAGGGCGAGGAGAAACCGGGGCCGGGCGAGGAGAAACCGAGGAAGGGCGAGGAGAAACCGGGGCCGGGCGAGGAGAAACCGGGGCCGGGCGAGGAGAAACCGAGGAAGGGCGAGGAGAAACCGAGGAAGGGCGAGGAGAAACCGGGGCCGGGCGAGAAGAAACCGGGGCCGGGCGAGGAGAAACCGGGGCCGGGCGAGGAGAAACCGGGGCCGGGCGAGGAGAAACCGGGGCCGGGCGAGGAGAAACCGGGGCCGGGCGAGGAGAAACCGGGGCCGGGCGAGGAGAAACCGGGGCCGGGCGAGGAGAAACCGGGGCCGGGCGAGGAGAAACCGGGGCCGGGCGAGAAGAAACCGGGGCCGGGCGAGGAGAAACCGGGGCCGGGCGAGAAGAAACCGAGGAAGGGCGAGGAGAAACCGGGGCCGGGCGAGGAGAAACCGGGGCCGGGCGAGGAGAAACCGAGGAAGGGCGAGGAGAAACCGGGGCCGGGCGAGGAGAAACCGAGGAAGGGCGAGGAGAAACCGGGGCCGGGCGAGGAGAAACCGAGGAAGGGCGAGGAGAAACCGGGGCCGGGCGAGAAGAAACCGAGGAAGGGCGAGGAGAAACCGGGGCCGGGCGAGAAGAAACCGAGGAAGGGCGAGGAGAAACCGGGGCCGGGCGAGAAGAAACCGAGGAAGGGCGAGGAGAAACCGGGGCCGGGCGAGAAGAAACCGAGGAAGGGCGAGGAGAAACCGGGGCCGGGCGAGAAGAAACCGAGGAAGGGCGAGGAGAAACCGGGGCCGGGCGAGAAGAAACCGAGGAAGGGCGAGGAGAAACCGGGGCCGGGCGAGAAGAAACCGAGGAAGGGCGAGGAGAAACCGGGGCCGGGCGAGAAGAAACCGAGGAAGGGCGAGGAGAAACCGGGGCCGGGCGAGAAGAAACCGAGGAAGGGCGAGGAGAAACCGGGGCCGGGCGAGAAGAAACCGAGGAAGGGCGAGGAGAAACCGGGGCCGGGCGAGAAGAAACCGAGGAAGGGCGAGGAGAAACCGGGGCCGGGCGAGGAGAAACCGGGGCCGGGCGAGAAGAAACCGAGGAAGGGCGAGGAGAAACCGGGGCCGGGCGAGAAGAAACCGGGGCCGGGCGAGAAGAAACCGAGGAAGGGCGAGGAGAAACCGGGGCCGGGCGAGAAGAAACCGAGGAAGGGCGAGGAGAAACCGGGGCCGGGCGAGAAGAAACCGAGGAAGGGCGAGGAGAAACCGGGGCCGGGCGAGAAGAAACCGAGGAAGGGCGAGGAGAAACCGGGGCCGGGCGAGAAGAAACCGAGGAAGGGCGAGGAGAAACCGGGGCCGGGCGAGAAGAAACCGAGGAAGGGCGAGGAGAAACCGGGGCCGGGCGAGGAGAAACCGAGGAAGGGCGAGAAGAAACCGGGGCCGGGCGAGGAGAAACCGAGGAAGGGCGAGAAGAAACCGGGGCCGGGCGAGGAGAAACCGGGGCCGGGCGAGAAGAAACCGGGGCCGGGCGAGGAGAAACCGGGGCCGGGCGAGAAGAAACCGAGAAAGGGCGAGGAGAAACCGGGGCCGGGCGAGAAGAAACCGAGGAAGGGCGAGGAGAAACCGGGGCCGGGCGAGAAGAAACCGAGGAAGGGCGAGGAGAAACCGGGGCCGGGCGAGAAGAAACCGAGGAAGGGCGAGGAGAAACCGGGGCCGGGCGAGAAGAAACCGAGGAAGGGCGAGGAGAAACCGGGGCCGGGCGAGAAGAAACCGAGGAAGGGCGAGGAGAAACCGGGGCCGGGCGAGAAGAAACCGAGGAAGGGCGAGGAGAAACCGGGGCCGGGCGAGAAGAAACCGAGGAAGGGCGAGGAGAAACCGGGGCCGGGCGAGAAGAAACCGAGGAAGGGCGAGGAGAAACCGGGGCCGGGCGAGAAGAAACCGAGGAAGGGCGAGGAGAAACCGGGGCCGGGCGAGAAGAAACCGAGGAAGGGCGAGGAGAAACCGGGGCCGGGCGAGAAGAAACCGAGGAAGGGCGAGGAGAAACCGAGGAAGGGCGAGGAGAAACCGGGGTAGGGCGAGATAAAACCAGGGTAGGGCGAGGAGAAACCAAGGAAGGGCGAGGAGAAACCAAGGAAGGGCGAGATAAAACCAGGGTAGGGCGAGAAGAAACCGGGGTAGGGCGAGATAAAACCAGGGTAGGGCGAGGAGAAACCAAGGAAGGGCGAGATATAACCAGGGTAGGGCGAGAAGAAACCAAGGAAGGGCGAGATGAAACTGGGGTAGGGCGA
Source organism: Phalangium opilio (assembly GCF_054372755.1). Lineage (NCBI taxonomy): Eukaryota > Metazoa > Arthropoda > Arachnida > Opiliones > Phalangiidae > Phalangium > Phalangium opilio. Next base: position 11,361,272 of record NW_028324185.1, on the reverse strand, counting down.
GAAGAAACTGGGGTAGGGCGAGAAGAAACTGGGGCCGGGCGAGGAGAAACCGGGGCCGGGCGAGAAGAAACCGGGGCAGGGAGAGAAGAACGGGAAGAAAGCGATACCCAGACTGGGGCAGAAGCTAAAGGCAAAGCAGGAAACTCTTCTAGTGATGAAAAAAGAGGAAAGACTGTCTGTAACTTAGTTACAGACGGTAGGGAAGGACAACAAACCAAAACAGAGCGAGATCCCCAACAAGAAGCAGCGGCGGGCGAGGGCACCTCCGAAAAGGCAGCGGCGGGCGAGGGCACCTCCGAAAAGGCAGCGGCGGGCGAGGGCACCTCCGAAAAGGCAGCGGCGGGCGAGGGCACCTCCGAAAAGGCAGCGGCGGGCGAGGGCACCTCCGAAAAGGCAGCGGCGGGCGAGGGCACCTCCGAAAAGGCAGCGGCGGGCGAGGGCACCTCCGAAAAGGCAGCGGCGGGCGAGGGCACCTCCGAAAAGGCAGTGTCGGGCGAGGGCACCTCCGAAAAGGCAGCGTCGGGCGAGGGCACCTCCGAAAAGGCAGCGTCGGGCGAGGGCACCTCCGAAAAGGCAGCGTCGGGCGAGGGCACCCCCGAAAAGGCAGCGTCGGGCGAGGGCACCTCCGAAAAGGCAGCGTCGGGCGAGGGCACCTCCGAAAAGGCAGCGTCGGGCGAGGGCACCTCCGAAAAGGCAGCGGCGGGCGAGGGCACCTCCGAAAAGGCAGCGGCGGGCGAGGGCACCTCCGAAAAGGCAGCGGCGGGCGAGGGCACCTCCGAAAAGGCAGCGGCGGGCGAGGGCACCTCCGAAAAGGCAGCGGCGGGCGAGGGCACCTCCGAAAAGGCAGCGGCGGGCGAGGGCACCTCCGGAAAGGCAGCGGCGGGCGAGGGCACCTCCGGAAAGGCAGCGGCGGGCGAGGGCACCTCCGGAAAGGCAGCGGCGGGCGAGGGCACCTCCGGAAAGGCCAAAATGCGAGCCGAGTTGAGCTATTGGAATTTAAAATTTATAAATTATGTTAAGTAGATGTTGGTAATTTCGGCACACGAACCATGCAGGAAGTTTATTATAACTGCCGCAGTCTCTGTCTTGTTTGCCTCTTTTATCAATTTATTGGCGCTCTACATAATAAAATATTTTTCTATAAAAAGGAATTTTTTTTTGGCAAAAGTAACACTGAAACCGCAAGTAAGAAATCCAATAGTCTATCCAAGTGAGGTGTTTCTAGGATAGCGGGAAAATTACCGGGGGATTTTGCCTTGAGAATGGGGGGCTTTAAACTCTTCTAGGATGAGGGAAAATGACCGGGGGATTTTGCCTTGAGAATGGGGGGCTTTAAACTCTTCTAGGATGAGGGAAAATGACCGGGGGATTTTGCCTTGAGAATGGGGGGGAGGGTTACTTTCTTCTAGGATGAGGAAAAATGACCGGGGGATTTTGCCTTGAGAATGGGGGGGCTTTACTTTCTTCTGGGATGAGGGAAAATGACCAGGGGATTTTGCCTTGAGAATAGGGGGCTTTACTTTCTTCCAGGATGAGGGAAAATGACCAGGGGATTTTGCCTTGAGAATGGGGTGGGCTTTACTCTCTTCTAGGATAGGTAAAACGGACCAGAGGATTTTGCCTTGAGAATGGGAGGGGGGTTACTTTCTTCTAGGATGAGGGAAAATGACCGGGGGATTTTGCCTTGAGAATGGGGTTTTACTTTCTTCTAGGATGAGGGAAAATGACCAGGTGATTTTGCCTTGAGAATGTAGGGCTTTACTTTCTTCTAGTATGAGGAAAAATGACCGGGGGATTTTGCCTAGAGAATGGGGGGTTTTCTAGGATAGGCGAAACGGACCAGAGGATTTTGCCTTGAGAATGGAAGGGGGGTTACTTTCTTCTAGGATGGGTGAAAATGACCGGGGGATTTTGCCTTGAGATGGGGGAAAACGACCGGGGATTTTGTCTAAGGAGGGTGTTTTATTTTTTTTCCATAGTGGGGATTATGACCTGGGGTTTCGGTCTTGAGGGTATTTAGTCCGTATACCGTTTCGAAGTAAATTTGAGATTCGGAACTAAAAATCCACTTGTATTTGTGGTAACTGCTCTCGTACTAACAATGTTGCGATAGGCCTGGCAATAGAAAAGCCCGAAATTTCATACCAATGATCATTTGAAAGTACCGTTTTCACTCATGACCCAAGACATTCAGAAATTGATCGTCACAGCAATCGTAAAAAAGATTCTTTCTATGAATAAGTTAGTGTGGTGGTTAAGGATTTCAAACTATTCTAGCTACGCGGCGTTGTTCGGGTGTAAAAATTGACTTAAACCAGGTGTTTGACAACTCTCAAATTCAAAATAACAATGCTTAACCAGGGTTTATTCATAAAACTAATATGTTGCGGGTCTACAATAGGACGTCCCTAAGAGAGTGAATAACTAGACATTCGTAGACCCAGACTCAGCTAATCCACATGTGAAATCATCCTCTATTGTTAGTGGTCAAATTGGGTAACTAACCGTGACTGTCCCTAAAGCCTAAATAAACTAATAAACAAACTACCTTTTCAAATATAAGATCACAGCTACTTAAGAAAATACCGACCTTAAACCTTCACCTTTTGGGTTATATTTGGCTTGAGTAGACCGACCTTTCTGGTTATTCTTAAAATTCAGATCATTTATGTATCCCTTTAAATGAAAAGTTCAAGTTAGCTGGAACTTACTAATTCGTCATATCAACAAAAAGATAGGTAGAAATAGCCTATATGGGATGTTCTAGATATCTGGGTTTTTTCATTTTCACTTTTTGTGGAACTTAGAGGGTTCTCAATTTTATAAATTTAAACAAATTGAAATATCTTTCGAAATATTAAAGATACAAGGAAATTGAACACACTTTCTAAATATAAATTGACCCCCCTGATAACGAAAATCTCATTTATTTTCTCCAAAAACTAATATTTAAAAAGTTGAACATTTTCAGATTTTCGAAAAATTCGCGTTTTTTAGCACGTGCTTGGACCTACGACTTCAAATTTGGTCTCATTTGATGGAAAACTAAAATATGTATCTTAGTGTCAAATATCAATTCTCTGTGATTATTCAAAATTTTCTGAAAAAAAATCAACGGGCAAAGACTTTTCTAACAGACTGTACCTGAAGTCCACAACCCCCCTCAAAGTACTGAGATGTAACGGTTTATACCCTGGCCGTCTTCAGTGTGGAAATTTGGTTCAAACCCCCCCCTGTTTTCCGACTAGTTTTGGGGTAATATTTTTCCCCTGTTTCAAGCCGGGCTTGGCGCCAAAAATATTTCTGAGAGTAGTTTTTTCACGAACGTGGTAACGTTAGTTAGTTTTGTCCAATCGAAACGTTCCCATCTCAATAGTTTCCTCTTGCCACTTGTCCCGACGACAAAAAATGGTATAGGGGGGGAGTAGAATAAGGCTTGGCGGGAGAGTTCCACAGGTGCTCTGTTTTTTTCACGTACGTAAAATCTTGAACTTTGTATTTTTTATCAGTTTTCGGTTAATGCTTCCTCTCAATTTTTAATATATTGCTCATATTCAGAAGACTAAATTTACTAAGTTACATTATATTCTTCATAAAATTATATTATCTTAAACGACAAAAAAAGGTTTTCTCGTATTTAAAAAAAACTACCGGGTCCCTAACCCTAATATCCACGCTAGCCTCTGCGCCGCGTGGCGTTCTGGGGAATTTCCGTTGTCACTTTTTACCTCTCAGACACGCCCTCTGTTCTTATAGGCTCCCTTGTGTTCGGGAAATTGAAAAGATAAAAAGAAACACCCTTTTAGAGACAATTTTTTCTCTTGGGACCGCCACTATCGCACGGCTCTCTCAGAGGCGAGAATTTGTGTGGTGGCGCTAGCGTCGCGGTGTTTGGCTGAACCAAGCTCAGAAGAGGGTATGGGTAAAGCTTGATTTTTGTACTCAAAATGCGATGGACTCCTGGATGTACTAAAGCCCATATATTTGCAGATAGGCATACTCTGATTTTGTTTTTATAGTAATTTATGTACCATACATTGATATCAAGCATATCGTGAATAGCAACCAACTCTATCAACATGGAAAGTCGCAGCGATGGAATTTGAAAACGTTTCGACTTTTCCCTTGTGCTGCGGAGCCGTTGATTGTTAGCACGTTGCAGTCGAGCAGCCTGCCAAAAGTGGAACAAAATTCTATAATTATAAGGTATTTAAATTATAAAAATGTGTAGAATTGCTATAGGCGAATCGTAATATCTATACTTTACGTTGCTAAAGGGTTTTAATTTGATAGTGTTAATGACTGTAGTTGATGCAAAATACTGCTTTGTTACTGTTGATGTCGGGGCTATGGCTCTATCTCTGACGGAGGACTGCTTAAATCCTACAGCTTCGGTATAGCTGTTGAGAATGGACTACTGGAATTTCCTAAGGATCGCTTCCTACCGGAAAGTCAGTTACAGGTTGGGCATGTGCTACTCCGTGATGAAGCTTTTCAGCCGCTTCCTAATTTTTAAAGACCCTACTCGGTGAAGCAACTTAATGCAAAACGAAGAGGGTTCAATTACCGACTTAGTCGAGCAAGGTTAGTAACAGTTATTCTGAGTCAATTGGGAGACATTAAAGAATTTACATATATATGGTGTAGACACGGGCCACTAAACTAAGAGGACATTTCAGCTCTAGCTTTGCCTCTTCAAAGAAACGGGCATCTATGTGAGTTAGGAGGGAAAAAGGGGGTCGAACCGGAACGTGTAACACGTACCGCAACGCCATCTACCGTACAATAGACTAATTACTCTGCCAGTCTGTCTTCTGCTACTATTATAATAGCTTTAGGCCTGTCTCGCTTTTTAGTTTTGACGTTTACTTCTCAATTTAACTCTATTATTTATAATGGGTGTAAAGTATTGTGTATTCCCTAACTGCAACATCGATAGTCGCTACAGCACTAAGCCTCATATGCAAGGAGTTCGGTTTATACCCTTTCCCAAATATAAAACTAAACAAGTAAATTGCATTCAATGGGTTAACTGGCTAGCAAAGTATAAGAACGGATTTACAGTAGATGACATTGGACCTAATACGTACCTGTGTTCTAAACATTTAAAAGACGATTGTTTTCAAAGTAAGCTATGCCTTAAAAAGACAGATGGTAAGCTGTACTCAATACTACTTAGTCTAAAAAATACTGTTTTCCAGCCTCACTCACCTTGTTACCGAAATGACGTAGTTCCGCCTTTTATAAACTACCGCTAGAGGCGACACTAGTAAAAACCGTTTAGCTTGAGCGCCGCCCGATAGAAGAGCTGAAATGTCCTCTTAGTTTAGTGGCCCGTGGTGTAGAAGATGTAGTGGAAATCCCTTTGGCATCCTCGCATCAGGGTGGCGAATATTCAGATTGCCAATGCAAATGAAACCTGAAAATGTGTACAGAATTGTAAAGCCACCATTTGCCTTCCACAATTACCTGATGAAAGAAGAAGAAATGAGCCCAACATAAACCTACTGCCCAATAACCTTTGCTGATCACAAAAATTCACTTGGGAACATTATTATCAGCGAGTTGGAAGACCAATTGCGTGATTCCCTTTCTCGTGGATTACTTAAACCACGGGGCACTGCCACTCGAAACTCTTGCGAGAGAGCTAGAGATATGAGGGACATGTTTGCCAACTATTTTTATTCACCTCAAGGTGAAGTTGATTGGCAGTGGGAGTTAATTATGCTTCCAAAACCAATAAAACTAAAAAAACACTAATACGGAAATAGTTAAAAATATTTCAGTCTCCCTTTTGGTTTTAAGTATGTTTTATGATCTAATACGGAAATAGTTAAAAATATTTCAGTCTCCCTTTTGGTTTTAAGTATGTTTTATGATCATGTATATACAAAATGGATAAAACAATTAATCAGAATCAATTCGGTCATTTATATTTTGTATTATGTGCAATTCACATTTCCTTTTCTTTTTGGGAGGCAATTGATCAATCAAACTAGACACGTAGTCTGAGAACAGTTAAAGCAAAATTGCACTACCTAATATGGCATAGCAAATAAATTACTCAAACCCAACTTGTAATCAATCACAGTTTCGGTGGACTGAGTTATGGAATTGTAATTAGAAAATCCACTTCCTTCCTCAAACATCTTACTCTTATTATTGGAAGTTGTTCTAAAACACATCCACAATCATTATTAACATTATTATAAGATAACTATAACGTTTCTTACTCTCTTCTTTCGATGAAATCTTTCAAAATCAGTAATTGCTAAAAGTAAGCTCATTTTATTCCTTTTTGTAATAGCACTCCGCTTTGTAGAGTCGCCACTACATTTTATTGTTATGGTGTTAAATATTTCTCGAAATTGGTCAAAAAGACCTTTCCAAATTCATTTAACTCTCTCCTCTGAAATAACGTTTCAAAACAAAAACAATGGCAAAAGTAGGCCAACACGAAACTTACTGGTTTGATTATTTTAAGATGCTGCTTCCTCCCACAACGTTTCATTGATTTCTCTATTTTTATACTCTTTCAACTTTCGATTCCATAAGCCTTCTCTAATTCTTATGGAACTAATGATTTACTCTTTCTTCTCAAATTATATCCTTTTATTAATTTCTCTTTCTTGTTTAGCCTTCTCTTTAAATCTTTCTCACTGGCCATCATGCCGACAAAAACTCAAATAACGTGCTTTCAAATGCAGAAGAAATCACGTGCGGAAAACCACATTTGTTTATGTCGATAATGATTCGCTAAAACGACATCAGGTGGCAGCAGCATCTTGCTGCTCGCTAAGCGAGATGCTAGAAATATCTATCTCAGACCGATCGGAGCTAGCTTCATTTTCTCGCTTTAGTTTGCCTGTTTCCGTCTTCTAGTAAATGCTTCCAGCGTAAATGAAAATAACAAAGCTACTGCTAGAAGCGAGATTGAAATCTGGCGACATGTTGTGGCTCTTGCGCGTTTTTTTTCACGCTTCTAGCCTCTATGAAAATGCGGCTTTAGACTTAGCGTTCTTTTTGTAATCTCTAAAGAAGGGATTGCTCTATATACAGAGGTAGTATAGCTTAACTAATATATAAACAACCATTTCAAACAATTATATAAAAATTCTCCTTGGGATATCAAAATGAAACAGAGCTTTCAAGCTACAAATCTGCTAAAGCCATCGAAATTACGAATATTATTTCCATATATTCAATTTATATTATGAAAAAAGAAAATATTAAGGTTTTGTTGAATTTCTTTACACATCAACACAAGGCGAACTGCTAACGCGGTGCACTAGTCTAACAACGGACAGAAACACCCAGGCATACATTAAGACTGCTGTTTAACTCTTTCTGTATTATATTTGAGTTGAAAAAGAAGATTATCTTATATACTAAAATATATATAAATAATATTATATATTTTCTTCGTTAGTATTCCCCTTATTGAGCCTTACATATGTAGTGAACAACCCGAATTTTGGAGTGAACAAAGGAATATTTAAATGAACCTGCAAGCCTTCTAGCGCTAATTTGCGCGTGAATTCACGCTCTTCCAAAACAATAGGCCACACTGCAAAACAGAAAACGTAACGTATGTTAAGATTTTAATTTGAAAAGTAGAGAAAATGGCAACAGACGATGATGTATGTGTGGTTGGATGGCTATATGCAGCCCAATTTCATATGTTAGCAAAATCATTAATTTTCAGGGCAGATCCCAATATGGTTTTTGTAACACCTTTATCCCACAACATCGCTTAAACTACCAAACATTCTTCTTCCAGTAAGTTCATATTGGTGATTTATGACCGTAATGTATAAATATGTAATCTACATGTGTATATTACATCTCTAGATTCATGAGGATGACTCCAAAAATGATTGACAAACTGCTGGGAATTTTAGGACCTACAATACAGAAAAAGGACACGAGATTTAGAAAAGCCATTTCTCCAAGTGATAAAATAAGCATTACATTGCGGTAGACTCCAGCACACCCATTTGAATAAATTTATCAAAACTTGATGTTAAGTCTTATCATGATTTGTTAAGATTCCTATCATCTGGTGAAACATACCGAAGTCTAAGCGTTGCTTTTAGAGTTGGCCGGTCAACAATATCAGTCATAGTTAAAGAAACGTCAGAGGTATTGATCAAGTCTACAAAATATGCCAACATTTTGGTTTGATAAGTCGAATAATTGCCAAACATTATGTAGTCTATTTGGAATAATTTGAAAACCAAGTACGTTGCGATGACTCAAACCCCAGAAGGCTGGAAAGAAGTTGCTAAACGCTTTGAAGTGAAATGGCAACTTCCACACGGTTGTGGAAGTATAGATGGGAAACATGTTGGTTCGAATGTCCAGAGAACACTGGAACTTTGAATTTCAATTACAAGGGCACCTTCAGCAAGGTTCTTTTAGCTGGTCATTATGGCAGAGAAAGTGATGGTGCAATATTTCAAAAGTGTTTATTCGGTCAAAAGCTACTTAGGAACGAGCTAAACCTCCCACCTGCCGAAAAGCTTCCATTCCCGTATTATTTTGCAGGGGATGAAGCATTCCATTTAAGACCTACTTTAATGAGACCATATCCCAGGCGTTCAAACTTTAGCCATAATCAACGAATTTATAATTATCGATTGTCCCGTGGCCGTAGAGTCATTGAACACGGTTTTGGCATACTATCTGCGCGGTTTAGAATTTTCAAAAGACCACTATAGTCTGTCAAACGAAAGAAGAACCCTGAGAAATTTGTCCAAATTGGTGTCGCCACCATCGACCCCATATAGTACTTTATCAACTTGTTTTGTTTTGTCAATAGTCGTCTGTAATATAGTCTGCTATAAACAGATAGGCTTAATCGCAATAGAACCAATACATTTTGCAATATATATTTAATATGTTTATGTTTCATTGTTTTTTCCATCATCGAGTATTAAAGAATATAAAACAAAATTAACGACAAGACACCAGTTTTATCTTTGTTGGACTAGCATTGCAATATATTTTAATGACATAAGTTAAAGTACTTGTCCATAAGTCTAAGTAGTTCAGCATCAAAGCGTCTTCAGTCCATGACTTCATCAGTCTTCGTTAATTTTGTTTTATATTCTTTAATACTCGATGATGGTAAAAAACCATGAAACATAAACATATTAAATATATATTGCAAAATGTATTGGTTCTATTGCGATTAAGCCTTTCTGTTTATAGCAGACTATATTACAGACGACTAATGACAAAACAAAACAAGTTGATAAAGTACTATATGGGGTCGATGGTGGCGACACCAATTTGGACAAATTTCTCAGGGCTCTTCTTTCGTTTGACAGACTATAAACTACCACGTGGATGCCGTTCGTAATATGGTCTCGGCCGCCCTTGCTCTGCACAGTTTCGTGTTAACTGTAACAGCGGATGTTTATAGTCCTAATGGCTACGCTGATTACGAAGAAAACCACGATGTTGTAGCAGGCAAATTGAAGGAGTTGAACGTGTTGGTTCAAATATGTATTCTAAAGACGCAATGGTTCTGCGAGACACTTTATCCAAATATTTCATTAACGAAGGAAAAGTGCCATGGCAAGAAGGCATGGTTTATAGTGGCCTTCCACAAACATACTGAGCTAAAATGCTTTTCATTATTTTTCAAAATATTTCAGAAAAACTTTATTAGAAATAAAAATACATTGTTTTACTCAAAATATTTTTCTTGTGATAATTTTTCGAAAAGTATGTCATCTATTTTTTTCATACAATCCAATTGGTCCCGTCTGTCCAATAATTTTAGTTTGGATTGAATAAGTTGACCATAATTCTCAATTAAACCCGGCTCCTATTCTTAAGACTTTAAGAACGAATTCATGGAGTTTGGGGTGTACATTATTGCCTCCGTGTACACCTTGATTCGCGTTGACCGGAGCTGGATTTGCTTGAGCTGTTCCTAGAGCGGTCATAGTTTGCGGTCCTGCATTAGCGACGGGTAATCGTATGGCTTCTTGAAAATCAGGCAAGGATATGAATCCCGCTGGAGGAGTACCGTTCAAATCTTGTTCATCCATTTTGTGAATTACGGTAGGATATTTCGTGAATCCAGTAAGTTGCGCTGAGTTCGTTAGTTTTTCGTTAGAATTGCTGTAGTGGTCGTATCGTGAATGTAACTTATCGTCGTTGTAGTTATCGTTATTAAAAGCGTAATCGTTAGCGTCTTCGTAGCTGTCGTTATTAAGTTCGTAATCGGCAGGATCTTCGCTTCCCAAACTGTCTTCGTGGAGATTCCCAGTTTCTGACCAATAGTCGTTGGACTTTTCGTTGTCCTTGTCTTTGTCGTGAAACTGATGTCTCGAATTGTCCGTGATAGCGATTTCTCTGTTCCGTAAACTTGTTCGTTCGTGGGCCTTGGCTAATTGGTTACCGTTTCCTTCGTGGACCTTGGCTAATTGGTTACCGTTTCTTTCGTTATAATCCGCTTTGCACGTTTTGCATGACTCCACTGTTAATATCGTTGATTTTATTCGCTCACTTCGACGTACATGAGAAGAATCTTTATTTCGTTGCATGCGGACCGTTGATATTAACAATCATGTCGTCTCGTCGTTTCTCGTCGTAACCCGACTTCTAAATCCGTTTGCATTAGGTTGATTTCGCTTGTCGTTGGCGTTCAGGTCCGTTCAATCCCACTTCTGAGATGTTAGCTATAGTTTTTCGTTTGTGTGCCAGGATAAATTTATAAGTCAGGGCAACATTTTAAAAGTTTAAAAGAATAGTTTATTTAAAGTCGTACGCAACTAAGAGTTAGAGTTAATACAGCTATTCATCACGGACGCTCTCGCCGAACTGACCTCTACGTGTCAAAACGCGCGACCTCCTAAGGTTCTCTTATCATTTAAACCGATGACACGCCCTATATGATATTTTTTAAGTTTTTTGTATTTGCTTACACAGTCAAGAGACACAGTATTTGCAAGTGATTCTGAGCTTCATGAAGAGATTGAAATTGAAATGAATACTACTGCCTGCGAAAGTAAACAAACTAAAGATACTGGTGCATCTGCAACATGCTGTCGTTCATCAACTGCTTTGAGATACATTTAACCCTAAAAAGGGCCGAAAACGTAAAATTAGTGAAGAAGGGGATCCGTCATTAGTAAATGACGTATTTCAAATGTTCAGCAGTACAGTCCCGGACAAACGTTTCTGGACGTATTCATTTGGCTGCCATTTTTTTCCTATTTGAGCTATAGTAACAAAATAGGACTTTCTAGATAGGTTGACTTCTCAAAACACTCTTAAAATTAAAAATGACACGTTGGCACTTGTAGGGCGTTAGCCATAGCGCAAATAGTAAAGCCCTCCGATTATGACGTCACAAAATAATGCTTTAAATGGATCAACAATACCATCATTGAAAGCGTCTTGTCACGTAGAATCCAAAACTGTTTTAAAATTGAACATCGGTTCAGAAAATCAAAAGGTTATAACAAAAAAACGTGATGTTTAAAACAATAGCAAATATGCCTAACGAGTATTAATTTTATCTCTATCAACTTAGCTCCGTATTAAATATTACGGTCAGAAAAACAAGATGTTCCAGCCCGAGGATTTTTAGTTCCACACTGAAACATGAGAACGGTTACCCCCCATTTCACCCAATTCCCTTTTACCCAAGCCTCATTTAACCCAATTCCCAGTTCTCCTATTCCAATTAACCCAATATTGCATACCCAAAAAGACTCAAATAGAGTAGAATTTGATGGTTTTATTTATTTATTTTTTCATAACATAAGTGATACACTTACTTGAAGTGTATAACTGCTCCAAAGAGGAAGAGACGTCCTCCTAACCAAACCAAACCAAACCAAACCTAACCTAACATAACAGTAGTGTTTTGGAAAAGGCATATTATTTGAGAAGTCAATGAAGCTAAACATCAATATTTTGGAAAAGGCGTATCATAGTTAAATGATTTATAAAATATTACTAACTTAACTTAACCAAACCTTACCTACCTAACCCTAGCTCAGAATTACGGGGGCATATTTTCCTTTCGAAGTTTTCAGCCATTCGACTTCCATATTTAATAAATTACACTGATCAACAGTCTCTTATATAATAATTTTAAAATATTTCTTTTTTAATGGAAAATACGAATTAATAAAACGAGTATGTTATTCGTGCCAAATTCCTGTGTTATCGCCTTTTGTGGCAAAAGGGAATTGGGAGAAATACATTTTGGTGAATCAGGAATATATGATTTGGGTTAAATTCTTCTGATTGGGACAAATGAGATTGGGTGACATGGGGGGACACCGTGGAGATATCATACCACCTTATCAATTGTACAGCGGTATTCGCATGACATTCAGCCCTTTGGATATAGGAGTATTGTGTGTTCGCTTTCAAATGTCTAATTCTAGTTGGACGAATACTGAAGTTTTCCATGGCTGACTAGTCAATCACTTTATCCATGCTTTTTCACCTTCAAAACCCGTAGTTCTACTTTTAGATGGGCATGAGGAAAAAGGACCATCTGTAGGAAGGATATACTGAGAAAAAAACCGTAGTTAATTTTATTTTTTCTTCTTTCATATTTTTTAATATACGTTTTTTTTTGGAAAGTTGCAATGTATAAATACGAGATATTTTTTAGAAAGTTACAATGTATAAATACGAGATATTTTTTAGAAAGTTACAATGTATAAATACGAGATACCTTTAGAGAAAAGGGATCTTTTTCATAATTCAACCTGGCAATAATGTACCGCCGTATTATATCGTTGAAGAATAAGCCTTGTTTTAGGAAGTTCGTTATTATTTTCAATCCTATCCTTTAGATTAAATTCAGTCGTAGTTAGAATTATCATCTCTTACGTTTTATGGTGCCGACGGATTAAATAATAAGAAAAACTGTTACTTTTTTAGGGACATTGGATAATTGACACAATATCTACTTGGTTCCAGTCATCGTTTATGGAGCAGTTAACGAAGTTATGAAAGAAGCGATCGACGTTGATATGACTTGTCACAAAGTTAATCAATAACATCAGTCTTACAAAGATGCCTATGACATATGAACTAACAGAGTTCACTCTTCAGTTAGAAGACAAAGATGGAAAGCTAAAGGAGGTAAATACGCTAATAGATGAAATAATCAGGAATGAAAACGAATATGAGAAGGAAATACTGGAAGCTAAAGCATGGCAAGACAAGAATGTCACTGCTAAAGCTATGTGTCAGGAAATGATTCAAATATGTCGATTGAGCACGTCATTTCCATCGTCGTCGCAGTCAGTGAAACTCCCAAGAATAAATATGGATAAGTTTTCCGGAGAAGATAAATCCAAGTGGCAGGAGTTCTGGCTACAATATTCAAGTAAAATCTATGAAAATCAAAGTATAACGGATGGGGACAATTTCAGCTACTTGAAGATTTACCGCAGTGGAATGTCTTTAATGACCATAACTGAACTGCAGCTCGCCAGTGAAAATTATCAAGTCAACGTCAAACTATTGCAGGAGAGATTTGCTAATCGCGAAGATAAAGTTAGAGTACCTACGCAGAATATCAGATCTCTGGAACCGGTAGCTAGATCGTCGGACGTAAAAGGATCGCGAATATGTTTCGATTTAGTTTAGTTTCTTGAAATGGATAATGAGGTCAATGGAAACATCATTATACCACTTGTCACCGAACGCTTACCAGACGACATGGTCCTCCGATATGCTTAATCTATAAGGAAAAAGGAAACCCTTAAGATCTGTGTTCTCATGGATTTTCTCCAAGAAGTGGTAGAGAGCCGAGAACAGGTGAGAGAATTAAAGAAGTCTCGCCCAGTCGAAGTACCAAGAAAACCTTATCTCTTACCTAAGGGATGCTATGATCGGATGAAACGTACGGTACCGAGGGATTTTAATCATTTCAAGAAGAATATGCTTCAGTACTTCAGTACAACAGATGGGTGATCAAGGAGTCGCAACATGCCTATTTTGCCGCGAAGCCCATTTGCGTGGGCAAGAGCAGTCTACAAGGGGAAGAAGGTCACTGCACGAGTACTGCTAGATTCTAGGAGTCATCAAAACTTCTGCTGGAAGAAGTTTCGAAGAAATTGGGTTCACTATACATCGGAAATGAAAAACTAATTATACAAACTTTTGGAGCTGTAGTACACAGTCGCAAAATCAAAGAGTCCATTTCAAACCTGGGAATTTCCATAATTCCGAAACAAAAGTATCGAGGCTTTGGAAGCACCGAAGATATCTGACTCCATGCAGAATGTTCCTGGTCAAGACATAATTGATTTCGCAAGAATTAAACAGCTGAGAAGAACACAGAAGAGATATCACTTCCTGTAGGCACGGATTTTAACTGGAAAATAGACAAAAAATGGAACGTATCAACCCATCGTTAATGATCATGGACACTTGTCTCGGCTGGGAGTTAATTGTATCAACTGGCCCAATTCTAGAGGACCGGTAGGCCCTTTTAGATAAGAACCCACACACTTCCACAGTGTTTAAGAAAAAATACAGAGATTTTATGGTCCACTACATCGAATAACTAAGAAACTACAACGAAGTTAAGGTTCGGAACACTTCTTAATTATCAAGCAACTATATAATGTTGAACTTCTGAATTTTCTAAGTCTAAATATGTTTTTTCAATGAATTTGTAAATATTGGTAAAAACGTTACAAATTACACTGAATAGCATTTTGTCCTGCCTCCAACTGGCTTCTGACGCATCGGATAACGCGTCTTCCTATGGAGAACTTGCAGTTTAGTAGCCAGAGGGGGGGCGGAGGGGCGGCCCGCCTCGGGCATCACGGCGAAAGGGGTATCATTCTAACGTTTTCTACGGTCCATAGAATGATGCCTCCTTCGCCGAGATGCCCTAAACTGCGGAAACCGTTTCAGTTTTTCACGCGATAATTATGTTCTAGACTTTAGACAACAAGACGACCAAGGGCTGGGCTCTTAATAGTAGCCACATCGTACCGTACTTAACAGGCGTAAAGAAAATTTGAGTGAATAGCCCCTCGATGCACTACCTTTAACTGTTTTAAAATTATTACTCTTTTACTTCTGTTATAATTAAAATAGTGTGACACGAACGGAAAACGTGAGTGAGTATCCCCACGATGCGCATCCTTTAACAGTGGTAAAGCGAAATACCCATTAAAAGAAGTTCCGAATATCGGACTGAATAGCCCCTCGATGCCCTAGCAAAAAACTAAACCCTTAATCCTTACTTCAATAAATTTACTTGAGTTATAATTGCAATGTCTGTGACCCCAAGCTAGTACTTTCTTTTAAAATTCTTCTCGATTTGTAGAGAAATATACCTAACTTCTAACAATAAACACCACCTTAAGTCCGTTCTAAATATAACGTCGGTATTTACTTGCTTTTGCTTTTTTAAAATTACGCTCGGTTTCTTTGAATTTTGAAAGCATGAAACACTTTTTGTCGACGGGTGACAGGAATTATAAAGGGAATATTAAACCGTCCATTTAAATTAAGGTAATACCATAATCCTCTGTCTCGCTTCAAATATATCGAGCAAACGTAAAAGACAATTCTCAATGCTAAACTTTACTAGTACAAATAAATCCAATGCTTAAACTTAACTATTATAATTCCCTTCCTTTTAAAATACGCGAACGAAAAATTTCACCTCACCCCAATTCTCTTCCACTCACTCTCCCTTCAATGACGAACGAAATATTTTATACTGCCTAAGGCAGTTCTCTTTCACGACGCCACCATCACCACCACCGCTAACAACAGGCCGGGACAAACTAAGATCCACATCGTAGATGTTCATCGTACGATGTTGCTAAAAATGGTATTACCAAGAATAGATTTATGGATAGGACAAATGATATTTTGCCCAGGACAAATTGTCCCCGTCCTAGCATACTTTGTTGAGAAGATTCGTCTGCTAATATATATGCGCGTCCTGGTAACCGCTAATATTAGAAGGCGAATCTTCTCAACCAAGTATGCGAGGATGGTATTAAAGGCTAAAGCTATGGCCCTATATGTTCTTATTAGCTTAGATCCGTTCTTGATATTACCATTCTCAAGAGAAAAATGCTATCTTCATGTGTGATAGAGCTGGTACAATTTAATAGAACGTATGAGAGACGGACTGTCAGAACTGTACTGATTCACTGAACGCACGCGTGACGCGTGTTTCGCCACAGTACCCTTTCGCGGTGTAGCTGCGGCCGTGGCGCTGCGCAATCGTAGCCCCCCTTCCCACGGCAGGAAATTTCGAGAAAACAAAATTCATTCACCGTTTGATCGACTATCAAGGGGTAATGGATGGGGGGGCATTAACACCCACAACCGCCCTGGACATCAAAATCCCTGGCTACGCCTCTGCGGAGAAGTAGATTGCAGGTTCGAGTTCTGGCAAGCTCGATGTTTATTTTTACAGAATATCTTTTATACATTATAAATTAAATAATCCTATAAATATTATGTTTAGATAAGTTTTTTTAAATGATTTCTTTATTTTGTGGGTTTTCATATTTCATTTGAGGGCATTGTCAATTTTGAATATGTTTGTTTGTTTTAGTGGATTTTCGAGAAGTCATTATAAGGAAGATATGGCAACTGCTGATGAAGAGCAAAACTGTATAAAAATAATTTTAACTGAGTGGATTAAAGCCAAGCCAGATATGGGCGTTGTAAAGGCAAATTTGAAAAAGACGTTCAATTTGCCAACCAACCTTATCAATAGCGATGAAGTGTTTTTAGAAGTGAGTAGATAGAAAGTACCGAATTGGGGACATGGCGTCAGTGTGGCAGATCTGCCACATGATCTGCCACCAGTAAATATGGCGTCAATGAATCAAACATGGCGCCCACAGCATTTTTTCTTCTTATGGCGCCAGTGAATCAAACATTTTTCTCACAATCTTGTTGTGACTTCAGTGAAACGTACATGACGTGTCTGGCGTCAGTGAATCAATCATGGCGTCAATGTTAGGCTTATGCGTCATATTACCTTTCGGATATATTGGTTCAAACGTATATGACGGTAGAACCGTTATCGTAATTAACACTGTAATTATGTTCTATCAACACGCGGTTTAAACGCCATTTTCACCATAAGAACATGATTGGTCTAAAAGAGTGACATGTTTACATGGTCAGAAAGTCACGTGACATTAAAGTATAAAAGACGAGGACGGTTTAAAGATAAGACATTCTACATCCCTCCTTGAAGTACCGATCCAGATTCGCAAAATGTAAGTATAATTATTTTCATATATTTATGCTAGTTAATTTCGCCCTTATTTATGGATATGGTTTTCTACCACAACAGGGTTGAACCTTTAACATCCTTTGAAACCAGTAATACACAGAACGGGCTTTCCAACTCTAATCGGTGTAATGTGAATCCGAGAAAGAATTATCCGATTATTGTAGAATCTGTCGTAAGACAAAAGAACTTAAGAAGAATTAGGAAATTCGAAACCATCGGACAGGATAAGGATTACGGGAGAGCCGAACGTACCATAGATTCAGAAGCGGGGGATTTAGTAATAAACCCCATACCGAATGAAGTCTTTAATTTATATGAGTGTGGCGAATATTACACATTACAATACGTTAATGCCCCTTACATAAATTTAGGTTTGAAGCACTTAGCGTTGTACAAGTTACTAACTTTCTCCGCCCAACTCCCACCAGGGACATTAATCGACATGTTTGCTAGACAGTTTCCATGTATCATAAATAATAGGACTCATTATTTCAAATTGAAAGAATTCGAGGGGGATTCTATCTATGCACATTATGTACATCTCTCCCCCCACAAAATGTACGGAATGCCCAACCCAAATATTTGCCAGTTAGGTAGTTGCCATCCTCGCAATGAGGAGGAATGTAAATTTCGCACCTTTTACTACGGGGGATACGAATTTCATTGCCCCTACCAGTACTTAAGAGTTTTGAACTTAGCTCTTCATATGTGTATGTTTATGGTTTATAAAACTAACAAAGCAGTTAGAAAAAACTATAAGGATAAAAACGAGACGGCCATGCATTATATGTTCAAGGCCATGTATATTTGCAAGTTAGCCGAGTGTCTGTATGATAACACCCACAGTTTAATGTTTTACGAAGTTCATTATCATATGAGATCCAACGGTTCGAATCATTATTTCGCCAATAATTATTTCGCAGACTTTATTTAACTTATTGGTTAAAATAGATGTTTAATAATTGTACTTAAGTTTTCAATTCTGTAGGCAAATGGTTTCTCTAAAAGTGTATGTAACTCATCCTGTAAATAATACTTTGAATTTAAATAATAAATATTCGAATTTAATACTATCTCATTTATTTAAATATATAGACATATTACAGCATATTATTATATATAAAAAAAATCACACGCACGAGGGATTTTCTTTCGCGTATCCACGTCTTATGTCCCCCATGTACCTAAAGGTAACATTTACCCTTTCTTTTAATGAGGGGTTGAAATCCTTGGGAACGGAATGCTCCCAATCTTTTTGACAATTCAAACCCCTCATTAAAAGAAGGGAACCGTTTTTTAAAACAACCGAAATGGTTGCCCGAGATTCGCCTTTAGGCCGCATCTGAAATGTCCTTTCAGCACCGAAATATAGGGAGGCGATAGTTGAGTGCACTACATATTCATCATCGGAGTGCCACCCAACACTTTCCCTCCCATTCCGACACAAATTCACAACCGCGGCATTGAATTGTACCCCGCACTGCGCCTCCACTTTTTCTTTTAAGCCTCGCAGGCTTTTAGGCCACTCAGCTATACTCCTATGGGATGTCGTCCCATAGGAATAATTTAAAAAGTTTTGGTTTTCGCAAACGTAGAAAACTTTACGAGGAAGTCTCCTGTTCCCTTCCTCGTAAAGCCCCTCAAACTCGGACAATAGTTTGCCGATCGTGACTTCCTCTTCGAACCCGTCGCGGTAGGCTATCGATGCACCCATGCCGAGCGTCCTCTCGCACAAAGGTGCACCTCTTGGTGTTGTCGGCAGATCCAAAGGTATAGGGTCGAGCGGTGGAGGTGACATCAACGTTGTTTTCGACGCCGACGGTGACGATGGTGGTGGTGGTCGGGCATCCCTCCCTGATGACTCGGAGTTTGGAGGCGGAGGAGGTAGTGACGACGCTGAAACGTTCCTCATCATTTTTTCCCGCCGTTTTGCCGAGCCTGCACGTGGTAGCCTGATGCGCGGAGGTCGAGGAGGATCCGAAAGAGTGTTCAGCCTAAATATAAATATAAATATAAATATAAATTAGTAAACTCTGACAAACTGGTAGAGTCAATTCATGGAGGAGAAAATAATAATAATAATAATAATAATAATAATAATAATAATAATAATAATAATAATAATAATAATAATAATGAAATGAAATGAAATAGGTTTTTAATGTGTATATAAAAAACTACAGATAGTTCACTAGAATATACACACACGTTGTCGCTTAGCCGTTATACAATAGTTATGAAGAATTACATAATTGATATATGTGTTATATACAACCAGATATATGTATAGTTCGGGACAGAGGTTATTTAGTATTACCGAATATTTTTAATTAAATAATATATATATTTAAGGACAGAGATTATGAAGTATTACCGAGTATTTCAATTATAATATATAAATATTTAGGGACGGAGGTTATATGGTATTACCGAGTATTTTCAATTATAATATATAAATATTTAGGGACGGAGGTTATATGGTATTACCGAATATTTTTAATTGGGACCGAAAATATATCGATGGCCTGGGAATGTTTATTATAAGTGTTTTGAATGCGAATAATTGGATTAAGATATTTAGGCGGTACATAGAAAGTCTTGTTATGACGCAGAGAGTTAGGAATTAAAAAGTTTAGTGTGGCGAGTAAGTCGCTTAGTGTTATGTCATTATTAATTAATTTGGAGAGAAATTTAATGTCAATCAAATCAAATAGGCGAGCCAAAGGCGGTAGGTTTAAATGATTCAGTATTAATTGGTAATCATAAGCGAGATTTCGCAAGAAAAAAGTATGCGCGTACGAAATAAATTTACGTTGTACAGACTCTATTCGTTCTCGTAAGTAGAGACTACAGCCACTCCATGCCAAGGAACCGTAAACAAGTCGCGACCGAACTAGACTGAGGTAGAGTAGTTTAAAGTGATTTAACGATCTTAAAGCACGAGACATTTTTAATGAAACTCCTAAAGTCCGGCGACAACGGTTCACTGTATTCGACACTTGCTCACGAAAAATCAAGGCACGATCAAAGATAACTCCTAGATCGTTTACCTGAAGTTTCGGAGGTATAATAGAATTTGAGATGGTGTAGGTATGAACGATTTCTCTGCATACTCTCCTCGTAAAGGTTACCTGAGTCGACTTGGTAGGGTTAATTGGCAAGTTGTTGGCGTCACACCACAAAGCAATAGCATTGAGATCATTTTGGAGTTGAGTGCAATCATCGCGCGAAATAATAGATTTACAAACTTTATGGTCGTCCGCGAACGCGATTAGCATGGATGATTTAACAGAGTACCGGAGGTCGTATATGTATATGTTAAATAATAAAGGGCCTAAAGATGAGCCCTGTGGCACACCGCATGAAATAGGGTAGGTAAAGGAACTTAAGGCACCATTACATTTAATTAAGTTAGTGCGATCACATAAATAGGAGCGAAACCATCCAAGCAGTTCATTGCCAACACCCAAGATTCGCATTTTATCCAGAAGATAAGAATGAGAAACGCGATCGAAAGCCTTAGCCAGGTCGAGATAGACAACGTCGACCTGGCCACGATTTTCGACCGCCGGAGCAACATAGTTCATGAACACTGCATGGTTAGTGTCTACACTCCTACCCGGCACGAAGCCATGTTGACTATCAAAGGGAAATTTACTGAACCATACCTGCACCTTATCATGTACAAGCATGTCAAATATTTTAGCAAGGGTGCACAAAAGTGAAATTGGTCGATAATTTTTAACATCGCATGCAGCGCCTGATTTATAAATGGGTGATACCACCGCTTGTTTCCAAACAGTTGGAAAGATCTGTTTCCTGAGTGATAAATTATAAATGTGAGCTAGTACAGGAAGTAAAATGTCGCCGCAGCCCTTTATAATAAATGCCGGTATCCTATCTATACCTGTAGTCAACTTATTGGGTAGTTTTAAGATTGCTTTGTGAATGTCATGTTGTGTGATAATAATGGAGGATAACAGGTGATGTTCAGTATGGGACGAGTCATAATTGTACTGATCATGGGCAGGCGTGTTATCGATCGATATTCGTGAGAAATGATCACCGAATTGATTGGCAAGTGTGTCTGTATCAGTAATCATTTCGTTGTTGATTTTGAGGGAGATATGATGCGTCTTATTCTTAATGTTACCATTGACGAAACTCCAAAATTTCTTAGGATGGGACAATGCTTCCTCACAAAAACGTTTACTTTCTAAGTTGCGGTCACGCTTAGCAAAGCGTCTAACTAAAGCCCTTTGTCTTTTATAGTGGATAAAATCTGGTAGGAAAGCAGTACGCTTGAATTTTTCAAAGTAGTACCTCTTCCTACGAATGGCAGAGCGTAATTCAGGGGAATACCACTTGGGATACGAAGATAATCTGCTACCGACTTGCATAGGTATGGCAGCATCCATAGCGCGTTTAATATATTGTGTTAACAAGGTTACACAATTATTAACATCCTGGGAATTTAAAATGCTCGGCCAATCTGAATCGCGCAAGGTAGAGTAGAGATGATTGTAGTTCCCCTTCAGGAATTTATAAAATTTGTTCGGCATGAAATGTGGAGGAGACGACGGTATAGGGTAATTTACTAGAAAGGGAGGATGATAGGCATCCGGGGTGACATAAGGATCACACAATGAGACAATATCCAAGGTGTTAACATTAGCTAGGCACAGATCCAAGATATTATCGCAAGAGTTTTTTAGATCATTGAATTGCCTGAGATTATAATAGTAACAAATTTCAAATATATGACTAGTCTTTTTAATAGTAGGGGTGGTGCAGCCCAGAGTGTCATGAGTGGCCCAGTGCACGCCGGGTAAATTGAAATCACCAAGAATCAGTAAATTAGTATCCTGGTTAGGCAAGTCCTGTAGTAGGCGTTGCCTGAACGTGGAATAATTATCGTCATTGGCCGAAGGGGGAAAGTAAACGGTACCGATAATGAGGGACTCGTCGGAGTGCAATTTTACTTGAGCAAAGACGCACTCCGCAACGCCCTCAATATCATGCCGCCTTATACTACCTATTGACTTTTTAATGGCAATTAGGGCGCCACCACCCCGCACGTTTTTGAAATCAATGTCCTGTCTCTCTGCTCTATATACAAGGTAAGTGTCGGGAAAAAAGTTGAAATTAAATTGTTCATGGTTAAACCATGTTTCTGTAAGACATATAATGTCAAAGTCAAGCGATATGGCATTGTGCATAAATTCACTAGCCTTGGTTCTTAATCCGCGCAAATTCTGGTATGCTATCGATATAGGCATCATTGTTGAGTAGTTGGAGGCGTTGGAGTGATCTCGCTACTATGTTTGTAGGCATCGCGAAGAGGCCCACCAAAGTCCGTGATTAAGCAATCGACTGGCCAGATGTCCGGATCGGAGAGTCGGGAGAAATCATCATCGTCAGTGCAGGAAACGTAAAATGAAGAGTGCGTTGCGTTGGGATTTTTTGGCCGAAGACGAACGCAAATAGCCGACTGAATACCCACGTCCTCAACCAAGGTAGTGCGCAGGTCTGAAGATAGTAAATCCGGATCTAACCAGCTGACGAAAAGGGCTTTCCGTGGTTGTCGAGGCTCGCGACTCGCAGTTTTAATTTTTGAGTTAACGGCCGATCCAGATTTAGTAGGCTTGCGTACGCGTGGTTGTGCCGGAAACGTTGGTGGAATAACCACTGGTGGTGGTCGCAGAAGCCCAGAAGTCGCCGAAGTAGAGGGTGGCAGCAAACCAAGCATCGGGAAGTGTGAGGCAGCTGCAGAAAATGGTCGCCCCGGTGGGAACTTTGGCGCGGTGTCACCTCGGCTAAAGGACGCTGAAGCGGATTCACGCAGCTCAGAAAGCTCCTTCTGTAACTGAGGTTGGAATTCTTTAGTTCTACCACCTGTGAGTCCAAGGTCATCACCAAGGTCTCGAGGGCCTTCATTTTCTGGAACATCATGTCCAAAATGGAGTTTGGTTCCCTAGTGAGACTTGCCGGACGGAGGAGGTGAGTTAGTACGTCATTTATCTCTTCAACTGAAGCGCAATGGCATTGCGAGCAAGGTCGTTGGGACCTATGGTTAGAGTCTCTGAGATCGTCATTGGAGGTAGAAGAAACATCTCGTCGCTCAGATAATGAACTGGGAGACATGCGAGACTGTTGACGGCCTCGCGACAAACGCGTCGAAGATTTACAGTTCGTACAGGTAAAGGAGTCCCCGTTGCAATTTTTGTGCGCACGCCTATGGCAGCCACCAGAGCAGACAGTAATGGCCTGCTTGCCGTAGAATGGTTTCTCACAGCTAAGACATGTGTCTTTTGCCGGAGCCATCAGTAAAAATTAGTTAAGAAGAGTCCGTAACGCTCAATTTAAAAAAAGCAGACTACGCCGGTAAAATTAGATTTTAAGGAAGTAGGTCCGAAATACAGTTAATAATAATAATAATAATAATAATAATAATAATAAGGTTTAATTTCTACTCACCCTTGAGAGTTCATATTCTTGATGTCGTCCATTTCTTGGTTATTACCCTCCGCAAAATATCTTCCAACAGCAAAAGTTGCAAAGTATTGAAAAATACTATAAGTAACTAAGAGGCAGGCAGGATCTCGTCTGAAGTCAGGAACAAAAAGTGATTGAGCTGGATCTCGTCTGAAGTCAGGAACAAAAAGTGATTTGAGTTTGAGCACACGCCAGGCTTTTATACTCTTGGCGTCGTCCATTTAATCCCTGTTTCATCCATCATACAGGTTTTACATTGACGTCACGTTGAAATCCTCGCCATGTTTCGAAATTCGCGTCAAGTTCAATCTAGTTCGTTTACTTGCAAGTTTCCTAACAAAAACAAATATTGCAACCCCAACTATCATCCCATGTTGACACTAACCGCTTTCTACAAGTGTGTACCAGGTATATATCAAAAGTATGAAGTTATTTTTTGTGCGTTATGCGATACCTTAGGAATATGACTAATTTGAATCAAAAACAAAGGTTATGGAAAACCGTTCCCGAACATAAATTTGGGGCTGTTAAAAAGGTGTAAACTATAGCTGTTTTTAGAATAGTTGGCTGAACCTTCTCTGAACCTAGACTACATTTGACTGCAGACTCATCCCGCAAATTATTTAGCTAAAAAATTGATCTTCATTTTTCTGCTAAAGTTGATAAAGAGCTGCACTACAGCTGATAGTTCAGCTTAACTGACTTAAATCTAGCTGCAAAAGTTTTAAGTAGCCATATAGCTGCAGGTATTAAAATACTGTAAATTGAATGTTTCTTTGGACCATTTTCAAGTTATCCCTGTTAGATGGTTGGAAAAGGTTTGCAAATAAGTCAAATTGATGATACTACAACATGACTGAATTCAAACTGTAATGGTAGCCCATGTGATATGCCTTAATATAGATGCACTCAAGCTTAGTAGGAAGGAGTTTGCAAATCTCATTGACTGGAATAAAACATCAACTACATCTGTAAGCAGCCCTTAAAATAAGATGCTGTATCTTAAAAACAGACTTTATGAAGCTGTGCTAAATTTCTGCACGTAATATCTGTCAGCCAATTAAAATTATCGGTATAGGGGCAAAAATAGGTTAAATTATATAAAAGTTTTATAATTAAAGCTTATCACTATTAGCACACTTCTATGTGATCTTGCGTCTTTTCGTTTACATGAGGGCTAGAGACGAGTCGGGTCGACTTTCTTTTCGACCCGACCCGGCCCGAGTCCAACTTTAAAATTATAAACTTAGCCCGACCCGACCCGACCCGAAAAAAAAAATTAAAATAAAAACCCGACCCGACCCGGAAAATTTTGAAATTAATTTTGCCCGACCCGACCCGACCCGAACCCGTTTCGGGTCGGGTCGAAAAAGCCCGATTAAATTGGGGGCCCGACTCGTCTCTAGTTAGGTGTAGCGACGAGTCGGGTCGACTTTCTTTTCGACCCGACCCGGCCCGAGTCCAACTTTAAAATTATAAACTTAACCCGACCCGACCCGACCCGGAAAAAAAAATTAAAATAAAAATCCGACCCGACCCGACCCGAATCGGGTTCGGGTCGGGTCGGGTCGAAAAAGCCCGATTATATCGGGGGCCCGACTCGTCTCTAATGAGGGCCCTGAAAGGGATAGAACAACTATAACGGTACTTCCAATGGGGCTTCAGTGATTAGCTGACAGTGAGTTGCAAAAGAGCTGTAAGTAGACTGCAGTTTGGGTGGAGATAGGTGTCAGTGGTCTTCAGCCGCTTTGGTTTATTGCATGTTTAAGTGCACTTGTATCAACGTGTATTACTTAATGTAATTCATTGTTACATGGAATACTGCAGTGCCCTAAGAATCCTGCAGAACAGACAAGTTTTCATTACATTCATTCATCCCATCTTAACCGGGCACTGGGTTTATAGTAAGGATTATTCTCCTTAAGTGAACTGGCAGTAGAGCTTAAGGGTGATACACCAGATTAGAAAGTTATCATAGGTGCTGTTTGAACGTTTAAACTTTAATTCTGATATCAGAATAGTAAATTTTTCATTCTCATTCTAGAACATTTAAACTTAACCTCTATTATTAGGACATTAACAGAATATGGTTTAAAGACGGAAAATTAACGAGATATAGTTTAAAATCGGTACATTTCTGAATCATATTCTGAAAGCAGAACATTAGTTAAAGGGTCTGATAATAGAACATAACGGTTCCATGTCTAATTCCTAAACATTGTTGGTATAATCTAGCTTTATGGACAAACCATTTATGGTTAATTTTGACTCAATCGATTTTCAAACCATAATACATCTAAATTTAAACTATAACTAGTATGATGTTTTAGTTTAAACCATGAAGAGACCATTTTTAAACCTCTAGTTTTTACAGTGTGCAGCGAACTGAAAGTGGGCTTGAGCGATCATTAAGTAGAAAAGTAAATCATATTATAAATTTATGTTAAGAAACTGTATAAATTGTACAATATATACATTGTATAGACTTTCCATTAAGGTATTGTAGAAAACAGTAGAATCACAATTCAAACGCCTTTACAAGATTTTCTGAAAACTTTAATAGAAAATTTGCAAAAATCGTATAGAAAGTTGTGGAAAATAAGTTAATATAATTTATAAAATATGCTTATAGAATATAAACATAACACTTACAGAAAAACGCATGGTTTCTGTTTTATATAAAATCTATAAAATGAAGATATAGAAAAGTCTAAAGATATATCAATTGGAATAGAGCCCCTTACGCACTGCACTCTATTGAATTTTATATATTTTTATGGAAATTTCATAGAACATTTTCGTACGGGCAATAGTCAGTGAGAGGGCTTCAACTGGACTTCAATTAGCAGAGGCAGCGCTGACCCCGATTCTGCTATATTTTAGCCAGCTGGTTACCGAGTTGCAGTTTTTTTATATATTGGATTCATTGCTGCACTATTACTGCCTTATAGCCTAAGCGCAGCGAAGAAGAAAATTATTCTGGTTTTTTTGGTAAGGCTCGTATCCTTTTTGCAAGCCCAAATTTGACTGGTGTAAAAATTACTTCCACTTTTGTGCATAGAAAAAATATAAAATAATTGGAGTTTTATTTTTACTTTTACTTTTGGCCCATTTTGGGTATAGAAAAATACGATTGAATTGAATTATCAATGCGATTGTCAGTTCACGTAAGTACTTTCAATAAGTGATAATAGGATTAAAGTGTATTTATAGTCTAAAAAGTCTATCTGTTATATTTACGACTTAATACTGTTCTTTCCTAAGGAGAGTAATTGAATGTATAAAACGATAGCATTGAAAATTAAGAGCTAAAATTGAAAGTCGTTAAGGCTCGCCTTAGAAATTTAAGGCGCGATAAAAGCCCGAAACCATATTTTGAACATGTAGCTCGAAAACCAAAAAATCAAGGCTCGCACTGCCCATATATATAGTGCATTATATATCAAAAATCTTAGTTACGACACCTAACCATGTTTAACCAAAAGAAAAATAATGAAAAAGCGTAAAAAAAGGTCCTCAAAGCGGATGTAGTAAGTCAAATTTAAACAGAAAATTTTATTTATCACAAATATCAATTAAACAGGAAGATATCAAAAATACGAAGCTATTACAACTTCGTTATATGTTATCTCGAAAAATCGCATTATTTTCACCTAAAGCAAAAAACATGAAAAACCGTTGGGTCAAAGGTCCCCGTAAAGGGCTTAAAATCCAAAATTAGACACAAAATTATAAAGAACCGTTGGAAAAAGGGTCCCCACAGCGGATGTAGTAAGTCAAATTTAATCTCAAATTTTATTTTTCACAAATTTCAATTAAACAGGTAGACATCAAAAATACAAAGCTATTGCTACTGCGTTATACGAAAACTTAAGGAATGGTATTATTTCCAACTAATGCAAAAAACATGAAAAACCGTTGGATGTTAAAATCCAAAATTAGACACAAAATGGTGTAAATTATAATTTTCAATTAAAATAGTATATATTAAAAATTTTAGATACGACACCTTACGAAGTTTACTATTCACCTGAAAAATAGTGTAAAATGGGTGATATTAAAATTACAATTCAACAGGGATATATCGAAAATTGATTTTATTTACTTACAATGACTACTAAAAGGGCCGGATTAAGTAATTTTGCACCCGGGGCCGAGTGCGCGGTATAAACGGAACAGCAAATGTCCCTAAGGGGGAATAGTTAAACTCAATGCGCCCCCAACAAGCCTTGCACCCGGGGGCCAGTGCCCCCTTGCCCCCTTTAATCCGGCCCTGACTACTAATATTCATCATTAAGAAAAATAATGAAAAACCGTTTGAAAACTGAAATAAAAGAGATAGATAATAATAATAGTAGTAATCTAAGCTTTGTCTACGAAGGGATTTCCACACTAAGCCTTTGGCTTATTTACAGGTGGGTCCCTTTACAACGCATAGAGGGGTGGTGGCTAGCCCCTTTGCCACAGCTAACCTACAGCGTGCTATACTAACTATTACCGTTAACCTCTGCAAGTTTTGATATTCGAGGCTCTTTTAATGTGTTATACGATACCATCGGAAAATATCCAATTTTTATCTAAAGCAAAAATATAAAAATCTATTGGAAGAAGGGTCTGTAAAACAGGTGTAAATAGTCACAATTGGACAAAATATGGGATTTTATTAAACAGGTTTATATCAAAAATTCTAATAAATTTTTTTGCGTTAAGACGAACAATGCCCATCTCGGGTATGAAAATTTGGATTTATTTTTAATTCTAATAAATTAAGGAGATGCAAAAAGTGTAAGTCAAGATAAGTCAAAAATTGTTGGAATTAAAATATTGCAGATGTAATAAATCAAAGAAACACAAAATAGAATTTACTTTAAATATCAATTAAACAGGTATTTATGAAATTTATGATTTTTTAAGTGCAATAAATAATATCTAGCTACATCCTAAATAAAAACATATGAAAAACAAACCATTGGAACACTTTGCACTTTCTTAAGGAAGTAAAAAATTAGCATTGAAATGGACTCTTTGAATATTTTAATATAAGAGGAAGTTGTTAAAAACCCTATTTTAAGTTTAATTAACGATGCCTTTCGTAAATATATCCTTCTAACCTTTGTCATTCTTTAAAGTGTATTAGATTATAAATATTGAAATATATTATAAAAAAACGAGTTTTTCTTCGTAGTCCTTAAAAAAACTGTACATATAGAAAATCCTTGGCGACACTTTTTCAAACCCACAAAGGCGCAGAATATAGAAATTATTACTGTATTACAATTTGAATATAAGTTTAATCAATACGAGAAATTTGGTTTTAATTGCGTAGTTCAAGCATTCACTATGATTCGAAATTTTACAACAAAAACGTCTAACTCGCAAAAAACTATTCACCTCGTAATGTTAAGCTTCAAAGTGATTAAAATTACGATTTCGGATTCAGCATAAATAGAAAATCCCTGTGCTCTAACCTATTTTACTGTGGAAATGCATAAAAAACCTTTCTTTTAAAAAATAGTTCTGTACAAATTTAATTCTTGATTCGAATATCGAACCGAATTTTTTCCTCTCAATCCATTAAGCTATATTATATAATATTCACAAAATTCTATTTTTGGCTATAAAAAATTCAAAATATTAATGCGGGAGTGAAAAGGGATTGAAGCTGGATTGATATTTCTCTTTGCATGAGAAAACTCCCAATTTTTAGCTTCCACAATTCATTTTTTCTCTGGCGCGCGTTACGGTGAGCAAACGAGACGAGTTTATAGCCCTTTCGCCCCCCCCGTCCCGACCTTCTGAGTTGAGACTGAAGCTCGTTTATGTTTCTCTCTGCGCAAGCGCGACGCTTTAAACTTATCTTCCACAGACCGATTTAAAAAGGGGGTTTAAGCAGACAGAGTGTACCCCTTTCCGTTGACGTATTACCCCCTTTCTCACCGGATCTATTTCTCTCTCATTCTACCGAGGACTGACGCCCCTTTTGATATCGGTCTATATTCGTCAAGTACCGTAGCATTGGCTTTATGCAGTTATCGATTGTCATTAAATTATCTGAAACTTATTATAATATATACTGATCTTCACCATAAAATAGTGGGTGTCTGCTATTTGTCCCGCATTTTTTCGTTATGCAAAATCCAGCACTGTGAATCTGGAGCTTTATGTTTTTAGCATATCTATAATGGAAAAAGGCATCACTGTGTTCTGAAATATTTCCAACGATGTGTAGTACGTAGTTTCCAACCAAAGAAGTTAAAAGAAAGGAATGGAGTCGGTAGGTCAGGGTTTGGTTTGCATAACAACTTCCAGTAAGAAAACGTG
Organism: Phalangium opilio; assembly: GCF_054372755.1. Lineage (NCBI taxonomy): Eukaryota > Metazoa > Arthropoda > Arachnida > Opiliones > Phalangiidae > Phalangium > Phalangium opilio. The sequence goes on along the minus strand of NW_028324185.1, from coordinate 11,331,181 downwards.
GCGCTAACAAGGCAGTAGGAATGTAGCAACCACAGTTTACTGGAAGGCAATTTCCAAAAATCCTTAATTCTTGAATCCTTTTGGGTCTTCAGGTGTTTTTGTTATACTGCGGAAGGCAGGGATCAGGAAAAGTTTCCATTCCTTACTTTTATATTATTTATTCCAACAGACCTTAAGTATAAGCATGAGCTTAGCCCACGCGCTTGCTTTTATAGTGGCAGCAGCTTGCGTCGTGATGCGCGTGATCGAGTGGACTATGGCATGAGAGAGGAAAAAACTGGATGAATAAAAGTTAACTTCGAAGGTTGTCGTGTTGAAAAAAAACCTTTTACTTGAAATTTAAAATTTACACCATTTTGTGTCTAATTTTGGATTTTTAAACCCTTTACGGGGACCTTTGACCCAACGGTTTTTCATGTTTTTGCTTCTAGTGATAATAATGCGATTTATCTAGATATAGATATATATCTATATATAGATAGATATAAATATCTTCGTGTTTTTGATTTCCTTCTGATAAATTGAAATCTCTAGTAAATCACATTTTGTGTGTAAGTTTGAATTACTACATCCGCTATGGGGACCCTATTCCCACATTTTTTATTATCTTTCATATGGATGAATAAAAGTTAGCTTCGAAGGTTGTCGTGTATAGTATTATTAAAAAAAAAACCCTTTTACTTGAAATTTAAAATTTACACCATTTTGTGTCTAATTTTGGATTTTTAAACCCTTTAGGGGGACCTTTGACCCAACGGTTTTCATGTTTTTTGCTTCTAGTGAAAATAATGCGATTTATCTAGATATCGTATAAGGAGGAGAAATATCTTCGTGTTTTTGATGTCTTTCTGTTAAATTGAAATTTGTAATAAATCACATTTTGTGTGTAAGTTTGAATTACATCCGCTATAGGGACCCCATTCCCACATTTTTTTACTATCTTTCATATGGATGAATAAAAGTTAACTTCGAAGGTTGTCGTGTATAGTATTATTCAAAAAAAAAATCTTTTACTTGAAATTTAAAATTTGCACCATTTTGTGTCTAATTTTGAATTTTTAAACCCTTTACGGGGACCTTTGAGCCAATGGTTTTTCATGTTTTTTGCTTCTAGTGAAAATAATGCAATTTATCTAGATATAGATATAAAGGGTGTATCTGAAATGGACGTAGGAGCGGAAGTATTTGGGTTCCTGGGGCCAATATAAGGCGAAACTGTGGTATGACATTTTGTCGTACGCCTACCCATTTGGAAGTTACTTGAACCTCAAACTTGCTAGTTTGCATAAATCACAGCATGTTGACTTCGTATAAAACAGTAGGAATTAAGTTCAAGATAGGATGATTATTGCAAATTAGTGGTTACCAGCTAAAACAAAAAAAGCCTCATAGCCATAGAGTTTAAAGTCAATTTTTAAGGAGTAGAAAGTTGTACAGTTGGTGACTCATAAAGAACATCAATGTAAAACAACATGTTACGATTAGTTTGTTAAAACAACTGACCGATACTAACGGTAAACTGACAGCGATAAGTAGCGTAAACTAATAAAGAACACCGACATTTTGCCACATTCTTCAAACAATCGAAAGGTTGCATTTAGTTTAAAGATTAGGTTAATGTTGCAACTTTTCGAAATCGGTATTCATGAATAAATGTTTGTGGGCGAGTGTTTGGGATGGGATGTTGGGCAACGCCTGTTAAAAGTGAGCAGTAAAATGCATAATTTGTAAAAGTAGGCCAAACTAACAAGGAAACCGACATTTTGCTTCATTCTTCAATCAATCGAATGGTTGCAAAAGCGTTCATTTTGGTTTGTATACAAGACTACATACCCGGCGACGTCTTGTTTCCATTAAATTAGCAAATTATTTTTTACATGCTTTAAAACACTTTGAACCTTTAAAAGAAGAACCTTTTTTACCGTTTTTATTGGCAATTTTCATAGAATAATTCTAAGGAGTAAGAATGTACATTTCCTTAAGGGTACATTACATTGCATCTCGCATTGCACGTAGGTCTCCTGTCGTTCTCAACGCTGGCAGACTGCTACCAGTTAGTAAACGTCATTAGCCTTAAGTTTTAGGGTGGTCTGCAAATCGCTATAAAACGTTCGCATGCTACGATACTTCCACCATTTCTCTCACAGTATCTTGTTCAACCATCCGTATTTAATTTGTTTTGACTATGGCTAGGTATACTATGAGTGAGTATACAGATATGTTGTTAGCACTAGGATTTGCGCAAGGTAATGCAGCAGAAGCCGTCCGTGTCTACGCCGAACGATTTACAAACAGATTGCGCCAACCGGACTACCGCGTTATACTTGGGGCTGAAAGGAGACTTCGTGAAACAGGACAGTTCGCTGTTCTAGGGATTGACCGAGGACGGGAACCGCATCGGGCTCGAGTTGTGAGAGAGGAGCGCATTTTGGATGCTATTGCTGATGATCCAACTACTAGTACGCGGCAATTAGGAGACAGGCTGGGATTGTCCCTTATGACGGTTTGGCGAACTCTGCATGCTGACGATCTGCATCCCTACCACTATCTGCGGGTACAGCAATTGAGACCGGAAGATTTCCCTCGTCGTTTTGAATTTAGCCAATGGCTTCTTGCGCAGACCGTGGAAGATGACCAGTTTTTAAACCACATTTTATGGTCAGATGAGGCTCAATTTTCAAGACGGGGTGTAATAAACATTCACAACCTTCACATGTGGGAACAACAAAACCCTCATGTAATTCGTAACGCGTCTTACCAACAAGAATGGAGGATAAATGTTTGGGCTGGAATAGTTGGTGACACTCTTGTTGGACCCTTCATTCTTCCACAACGGCTAAATGCTGAACGATATCTTCATTTCTTGCAAAATGAACTTAAGGATGTGTTTGATGAAATGCCGTTGCGCCAGCGTCAAAATCTATGGTTTCAACACGACGGTTCTCCACCCCATTTTGGCCTTCAAGTCAGAGCACATCTGAACGCAGCCTTTGGAGACCGATGGATCGGACGTGCTGGACCAACTCCCTTTCCAGCAAGATCACCCGACATGACACCTCTCGATTTTTTTCTTTGGGGTTACGTCAAAGCCTTAGTGTACGCGACAGAATTTCCGGATGTAGAAACATTACATCAACGAATCTTGGTGGCTTTTAACCAAGTTAGACATTCGCCGCATCAAATCGCAGCAACCCAGCGCTCTCTTATTCGCCGCGCTGAACTATGTATTCAAAATGGTGGTGGACAGTTTGAGCAATTTTTTTAAACGAGATTTGAAGAAATGTTCCATTAGAATGTCACTGGTTACAGAAAGTTAATCATTTAGGGACGTAGCTAAAACGTCGTAGATTCACATGGTGAGGCTTCTCCTAAAGCTTTGTACGGTCTAAATAGGGAAATTGTCTGCAAAGTCGCATGTAATGAATTCTCGCGTCGTTCTCGTACTAGCTCTCAGTTAGGTTTTCGCATTATGACGTAAGAAAGTGTCACACTTATGGAACATATGCTCGTACTTACACCAACAAATTACAATCGTTTCTGTCATTACCTGCACACATTAAAGAAATTCTGTTACTATCCTATCTTAACATTATTTGATTTTCGCCAATAAACATTTCGTCTGAACATCTTGAAACATGCACTTACGTTAGTTAAGTTAGTTTGTCACGCTCACTTCCGGCTTTAGACGTACGCTGTACCAGGAAGAAGATGTGCCACCTTCAATATAGGCTTTCAAATTGCAAATTGGGTAAATAACGTTCCAAGAACGTCTTCGTGGGTGGAGAAATTCCGTTTTCGGAAAACCAAATCAACAAGCAATGTCCGGCGTTGTCGTAACCTTTAACTCTTTATTCTTATTCTCTTAGTTAACCGACTGAAAAATTTACTAAGGTTTAATCGTTTATTAATTTATTAGCGGAGTTTTTTCTTAGTTTTAAGTGAACCCTCCACTTTTGGTTTTTTCTCAAATTTTCTTTATTTTTACTTGCGATCATCCGTTCGGTTCCGAGGATAAGAACGAAACTTTCTTCTTAAAATTTTTCTCTGCTATTACTTTTGGTGGTACCTTGTGATCAGTGTAGGCCAATCACGAGCCTTTCAACTCTTTCTTGAACAATTTAGTAGTGTGTGACCTTGAGAAGGAATTCTAGGTTTCATGAAGCCCACTCCTGAGTACGCTATTCAACATAGCGTACCTAATTTGTTACGGGTGAGGCCCGAATAAAAACGCCATTACTCCCTCACTGTAAGTTTTTGGAGACAGGAACGTTCCCTTTTTGGTCACTTTGAACCATAACAAATTTTATTTCATTTTCAACATTTAGGTTTTTTCACTATTTGTTGATTTTTATAAGGATTAAATTTTACAAATTTTGCATTTTACTGCTCACTTTTAACAGGCGTTGCCCAACATCCCATCCCAAACATTCGCCCACAAACATTTATTCACGAATACCGATTTCGATAAGTTGCAACATTAATCTAATCTTTAAACTAAATTCAGCCTTTCGATTGTTTGAAGAATGTAGCAAAATGTCGGTGTTTTTTATTCGTTTGCGCTACTTATCGCTGTCAGTTTACCGTTAGCATCAGTCAGTTGTTTCAACACACTAAATCGTAACATTTTGTTTTACATTGATGTTCTTTACGAGTCACCAACTGTACAATTTTCTACTCCTTAAAAATTGACTTTAAACTCTGTCTATGAGGCTTTTTTTGTTTTAGCTGGCAACCACTAATTTGCAATAATCATCCTATGTTGAACTTAATTCCTACTGTTTTATACGAAGTCAACATGCTGTGATTTATGCAAACTAGCAAGTTTGAGGTTCAAGTAACTTCCAAATGGGTTGGCGTACGACAAAATGTCATACCACAGTTTCGCCTTATATTGGCCCCAGGAACCCAAATACTTCCGCTCCTACGTCCATTTCAGATACACCCTGTATATCTATATATATATAGATAGAAATATCTTCGTGTTTTTGATTTCCTTCTGATAAATTGAAATCTCTAGTATATCACATTTTGTGTGTAAGTTTGAATTACTACATCCGCTATGGGGACCCCATTCCCACATTTTTTTATTATCTTTCATATGGATGAATAAAAGTTAACTTCGAAGGTTGTCGTGTATAGTATTATTCAAAAAAAAACTTTTACTTGAAATTTAAAATTTACACCATTTTGTGTCTAGTTTTGGATTTTTAAACCCTTTACGGGGACCTTTGAGCCAACGGTTTTTCATGTTTTTCGCTTCTAGTGAAAATAGTGCGATTTATCTAGATATCGTATAACGAAGTAGAAATATCTTCGTGTTTTGATGTCTTTCTGTTAAATTGAAATTTGTAATAAATCACATTTTGTGTTTAAATTTGAATTATAACATCCGCTATAGGGACCCCATTCCCAACATTTTTTTATTATCTTTCATATGGATTAATAAAAGTTAGCTTCGAAGGTTGTCGTGTATAGTATTATTTAAAAAACCTTTTTCTTGAAATTTATAATTTATCCATTTTTTGTCTAATTTTTGATTTTGAAATACTTTACGGGGATTAATGATGAAAATTTGTAAAGTTCGTAAGGTATCGTACAAAGCACTAAAAATAATTTTTATTATTAATAGGGCCTATATATTTTTTTAATTGTTTCTAAAATTGAATTCTACCATCCTCTATGAGGCCATTGTTCCAACGTTCTTTAATGATTTTTGTTCTTGAAGAAAATTTTGATATATACCATTTTAATTGAATTTTATTTGACATTTGGTAGGTGAATCATTGTTCCAAGTTTTTAATAGTTTGTTTTTTGAGGTTTCGTATTACTATTTATGGTTTTTCTAAATTTATACAAGTATTATTTTTAAGTTTTCGAAATGAATCTTGACAATATCAGCTACTTGATTACGCCTTATGCTTATCGAATTAACGTATTAAATTCCGTTTACTTTTGAATTGAGACATTTTGTTACCCATAACTCAAGCTTAAGAGAATATAAGTGTATTGCTATTCTTACGGGGACAAAGTTAACCGGAAATACGTCATAGATTTTGGTCCCCATAAAGAATGTAAAGAAAATTATGTAAAAGTTTCCTTTAAAAATATTTGGAATTCATTTTAAGATGCAATTTGAAACAAGTCATAAAAGTGAAATATATTTTCGATTTTACGATAAAAGCGGAGGAGATATTGCGTTTTCTAAATGTCCCCGTAAGTGACTTTTTAAACTCGGTCCTCATAAGCAATGTAGGACATGTATGGGTGTGTTTCTATGTGTTTCTATGTCTTTCTTTGAGTTTCTATGTGTTTCTATGTCTTTCTATGTCTTTCTTTGTGTTTCTATGTCTTTCTATGTGTTTCTATGTCTTTCTATGTGTTTATATCTTTCTTTGAGTTTCTATGTGTTTCTATGTCTTTCTATGAGTTTCTATGTGTTTCTATGTCTTTCTATGAGTTTCAATGCGTTTCTAAGAGTTTATATGGGTTTGAGAGTGTATCGGGACTGATTGGGTGCTGGCATGCTGGTTATAAATAATGTCATCTTGAGTAAAGGCTAGACATCATCAACATAATTCTAATGTGAACAGATTAAAAACATGCCATCAATGGTTTTAAAGCATTAAAGGCGGTAACAGACTTTGTCTTATTTAAACCCCTCCCCCACTTAGCTCTATGAGGATGACAAGCACTATCCACACAGGCTCACAAACCCTTTTAATAACAGTCAATGATAACAAAAATCCAAATAACTTAAAAAATGTTATGAAGTCTATCTAATAAATTATTCAATGCATGCATATAACCCATGCAATAAATTTAATTGGCTTATTAAATGAAGCGTCTACTAAATTACAATATAAGTTAACAGTAAACTAACACGTATGCGAGAAATAAATCATAAAATACACGCAAATAAATTAAATGGATTAAACGCGAAACAATAACTATTTAATGAGAGAATGAAAAAAAGTACGTGTCAAATTGGATATTAAAGAAACTTTGGTGAAAATGAATTAATAGAATATCAAATCACAAAGGAGAATACAATAATCAGAGAGAGATCATGCCGTCATGAAGAAAGTGCATGCCAAATTGAGCATTGAAAATAATCGAAATACAGGGAGACGTTATTCAAACAATCTATCATGGCATTGAGAAAATTATCTACAGTAAAGTAGAACATGCTTCGCTTGAGCATGTCTTCAAAAATCAGAACTAGTCATTATTTTCAGGTTGCAATGTTTCACTTCGGTCATGATGTTGGCTTGAATATTCTCGGTTTCCAGTCAAAGCTTTTCTATTCATTCCTAGACCTTTCATTTTCAATCATTATTTGCCAAACAGACGCAAACATGAGTAGGGCCTCCAAACATGCATTAGCGGAAGCTATGAGCGTTTCTTGCTTTTCTTATTAGGCAGCGACTAAGCTATAAGAAAGTTTAGCCCATTTATAAATGAAACAATAAAGGAAGGCCATGCATGCAGAAACAATAGCAAGGAATGATGGAAAAAAGGACAATGAAATGTTGAAGTGAAGAATAAAATTAAAAGGACACCGCAGTAACTCTTAATGGTTAACTGACTTTGCAGCAACCCTCTATCTCAAAAAAATGTCCAAATGTTTTCAGAAGGTGGACTATTATACCCTACGTCGAATAGAAACCATTCTTATGACATTTCTGTGTTCTTCAGTGGAATTGGATGAGCACCTTGTTCATGGAAAGCAGAAGGCTCTTTGAGGAATCTTCAGCAAAAACTGAAGGAAGGCTATTCTAGAAGCTTGCACCCACCTGCAACAAAAAATAATGTTAATAACATGGTTAATACATTACGAGAACTTACCAAATTTGCAATACGCAGAGCTTCACGTTCTTCTATAACAAGTGTAATATTGTTGAGGAATGTCACCTCGGGAAAGGGTTCTCTGTTGGCGGTGGACATCATTTTCCTGCTTTGTGATATGTTATCACATCTTTGTCCTCTCTTTGGACGTGTTACCTAAGTCACTGATGACCAACAACTCATAGAGGGAATGCGGCACCTTTTTCAGTTTTTTAAACATGTTTCATTATTATGTATAATTCAATACAATAACTACAAATAAATCTTACCAATGTTAGAACATATAAATATACATGTAATTGCAACTTCAAAAGTTGATGATAAATTACACAGGAAAGAAAAAATTACTGTTTCACCAATCACCATTACCAATAAAACTACTGACACAAAAATCTGTTTGCCCTTCACGATATGCCTTCATTACGCTTAGGTAGTTGTGGTTCGATATTATCAAAGTAACAACATGGAAAGATTTGACGTTTAATACTTTATTCAGCAATTACAATTGATTTTTAATTTTTTATACAAATATGTCAAGCACATTATTTACGTGAAAATATATAACTTACTCAACGTTAAACGATGTTACCTTAACAAGCGGCTGTCTCAAATACGTTGACGTCATTTAAAATTAAAAAAGAGCAGACGGCACGAAATTACTATTCAGTTCATATGATAGGTGGCGTTAATAGCTTAAACGTTTCGGGTGAAAGGTTGTAGCACTGACCTTTGGCGACAAATTTACACTGTACACTGACCTTACACCGAAATTTGGTTCAACTTGAAACTCAAACTGAACTGAATTCAAAGGCTTATTTATGCCGGTTGAACCTCCAATCACTGAGCCAAGGCATGGAACGTCATCGGTAGACGTAGCCAATTAAAAGGCCAAGGGCAATGGTTGACGGTCCAACCAGCGAGCCAAGGGCAGAAAGAGGAGCTTAACTTTTCTGCAGAATACGGCCGCTGAATTAATTTGATGATAAAATATTTGAAATTAGAGGAGATATTGAATTAAAACATAATTTTGGTTCTTGTTCAAAAACTCACTACTGATGTCACTATAAGTACCTATTTCATTTTTAGTCGAAGGTCGTCACTCCCCCTAGCGTAAGCCTCACCCCCTCAAGATTTTATTTTTAAACATGGGCTGGGTCCCTCCCCTACCTTCTCTCCTCCTTTCCCTCTGAAGAATGTTAAAGTTCCCATGGCCGAGCCATAGTCCGTATAAGTAGGCTCGGAGAGACCAAATACGCGCTTAAAACTAATCGTTCAAAAATCCCAACGGTTTTTCCAGTAGCCGCAGAGCTTGCTGGGAAAAGACAACCCGTATGACGAACCTGATTGGTTCCTTAAACTGCGTTCAGTCAACTGTAACCGATAAAACCGAAGTCTTATAGTATACGGCGTTGACATTTATGGTTAATATTCCTGAACGCAGGTTACAATATTCAGTGCTGAACATAACACAGCACTGTTTTTTGTCTTTGGTTGATGCTTGATGGTGGGTTTGTGGGAATTTGTGCAGACAACCTTTACTTCGATGGAATCGAGGTGGTAAATATTACGGTAAAACATCAAATTAATTATATTTTTAAGGTGACTTGACTTATATATAGATTTACTTAATGTTGTGAACGAGAAAATATGGACGAAAAAATCCCCGGTGAGAGGTAAGGAAGAAAACCATTTCTTTGAGAAATGTTATTTCGATTTAAAATATTGTTAGTTAGGCCAAAAAAGGTAATTGGACGAAGCTAATAAAAGCCATTCCACTCAGCTTTAGTGATAAGATTATCCATGATCACCATATTGCGAGGAAAAGTAGCAAACACAAAATTAAAGGGTATCGCATGTTTAAAGCGAATGTGTTTATTTCACTTGAAAGCTCGAAAAACATTACACATGTGAAATCAAAAGTACATGCTTCGTTCAAAGCGCATAAAATATACAATGTACATGTTGCGTTAAATGCAAAGAGTGGAGATGTCAAGGCTGGATGTTGTGATTGTAAATCGGGAAGATGTGGTGTATGTTGCCATGTAGCTGCGACTCTGTGGTTTATCCTGGATTGTACTTTAGAACGCTTAACATTCGTACCAAATGACGTCTCCCCCACTGATGTTGCCCAGAAATGGGGTAAGTTAAACGTTAAAAAAACGTTGTCTACGACACGTTTCAGCATTTTACATTTCTTATAACACAACCCTGGGGAGAAGAAAAGTACCAGGAGCGCTAGAAAGATGTGCGTTTGTAATTATATATCAGTAACTCGGGGATCAAACGTGGCTGGCGATAAGGCGCAAATTAAACGTTTGGCGGAAGAATTTAAATCCATGAAAAGAAGGCCAATGTGGCAACAAATATTAATGGAGACGCAATATACTCCGTTGGATTTCAAACCAATAAAGTACACAAATAGCATCGAAGTTCCTCCTGAAGAGCAATCATCATGTGATTTTGGTAGAATTTCATTACCGGTCCAAATAATCTAAGCGAAGTTAGAAAATGAAGAAATAACATTTCCCGAATCATTAATGGTTTCTACGGATGACTGTCAGTTAATTGAGGAAAAAACGAGAGATCAAGCTGCATCACAATTGTGGAAAGCTGAAAGACGCGAAAGGCTGACAGCGTCACATTTTGGACAAATCATCAAGCGGCGTGCTAAAGTAACTAACAAATTTCTCAATAGTTTGAGGAGTGGCGCTGATATAAGTCGCATGAAGTATGTCAAAGAAGGAATTGAAAATGAAGAGAAGGCAAAAATCAAATACTGCAACTACAAGAACCAAGAAGTGCAGGTTTTCAACGTAGGATTAGTTATCAATCCAGGTTAACCAGTCTTAGGAGCCTCTTCTGACGGGTTCGTGTTTGATGAGAAGGAGAAAGAATTTGGCCTCTTGAAAATCAAAACCCTATCAAAAGCTAAAGAACCTTATAAACGTGTACATAAGGTTATGCATAACTCGCCTTATAAACTTGTAAATAGGGTTATGCATAAGTCACCATAAAATTTGTACATGGGGTGTGCATGACTTATCTTATAAACTTGTACATATCCCCTCGACCATAAACGATTTAGTGAATATCCCTTCTATTATTTTAAAATCGGCAACGATTTAGTGAATATCCCCTCGACTTCCTTTTAATATTACTTACCTGCGATTGACAAGTCACGATATTTTTGATACGAACAAAGATGTCTAATAATGATAGAGTCAAAGAATATTGGTTATTAATTAGGTAAAGGACTTAATTTATAACATAATTGATCAATTAGCGATTGAATGAGAACAAAAGACAGACTTGGCTCTACATGGAATCTCAGAACGTTTTACGGCGGAGAGGGCACGAAGCGAGGCTTGGTCCATTTTTGTACATGTTAATGTTTTTCATAGGTTTATTAATTCAAACTACGCTAAGAATGCAGACTGTATCGAAATGTTAAGTTTAGTTTTCTTTATTTATTCTAGAGGGCCGGTAGGCCCTTCTAGATAAGAACCCACACCCGCCCGTAATGTTAAAGAAATAATTCACAGATTTTAGGCTTAGCGTCCCATAGAAAAAGCATGGGATTTTTGGTGGTCCACTCCATCGAATAACTCAGAAACTACTGCGAAGTTAGGGTTCGGAACACTTTTGAATTATCAAGCAACTATAGAACGTTGAACTTCTGAAGTTTGATTAAGAACAATTAAGTCTAATTATTTTATTTTATTTAATTTATAAATCATGGTAAAACCGTTCCATTTATTTTATTACGGACATATATTTTGTTCAGCCTCCATAGGGTTTGTGGCGCATAGGATAACGCGTCTGCCTACGGAGCAGAAGATTGCAGGTTCGAGTCCCGGCAAACTCGGTATTTATTTTTACAGATCTTTTATTCAACATAAATGAAATAATCCCATAAATACAATGTTTGGATAGTTTTTTCGTTACGAAGTACGGGCTAGGGCTCGGGGTTTTTGGTCGATTTTTTCGGAAAATACGATTAACTACAAATAATCGAAAACTATTCAGAAGTTTATTCGTTTAAACAATACAACAATTTTAGATGATATTTTTTGAGATTGAATAATCTTAGTAAGATTTTAAACGACAAATGTATGCAATGGACAAAATTTTTCGAAAATAAATTATGTAGAGAAAAGGGTCGTACTCTACGTTCGGTTAAATTAAAAATATTTTATGTTATAAAATCCACTTGCTTTGAAGTCTAACTTTTAGCGTAATATTTTGTAATTTAAGCTTTGTAAAAAATATGCAAATCATTTTTTTGAAGTAGACTTTCATCTGGAATATTGTCACTAATATTTTTTATTAGAATTTAACATGTATACGCTTATCTCCGTATCAGTTATTTATGATCAGATAGCCAAACTCAATTATTGTTACAATCTTTTCGATAAAACCCAATTCCAAAAAGCCATAGTTATTACGTTAGTGGACTCTATCTGTGATATTTTCGCCATAGGGATCTCGTGATACCGCTTACCGTATCGTCGAAATGACGATAAAAGCAACAACAATTAATGTGTAACATCAGAGGGGGATAATATATAATGCTGGATTTAATTCGAAAATGGATGTCTTCGAAACCCATCCATATTATCTCAACATAAACGCCCTAGACTCGAACAAAGAGGGGTTAGTGTAATATAAAAGGGTTAAAGTAAAAAGGGGAAGTGAAATAATATTTGAGGATCACCAACATACCTATTTACCTAGATATGCAATCATTTCTCTTTATTGATGAACAATTGCACAAGTTGAAACAAAACACAGACAGACACGTCAGGTACAAAGCCTGTCTCTCAGGAGAAGTAAAAATCCACTCGTCCCTACCGCCAACTATATTTCAGAAGGTCACACTCGAAACATATTTTGATCATTTAGTTGAAAACGACTTCTCTATTCCGTTTTTATTAACTAACGATATCAATACTCATCCTATATTAGCTTTGGAAAGAGTTTCATGATACAGTGGAGTAATGTCTCAATTTTTCGCTTTATACAAACTATTAACTGAATCCAGTCTATCGACTTCTTACCCAATCTTCGTTACTCGTCCTTTACTAACTTTGACTACAGATTTTTCAGTTAAGAGAAGTTTTTCTCAAATAATTTATTAAAATTATATGTTATTAATTATTTTTATCTGAAGTTACTTATTATACTTCTAGTTGTATCGTTTTAAGAGACGTTTTTCCTAGAGTATGCCTCTTTCGCGAGTGTCTGAAAGACCTTAAAATGGTGTAGTTAGATTGTTGATGACAGTTAATAGAATAGTGGTCAGTACAGTTTTTCAGATACCCGTCAACTGTGAATACGATCCGAAATTGAGAACCCTTTTGTTCAGATTATGAAACTGCGAACGCGATCCCCTGGGGTGTAACAACAGGCAGACAGACCAACAAACACACAGACTGATGAATAAGTCGAGAACAGAACGTTTCCAAAACAATCATCACTCGGTGAAATAAAAAATCTAGCCTCTATATTGGCTTCATCAGGAGCAGATGACAAAGGAGTCTCGGAAAGGGGAGTACGGTTTCTTCAAATTTCTCTACGCAACTCATATAGTCGTATGGATAGATTCGTTTTTTTTAACTGATAAGGAACTTGATGAGCAGGATTAAATGCACTCAGTATGGGAAATTTATCAGGTCCACCCATGGCCAAATTAGTGATTAGGGTTTCGAGACTGGCTGGCATAAAGCGAAAAGAATCAATAAAACGAGGGCGTCCTAAAGTGAAACTAATACATGTTTCAGTGTTTGCCGGAAAACAAGAAATGTTCTCTTCTTTAATCAATCCAATTCTCTGCATAATAAGATAAGCATCGTAGCTAAAACAAACAATAACTGTTTATGTACGTAAGTTACGCGGTAAAAAATATTTCACGTACCGCGATAAGTTATTCATTATGACGGGGGTGAATTTTCCTACACGTACCTTTAAATTGCATGAGTTATGCGCAATTCCCCGAAAACGACCTAGCATTGAAAAGTAGAGTATTTATACGGGTGATTCTAAAATGGTGGTATAACCGAACTACTGCGGGTTCTATGAGCGATTTTAAGTCGAAAATTTTCTATGGCATTTTGTCATCCAGGCCACCGTTTAGAAGTTATGATAAGGATCATTTACGGATGACCCCTTAAAATTAATTAAATTCGAAAACAAAAGCGCGCCAACATTTAAAAATTTTGTAATGGCACGTGCAGCCTTTTACTGTGCTAAAGTCTCGTGACTACGATCTTCCCAACAATTCTTAAGCCTAATTTCAAATTAGATTTTGAACAGCGCAGACAGTGAACGAAACCAACCCGCTTTTTTTAAAAGCAAGTTTTAGTTAAACGCTTTTTGAGCCTAGAACGATTGATGAATAAGAATCCGCGAGAGGTATGCTCGACCACTTCGCCCTCGCCAAGGAAATGCTTTGGTTCATTCCAAGCTTCCTGCATTGCTTCTGATTGCCGCGGTTACATTACTGGAACCATATGAGACTGCTGTATTGCGCCCGATGGACAGAGAGTAAAAAGCGATTCGAGGGCGCTGGTATGGCCCTCCACTAATTACAACGCTTAATCAAAAACTAAACTGATAATGGCCACTTGTCGTCAAGGTCGTTGCGATGCTACTTTTACTCTTGGATTCACCACAGAAAAACATTGGCGGGTTATTACGTCCACTCTTCATAAACTTTCCAAATTCATAAACATTTCCAAGATGAAAGAAAACCACTACAATTTGAACTCTTGCGCGTTTTGCAGCTTTAATACCCTTCCAAATTCCAACCAACTTTACAGTTAGTTGCAATCCGGCCAAGAAAGCAAACAAAAGCCAGCGATTCATCAAGTTTTGAGAATCGAATGTGAGAACATCTAGTCAGACTCTCATTCCATGAGGCAAAACACGCTACACCGCCAAAAACTGACATTTAGTTGATTTCTTAATTTGGCTTCTGACTTTACAGACGTCAGGGCGCGTGGTTTTGCAAGTTTTAGGGAGGGAGTGCCCGCGGGTAGAGGGATACGGTGCAGGGTGGAAAAAAGTTTCAACGTTAAGTGCCAATTTGTTATTAAAGAAGTCATGAAGTAAACATAGGTTGTTAATTTTATGGCGGATAATGACGGGATCAATTTTAAGTTTTTCTAATCGAGAAGGGGCTGGGAGTTTATCTAATTTATGGGTTAGTTTAGTAAATTTGTTTTGGGCTTTCTGTAGGGCAGTAATACCAAGGGAGGAAGATGGTGTCCAAATAGGGGAGGCATAGTCAAAAATAGGCAGGGCCAAAGCATTATAAAGGGTTTTAACGAGGGCTGGGGAGCGGTTGTTAAAATTTCGTCGAATTAAACCTGATAGGGAATAAATCCTTTTAGAGACTTTATTGGTGTGTGGGAGGTAAATTTAAGGGTTGGGTCCATTGTAACACCCAGGTCAGATTCAGATAGGGTGGCACGAATGGGTTGACCGTAGAGACGATAAGTATACCGCGGGTTAGAGGATCCTAGGTGAAGTACAGCGCGTTTATTAATATTGAAGCTGAGGCCATGGTCAGAGGCCCATGCTTCTACGGAATCCAGGTCAGTTTGAAGGTTTAGAGAGTCAGATGGGGATTTTATACGGGATGAGAGCTTCGTGTCGTCTGCAAATAGCAAAACTCGCGAAAATTTAACAACACTAGGGACGGAGTTGATAAATACTTTGAAAAGTAGTGGACCTAAAACTGAACCCTGGGGGACACCTTTCTCAATGGGGGCCCAGGGAGAGTGCTGACCCTGTAGGACAACTCTTTGGCGGCGGTCAGTCAGATAATGGGATAACCATTATCTGAGCATTTCAGAAAGAGAATTGGTCTTCCCGTTTGGGAATATAAGGATAAATTCATGGATCTATTGGGAAAAAATTCAAATATTAGTCTTAGCATAAGAAAATAATATATAGCTCCCTATAAGTATGAAACCACGGAGCTTCTATTAACAGGGAGAGGAAACTTCCTTCCCCTCAAGTACTGTAAAGGCCCTTAGGAAACGTAGACACTATTTGTCCATAAAAAGGGGCACATTTTTAACCCCCCCCCCCTCGGTTTTCACTGGTAAAAAAGGGGAGCCTATGTAAACAACAAAGATGGCCGCCTTCACTCTTTCGTAGAAAGACATAAGCCTTGGACTTTTTAATGTTTAATTGCTTTAATAATAATTGGTACAATTTTAAAAATTAAATGGATTGCGATTACAATCAGTTAGTTTGTAAAAAGGGGAAGAAGAAGAAATGTGTTTACGGAAGCTGTAGAAGCGATTCACGATATAAATTGTCCTTTTATGGCCAGGAATTAAAGTTTATACCGTAGCTTTTCAGTCTTAGCAGGGAGAGAGGCTTTTGTCTCCATTTGTATAGTCACAAAACCTTTATTTTCAACATAATCACGGAGCTTAATATAATCTGGATTTGTTCAGAGCACAACGGAGCTACACGACCACGTTCAACGTCTTCAAACTTTCAACGGCGGTCGCGTAAGCCTTGTCTACAAGCAGCAGGCGTCGCGTTCCAACTTCCTTGCGACAAGAAAATTACGTCAGACTCTGTTTACATAGGCTCAGGGTGCGCGCGAGGAATGAAAACGGTGCGCAGAACCGAGGTACGCTAAGAGCGAGGGGGAAGAGACCGAGTTTCCTCTCCGTGATGAAACGTAATACATTTTCATACTACAGCATTTGCTTCCAAATTTGGCGCGCTTACGCTTTTACGCCCCGCAGGAGAAGTTTCGGTACTACGAGTAAAAGGGGCGCGAAACCGCCGCCGCCACCTAAGGTCTCCGCGAAAGGCACGATGGGCCGGGGAAATATCGCCGCGCCCGTAGAGACACAAGATACTCCTTACCTCGTACCAGCCTAGTGTAGGCGCGAGCCTCGTTCGTCAAAATCTCGCGCCATCTATTAATTTATTATGATAATTTTGACATGTACTTAATCAGTTATAATTATCATAATAATAACGTCTAGACCTTTAACTATTTAATTACAATATAAAATTTGAAAATTTTCTAAACAAATATTTCATCTTTTTTAACGCCAAAAACTCTTAATAGGTGGCATTAGAAACTTTTAACAAATTTCAATGGAAAAAATGCTGTTTACATGGCTTAAATGTAGAGTTTCATACTTATAGGGAGCTATATATTATTTTCTTATGATAGAACTTAAGCCTCGGTTAATGAGAGCTGCTTTCTTTGATTCTTTCAAGTTTCAAGGCTGCAGCTAAGGCTTAAGAGAAGTAAAAAGAGGGCCGGTTTGCTGGTGGGGAAAAATTATTAAAAGTACGGTACAGGCCCGTAATTAAGATAACCAGGGTTTCAAGAAACTAAGTTCGATTAATTCAAGAAATTAATGTTTTAAGATTAATCCAATGCACCCCTTTTCTCCAGTCTGTTTTTCAGTCCCTTTAATATTTTTTACTATTAAAATAAGCTTCCATTAATGTGAAAATAGTCCTCGAGTAAAACATAGGTTAGTACCATAATAATAAATGTCTTTACTTCAAAATCTAGTGGCCAATATGTCTCGGCAATTTATATTTACCGAAAACACAACGGTGACGGTGCAAGTGTATTACGGGAATGAAGCGGTAAGAGGAAGAGGGCGCGGTAGGGGCGGCCGAGGTCCTGGTCGTCGACCTGGAAGGCCCCAAGTCCCTGGCCCCATACCACCAGCGGAAGGGCCCCAAGTCCCTGGCCCCATACCACCAGCGGAAGGGCCCCAAGTCCCTGGCCCCGTAGCACCCCCAGAACCGCCCCAAGGCCCTGGGGCGATACCCCCACCACGTCGAAGGCCACGTGGAAGGCCCCCGGGCCGTCCTATTGCAAATCCACAAGACCGTGGTGATGGTGAAATTATACAACCACGAGGCCGTGGTATTGCCCGGGGCGGCCGTGGTATCGGCCGGGGCGGCCGTGGTATCGGCCGGGGCGGCCGTGGTATCGGCCGGGGCGGCCGTGGTATCGGCCGGGGCGGCCGTGGTATCGGCCGGGGCGGCCGTGGTATCGGCCGGGGCGGCCGTGGTATCGGCCGGGGCGGTAGTGGTATCGGCCGGGGCGGTAGTGGTATCGGGCGGGGCAGCCGTGGAAGGCCCCCACAAGACCGTGGTGATGGTGACGACAATATACAACGCCGAGGTCGTGGTATCGGCCGGGGCGGCCGGGCCCGTCTTAGATCATGTCGGTACGGAGGACAAGTCCGTGGTATAAAAATTCATTTATTGCTTAAAGGTTAAAATTTACAATTATATTATACAATTCCGATAAAAGGGGGACCGTTGGAGGTAGCGCAACCTCAAGGCAATGAGAATGAAGAAGAACGAGCCTGTCCGTTAGCGGAATGCAAGTTAATTATGAAGGATAGAGTTATTTCAAAGCCACTGGATTCTGTTAACAAAGTACGTAAGATATATTTAAATACCTTTTTCTGAGATGGGGTTAGGTTAGATTTGGTTTTGGTTGGGTTATGTTTGGTTTGGTTTGGTTCAGGATACCTTTGATATTAGTGAAGAAGTGACACGACGCGCGTATGCAACTAGAAAACGGAACCAAAACCGCCGAAGTGTTCCTAGAAATTATCAAATGGGGCTTTAAAATGGATTAAAATGTATCCCTTATGGAATGAAAAAATAAATAAAGGCATCAAATTCTACTCTATTTCAGTCTTTTTGGGTATGCTATTTTGGGTTAATTGGAATATGAAAAATGGCAATTGGGATGAATGAGGTTTGGGTAAATGGGTATTATGGAATTAAATTGGGTGAAATGGGGTAACCCTTTGCACAAATTAAATGGGGGACATCTTTAAAATTCTTGGTCTTACAGATTATTCCCAAAACCTTTCACTAATTGTGCAAATCAAAATCCAACATGATGTTAAATGCCCAATATTTAGAAGAAAAAAACCCTAGAACTTTATTGCATAAATACATTGATAAAATTCCACATGATTTAGTCAAGTATATTGAATATATTTTGGTCACATTAAAATGTTGATATTGAATCCATCGACCGGGTAAAATTTTATAGCCTAAACGCGTCGAAAAAAACAGACTTTAATGTTATTCGAATGCGAAATATTGTTCAATTGTTTGAATAACATTATGAGCAATAAAAAGACTTATTCAATGTATATTTTCACTTTATTACGCAAATATTTTTTAAAAATAACCGCGAATGGGGTTCCATTTCCTAAAAAATATTGTGGCATTATATTTGAACTTTGCGCAAATGTTAGTCTGTATTAGGTTTTACTTTTACTTTGTAACTTAAACAACGGGCCCCACGTTTTTCTGTGCAAATTTTTGAGCGTGTAGGGTCCTCTTAATTACATATAACACGCTACAATAACAAAATGATAACGTATTTATTTATAAGAAATTTTTTTTTAATTTGGAAGAGATATATCAGTTAAGTTTTAAATCTCACCAAAAACATCTCTGTAAAAATATGCCAAGTTGTTTGGCCGTAAAAAGAAGTGAGATCTAAAATACGGCCAAGTTATTATCTCCAGGTGAACCAACATTTTATTCGACTTAGAACTTCTCAAGAATGTTTTTCTGACTTGGCCATTTGCATATCAAGGGTTCGTTTAATTCCAGATATGGATCGAAATTAAAATATTAAATCAAATTGGTTAAATATTCTTGATAAGCCTTTGTGGTTAAACTTGTAATTTCCGTTATTAACCTTCACGGGTGCAAAGAAGAAGGATGCAAGTTTGGAATGCTAATGGCCAAGTCAGAAAAACATTCTTGAGAAGTTTTAACTTAAGTCGAATAAAATGTTGGTTCACCTGGAGATAATAACTTGGCCGTATTTTAGATCTCACTTCTTTTTACGGCCAAACAACTTGGCATATTTTTACAGAGATGTTTTTGGTGAGATTTCACTCCTTTTTGTACGTGCATGTTCTTGTAGATTTATAGAAGTAGGATTATGAAGTGAAATAAACATTTGTACTTTTAGATTTTTATTTGTTCTTTCCAAGAGTTTTACTTAGCTTTGCCTTTTTCAACTTTTTGGCATTCAACTTTCTTTATTTTTCTCAGGCTGTGATAATTGTTAAGCGTATTTCTATTCGAAGAACACAATATTGTGGCAAGTAACACTTTTAATCAACAGAATAGATTTAAGAAAAACTAAATGAATCAAAACACGCTTAGAACCATTTCAGACGAAATGAAAAGGAAATGAGTAAAAAATTTAATTACTAAAACATTATGTAAAAAACATAAATTTTGCAATAATACGAAAGAATCATATTAGTAAAAAATATTAATATTAAAAGACGAAAAAATTAAATTATAATGTCCTCTTACGAGGGGATATAAATTATAAAACCCGCATTTCAGGGGCTAACAGGGGAAAATTCCCGCTTTTGGACTTTTTCCTTTCTTTGTATGCTAAGTCCTATTTGTATGCCAAATTTTATCATTCCTGCAACACCGGAAGTGCCCTAGAGGTTAAGATGATGACTCTAATTCTAAACCCCCATTTCAGGGGCTAAAAGGCGGAAACTCCCGTTTTTGGGACTTTTCCCTTTGCTTGTATGCTTAGTGGTACAAGTATGCCAAATTTCATCATTCTAGCACCACCGGAAATGCCCTAGAGGTTTAGATGATGACTCTAATTTTAAACCCCCATTTCAGGGGCTAAAAGGGGGAAACTCCCGCTTTTGGGACTTTTCCCTTTGCTTGTATGCTTAGTGGTACAAGTATGCCAAATTTCATCATTCTAGCACCACCGGAAATGCCCTAGAGGTTTTGACGATGT
The DNA here is from genome assembly GCF_054372755.1 of Phalangium opilio. Taxonomy (NCBI): domain Eukaryota; kingdom Metazoa; phylum Arthropoda; class Arachnida; order Opiliones; family Phalangiidae; genus Phalangium; species Phalangium opilio. The sequence goes on along the minus strand of NW_028324185.1, from coordinate 11,310,516 downwards.
GTCAGTCAGTCAGTCAGTCAGTCTCATAATGTGTCATTTTCACATAGGATTATCACAGAAACCAAATCAGTTAGAAAGCTGGAAGTTGGAGGACTTCCTAGGATTAACACTGTGCCCTTGAGGTGCAAATATGAGTGGTGTACTATTCTCCAGTACCGAGTTAAGAGGGGGTCAAAATGAGGCTGAAATGTTTCGGGTAAAGGATTGCTGGTAGTGCACGACAACTTGGCGAGTGCACTGCCGTGCACCCAGATTTGTAAAAATTGTAATATTGCTGTATTAAGTATTTTTTTGTAATATTGGAAAGACTTTTAGAAAGGCGCGTGTTAAAAATAGTTCTCTAAACCATGCTTATTTTACGTTATATAACCCTACTTCTTTACTTAATATTTTTCGTGGAGATGATAGGGGTGGTACGATGTCAAGGGTTGTGTAAAGAATTTCCCTCGCTCATATCTCTCTTTCATCAATGGATTACTTAGGGGGCGGGAGAGTGGTGCGAGCTGATGACCAGCATTTGGATAAACCCAGCTTGTTTTCATTCCTTTATACCTGCCAGTTAGGCCTACAAGTTGAACAAACTCAAAATAAATGTTAGCCCAATAGGGGGCAATAGATCGGGTTTCGAGGGACCAAAGCCCTCGAATAACCAGCACTTTTGCAATCCGAAACGCGACTCGGAAGGAACAAATTCACTTGTAAAAATAAACTTAACTTTTTTACCTTTATAAAAGGATTGTTGACTCACTTTAATATAGTGTAGGGAGGGATTCTTTCTTGATTGTTCCTTTTTGGTTTTAAGGGGTTGATATAAATATGGTGTTCAATCTCTCTTCCTCTTTTCTAGACTTTTCGACTCTTCTAAGGCTTTCATCTCTATTAATAGTATTTTCTTCGGGTGACTTTTGTATATCTTTTATATGAGTACGTTTCGTATTAATTCCGAACTCGAACTTGCATTAGATCTCGAAGATTGGGGAGGGGAACCTCTATGGGCTTCTAATGTTTCTCTTTAACTCTTATTAAGGGTCTCTAGAGTTGCTTTAAACATTTGTTGTGACTCAGCATTTTGTTGTACTAGTTTTAATATCATTTCATCCTTAAGATTATGGGTCACTAAATTTGGTCTTTGGATTGAACTAACCACGTCACAAAATAATTTTTTCAAGAGTAGAATTAATTTGTCATAAGACAATATGATTATTAAAATAATCAAAACGTATATTAGGACATCTGATGTGTCAATTTGACTCATGGTTATTGCTCGATTATTTTCAATATTTTCTCAAAAATAATATTGGGGTTTTTACAATTGAACCAACTTTCACTCTCTTCAAGACATGTCAAAATCCATCGTATTAAAAAGATTCCAAGGATCGTATCCTGCCGACTGCAATGTCTCCTTTTATGTTTTGAATTTAAATTTTAGGGGTATTAAGGTTAAAAAATTATATTTATGCACTAAAATAATAATGTTCAAAAATAAAAAAATAAGATTTTTAAAATTGAATCAATCCGTCAACCATAATCTAAGTTCTTTTACCATAGTTGCAACTTCAAGTCAGTTTATCAAAATAGTTTCAAGTTTTTTATTTCTTACGACAAGCTGCTCCTCTTCCATAATCTTTTTAAGGGTTAAGGGTTCTTTTTTCTTCTTTCTCGATTTAAGTGTTAATTATTATTTTTTTTCTTTTAATATTTTGCGCACTCACGCTCCTTCTCTTCTTAAAATTAAGGGTTTTAAAAAAATATCTCCGAGTTTCTTTTCCGAAAAATTAAGGATTCAAATAGATTGAACATAAAGGTATCAAAATGAATAAAATAAAAGTTTCGATTTAAAATTTACTCCGTACGTCTAACGATTTCTTAAGGATGAGCCGACAGCAGGTATCGACTGAGGGTGGGACAGGAGGGACTTCGTATATATAACTTGTAGTTTCTCCGAAGTATCTCTGGGACAATGACGTTTGTTGATTGACTTTGGTTAGGCGAATAGTGGACCAGGTTTACAGGTTTATAGATGCCGTATAACAAATATACACCCTTTTGAAACAGGGCGTCTCCCAAAGGAGCTCAGCGTAAAAAAAAGTAGCTAGTTAGTTGGGGGCATCTGAATGCAGGTTGGCCTTCCTCCATAGTTTCTTCTCCTGTTCCCAATTCCCTAAGATCCACCGGATCATATTAGGGTCCCAGTTAGCCTGCTCCTTGTTTAATCCTATTAATTCTGACACCGGGGTGCCCCACTTGTCGCCTCTCCAGTTTCTCATCTCACGCGACTCACGCGACTCACGCTCCACAACAGGTTATTCCAATAAAATATGCTCGAGGTTTTCAATGGCATAACCGCATAGTTTACATTCCGGGGATGTTCCTAATATAGCCGCTTGTCTCTCACCCGAAAGTAGAGTGCCGGTTCGGGCTCTGAACAGAAGGCCACATCTGACCGTTCCCGTATAACACCCTTCTTTAGGCGGTGCCTCCTTCACCGCGTACATGCTAAGACTGCGTTTTTTCGTTACCGCTAGCCTCCATCTTTGCTGCTCAGCAGCCATAACTTCTCTGTCCACATATTGGGCCCATTGGGCCCAGACGTTATATGACTGCGATGTATGTCGTTCAGTTCCGATCGCGTATGTACGGTCTAGTTGGGTTATCCGTCGAGACCAATTTGAGTCATAACCATTAGCACGCATAAAACTAAACATGCGCGCCACCATCCGTTCCTCAGGGATAAATTTAAGGCGCCCCAAGTAAGTTTGCTCCTTGCTTCTCTCGTAACCATAAGAGACCAACCCATTTCCCCTCGTACGGCCAAATCCGCCGCGTACGGGCCAGCGCTTAACGCCGCCTTTCCATCGTCGCGTTGGGCCCGGTCCGAAAGCTCAACTGTGCGTTTCGAGTAACTGACGACCTCAAGAGTTTTTTGCAAGGTTCTCCACTGCCCAACGAAGCTTTCTGCTCTTTCTAAGCACTAGTTCTTCCATTTTTCCCAGATAATTGTCATCAGCGCTTAGAGTAACTCCAAGATAGGTGTAGGAGTCAATCCATGTCATTGGCTGTCCTTGTAATGTGTACCCCTGCACGCGACCGGAGCCCAGAGACATACAGTTAGATTTTTCCATGCCGAAAGACAGGCCTCTGCGCGTAGCGAATGTAGAACATATATCCAGCATCCTCTGCATGTTACTTGAGGAGTTCGCCGTCAAAACAATATCTTTCGCGTACTGCAGACAATCTATTCTCATTCGTGGGTGATTATGTTTACACTTTAGGATCGCACCTAGCCCAACTTTATTTAGTTCCATAGACAGACCGTCCAGAAATATTATAAATAATATCGGCGATAAAGGGCATCCTTGGCAGAGACCCACGTTGCTTAGTATTGGTTTTGTCACCGTCTCTCCAACACTGTATGTATAACTGCAGTGACCATACATACAACGTAAAAATAGAACTGATCTCCACCTCGGGGAGTTTCAAATTACGTAAGCAAACCCAGAGCTTCTGTCGATGTACGCTGTCATACGCATTTTTAAGGTCTAGAAATGCGATTTTCAGTGGTCTTTTCTCTTTGCGAGAGAATTCAATGAGATGCGCCAATGTAAAAATGTAGTCGGCTAGCCTGCGATCTCTACGGAACCCACCCTGAGCTTCACTTAGGATGTTATTTTCCTCCATGAAAGCCCCGAGCCTTTCCTTAAGCAACATTGTGTACAGCTTATAAAGGACAGAGGTAACCGCAACCGGCCTGTATGAGTTCAGGTCTGTTTCGTCCTTTGCTTTTCCTTTGTAAATTAATGATACCCTCGTCACATGGCAGCTTTCGGGACTGCGCTCTGTACGCCTTATGTCATTTAAAACCACTCTTAGACAGGACGGTGCATTAGGACCGAGGTGTTTCAAGCCCTCAGCGTAAATCCCGTCATTGCCAGCCGCCTTACCAGTACGAAGTCGATGAATAGCCTGGTCCACCTCCTCCTGCGTGAAGTAATTGACCAACTTCCCATCTCCCATTGTATTCTGGATAAGACCCATAGGACCCACAGCCATTAATTCACTGTTTGGCGGAGTATTAGCTCGCAATCCTAACAACTCATCTTCTACATCTAAGATATATTCGGTTATCCTATCTGCTATAGCCTGTTTATCCATGAGCAATGCGCCAGTTTTTGATTTAACGCTAAGGGTATTTCGGACTAGTTCGTGTCCCTCTTTGTGGAGCTTTTTGACAAATCGCCCGAACTTTTTGCCCTTCTCCTTACCAGCTTGTTCAATGTCTTTCTCCACTTTAAAGTTTAGCTGTCGTATTTTCCGCTGTATTAACGACCTAGTTTGAGATTTAGCTTTTAGCAGGTCTAACCATAACCTCTTCACTACTTCTAAAGGTTCCTTCCTGGCCAAAGCCTGGCGGGCTATTATAGCTTCAGCAACCTACTCATCCCACCACTTTTTAGGTTTCAGGCCATTAGGTAATCTTTTGGAGACCCTAAATTTCTCCAAGGTCAAGTCCATCACCCTACGAATAGCATCAGCAAACTCATCATATGTGTAAATCGCGCCCTGCACTTCCAATTCCATTTTATTTTTAAACTTCGCTAAAGCGTCATCGTAGTGGAAGTCATAGAAAACCTTTGAGGTCGACTTGCTTGGAAGTTGCGGTGGAGGCCTAATATTCTGGGGAACAAGGCAGTCAACCACTAGTGCATTATGGTCACTCCCTAGACTGATATCACCTAATTCATCAATGTGGACTGGCTGTACTGTTTCAACTAGGGGGCCGCTGAACAGAAAATAATCAATAGTTGATCTCGCAGATGGGCCATGCCAAGTATAACGGCTCTGACAAACCGGCAATAAGTTACCAATCACCAAAGCATGCTTGTCCGCGAATGACTTTAACAGTTTCCCATTTACATCTTCATTCCCAAACTCGGCAAAATGGCCGTTAAAGTCCCCGAAAATTACAACTTGTCTCCCCAACTCCGTCATCTCTGCGCAGTCTCTGTCCAAACAGTCATAAGTCTTGGCATTCCACGCGTCCGTGGTCTTGGTGGACCCAGTGGCACAGTAAACTACCGCAAAGCTTACTTGTGGGTAAGCAGCCAAGCTGAACCACATATGCTCCTTACACTCTTTACGGTTAATAATAACCTCGCTACTAGGTACCAGGAAGCCCAGGCCACCACCCTTCTTATCGTTCCCTTGCCGATTTAGGCCAAACCATTTCATTCCTGATGGAAGTGTGGGTTCTTCACCATCTCTAAGATGCGTCTCAGCTAGGCCAAAAAATACCAAACCCCTTTCGCACATAATTTTTGCTAATTCCTTCCATTTATGGCTTGTACGTCCACCTTGCATATTAAGGCGTGCAAACTTAAGAGATCCCGGAGTTTTATTCTTCTGACATCTTCTCGTTTACGTTTCTTATTACCTCTGAAACTCCTGCTATTCAAATTAGCCCGTGAAAGGTTATCGTCTGGTGCAGGGAAAATGCATTTATTTGAGCAATGTGGACTAGGAATTGCGTTGGCATTAGTTTTGACTCGCTCTCCATTACTTATGACAGAGTTAACAACATAATGACAGTCATTGATGGAACTATTTACAAACAATTTATTTACAAAAGGGTTACCGGGGCCTGTTTGGTGTTAACCAGGCCCCAGCTCTAGTTTTCCGGGGTTGTATGGTTCCCCGCGTCTCCGTGGCCTCTTCCTCTACCCTTATTAGGTCGCCCTCTTTGAGAGAACCGTCTGCGTTTGAACCACTTCACCACACGTTCTTCTACCGTGAGATCAGGAAGGATGGCCATTTTTCGAACCACTTCAGAGTCACTTTTTTGTAGGTTCTTGACCTTGCCCAAAATATAACCTTTACTTTCTAAACTATCAAAGGTAATTCTGATAGGTTTATCTTCCAGACGCTCTGCTCGGCCAAATCGTTCACAACGAGTCACTTTGAACTGGATCTCAGCTTTCAAAAGCAAATTTGTACGAAGCCACGCTTCCGCCTGTTCCGGAGATTCCATACACACCATAGCAGCCCCAAATATTATCACATTCAAATTCTCAGAAGACTTCTGAACACATGGAGCCTGCACCAGTTCTGTTTTAAGCTTCCCCACATCTGATTGCAGAGATTCTACAGCCTCCTTCAGTGAACTAGTCATCGCTCCCTGCTTCACCTGAACCTCATCTAAGCTCTTAAACCGGCCATTTGTCGCGGCTTCTCTTTTAGCCAGTTCAGCCGCTAAACTAAGCTGCATGTGTTGTAGCCCCAGCTCCAGATTCTCCTTCAATGTTGTATCCATCTGTGCTAATTGGTCCAATCTGCCCATAATATGGGTCTGTTGAGCCACTAATTGCCGGTCTATAATGCTTTCAAGGGCCATGGTAAGGTTGGCCAATGTAAGTGTTCCCTGACAATGAGCAGGTTCTATATTAGGTGGGTCCCACCTCGAAATGTCCTGGGGGCATTTTGCTGCCCACCTGTGAATAAGATATAGGAGTTAATTTCTGTACCAGTCGAGGCTGTTACCTCTCCAGAGCAAGCTGCCTCTTGATCGGGGAACATTCCCCAGCAGTGTGACTATTTGATCCTTGTTTTTTTGTTGGCGTGTTTCATGTAGGGCATAGGAATGAGCCTTTGACTGATTGTATCATTGAGATTTCTATTCCGACACATTCTATATGGTGCCAATCATCACACAAAATACACCGAATCCATGAACTCGGTTTCTTTGTCCCTTTATTTTTCGGACAATCTACAACGCCGCACGTATTACAGTTGTTTACACCCGTCTTCCTTACCCGGCTTGTTATATTTTTTGGAAATAGGCATTTTATATAATCGGAGTCACGGCGATCTAAGTTAAAGTTTTCTATTTACACTCTGGTTACCGCGTCTTTCTATAAACCCTATAGTCAAAAGGTGGCGCCTTTACCTCTGGGTGCCCACAGAGGCGCTCTTCCAACCGATTGACTATACTCCGCTAAGCCTCGCCGTAACAAAACTAATGTAAACTACTACGCAGACAACAAAGCATGTCCAATTCAACAATGTTACTGCCGTCCTTTCAAGTTTATAAACGTCAAGTAATACTTTATTACTACTACAGTTCAATGTTACTCTGAATAAACGCAGAATTGTACCTTGACCTAAAGCTTGAACCGTTACTCGCCGTTACACGCTTTGTCAATTTATGACGTAGCCGGGCGGATTCATGTTATCAACGAATAGGCAAAACTTTTAAGTCTGGGACCCAATACGGATTGGTCAGTTTAAGGGTTTAAAAAAATGTTCTAGAAGTTTCTCGGGCCAGGTACCAGGATAGCGAATCAAGGTCTTGTTGCTTCGGGTCTAAATAGGCGAGACATTTCTCTGGGTTCTTGGAAAATACTTTAGTAGCTAGGTATTTCTCTTTTGCAGTGTGGCATGAGTGAATCATATACTAGCTCCCTATAAGTTACTCAGTCACACTGGCCTAATGTATCCAGCATTTTCTTCCGAATAGTAGTCGAGAGGAGGGGAGGCGGGTGAAAGTGATAGTAGACGGCGCCCTCTCTTAGGGCTTTGAAATTAATGTATCGAGAACTTGAAAGTGACGATAGTTCCAAATGGTATTAACGGTTTTGGTTTCTTTGCGTCACATTCATTCTTTTGCTTATTGAAAAATAATTTTGGTTTCACAACAGGCTTCGTTAAAAATGGGTTGGGCCTTTCTTTAAGTTTTTCTATTAGTTCTTTAGACGCATTATTAAAAAGTTTATTAAGGTTTTCGAGATAACTATTAAGTTGTTGTTTTTCTTATTTTTAGATAAAGTTTCGTTCTCTCACCATAAATAGTTCCTGCCTCTGAACGTAGGCAACGCTCTGAATTCATTTAGGCTTTGTCAAAAAATATCCAAAATTCTGCCATTTTAATGCGAAAAAATAAAACTTTGCGCCAACCCTAATCCATTAAAATAATTTCAAAGATAAAATACGACTGTGAACCGTCCGCAAGCAATCACAACATTTCTAAAACATCGTCTGCTTATACTACCTTTCAGTTCAAAGATTCATTGGTTGATCCCCTTTTCCGGTTTTTTTGCCGGAAATTCGTAAGCGCCGAGAGTAGTGTTATTTTCTCTCGCTGGGGGTCGCATATAGGTAACACATTTTTGGCGGGAAGAAAATGCTGGATACATTAGGCCAGTGTGGCTGAGTAACTTATAGGGAGCTAGTATATGATTCACTCATGACTGTGGATATAGGGCTATAGGATAGTTCTAGAAAGTTCTGAGTCAACATTGATGGGCTAGTTCCTTTTCTATTGTACGAAAGAACTTTCTTTACAGCTTATTTTAAAGGGATAGGTTTAAGTTTAATTTTAGGGCATTTCGTTATTAATTTAGTGATTAATTGAAAATTTAATTTGATTTTCGAGACAAGATGGTTAGAAAACCTTTCGGCGTTTCTGAAAAAAAATCATCCGTTACGTTACATCTTGCATTAATACAATCTGGAGCATCGAAAATACTGTAATCAAGCAATTGAGGATAACAACCTTTCCTTCCACGCTTCCCCGTGGTTGTTCCATTGTACCGATCACTTAATTTAGAATTCGGATTTCTCATTTTCGGAGCCGAGGGGTCGGACGTTCGTCATTTTAGTGTACGGGATTTTGAGATTTCAAGATTTTGACCAAGATTTTGAGATTTTCCCCAGATTTTGAGATTCTGACTGAGATTTTAGAAATCTTGAAATCTACTCCAAGATTTTAAGATTTCGGAATTTTTAATGAAATTTTCAGATTTTGAACGCGATTTCCAGATTTTGAAGGAGATTTCGGGATTTTGTTCAGGATTTTCAGATTTTGAAGGAGATTTCGGGGTTTTGTTCAGGATTTTCAGATTTTGAAGGTGATTTCGGGATTTTGAGGGAGATTTTCAGATTTTGAAGGAGATTTTCAGGTTTCGAGGAGATTTTCAGATTTCGAGGAGATTTTCGGATTTTTGATGAAATTTTGGGTATTTGCAGGGGATATCAAGATTTACTATTAACTTCCGGTGTTCAAAGAATAGTTCGAGATTTTGAAATATAGGTTTAGGTTTTAGACTTTAAATTTGTTTTAAATTACCGTAATGAATACTGGAGAAAAATCAAGAAAAATAGTCTAGTTTTTAATACAGAACTCTTACATAGCGCAGGTGCCAAAAAGAGAGATGGAAGGCAGAGATTTACCCTCGTGTCTTCCCCTCTTAAATAGATTCAAAACGTGTATTGTAAGCGTGGGGGTTTTCAGATTTTGATATTTTAGGGTGAGATTTCGGGATTTTACGTTAACATTTCGGGATTTATATATTTCAATGTGGGATTTCTGGATTTTAGGTGAAGATTTCGGGATTTTCAGATTTTAAGGTAGGGATTTCGGGATTTTCAGATTTTGAGGTAGGGATTTTGGGATTTTCACATTTTGACGTGAGATTTTGGGATTTCTAGATTTTGACAAGAAATTTCAGGATTTTGAGATTTTAAGGGTAAGATTTCAGGATTTTGAGATTTCAAGGGTAAGATTTCGGGATTTCGAGACTTTCGAGAGAGATTTTAATAGATTTCAAACGAACTGTACGGGATTTTGACAAGCGTCCGACCCCTCGGTCGGAGCTGTTCTTTGGCAAAGCACTTGAACATCTAAAATGTGGAAACACTGATTCTTTCCCCACTTGCACGTGCTAGATGGCTCAATATCATTGGAATTAACAACGTTTATTCTGTTCTCATGAAAAGGATTGTAAAATAATGTGCTTATAAACTTTAATTAATTAAAATAGTGTGTTAAATGTATATAATTTCTGTGCATAACTTTGGTTTAATAATTGTTGTATATAATTTCTGTTTAATCTATTTTTGTATTTAAATTCTCTTGTGCATGGCCATGCAAACTTGTAAAAATTGTAACAAAAAGAAACCTTTTAGAGCTATATAGAAATCCAGGTGCGGCCACCGACTTTGTGGCGTCGGGGCTTGTCTAAATAGATAAAAAGAGGTGATAACGTGTCACGGGCTGAGCTTACTGCCCTAAGGGCAAGGAAGGGTTAAAATCGGTGCTGCATGGAAGCCAGCATGATTCCAAGAAAAACAAAAAAAAGAGGGAAACCTTTAGAATAGAATAAGTATTCGAACATTGAGCATCGAGCGTCCGAGCTGTTAAGAACTAAAAATAGGAAGAGCGAGCTAAATAAAATAAATGTAACGTGCGAGCATTAACTAAAAAGTCTAAGAGCAAATTAGTTCAAAATAACAATTAAACAAGAACCGAGCTTAATAAAAGTAATTATGTGCAGAGCAAAAGTGTGCTTTATTTAACCTAAACATACACTTCAAAGGAGAGCTGGCGTTGGTAATGTTTCAGTCCGTTACCATCGTTTCCCACATAAAAATAATTTCGGTAGAACCAGGGACCGGCGATATGAACTTAATTGCGCTACAAGGATCTCCGACTTTGTAAACTAACAAATGCTGAAAAAACTCAACTAGTCCATTTTCTAAACACATTTCTGCCAAAAACCTAGTACAACCTCTATGTTCTAGTTTGACTTCGATATAGGAGGTTAATTTAGATTTAACCTCTTGGATTATCTCCTACTCTGAGCGGAAATTCAATTTCAGTTCATAGTTGCAATCTTTAACGCGCTCTTTCACTGGGTGGTCTTCCTGAATATTCTTGTATGCTTTGCTGAACGAGTTCAAAGCAGAATGCTCCAAATGACTCAGAAAAATCAAGTTCCTTTCTTTAGTACTTGATTTTAGTACACTATGGAACGATTCGCTTAAATTATTTGTTGGAGTGTTTGATTGAAACGCAGGAAAACGTTTGAACTGCACCGCAATCGCATTATTTTTCAGGTCAACTCTCAAAAACGTTTCGGCCTATGGCAAAAAATGCTGCGACCATTTTCTACGATATTTCTCGTACTGTTTTTGAAACTGCTCCTTGTTTTCACATCGTAAAAGGGCACCCAAATGAAGCCGATGTCCTTTATTTTGAGAGATCAGTCAAATTCGGAGAACGATGGTAATGATGACGATGAAGATAACGAAAACAAAAAGGAAATAAATAATGGGACGAAATTAACGCCGCTAGATCACCAAGGATCTCACGCATCTGACGCTGCGAAAGCCATAAGAAATGAATTTATGGAGTTTTTCTGTAATGAAGGAGCTTTCGAAAAACAATGGAACCGATTATATGATTATTAGTCATAAATTACATGTAATTAAAACAAAATGTTTATTCAATTAATGATTAACGAAATATAATTTTATTGATTGAGATCACTTCTTTGATGTTTTTTTTCAAAAATAAGTTGCATAAATTTTAATTTAAGTTTCATCAGAATCTTGTGGCGTTAAAATCCTTAGTTTTGAAGCTAAAAAGGCTGCAAACATATCATGTTCATATTTTGTTTCAATTGTGGGCCTTAATCATTCTTTCGTTTTCTTCTTGGAGTTGTTTTTGGTTTACCGCCACCTGAGCTTGTGCTAGTTCCCGAGGAACGAGACGCACACTTCAACTCATCTATAACTGAAGACTCATCATCCTCAGTTGGTTCAATAATTTCATCATGAAAAAATACACCTGACGTAGAGGGTGCATCTATGTCTTTTGTGATCTGTAAATTTCAAAAAGAGCTTCTTTATGCGTCTTGATCCATTTGAGCCCTTGGAATATATTACATACCTCTTCGGGAACTTCTAAATCCAAATTTGTACGCCCTTTTCGAGGCTGGGTTGAACTTTTCAAAAATTCCATGTCTCAAAAAAACTCCCATTTCGGAGTATAAATATTATCAGTGCCAGCACCGCTGGTTTTTGATTGCGATACTTTGGCGAAGTCCCGTTGAAAATGTGTCCTGAGCCCTTCCCTCCCATCTAGACTTCACATCAGAAACTAAACATTCGAAGGCATAATTTCAGACCAGCCGCTAATATTAATTACGCTATTTATAATGCAACAAGCATCAAACGCTGCTTATTTATTGAGTAGATGACATAAATTACCTGAACACCCAATGCTTTCTGCAAATTCCTGAAAGGCTTTTTCTCTGGGCCCACTTTTCTTGTAGTCATTATGTTTGGGGTTATGTATATGTTCTTTTTCCTTCACATAATCAATTAATTTCCTTGTTTTAACCGAGGTCCAATTAAATTTCTAAACAAACATTTATTAAATCACCATTTAACTTTTCAAATAATGTACAGACAAGGCATATTTTTGAGACGAGTTTTTTACCTCAGTGTTCTTTTTTGAAGCCACGACTAGGCTTAGCCTATATGGTTACCTGCTATTTTTACGCACAAAATATATTTTATACTTGGCACACGCTATTAAACTTAAGACTCGGATCTCCTTATGGCCGCGGCCGTCGCAATAAATTTAGCATCCAAGAGAGGAAAATATCTCGAAAGGACGTCCTTAACCACGTGAGTACACCTCGCGATTTTATTGGCTATTTAACTCCAAGACAAATGTCGGCCTGACTCCGATCGGGTACTTCCCCGACAAAAATCGTGTCTCGAAACAGTCAATAGTCAAGTCAGGGGTGGCGTTCACACTACCTGACCAGTCGGCCCGACTTGTCAAATTGGCGTTGTCAGCTGACTTAAGTTGGATAGTGGGAACGTGCCATTAGATAGACAGAGTTACAATTCAAATTGGCTTACTACGAAACACATTGTTTTCGTCAAGGACGTTTATCAAAACGTGACGGCGCTATCTGTGAGCCTCTAGTGGAACCAATTACAACGTTTACTCGCTTATTTGCAATAAGAAACATCGTTAGGATTTTTATTGCATCTATTTATTAGATTAAAAACGACGAGTTTTTATTATTTAACTCGCGTATTTTATTTAACACGTTTAAAAACTATCTTGGCAGCTTGTTATGCGGATTATAGCAGCAGACGGTAATAAAAGAGTTCTTCGAGTTATTAACAGGTGGCGCCACCCGTATTTGATAAAGATTCATGCAAATTACAAAAAGTGTATCGCGAAACGTAGATCTCGAGATCCCAGCACGTTGTGACTTTAGGTTTAATACATGTATTCTATCTCATTGCAACGCGTTCCTGATATAGCATACACGTTTACTATGACTTGCCAACTGCGAACGCGGTGACAGACGGACAATACCACTCCGTGACGTCATCGTCACTCGGAGAGGTATCAATCAGGGCCCGAGTAATTGAGCAAACGGAATGACTCGAAAGCGTTTGATGCTCCCTTTAGTAGGAGACATCGAGGCGTGATTAATTTTGCGGATATCCTATCTGCGCGAAAGATCGAGCTGTCAGAGGAGGTGCGAAGAAATTACAAAACAAACACTAGAGGTAAGTACCTAGACAAAGCGATGAGGCCGACAAAAGATGTAAGATCTTCATTAGCTATATCGAATTTCGTGATTTCCAACAGAAACCCGGATAATCTATCATGTTAAACCCCGGGCTAACACGATTACACATTTAATTTCACACTTTTATCCAGACGATTTTATTTGTCGACAAAAAACTCCAGTTTTTTCTAAAACAAAAGAATAAGGCGAGTGACAAGCTAGTCTAAGATCCAAATAAACGACTAATTAGAAACATTAACAATCAAATAAAAATAATATAGGTAACTGTAATTACTTATTTTCCAACAAGGACGTTTAGTAATTATTTATTTTACCACAAATACAATTAGTAATTATTTATTTTCCCACGAATACATTTAGTAATTATTTATTTTGTCACAAATACATTTAGTAATTATTTATTTTGTCACAAATACATTTAGTAATTATTTATTTTCCCACAAATACATTTAGTAATTATTTATTTTGTCACAAATACATTTAGTAATTATTTATTTTCCCACAAATACATTTAGTAAAAAATAAGTTGGAAAACAAAAATGAATCTCTCCGAGACGAGACAAGGGCTATATACCCACTTGAATTTCTGAAAACTAAAATCAATTGGTCTGTAAACACTACCCTCTCGTTACTCCTCAACAATATTCTTAGTAATTCATCATGATTGTTAACGTTTCTTAATATTAAAGATAAATTATCTCTAAACGCTCAAAAGGGAACGTGCAACAAAAAATGGAGGCTTACCCGCGGCAATCTAATTGCGGCCACGACTCTGGTTCTATCACGTGGTTCTATCGTATAGAATATACAATTGAACCTTAAACAGATGTTGAGTTCAGTTCTCTTTACATTTTTTGAAACTGCTTCCGGCACGCAGTTTCTTGGTTGATACGTGGTTAAATTTGTCTCAATATAACTCCGAGTAATATTGTCTGCTCCTCTACCGTATATACTCTATGGTTTTATTGAGGACATAGTATTATTATTTAGTTGTGAATTTAACTTTCGTTTCACTCTGGACCCTTTAGGCTTCACTAAAGATTGGACGAAACAAAGCCATTTCTAGTTTCGGCCTGAGGGTGCGCCTTCAATTCTAAATCTAATCCGAACCAATATAACAGCCATGGAAGGATTACAATAAAGCATTAATTTCCATTGCATCTAGCTTAGTTTAAGTCTACATTTAGATTACATATAAATGTAGTAAATCTAAATTAAAACGTAAACACCGCATTGGAAATATTAATATCAAAAGATGTTCTTGAATTATAGAAATGAAACAGAGCTTTATAGCTACAAAACTATGAAAAGAATCGTAATGCCGAATCAAGTTAATAGGTACATATTGATGTGTATGTAGGATAAATTATAAATATTAGGTGAAAAAATTGGAGAATAGCTTGCCCATGCAATGGCTAGTTAGTAAGTGGAGTGTAAGTGAGATAGATATCGTATTTTAGTATAATATTTTCCGAATTTCTGTGAACAGCGAACGCGGTCTGGAATTTGTGAACAAAGTTTTTATTTTTCTCCATTTTTTAGCCAACTGGGAACGCGGTGACTAATACACAGACAGACACGTCCAGTATTATACCGCTCCTTGACGTCATCGTCAGTCGTAGAGTAAAAATTGACGAAGAAAAAATAATTTGGGTCAGAAAGGGACGCTTGACTGTCCTACGTTTTAAAGCACATGTTTGACATCTAATACTTGAGATTGAACGGCAGCAGAATAAAACAGTCTTCATGGAATGTCGTAAAGAAGACAAGTTGAGAAAACAAAATAAACCTCTCCGAGTTGAGATGTAATTAAGAGGTTTTTGATAAATAATTAAATACATTTAATTGATATTAACTACTTTAATCTTCATTAATTTACCATAGTTTGTGGGAAATCGTTTTATGAAACTTTATTCCTGAAATAATTTTAAGTATAGCTATTGTTGACTTTTTAATTGAAGCGAATGCCTTTTTAACAATTTTTGTAAATTTAGGGTACATAAAGCGATTGATTAACAATAAATTATAAAAAAATCAGCAATTGCGTGAACCTTTGGTTGAAGCCGTGCCATTGGGAAGCTAGACGTGTCTCGTTAACCTAGCCGATTTACCGCCAAAAATTGCTTTCTGCGAACTAGTTTGCTCCGATTTGCCAACTGCGAACGCGGTGACAGACACACACACACGCATAGTGTAATACCTCTCCGTGACGTCATCGTCACTCTGAGAGGTAAAAAAATTTCAAATAATATTTTTCAAATCGGGATCGTCAGACACTTCTAGTTTACGAAAACTTTGCTAAGCGTAGGTTAGTTTACGCACGAGCATCATCATTACTTGAAAGCACGATAGAGCGTAACATACAAAATAAGTAGAAGTGATTTTCAAAGAGAAGTTTTTGTATTTTGTCATTGTTATTGTACATTTACATTGTAACTAGTGTAACTTGCATAGAGACTCGTTTATGTATCCCTTGGCATCCAATATACATTTCTAATTAAACCATGTTTGTTTTGACTAAGCTTCGAAGGCTGGCTTAAAATTCCATTGGACGAATGAGAGAAACTTGTTCAGCTCGAGATGTAAACGGATATTCAGAAGCTAACGCTGTTTATAACGAAAAGTATGAACTTAAAAAAATGGAACGAATCTTGTGAATGCCTGGGAGGTAATAAATATTTCAGTACTTTTAAAGTCGCGCAATGAATTTTCTGTTGTTAGTTAGATATTACCACTCTGCAACCAATTTAGAAGATTTTTTCGACTTACGTAAAATAATTTACATTTTTGCTCCAAAGAAACAGTATCATAATGCTTTTAAGATCCATAATTTACTACGCCATTTAAAGCGACCGTATTCAGATTTAATATTTTTTTTACATTTCTTATACTCGTTGTTATATTATAGTTAATTTTCGTAGTTTCATTAGTTATATTAATTACAATAATTTATATATTTAACTGCATATTTAGTTATCTATGTAATTGTTTATTTCATTAAATCCTTTTGCTATTAGCCAGGAGTTTTTCTCGTTTTTAAATAAATTGATAGTTTTTCACTTTAAAAATATTAATTAAAATGGTTTTTGCATATAATTGCCGTACAGAGAATACTTTATATTCATTTTACAGTACAAATCTAGGTTCTAATCGATGTTTTTTTAAACAAATTCTGATTAATTGCTTTGCATCTTTTCCAATGGACCTATACACATTTTCAATACAAAATATCAAGAGAATTACGCATAAATGAAATAGTACAAATTTAAATTTGAAAAAAGAAAGTAGTAAATCAGTGATTTTTTCCTCCCTCTCTTCTTTTAACATTCAGTAACCTTCAATAAGTTGAAGTCGAATTATTTTATGTACATCAGATACGTTGTTCGAAAAAAGATCAAAAACGCTAGTTAAGGAATTGCATTTGTATCCTAATTGTAATACTGCTATTGTAAAATGTATTTTGGGCTGCGCAAATGTTTAGGAACAGAAAAATTAAGAGCATTTAATAGAGTTGAGGGCTGGAGAATGTTATGAACTAACTTGTGAATAAAAGTAACATGATTCAGTCATTAGTTATGAGGAGATAAAGGATTGCCAATAATAGTCCATATTTATATATATAGCTTTAGGTAAAAAGTATTTATGCCCGAACTCTATAAAATTACGCTGTACTGCTTCTACTTTTTTTAGGAGAAATTGGCTACAGGCAACCCAACCAAACAGCAACCTGGAACGAGCTAGGCCAGGGGTCCCCTGGCTAGGCTTAAATATAAGATGCGGAAATGACGCAGAGATTTCAACTGACCACAAAACTTAAACGAAATCTCTAAGAAACGACGACATAAGCTAATAGTCTTGCTGACGTTCCTACAAAAATGTAACATAGCGTTGAATACAGTACCCAAATCTTTAGTTGAATTGCTGTGCGGATGTGTTAGGAGTCAATTAAGTAGGAGTTCAGCGACATTCAAACGAATTGGTTATAAGAAAACTATTTTTCTCTCATTGATAGAAAAAAACATTACCATGCAAAGACGGAAGTGCCGGTACTTTCTTTTTAAGGCATCATTGCTCGGTCCACTGATAAATTTCCTGACGTTGGGATTATTTGGGAAATATGCATTCATTTCTGTGTTTCTGAAACTCGAAAATGGGCATTTACAACCCATGTTTATTTAACAAATAATTTTAAATCCTACAGAGAAACTACTTCCATAATTATACATTTAATATTGCAAAACTCATGAACTTAAACATATTTACTTTTATTGTTTAGTAATAAACAATATGTATGTTGTGTTTAAAACATGGTGGGAAATATATTTTAAAATCTATATTTTAACACAAATATTCACCTTTTTATTAAGATTTGAACTAACATTATCTATATCAACACCAATGTTGTAAAACGAAGCATTTTAAATTTCGCGCCAAAGTGTAGATTTTCCCGCCATCTACGTGTTGCTGTTGGAAGTAAAACATCCAGTGGTTACCGCGCATGTCAATGGGCGGGGCTTCACCTTTCCCCACTCGGTCTATATCCCACTCTACTTTAGAGATAAGATTACGGGAGGGTGTGGGTTCGGGCCTACCGGCTCTCTAGAATTAACAACGGGTTGAAAGACCACCCCATTGAAGAAGATATAGAAAGAGAGTTTTCGGGGAATTCCGCTATTCATTCCTAAAATTTTCCACACCTTAAGCTTTGGCCTTTGGGGATTGAATCGACGCTGTACGTGTACACTGGTTAGGTCAACAATACTTTAAACCCGGCAGGCTGCAGAACTGCTAAACATGTACTTTCGGCTTTTGGTTTTTCGTGATTAGGAAAGTCACCGACGGTATAACGCGTTTTTTAGCCATTATTATGAGTTCAACTTCAAATGTTCTTTGCTTAATTTGCTATGGCGAAAGCAAAAGAAAAAAGATTCTCAAAGTGCCAAATCCAACGTTATGGGATTTAAAGGAAATGATTCAATCTAATTCTTTCTTCTCGGATATCAAAGATGGAGATTTTAATTTCCAGGTAAGATTAAATGTTTCAATACATTTTTTATTTACTTGAGTTCACCGAGGGGCAGTCATTCAGCGTAATCGATATACAAGCTGTACTATTGACTGTACTATAATGATTACGCGTAACCCGTAATGAGTAACTGCCCCGTGAGGTCTCACTGTACTTCCGATGCCTTTGTTTAGATTCTATGAATTTAATTATTATCTCATGCGAAAACACCGAATGCTAATATTTGTCTACTCTATAAATATTATCTTAGTTAGTTTAGTAAAATGCTCATGTCAGATTAGCCACTCCTTTCTATAAATTAGCTATGCATTATTTGGAATTATTTTTTATCGAGGAGGTCTAGAGGGGTAGTAACAATAGGGTCGGTACCCTTGGTTCTACCATGGATAAAGAATGCGCGTGAGAAAATTTGTTTTCACGCTATAGGATGGGCAACTCCCTATCTCGAACGACAGCTTATTTTGTATATACTCTGTTACAACATCGGTTGTCAGCACGCGCAAAGCTAGGTCTCTATGTAACTTAGCTTTTAAGGGACGAAAAACTTCGGGACTTTCAGGATTTAAAATATCCCCGAGTTTTTTATCTCAAGTGCACGGACCTCTGGGCTTTTGTTTCAAATACGTGTAGTAGGCTGAAGGAAATCTCACACGAATTTGAAACTAAGGCCTAGAGGTCCGTGCACTCGAGATAAAAAAAACGCGTGGATATTTTAAACCCTGAAGTCCTGAAGTTTTTCGTACCTTGTCAGCACGCACAAAGCTAGGTTACATAGAGGCCTAGCTTTTCGCGTGCTGCCAGCCGATGTCGTAACAGAGTATATACAGATTAACCTGTCGTTCGAGATAGGGAGTTGTCTATCCTATAGAGTGAAAACAAAATCCTCACGCGCAGTCTTTATCCATGGTTTTACTGGGTAACGGTCTTCTACAGTGGGCGGAATCCAGGGGACCAACAAACCAGGAGGATTCATACCATTTACACAAGGAGGTCTGGATTTAGACTCACCCAGTGAGTCAGGACTCCTTGTGTAACACCCGAATCCTGGCATCCCAGTGAAAATGGTATGAATCCTTCTAGTCTGTAAACTATGTATACTGTCCTGTTTTAAAGTCAATAATCATTTACTTTTACTGTAAAAATGTAATGTATTTTTATTTTTTAATAGTCCAAATTAGTTGATTTTTCAAGGCGTACGACCCTGACTTTAACCAAATTGTGGATTTAAATAACCAGTCAAAAATTGAAGATAAAATGCTAATTAAAGTTATTAGAAAAAGCAACATGGTTTGAAACCGTCTTTAATTTTTAGACGTTATACTGCATGCTTATAATTAATTTTTGCCTATAGGAACTAGATTGTACACCTCCAGCTGCTAAAATGATGAAAACAATAGAAATAGATTCAATCACCAATGATGTTATTGAAATTGTGGTAAGAATTCTCTCTTTTTATACATACTTTTCACTAACGGGTTTTTTGCCAATCCCAAAGTGTTGGTGAGTCAATAAAGCTATCTCAGACACCTTAGTGTGAAGTCACCCATGCTATTTGCCCATAGAACCTAAGCGGAATCAAACATGGCCGCCCACTGGCAAAGCTGGTCTCATGACGTTTTACCTAGGCACTCACGTCACAACTGAGATAGCTCTATAGACTGCAGCGAGAAAGGCTATAGTAGTTTTGGGTGCACTGAAGTTAAAGCTGAGAGAGTGGGGGGGGGGGAACCGCGTTAGTGACATTCATCGTATAGTCTCCTTAATTCAAAAATATAATAAAATAGAAAGAAAATAAAACTCTACAATCAACGGTGGGTAATTCAAGTACCGAAAATAAAGAAACATGGTAAATATTAAAATAATTAGTACTGATGTTGTCTCCAGTCAATTTTGTCCCAAATTAAAAAGTAAAACCTTTTTCAAACACCTTGCGTAAATCTTTTTAGTGTTATGAATGCTGAAAGGTATAACCTTGAGGAAACCACAAAAATAAGCAGAGCGACATTTTCCTTGCAATACAAGCTTCCCGAATTTCCAATGGTTTTAATTCAAAAAGAAAAATATGTGGCTTCAACTGAACAAGAGAAGAAGCGAACTAACAGGGAAATAGTCAACATTTTATACCATGATTTGATTAACACGTTTAATTCAGTGTAAGTACATTTCTACTAAATGTTTATCCTTTGCCTGGTATGAGGCTTGATCTAGCTTACTAGGGACAATTCACTTGGCTCTACGGTGGGTCAATCTGAATCGGTATTTAACGAATCTAAACAAATAAACGTGATTTAATCAATACTCAGTGGAAGTAAGGTGAGGGTGTGTCGTTAAACATGGAAGTGATGTGCCCCTCGATTGACGTAATCTGTGTACACGCTTTACCACTTTATTAAAGAGATAACGCATAATTTTTAAAAGCCCTTCGCTCGTTTCAAGCTTTATAATGTACACCGATTAACCTGAAGTGATCATCCTCTCATAGTTTTGCAATATTAACATAACAAACTATAACCTTGTTCTTGATTTTATCATAAGTGTATATTTCCATAAGTATGACACTTCCTATACTTCGTAATGCTAGAGACTTACTGGGAGCTAGTTCGAGAACGAAGCGAGAATTAACTTAACTCTGTTTTGCAGTCCATCTTCCTATTTAGTCTGTACTAACCCTTTGACAGCACCTCACCAGGTGTCGCTTAACGATAATCTATGACCTACGTCACTTCATGACAAGGTCTACCAGTTACAAATTTACGGAACCTATCTTATGATTTTATGTAAAAATATTCTAAAAATGTATTACACATGTTTAGATATCCACCATCTCACGCCCATGTGTCAGCAAAACTGATTAATGCATTTCCTTATCTTGGAGATTCGGTAGGAAATATTTTTATTGCAACTTTCTATATGAACTCCTGATCTCACATAAATAGAAGTAGAAATAATCGTCCTACACTAATTTATTTGACAAAGTAACTACAATTAAAACAAATAAATAAAAGTTATTGGGTTTCCTTTAATCATAGTACAAACGGCTGAAACTTTGAACAAAATGACAGCCCCTTCACCCAAATATTATATTTGCAGGATATTTGCTTCTCGGGGAGCGGTTTCTTAATGGGACCACGAACTGTTGAAACAAGTTTGATTTAATTTTTACTCTCGGTTTTAAGCCATATCTAACCGGCGTTCTCCTAGACCATAATTAAACCTAATTATGGTGCTCTGGTGAATATGAACCATTAGTAGTCTCCACAAGGTTAACTTAAAATCCACAGCTCCATTTTCAGGAGAGCATGATCAGTACAATTACCTATGTCCAATGTGAGTGCAGGTCAGATTTGGCTTTAAAATCAAGAGTTGAATTAATTCCAGATTTTCATTATTCTATATCAAATGAAATTAACTTGCTTCAAAACTTCATGTTCCCTTTATATATAAAACTACAGTAGGTGAAGCAAATAAACATTGTGAACTGTAGCTGCTTGGGGGCGCTAAGGGGACAAGACTGGGACTAGGGACTTTATCGACAGACCTCTCAAGGCGAGGCTCGTGATCAGACTGTTTATTAATTACCATGTACCTTTCTTACTAACTATCATTCAAGTATTATTAAATATGTTCCTGTTTAATCTTGACTCATTATTAAACCGACAAAAGAACATTACAATGGCGACGGAGGCGAGATACACCATTTTAGCGTGAGGTTAGTTGGTTTACGTATAACCTACGGGTAACGCGAGCCAAGGCTTACCAACGAATCGAACTTGCGGGCAAGGAGAGCCTACGGACTTTACAACCTGGAGGTGATAACGATGTGGCCAAGGCTTACATCACCACGAGGGAGAAAAAGATACATGAACATAAAGCATAACATCTACGGATTGAAATAAAGGAAATTGCTTATCTACGGATTTGAACTGATCGTAGTTTAAAGGTCTACGGACTGAATTAGACTAAATAAACATCTACGGGTTATTATTAAACGTGATTAAACGTCTACGGATTAGAACTGAATTAAACGTAAATAAACATCTACGGGTTATTATTAAACGTGATTAAACGTCTATGGATTAGAACTGAATTAAACGTAAATAAACATCTACGGGTTATTATTAAACGTGATTAGAACTGAACGGGAATTATCAAATCACGGAATTGAACTATCCTGAACAACATGGCAACCGTTGGAATTCTAATACCATTTGACGAGACTACGGTACCATGGACACAGTAGGCTAATCGGTTAACTGCTTATTTTACGGCGAACAAGATTACTGACGCCGCTATCAAAAATGCAACGCTTCTCACAGTACTTAGTACCGCGGCGTATACTCTGTTAGAGAACTTGACTCGACCAGATGATATTTGACGAAAACGTATGTGGACTTAACTACGTTGTTAAATGATTTCTATAACCCCAAACCTTCCCGTATTATGGAATGAATACGCTTTAATGGTCGCTATCGTCGCAAAGATGAATCTGTGGCTGTATATGTTGCTGAATTGGAGAAATTAACAAAACACTGCTAATTTAAAGAGTTAGATCAAATGTTGATAGATCGCGTAGCCGAGGGAATAAACAATGAGGGTATGAGAAGGTACCTACTACAGCATGAAAATACGATCAAAGATGATTTGCCTGCTATGCTATCATTATTAACGACGTATGAAATGACTCAACGCAACACTAAGGAATTGCGTGTCCTGAACCCTGTTGATGAACATCAGCAAGTGAACGCCATCATTCCGGCCAAGAGCCATTCGAGATCTCAACAAAATAATTGGCAACCTCAAGCATCACGAGATACTCAACCGTCTGGTGCAAGACCCTCTAGTTGCATTAAAAAAAACTGTCATTGTAGACAAAGACCAGAAAGTGTGAAAGATAAGTTTAGAAAATTAACTGCCTGAAGAAACAGATATTCAAATTTTCACTTTTGAAGACATGATTATAAAACATTATTTTAAAAAATTCTTATCTTACTTTTTTCACCAAAATTACTTCAGAACAATATTTTAACAAGAAACATGCGCATCATTTTAAAAATAGTAAGCGTTTCATTTTATTTTCTATCAAAAATTTACAATAAGGTAGAGAATTCGGCCCTATAAAGAGTATAAAATGGTAAAAAAATTGTTGAGAGCTGCTAAAATAAAACCGTATGATAACTTAACAAAACGTATTCTTCAATTGTAATGTTTTCGAAGTATTAAATATTAACGAGCTGTATAGCTCTCAAACATCACGATCAATCTACAGATCTTTTCGACACAAATAACTAAATCACAATGAAAAAGCTTATGTTATTTTCCGCTTCGCAATATTTTCAATTTTAAAATATAAAAATTTAAACTCTTTAAGAGAAATCTTTTCAGATATCCAAGTATTTGAATATCCTAATTGCAAATGTTAGTCGAAAATAAAACCTAGTATCAAGCTAGTATTCTTTAAATTCTTTTAGATGCCATTTTTTCTTGAACTACTATTGAGAACAAAATACATGGGTAAATATTGTTGAAAAATATTTTGGGAAAATGAAATTTTGGTGAAAAAAAGTAAGATAAGAATTTTTTAAAATAATTGATGTTTTATAATCATGTCTTAAAAAGTGAAAATTTGAATATCTGTTACTTCAGGCAGTTAATATTGTAGCCTTATCTTTTACACTTTCCGGTCTTTGTGTACAATGACAGTTTTTATTAATATCTGTCACTTCAGTCTTCATATTAATTAAAATTGTTTAGAAAATATAGGAGAGAAAAAGTTTTAGGACGTTGCGCGTCCATTGGTAATCTAGCTTAATTACCAGCCGTCGGCAATCCGGCTTAATTACCAGTCGTCGGTAATCCGGCTTAATTACCAGTCGTCGGTAATCCGGCTTAATTACCAGCCGTCGATAATCCGGCTAAATTACAAGTCGTCGGTTATCTAGCTTAATTACCAGTCGTCGGTAATCTAGCTTAATTACCAGTCGTCGGTAATCTAGCTTAATTACCAGTCGTCGGTAATCTAGCTTAATTACCAGTCGTCGGTAATCTAGCTTAATTACCAGTCGTCGGTAATCTAGCTTAATTACCAGTCGTCGGTAATCTAGCTTAATTACCAGTCGTCGGTAATCTAGCTTAATTACCAGTCGTCGGTAATCTAGCTTAATTACCAGTCGTCGGTAATCTAGCTTAATTACCAGTCGTCGGTAATCTAGCTTAATTACCAGTGTCGGTAATCTAGTTTAATTACCCTTAATTGGTAATCTAGTGTAATTATCTCTAATTGGTTATCTAGTTTAATAACCTCTAATTGCTAGTCTAGTTTAATTACCTCTAATTGGTAATTTATTTTAAATACGTTTAATTGGTAATTTATTTTAAATACGTTTAATTGGTAAACTACTTTATTTACTTCAATTCGTAATCTAGTTTATTGATCTTTAATTGGGAGTCTAGTTTAATTATCTTTAAGTGATAATCTAGTTTAATCATCTTTTATTGGTAATCCAGATTAATTAGCAGGGAAAAGTTAAAATGTCCATTAAGCTAGCTATTTGTTCTTTGAATTGGACTATATCCGCGATTATTTCGACCCGGGTGTTTTGACGGCGTCAGTGGCCTCGTTAACGTCACGGCAATATTAAAGCCATCTTATCTCACCATCAATAGGCCATTCCAACCAACAGGCATTAAGAAGAAACAATCGGATTATTATGAGGCAACTATACGTTAAAAAAGGCCAATATTGGTCGCGCTGATATTTCCTAATAAAACAGTGTATCCATCTAAATATCGCAGATTGGGGTAGTTTTTAAAATTTAAAATTAAACATACTTAAAATTAATTTTTCTCAAAAACCTTAAAAATGGTCCTAGAAAATGGTTTAAATTTTGATATAAAACCGTTCCCAAACGTAACAAACGAATATTTAATTTCAAAAGGGTGGCCACAAAATGGCTAAATTTGAAAAAAACTCCATGTTATTTCTATGGGAAAATTTAACTTTTTCACCAAAAGGGCTGAATCATTTTATTCAAATGAAAACCACCCTTAGCAACTTTATTTTTTATAAAATAAACTAATGAGTGGATCTTTTTGAAATTTTAACCACATATTGAGGGCCCGAATTGTAGTTCTGTGGAAATTTTTCAAAGCAGTTAATACGATACAAAAAAAGTTATAACCAATCAAAAAACCATCCTTATACATTAAAGTCGGTATGAAGTCTTATCTAAGAGAGCTATCGCTCTCCTAGAAAACTTGGCAGTACTAGGTCACTGAACCTCGCTCTAGCTAGATAAGATACCTAGAGGGGGATCGGAAGACAGGCTGAAATAGCCTCAAACTCAGAAATAAAAAAAAAGAAATACCAGATTGGCGTCAGGGGGCGGAGCTAATTCCTTATTATAATACCGTTCAGTTAATAAATACAGTACTAGTATTAAAACTGTCTTTAATGCCATTAAGCTAGAGCCTAGGTATTAAAGATTGGGCCCCAACTAAGTTAATCTCATTGATAAACAATAACAAAATAACGTCGAAAAATGTTTTTGTTTAGGCAAATGCCACTTTCTAAATTGTAGAGATGGCACAAATTCTAGTTTGTCAATTCTGCAGCTACTACACCCAGGATGATAAACTGCTACTACGACACGTTCTTCGCAGTCACAAACATTCTGCAAAAATATCTTTCCGTTGCAATGCATGTGGGGTAGTGTTCAAAAACCATAACTCTTATCGTACTCATTAGTTCCGAAAACATAAAAATATTGATTTGGGAATTCCGAATAATGTTGAGCAATTTGAAGAGTTTGTACCTAATGAAAGAGATAATCATGATGTACCGGTACAAAAGTTTATAGAGGCAAATTATGCTCTAAAACTTAAAGAAAAACACGGTTTATCAGATGAAGTCATTCATGATATCATGGCAACTACTGCTGATTTAATTAAAACATACACTATAGAAAACATTAACTTAGACGGTAGACCGTTATTTGATGGGCTTGAAACCGCATATAGGAGGGAAATGTTTTTTAAGTTAGAAATGAATTACGTACCTCCCTTACGTATACTGGTGGGATACTACAATCGCAGCAGCCTCACTTAACCAATGGCTAATGCCAGTTAGACACGAGGACACGAGGTTTTCCGTGGCTAGCGTGAGGTCAATGACCTCCCTTCTATTAGAAGTAACAAAAGTAGGTTCATTGTTTTGATTAAGAATATAGAGTTTACAACCAACTAAATATCGAGGGGTCGGCCGTATGGGAAATTTTGTACGGGATTTCAAAATCTTGCATTGATTTGGAAGTCTAAGAACTGATTTCATGATTTCGAGAGTGATTTCATGATTTTAGAAATCGAAGGTGATTTTGAAAATTATGAGTGAATTTTGCTATTTTTAGGAGTGATTTCAGAAATCTCAAGTTGAATTTCAGTTTTCGGGATTGATTTTTTGATTTTGAAGTGATTTTGTGAATGACTTCGCTGTTTATAGAGTGATTTTCAAAATTTCAAGATGATTTTGGAATTCTAAAGTGATTTATGGATTTCTTATTTATTTTATAGTTTTAAGCTATTTAAGAGTTTGGAGCTTAAAAGGTCTAGAGGGACTATAACTTGGTAAGTCATTTTGAAAGAGGAACTACAAATTTATATCTTGAGAAGAGATTCTCTAAAAAGTTCATTAATGTAAGATATCTTCGTCATACAATTCCTCTTTTGTGGGGGGAGGACAGTGATTAAATGATTTAAATTTGCATGTAATATTTCTTTTATTGTATGCTGTAATTATTTTACACCGTTTTACACACATCAAAAAATATATTTCTAATAATAAGGCGAGCTGGCATATTCAGTAAAAGCCTATCCAAATGTTTATTTAAGATTTTTAATTTTAGAGATTATTTTTTGGTCTAGGCATATTTGGAGGTTAACAATTGAGACTGAAACATCCGGAATGGTACACAATTATTTTTTAATGTCACAGTATCCGTGAGTAAATGTATCGGATCTCTTAAGCACCAATCTATCATCAATCAACTCTTTGGTGATTTCGTACCAGTTGCACAAAACTCCTATAGACTTCTTTGGAGGAAGATTTACGTAATTTCCCTGGAAGCTTCTTTCTCTTTGAGATTTTCCTGCTGAGTAGATGAACTGAAAAATTCGTCCAATTATGAAGGTTTTTTGATACCTAAATGCGCATAAATCTCCAATATTCAAGCTTTGCGATTTGAAGGGGGTAACGGCATCTTTCGATGGTTTTGTTACTTGTTTTAAAGTTGTTTGTTCTTGAACTCTTATTAGTCGGTCATTTGATAACTTTTCGTTTCCGTTAAGTAGCCATAAAGCCGTTGTCTTACGAATAAAAACTTTCCTTCCGTTTTGTTTCACATAGGTTGTAAATGGAGATTTTACATCCAATTGGATTTCTCCTTCCGTTTCGTATACTGGCAGTGACCCTTGACTCTCAGCTTGGCGTCTAAACTTTATTCGAGATTTATCAGCAGATGACTCACAATGATTGATAGCAATAATATCTTCAATTAGATTGTTTTCGTCCATATTGTCGTCCACAGGTATCTCGGCACTGCCTTGGGTGCTGCTCTGAGGTACACGTAACTCTATACAATCTACATCCTCTTCGGAATCGTTGGTTACATTTACACGCGTCGTCTTGACTATGGGTTCATTGTACAAAGGAAAGGCACCTTCTAAAAGTTCTTCATCCGTCGCGCCTACAACCGATGCCATTCCTAGATTTTTAGCAAGTTTTTTACCTTCAATTTTAGTTTTTTCTACTATCTCTACAATCTTTCCCCAATCGGGTACATTCAATGTTTGAAAATCTTCGTTTTCAAAACGTTTTCCATCTTTGTTTTGACTAGGATGGATAAAACCTTCTTCTCTTGCTAGTTGTATTTGCACGTCTAACCGATGTGTTTTCCTCAAAAACTCGTGTAAAGTGAAGTTTGTAATAGTAGAAAAATTCGGTGTCATACTTCTTGCGGCACGGAAGATTTTTTCACAAGGCTGGGAACCCATTAGGAAAGGGAAGCAAATGTTCTTCTCGGGATTTGTTTCTAGCAAACACAAAGCGATTAGGGCGTGAGCATTTAGTTCGATGCATTGATAGCAGTTAGTCGAAATAAAATTATCCGAAACATTGTAATCGGCACTCTTTTTTATCCACAGTTTCCAATAGCGTAGAAAAAAGACAGACAACCATTGCGATTCTATTCTTTCTAAAACAGTAATTTTTTTTGACAAAAAGGGCACGGTTGTATTTCTAATTATTTTCAAAAATAAGGACGTAGCGTCGCTGTCGGGAACATTTTCTGTTAACAATTTCTCCACGTTGAAAGAAGATATAGATTCGACAGCAGAAAAATTTTGCTTATGCTTCCCGTTAAGGTCAGATTCCTTGAGTCCATGAACAGATTTGGGCAAATTTTCCATCAGAAATTTCAAGTACGACGTACTGCAGACGTAGTCTCCCATTGGCAAGATTATAGACGGTTTACACAGGCGGCACCGTAACTTTGTACCAACGTGAACAGCGTCTTGGAAACATAGAGGATATCTTATTTTGTAATTGGCGAACCAAGATATGTCTACAGACTGTTGACATGGACTAGATCCTCGATTAGAACTAATCACTTTTTGCCCTACTTTATTTTGTGATATCATTGCTTTTCATAATCTGGGATCACCATCACTCGAAAACCCAACTACAGTTATACTATTAGATTTGCAGGTTGTTTCAATAAATTTCCAACGTTCAGGCCCGTAGCCAGAAAAGTTACGCAGAGGGGGCAGTATCTTTCTGTGAGGGGGCATGGCAAATGGAGATTTTTTATAGAATAACATAAATATCAAAATGTCAGACAATAAATATTTCCGCAGGTATTTCATTATTGACACTCATTTAACATTTGAAAATCAAACTATATTAAGTTAAAAAAAAATTAATTGTTAATAAACAATTCTAAATCTAAATTTCTAGTCAGATCTTTTTCGTAGGCTAGGGAAGTTAAGTTTCACTTTCTTTCAAGTGACATAGCTCGTCGTTAAAGTGAAAATACGCGAGTAGGGCAGGAAAAGCTTGACTCGCAACTTAGCAAGTCGCTGTTGAGGCGTCAAATGTAAGTCTGTACCCCGAGGGGTCGGTCATTCATGAACTCCCGTACGCTACCCGTGAAATCCAACTTAAGAAATCCGAAATCAATGCTGATTTCGAAATCAAATAAAAAATCCGAAATCAGCAACGAAATCACAAAACATTAAAGAAATCATAAAACTCAGTAAAAAAACACAAAATCAACAAAGAAATCACGAAATCAGAAGCGAAATCACAAAATCAGAAACAAAATCAGTAAAGAATAGGGATGGCAAAAATTCCGGAATTCCGGAACATATCCGGAATTTTCCAAGTTGAAAACCGGAATTCCGTATCATACGGAATACCGGTTTGTACGGAATTCCGGATCATACGGGATACCGGTTTGTACGGAATTCCGGATCATACGGGATACCGGTTTGTACGGAATTCCGGATCATACGGGATACCGGTTTGTACGGAATTCCGGATCATACGGGATACCGGTTTGTACGGAATTCCGGATCATGCGGAATACCGGTTTGAACGGAATTCCGGATCATACGGAATACCGGTTTGAACGGAATTCCGGATCATACGGAATACCGCTTTGTACGGAATTCCGGATCATACGGAATGTTTTCAGCCAACATTACTCAAGAATCAAGAGTAAGACACACCACTATTGTCTTCAATCTTCATCTCTTCAAATAATACAAATGGAAACCTTCCATAAACGGCGTCACACTCTTAAAGGGGGGGGGAGTTTCTGAATTTGTGACAGTCCGTGACAAGGGGGGGGTTCGGAATTTGTGACAGTCCGTGACAAGGGGGAGGTTGGCGTAATGCTATTCGTGGCGTCTCATTCAACTTTAATTTTGTTAGGAAGTCGGTGTATAAGAGGGGCGGATTGGCTCTCTTTTGTGATAAAATAATAAAAACAAAATTCTAAATTCCACCGTGGGAAACAAACTCAACAATATACAATAATAGCTAATGGTGTTTAGCCTATTTGTCTGTCCATAATTTAACAAAATTTATTTTCCTTGCCTTGATTAGTTATATAGCTAATGTAAGTTATAGCTATATAGTTAATGTTAATAGCTCCGGTTTTGATATCGGTTAAATTCCTGATTTGGTGTCGGTGTAATTTTGGTTTTGATTCCGAAATTGAAGCCGGTTTGATTCCAGAATTGAAGCCGGTTTGATTCCGGAATTGAAACCGTTTTGATTCCGGAATTGAAACCGTTTTGATTCCGGAATTGAAACCGTATTGATAACGGAATTGAAACCGTATTGATTCCGGAATCAATGCGGTTTGGTTCCGGAATTAAAACCGGATTGATTCCGGGATTTTTCGGAGCGTCAAAAGATTCCGGAATTCCGGTAAATTCCGGATTTGACATCGTCAAATACCGGTTTCGGAATTTTCCGAAAACCGCCATCCCTAGTAAAGAAATCGTGAAATCCATTACAAAATTCACGAAATCCAAAATCCAAAGAAATCACAAAATCCGACGAAATCAAGGGGAAAATCTCAAAATCCAACGAAATCAGGGGAAATATCGCAAAATCCGTCGAAATCACGGGAAAATTCTCAAAATTCGATGAAATTCATTGGATTTTATCGAATTCTGAAATCAAACGAAATCCGACGAAATCAAACGGAAACCGAAGAAATCAAATTGGATTTCAAAATCCCGAACACTTTTTCCAAAACGTTCGACCCCTCGCAGTACCCCGACATAATATTTTGGTCCTGAATGACAAAACCAGCGATATA
Source organism: Phalangium opilio (assembly GCF_054372755.1). Lineage (NCBI taxonomy): Eukaryota > Metazoa > Arthropoda > Arachnida > Opiliones > Phalangiidae > Phalangium > Phalangium opilio. Next base: position 11,279,215 of record NW_028324185.1, on the reverse strand, counting down.
TATCAAGGATAACGACAAAAAGCTATTTCAGTGTATCAGGGATACATACCAAAAGTGAATTTAAAACATACAAATGAATCAGGGATTTATCAAGTAAAAAAATCCAAGTGTATCAGGATTATACACAGGTAAAGACACCCTTACGGGCACACGATTGACACTTGGGGACCGGTAAGGAGTGATTGACATCTGAGGACCCAATTAACTATAGTTCATTAAAAAGAGGATTTCATAATTAGTTGAGCGCCGTAAAGCATATAATTAAACACTCGCTGTGGAAAAAGAACCCAAGACATTTATATGTAGGGACCTGAAAACACACGATATTTTCACCGCATAAATGGGGACCTTAATTCCAGATTACTTTCAAATTTCAGATATAGATGTCGCTAGGTGAAAGTCCCCACTTGTCAATGAAGTCACTGCGTGGATCTTGAAAGTGTATAATCAAAAAATGTCCCCAGATATAAGGTTGGAAGACTGTTTAGGTCCCCACTTGTAAACCTGAAATCAGCTCAAAACTTAAGTGTTAAGCCTTTAAATGGTCCGATTACCTATATTTCATTATAATAATCAATATTTAAACTATAAAATTAAAATATACATGAAATTAGAAAATGTGTGTTTAAAAAACCCCACTTGTCTGTTGAAATGACGGTGAAGGTCCCCACTTGTAACTTTATCGAGTGTGAAAAATGAAATTGAAATACTTGATTGAACCGTATAGGCTTTGACACTAATTTAAAACATAATAATTTATACACAAATGTCCCCAGATACAAGGTTGGAAGACTGTTTAGGTCCCCACTTGTAAACCTGAAATCAGCTCAAAACTTATGTGTTAAGCCTTTAAAAGGTCCGATTACCTAAATTTCATTATAATAATCAATATTTAAACTATAAAATTAAAATATACATGAAATTAGAAAATGTGTGTTTAAAAGACCCCATTTGTCGGTTGAAATGACTGTGAAGGTCCCCACTTGTAAATTTATCGAGTGTGAAAAATGAAATTGAAATACTTGATTGAACCGTATAGGCTTTGACACTAATTTAAAACATAATAATTTATACACAAATGTCCCCAGATATAAGGTTGGAAGACTGTTTAGGTCCCCACTTGTAAACCTGAAATCAGCTCAAAACTTAAGTGTTAAGCCTTTAAAAGGTCCGATTACCTAAATTTCATTATAATAATCAATATTTAAACTATAAAATTAAAATATACATGAAATTAGAAAATGTGTGTTTAAAAGACCCCACTTGTCGGTTGAAATGACTGTGAAGGTCCCCACTTGTAAATTTATCGAGTGTGAAAAATGAAATTGAAATACTTGATTGAACCGTATAGGCTTTGACACTAATTCAAAACCTAATAATTTATACACAAATGTCCCCAGATATAAGGTTGGAAGACTGTTTAGGTCCCCACTTGTAAACCTGAAATTAGCTCAAAACTTAAGTGTTAAGCTAGAAATAGGACTGATTACTTAAATTTCATTCTGATAATCAATATTTAAACTATAAAATTAAAATATACATGAAATTAGAAAATGTGTGTTTAAAAGACCCCACTTGTCTGTTGAAATGACGGTGAAGGTCCCCACTTGTAAATTTATCGAGTGTGAAAAATGAAATTGAAATACCTGATGGAACCATATAGGCTTCGACACTAATTCAAAATCTAATAATTTATACACAAATGTCCCCAGATATAATGTTGGAAGACGGTTTAGGTCCCCACTTGTTAACCTGAAATCAGCTCAAAACTTAAGTGTTAAGCCTTTAAAAGGTCTGATTCCCTAAATGCCGTTATAATAATCGATATTTAAACTATAAAATTAAAATATACATGAAATTAGAAAATGTGTGTTTAAAGACCCCACTTGTCTGTTGAAATGACGGTGAAGGTCCCCACTTGTAAATTTATCGAGTGTGAAAAATGAAATTGAAATATTTGATTGAACCATATAGGCTTTGACACTAATTCAAAACCTAATAATTTATACACAAATGTCCCCAGATATAAGGTTGGAAGACGGTTTAGGTCCCCACTTGTAAACCTGAAATCAGCTCAAAACTTAAGTGTTAAGCGTTGGTCCGATTACCTAAATTTCATTATAATAATCAATATTTAAACTATAAAATTAAAATATACATGAAATTAGAAAATGTGTGTTTAAAGACCCCACTTGTCTGTTGAAATGACGGTGAAGGTCCCCACTTGTAAATTTATCGAGTGTGAAAAATGAAATTGAAATATTTGATTGAACCATATAGGCTAATCCAAAACCTAATAATTTATACACAAATGTCCCCAGATATAAGGTTGGAAGACGGTTTAGGTACCCACTTGTAAACCTGAAATCAGCTCAAAACTTAAGTGTTAAGCTAGAAATAGGACTGATTACTTAAATTTCATTCTGATAATCAATATTTAACTATAAAATTATAATATACATGAAATTTGAAAATGTGTGTTTAAAAGACCCCACTGGTCCGTTGAAATGACTGTGAAGGTCCCCACTTGTAAATTTATCGAGTGTGAAAAATGAAATTGAAATACCTGATGGAACCATATAGGCTTCGACACTAATTCAAAATCTAATAATTTATACACAAATGTCCCCAGATATAAGGTTGGAAGACGGTTTAGGTCCCCACTTGTAAACCTGAAATCAGCTCAAAACTTAAGTGTTAAGCGTTGGTCCGATTACCTAAATGCCGTTATAATAATCGAAATTTAAACTATAAAATTAAAATATACATGAAATTAGAAAATGTGTGTTAAAAAGACCCCACTTGTCTGTTGAAATGACGGTGAAGGTCCCCACTTGTAAATTTATCGAGTGTGAAAAATGAAATTGAAATATTTGATTGAACCATATAGGCTAATTCAAAACCTAATAATTTATACACAAATGTCCCCAGATATAAGGTTGGAAGACGGTTTAGGTCCCCACTTGTAAACCTGAAATCAGCTCAAAACTTAAGTGTTAAGCTAGAAATAGGACTGATTTCATACTGATAATCAATATTTTAACTATAAAATTATAATATACATGAAATTTGAAAATGTTTGTTTAAAAGACCCCACTGGTCCGTTGAAATGACTGTGAAGGTCCCCACTTGTAAATTTATCGAGTGTGAAAAATGAAATTGAAATACCTGATGGAACCATATAGGCTTCGACACTAATTCAAAATCTAATAATTTATACACAAATGTCCCCAGATATAAGGTTGGAAGACGGTTTAGGTCCCCACTTGTAAACCTGAAATCAGCTCAAAACTTAAGTGTTAAGCCTTTAAAAGGTCCGATTACCTAAATGCCGTTATAATAATCGATATTTAAACTATAAAATTAAAATATACATGAAATTAGAAAATGTGTGTTTAAAAGACCCCACTTGTCTGTTGAAATGAGGGTGAAGGTCCCCACTTGTAAATTTATCGAGTGTGAAAAATGAAATTGAAATACCTGATGGAACCATATAGGCTTCGACACTAATTCAAAATCTAATAATTTATACACAAATGTCCCCAGATATAAGGTTGGAAGACGGTTTAGGTCCCCACTTGTAAACCTGAAATCAGCTAAAAACTTAAGTGTTAAGCGTTGGTCCGATTACCTAAATGCCGTTATAATAATCGATATTTAAACTATAAAATTAAAATATACATGAAATTAGAAAATGTGTGTTTAAAAGACCCCACTTGTCTGTTGAAATGACGGTGAAGGTCCCCACTTTTAAATTTATCGAGTGTGAAAAATGAAATTGAACCATATAGGCTTTGACACTAATTCAAAACCTAATAATTTATACACAAATGTCTCCAGATATAAGGTTGGAAGACGGTTTAGGTCCCCACTTGTAAACCTGAAATCAGCTCAAAACTTAAGTGTTAAGCGTTGGTCCGATTACCTAAATGCCGTTATAATAATCGATATTTAAACTATAAAATTAAAATATACATGAAATTAGAAAATGTGTGTTTAAAAGACCCCACTTGTCTGTTGAAATGAGGGTGAAGGTCCCCACTTGTAAATTTATCGAGTGTGAAAAATGAAATTGAAATATTTGATGGAACCATATAGGCTTTGACACTAATTCAAAACCTAATAATTTATACACAAATGTCCCCAGATATAAGGTTGGAAGACGGTTTAGGTCCCCACTTGTAAACCTGAAATCAGCTCAAAACTTAAGTGTTAAGCTAGAAATAGGACTGATTACTTAAATTTCATTCTGATAATCAATATTTAACTATAAAATTATAATATACATGAAATTTGAAAATGTGTGTTTAAAAGACCCCACTGGTCCGTTGAAATGACTGTGAAGGTCCCCACTTGTAAATTTATCGAGTGTGAAAAATGAAATTGAAATACCTGATGGAACCATATAGGCTTCGACACTAATTCAAAATCTAATAATTTATACACAAATGTCCCCAGATATAAGGTTGGAAGACGGTTTAGGTCCCCACTTGTAAACCTGAAATCAGCTCAAAACTTAAGTGTTAAGCCTTTAAAAGGTCCGATTACCTAAATGCCGTTATAATAATCGATATTTAAACTATAAAATTAAAATATACATGAAATTAGAAAATGTGTGTTTAAAAGACCCCACTTGTCTGTTGAAATGAGGGTGAAGGTCCCCACTTGTAAATTTATCGAGTGTGAAAAATGAAATTGAAATACCTGATGGAACCATATAGGCTTCGACACTAATTCAAAATCTAATAATTTATACACAAATGTCCCCAGATATAAGGTTGGAAGACGGTTTAGGTCCCCACTTGTAAACCTGAAATCAGCTCAAAACTTAAGTGTTAAGCGTTGGTCCGATTACCTAAATGCCGTTATAATAATCGATATTTAAACTATAAAATTAAAATATACATGAAATTAGAAAATGTGTGTTTAAAAGACCCCACTTGTCTGTTGAAATGACGGTGAAGGTCCCCACTTTTAAATTTATCGAGTGTGAAAAAGGAAATTGAACCATATAGGCTTTGACACTAATTCAAAACCTAATAATTTATACACAAATGTCTCCAGATATAAGGTTGGAAGACGGTTTAGGTCCCCACTTGTAAACCTGAAATCAGCTCAAAACTTAAGTGTTAAGCCTTTAAAAGGTCCGATTACCTAAATGCCGTTATAATAATCGATATTTAAACTATAAAATTAAAATATACATGAAATTAGAAAATGTGTGTTTAAAAGACCCCACTTGTCTGTTGAAATGAGGGTGAAGGTCCCCACTTGTAAATTTATCGAGTGTGAAAAATGAAATTGAAATACCTGATGGAACCATATAGGCTTCGACACTAATTCAAAATCTAATAATTTATACACAAATGTCCCCAGATATAAGGTTGGAAGACGGTTTAGGTCCCCACTTGTAAACCTGAAATCAGCTAAAAACTTAAGTGTTAAGCGTTGGTCCGATTACCTAAATGCCGTTATAATAATCGATATTTAAACTATAAAATTAAAATATACATGAAATTAGAAAATGTGTGTTTAAAAGACCCCACTTGTCTGTTGAAATGACGGTGAAGGTCCCCACTTTTAAATTTATCGAGTGTGAAAAATGAAATTGAACCATATAGGCTTTGACACTAATTCAAAACCTAATAATTTATACACAAATGTCTCCAGATATAAGGTTGGAAGACGGTTTAGGTCCCCACTTGTAAACCTGAAATCAGCTCAAAACTTAAGTGTTAAGCGTTGGTCCGATTACCTAAATGCCGTTATAATAATCGATATTTAAACTATAAAATTAAAATATACATGAAATTAGAAAATGTGTGTTTAAAAGACCCCACTTGTCTGTTGAAATGAGGGTGAAGGTCCCCACTTGTAAATTTATCGAGTGTGAAAAATGAAATTGAAATATTTGATGGAACCATATAGGCTTTGACACTAATTCAAAACCTAATAATTTATACACAAATGTCCCCAGATATAAGGTTGGAAGACGGTTTAGGTCCCCACTTGTAAACCTGAAATCAGCTCAAAACTTAAGTGTTAAGCTAGAAATAGGACTGATTACTTAAATTTCATTCTGATAATCAATATTTAACTATAAAATTATAATATACATGAAATTTGAAAATGTGTGTTTAAAAGACCCCACTGGTCCGTTGAAATGACTGTGAAGGTCCCCACTTGTAAATTTATCGAGTGTGAAAAATGAAATTGAAATACCTGATGGAACCATATAGGCTTCGACACTAATTCAAAATCTAATAATTTATACACAAATGTCCCCAGATATAAGGTTGGAAGACGGTTTAGGTCCCCACTTGTAAACCTGAAATCAGCTCAAAACTTAAGTGTTAAGCCTTTAAAAGGTCCGATTACCTAAATGCCGTTATAATAATCGATATTTAAACTATAAAATTAAAATATACATGAAATTAGAAAATGTGTGTTTAAAAGACCCCACTTGTCTGTTGAAATGAGGGTGAAGGTCCCCACTTGTAAATTTATCGAGTGTGAAAAATGAAATTGAAATACCTGATGGAACCATATAGGCTTCGACACTAATTCAAAATCTAATAATTTATACACAAATGTCCCCAGATATAAGGTTGGAAGACGGTTTAGGTCCCCACTTGTAAACCTGAAATCAGCTCAAAACTTAAGTGTTAAGCGTTGGTCCGATTACCTAAATGCCGTTATAATAATCGATATTTAAACTATAAAATTAAAATATACATGAAATTAGAAAATGTGTGTTTAAAAGACCCCACTTGTCTGTTGAAATGACGGTGAAGGTCCCCACTTTTAAATTTATCGAGTGTGAAAAAGGAAATTGAACCATATAGGCTTTGACACTAATTCAAAACCTAATAATTTATACACAAATGTCTCCAGATATAAGGTTGGAAGACGGTTTAGGTCCCCACTTGTAAACCTGAAATCAGCTCAAAACTTAAGTGTTAAGCGTTGGTCCGATTACCTAAATGCCGTTATAATAATCGATATTTAAACTATAAAATTAAAATATACATGAAATTAGAAAATGTGTGTTTAAAAGACCCCACTTGTCTGTTGAAATGAGGGTGAAGGTCCCCACTTGTAAATTTATCGAGTGTGAAAAATGAAATTGAAATATTTGATGGAACCATATAGGCTTTGACACTAATTCAAAACCTAATAATTTATACACAAATGTCCCCAGATATAAGGTTGGAAGACGGTTTAGGTCCCCACTTGTAAACCTGAAATCAGCTCAAAACTTAAGTGTTAAGCGTTGGTCCGATTACCTAAATGCCGTTATAATAATCGAAATTTAAACTATAAAATTAAAATATACATGAAATTAGAAAATGTGTGTTTAAAAGACCCCACTTGTCTGTTGAAATGACGGTGAAGGTCCCCACTTGTAAATTTATCGAGTGTGAAAAATGAAATTGAACCATATAGGCTTTGACACTAATTCAAAACCTAATAATTTATACACAAATGTCCCCAGATATAAGGTTGGAAGACGGTTTAGGTCCCCACTTGTAAACCTGAAATCAGCTCAAAACTTAAGTGTTAAGCGTTGGTCCGATTACCTAAATGCCGTTATAATAATCGATATTTAAACTATAAAATTAAAATATACATGAAATTAGAAAATGTGTGTTTAAAAGACCCCACTTGTCTGTTGAAATGACGGTGAAGGTCCCCACTTGTAAATTTATCGAGTGTGAAAAATGAAATTGAAATATTTGATTGAACCATATAGGCTTTGACACTAATTCAAAACCTAATAATTTATACACAAATGTCCCCAGATATAAGGCTGGAAGACGGTTTAGGTCCCCACTTGTAAACCTGAAATCAGCTCAAAACTTAAGTGTTAAGCTAGAAATAGGACTGATTACTTAAATTTCATTCTGATAATCAATATTTTAACTATAAAATTATAATATACATGAAATTTGAAAATGTGTGTTTAAAAGACCCCAATGGTCCGTTGAAATGACTGTGAAGGTCCCCACTTGTAAATTTATCGAGTGTGAAAAATGAAATTGAAATACCTGATGGAACCATATAGGCTTCGACACTAATTCAAAATCTAATAATTTATACACAAATGTCCCCAGATATAAGGTTGGAAGACGGTTTAGGTCCCCACTTGTAAACCTGAAATCAGCTCAAAACTTAAGTGTTAAGCCTTTAAAAGGTCCGATTACCTAAATGCCGTTATAATAATCGATATTTAAACTATAAAATTAAAATATACATGAAATTAGAAAATGTGTGTTTAAAAGACCCCACTTGTCTGTTGAAATGAGGGTGAAGGTCCCCACTTGTAAATTTATCGAGTGTGAAAAATGAAATTGAAATACCTGATGGAACCATATAGGCTTCGACACTAATTCAAAATCTAATAATTTATACACAAATGTCCCCAGATATAAGGTTGGAAGACGGTTTAGGTCCCCACTTGTAAACCTGAAATCAGCTCAAAACTTAAGTGTTAAGCGTTGGTCCGATTACCTAAATGCCGTTATAATAATCGATATTTAAACTATAAAATTAAAATATACATGAAATTAGAAAATGTGTGTTTAAAAGACCCCACTTGTCTGTTGAAATGACGGTGAAGGTCCCCACTTTTAAATTTATCGAGTGTGAAAAATGAAATTGAACCATATAGGCTTTGACACTAATTCAAAACCTAATAATTTATACACAAATGTCTCCAGATATAAGGTTGGAAGACGGTTTAGGTCCCCACTTGTAAACCTGAAATCAGCTCAAAACTTAAGTGTTAAGCGTTGGTCCGATTACCTAAATGCCGTTATAATAATCGATATTTAAACTATAAAATTAAAATATACATGAAATTAGAAAATGTGTGTTTAAAAGACCCCACTTGTCTGTTGAAATGAGGGTGAAGGTCCCCACTTGTAAATTTATCGAGTGTGAAAAATGAAATTGAACCATATAGGCTTTGACACTAATTCAAAACCTAATAATTTATACACAAATGTCCCCAGATATAAGGTTGGAAGACGGTTTAGGTCCCCACTTGTAAACCTGAAATCAGCTCAAAACTTAAGTGTTAAGCGTTGGTCCGATTACCTAAATGCCGTTATAATAATCGATATTTAAACTATAAAATTAAAATATACATGAAATTAGAAAATGTGTGTTTAAAAGACCCCACTTGTCTGTTGAAATGACGGTGAAGGTCCCCACTTGTAAATTTATCGAGTGTGAAAAATGAAATTGAAATATTTGATTGAACCATATAGGCTTTGACACTAATTCAAAACCTAATAATTTATACACAAATGTCCCCAGATATAAGGCTGGAAGACGGTTTAGGTCCCCACTTGTAAACCTGAAATCAGCTCAAAACTTAAGTGTTAAGCTAGAAATAGGACTGATTACTTAAATTTCATTCTGATAATCAATATTTTAACTATAAAATTATAATATACATGAAATTTGAAAATGTGTGTTTAAAAGACCCCACTGGTCCGTTGAAATGACTGTGAAGGTCCCCACTTGTAAATTTATCGAGTGTGAAAAATGAAATTGAAATACCTGATGGAACCATATAGGCTTCGACACTAATTCAAAATCTAATAATTTATACACAAATGTCCCCAGATATAAGGTTGGAAGACGGTTTAGGTCCCCACTTGTAAACCTGAAATCAGCTCAAAACTTAAGTGTTAAGCCTTTAAAAGGTCCGATTACCTAAATGCCGTTATAATAATCGATATTTAAACTATAAAATTAAAATATACATGAAATTAGAAAATGTGTGTTTAAAAGACCCCACTTGTCTGTTGAAATGACGGTGAAGGTCCCCACTTGTAAATTTATCGAGTGTGAAAAATGAAATTGAAATACCTGATGGAACCATATAGGCTTCGACACTAATTCAAAATCTAATAATTTATACACAAATGTCCCCAGATATAAGGTTGGAAGACGGTTTAGGTCCCCACTTGTAAACCTGAAATCAGCTCAAAACTTAAGTGTTAAGCGTTGGTCCAATTACCTAAATGCCGTTATAATAATCGAAATTTAAACTATAAAATTAAAATATACATGAAATTAGAAAATGTGTGTTTAAAAGACCCCACTTGTCTGTTGAAATGACGGTGAAGGTCCCCACTTGTAAATTTATCGAGTGTGAAAAATGAAATTGAAATATTTGATTGAACCATATAGGCTAATTCAAAACCTAATAATTTATACACAAATGTCCCCAGATATAAGGTTGGAAGACGGTTTAGGTCCCCACTTGTAAACCTGAAATCAGCTCAAAACTTAAGTGTTAAGCTAGAAATAGGACTGATTTCATACTGATAATCAATATTTTAACTATAAAATTATAATATACATGAAATTTGAAAATGTTTGTTTAAAAGACCCCACTGGTCCGTTGAAATGACTGTGAAGGTCCCCACTTGTAAATTTATCGAGTGTGAAAAATAAAATTGAAATACCTGATGGAACCATATAGGCTTCGACACTAATTCAAAATCTAATAATTTATACACAAATGTCCCCAGATATAAGGTTGGAAGACGGTTTAGGTCCCCACTTGTAAACCTGAAATCAGCTCAAAACTTAAGTGTTAAGCCTTTAAAAGGTCCGATTACCTAAATGCCGTTATAATAATCGATATTTAAACTATAAAATTAAAATATACATGAAATTAGAAAATGTGTGTTTAAAAGACCCCACTTGTCTGTTGAAATGAGGGTGAAGGTCCCCACTTGTAAATTTATCGAGTGTGAAAAATGAAATTGAAATACCTGATGGAACCATATAGGCTTCGACACTAATTCAAAATCTAATAATTTATACACAAATGTCCCCAGATATAAGGTTGGAAGACGGTTTAGGTCCCCACTTGTAAACCTGAAATCAGCTCAAAACTTAAGTGTTAAGCGTTGGTCCGATTACCTAAATGCCGTTATAATAATCGATATTTAAACTATAAAATTAAAATATACATGAAATTAGAAAATGTGTGTTTAAAAGACCCCACTTGTCTGTTGAAATGACGGTGAAGGTCCCCACTTTTAAATTTATCGAGTGTGAAAAATGAAATTGAACCATATAGGCTTTGACACTAATTCAAAACCTAATAATTTATACACAAATGTCTCCAGATATAAGGTTGGAAGACGGTTTTAGGTCCCCACTTGTAAACCTGAAATCAGCTCAAAACTTAAGTGTTAAGCGTTGGTCCGATTACCTAAATGCCGTTATAATAATCGATATTTAAACTATAAAATTAAAATATACATGAAATTAGAAAATGTGTGTTTAAAAGACCCCACTTGTCTGTTGAAATGAGGGTGAAGGTCCCCACTTGTAAATTTATCGAGTGTGAAAAATGAAATTGAAATATTTGATGGAACCATATAGGCTTTGACACTAATTCAAAACCTAATAATTTATACACAAATGTCCCCAGATATAAGGTTGGAAGACGGTTTAGGTCCCCACTTGTAAACCTGAAATCAGCTCAAAACTTAAGTGTTAAGCGTTGGTCCGATTACCTAAATGCCGTTATAATAATCGAAATTTAAACTATAAAATTAAAATATACATGAAATTAGAAAATGTGTGTTTAAAAGACCCCACTTGTCTGTTGAAATGACGGTGAAGGTCCCCACTTGTAAATTTATCGAGTGTGAAAAATGAAATTGAACCATATAGGCTTTGACACTAATTCAAAACCTAATAATTTATACACAAATGTCCCCAGATATAAGGTTGGAAGACGGTTTAGGTCCCCACTTGTAAACCTGAAATCAGCTCAAAACTTAAGTGTTAAGCGTTGGTCCGATTACCTAAATGCCGTTATAATAATCGATATTTAAACTATAAAATTAAAATATACATGAAATTAGAAAATGTGTGTTTAAAAGACCCCACTTGTCTGTTGAAATGACGGTGAAGGTCCCCACTTGTAAATTTATCGAGTGTGAAAAATGAAATTGAAATATTTGATTGAACCATATAGGCTTTGACACTAATTCAAAACCTAATAATTTATACACAAATGTCCCCAGATATAAGGTTGGAAGACGGTTTAGGTCCCCACTTGTAAACCTGAAATCAGCTCAAAACTTAAGTGTTAAGCCTTTAAAAGGTCCGATTACCTAAATGCCGTTATAATAATCGATATTTAAACTATAAAATTAAAATATACATGAAATTAGAAAATGTGTGTTTAAAAGACCCCACTTGTCTGTTGAAATGACGGTGAAGGTCCCCACTTGTAAATTTATCGAGTGTGAAAAATGAAATTGAAATACCTGATGGAACCATATAGGCTTCGACACTAATTCAAAATCTAATAATTTATACACAAATGTCCCCTGATATAAGGTTGGAAGACGGTTTAGGTCCCCACTTGTAAACCTGAAATCAGCTCAAAACTTAAGTGTTAAGCGTTGGTCCGATTACCTAAATGCCGTTATAATAATCGATATTTAAACTATAAAATTAAAATATACATGAAATTAGAAAATGTGTGTAAGACCCCACTTGTCTGTTGAAATGAGGGTGAAGGTCCCCACTTGTAAATTTATCGAGTGTGAAAAATGAAATTGAAATATTTGATGGAACCATATAGGCTTTGACACTAATTCAAAACCTAATAATTTATACACAAATGTACCCAGATATAAGGTTGGAAGACGGTTTAGGTCCCCACTTGTAAACCTGAAATCAGCTCAAAACTTAAGTGTTAAGCGTTGGTCCGATTACCTAAATTTCATTCTGATAATCAATATTTTAACTATAAAATTATAATATACATGAAATTTGAAAATGTGTGTTTAAAAGACCCCACTGGTCCGTTGAAATGACTGTGAAGGTCCCCACTTGTAAATTTATCGAGTGTGAAAAATGAAATTGAAATACCTGATGGAACCATATAGGCTTCGACACTAATTCAAAATCTAATAATTTATACACAAATGTCCCCAGATATAAGGTTGGAAGACGGTTTAGGTCCCCACTTGTAAACCTGAAATCAGCTCAAAACTTAAGTGTTAAGCGTTGGTCCGATTACCTAAATGCCGTTATAATAATCGAAATTTAAACTATAAAATTAAAATATACATGAAATTAGAAAATGTGTGTTTAAAAGACCCCACTTGTCTGTTGAAATGACGGTGAAGGTCCCCACTTTTAAATTTATCGAGTGTGAAAAATGAAATTGAACCATATAGGCTTTGACACTAATTCAAAACCTAATAATTTATACACAAATGTCTCCAGATATAAGGTTGGAAGACGGTTTAGGTCCCCACTTGTAAACCTGAAATCAGCTCAAAACTTAAGTGTTAAGCGTTGGTCCGATTACCTAAATGCCGTTATAATAATCGATATTTAAACTATAAAATTAAAATATACATGAAATTTGAAAATGTGTGTTTAAAAGACCCCACTGGTCCGTTGAAATGACTGTGAAGGTCCCCACTTGTAAATTTATCGAGTGTGAAAAATGAAATTGAAATACCTGATGGAACCATATAGGCTTCGACACTAATTCAAAATCTAATAATTTATACACAAATGTCCCCAGATATAAGGTTGGAAGACGGTTTAGGTCCCCACTTGTAAACCTGAAATCAGCTCAAAACTTAAGTGTTAAGCCTTTAAAAGGTCCGATTACCTAAATGCCGTTATAATAATCGATATTTAAACTATAAAATTAAAATATACATGAAATTAGAAAATGTGTGTTTAAAGACCCCACTTGTCTGTTGAAATGACGGTGAAGGTCCCCACTTGTAAATTTATCGAGTGTGAAAAATGAAATTGAAATTTTTGATTGAACCATATAGGCTTCGACACTAATTCAAAATCTAATAATTTATACACAAATGTCCCCTGATATAAGGTTGGAAGACGGTTTAGGTCCCCACTTGTAAACCTGAAATCAGCTCAAAACTTAAGTGTTAAGCGTTGGTCCGATTACCTAAATGCCGTTATAATAATCGATATTTAAACTATAAAATTAAAATATACATGAAATTAGAAAATGTGTGTAAGACCCCACTTGTCTGTTGAAATGAGGGTGAAGGTCCCCACTTGTAAATTTATCGAGTGTGAAAAATGAAATTGAAATATTTGATGGAACCATATAGGCTTTGACACTAATTCAAAACCTAATAATTTATACACAAATGTACCCAGATATAAGGTTGGAAGACGGTTTAGGTCCCCACTTGTAAACCTGAAATCAGCTCAAAACTTAAGTGTTAAGCGTTGGTCCGATTACCTAAATTTCATTCTGATAATCAATATTTTAACTATAAAATTATAATATACATGAAATTTGAAAATGTGTGTTTAAAAGACCCCACTGGTCCGTTGAAATGACTGTGAAGGTCCCCACTTGTAAATTTATCGAGTGTGAAAAATGAAATTGAAATACCTGATGGAACCATATAGGCTTCGACACTAATTCAAAATCTAATAATTTATACACAAATGTCCCCAGATATAAGGTTGGAAGACGGTTTAGGTCCCCACTTGTAAACCTGAAATCAGCTCAAAACTTAAGTGTTAAGCGTTGGTCCGATTACCTAAATGCCGTTATAATAATCGAAATTTAAACTATAAAATTAAAATATACATGAAATTAGAAAATGTGTGTTTAAAAGACCCCACTTGTCTGTTGAAATGACGGTGAAGGTCCCCACTTTTAAATTTATCGAGTGTGAAAAATGAAATTGAACCATATAGGCTTTGACACTAATTCAAAACCTAATAATTTATACACAAATGTCTCCAGATATAAGGTTGGAAGACGGTTTAGGTCCCCACTTGTAAACCTGAAATCAGCTCAAAACTTAAGTGTTAAGCGTTGGTCCGATTACCTAAATGCCGTTATAATAATCGATATTTAAACTATAAAATTAAAATATACATGAAATTAGAAAATGTGTGTTTAAAAGACCCCACTTGTCTGTTGAAATGAGGGTGAAGGTCCCCACTTGTAAATTTATCGAGTGTGAAAAATGAAATTGAAATATTTGATGGAACCATATAGGCTTTGACGCTAATTCAAAACCTAATAATTTATACACAAATGTCTCCAGATATAAGGTTGGAAGACGGTTTAGGTCCCCACTTGTAAACCTGAAATCAGCTCAAAACTTAAGTGTTAAGCGTTGGTCCGATTACCTAAATGCCGTTATAATAATCGATATTTAAACTATAAAATTAAAATATACATGAAATTAGAAAATGTGTGTTTAAAAGACCCCACTTGTCTGTTGAAATGACGGTGAAGGTCCCCACTTGTAAATTTATCGAGTGTGAAAAATGAAATTGAAATATTTGATTGAACCATATAGGCTTTGACACTAATTCAAAATCTAATAATTTATACACAAATGTCCCCAGATATAAGGCTGGAAGACGGTTTAGGTCCCCACTTGTAAACCTGAAATCAGCTCAAAACTTAAGTGTTAAGCTAGAAATAGGACTGATTACTTAAATTTCATTCTGATAATCAATATTTTAACTATAAAATTATAATATACATGAAATTTGAAAATGTGTGTTTAAAAGACCCCACTGGTCCGTTGAAATGACTGTGAAGGTCCCCACTTGTAAATTTATCGAGTGTGAAAAATGAAATTGAAATACCTGATGGAACCATATAGGCTTCGACACTAATTCAAAATCTAATAATTTATACACAAATGTCCCCAGATATAAGGTTGGAAGACGGTTTAGGTCCCCACTTGTAAACCTGAAATCAGCTCAAAACTTAAGTGTTAAGCCTTTAAAAGGTCCGATTACCTAAATGCCATTATAATAATCGATATTTAAACTATAAAATTAAAATATACATGAAATTAGAAAATGTGTGTTTAAAGACCCCACTTGTCTGTTGAAATGACGGTGAAGGTCCCCACTTGTAAATTTATCGAGTGTGAAAAATGAAATTGAAATATTTGATTGAACCATATAGGCTAATTCAAAACCTAATAATTTATACACAAATGTCCCCAGATATAAGGTTGGAAGACGGTTTAGGTACCCACTTGTAAACCTGAAATCAGCTCAAAACTTAAGTGTTAAGCTAGAAATAGGACTGATTACTTAAATTTCATTCTGATAATCAATATTTTAACTATAAAACTATAATATACATGAAATTTGAAAATGTGTGTTTAAAAGACCCCACTTGTCTGTTGAAATGACGGTGAAGGTCCCCACTTGTAAATTTATCGAGTGTGAAAAATGAAATTGAAATATTTGATTGAACCATATAGGCTAATTCAAAACCTAATAATTTATACACAAATGTCCCCAGATATAAGGTTGGAAGACTGTTTAGGTACCCACTTGTAAACCTGAAATCAGCTCAAAACTTAAGTGTTAAGCTAGAAATAGGACTGATTACTTAAATTTCATTCTGATAATCAATATTTTAACTATAAAATTATAATATACATGAAATTTGAAAATGTGTGTTTAAAAGACCCCACTGGTCCGTTGAAATGACTGTGAAGGTCCCCACTTGTAAATTTATCGAGTGTGAAAAATGAAATTGAAATACCTGATGGAACCATATAGGCTTCGACACTAATTCAAAATCTAATAATTTATACACAAATGTCCCCAGATATAAGGTTGGAAGACGGTTTAGGTCCCCACTTGTAAACCTGAAATCAGCTCAAAACTTAAGTGTTAAGCGTTGGTCCGATTACCTAAATGCCGTTATAATAATCGAAATTTAAACTATAAAATTAAAATATACATGAAATTAGAAAATGTGTGTTTAAAAGACCCCACTTGTCTGTTGAAATGACGGTGAAGGTCCCCACTTGTAAATTTATCGAGTGTGAAAAATGAAATTGAAATATTTGATTGAACCATATAGGCTTTGACACTAATTCAAAACCTAATAATTTATACACAAATGTCCCCAGATATAAGGTTGGAAGACGGTTTAGGTCCCCACTTGTAAACCTGAAATCAGCTCAAAACTTAAGTGTTAAGCGTTGGTCCGATTACCTAAATGCCGTTATAATAATCGATATTTAAACTATAAAATTAAAATATACATGAAATTAGAAAATGTGTGTTTAAAAGACCCCACTTGTCTGTTGAAATGACGGTGAAGGTCCCCACTTGTAAATTTATCGAGTGTGAAAAATGAAATTGAAATATTTGATTGAACCATATAGGCTAATTCAAAACCTAATAATTTATACACAAATGTCCCCAGATATAAGGCTGGAAGACGGTTTAGGTCCCCACTTGTAAACCTGAAATCAGCTCAAAACTTAAGTGTTAAGCTAGAAATAGGACTGATTACTTAAATTTCATTCTGATAATCAATATTTTAACTATAAAATTATAATATACATGAAATTTGAAAATGTGTGTTTAAAAGACCCCACTGGTCCGTTGAAATGACTGTGAAGGTCCCCACTTGTAAATTTATCGAGTGTGAAAAATGAAATTGAAATACCTGATGGAACCATATAGGCTTCGACACTAATTCAAAATCTAATAATTTATACACAAATGTCCCCAGATATAAGGTTGGAAGACGGTTTAGGTCCCCACTTGTAAACCTGAAATCAGCTCAAAACTTAAGTGTTAAGCGTTGGTCCGATTACCTAAATGCCGTTATAATAATCGATATTTATACTATAAAATTAAAATATACATGAAATTAGAAAATGTGTGTTTAAAAGACCCCACTTGTCTGTTGAAATGACGGTGAAGGTCCCCACTTGTAAATTTATCGAGTGTGAAAAATGAAATTGAAATATATGATTGAACCATATAGGCTAATTCAAAACCTAATAATTTATACACAAATGTCCCCAGATATAAGGTTGGAAGACGGTTTAGGTCCCCACTTGTAAACCTGAAATCAGCTCAAAACTTAAGTGTTAAGCTAGAAATAGGACTGATTTCATACTGATAATCAATATTTTAACTATAAAATTATAATATACATGAAATTTGAAAATGTGTGTTTAAAAGACCCCACTGGTCCGTTGAAATGACTGTGAAGGTCCCCACTTGTAAATTTATCGAGTGTGAAAAATGAAATTGAAATACCTGATGGAACCATATAGGCTTCGACACTAATTCAAAATCTAATAATTTATACACAAATGTCCCCAGATATAAGGTTGGAAGACGGTTTAGGTACCCACTTGTAAACCTGAAATCAGCTCAAAACTTAAGTGTTAAGCCTTTAAAAGGTCCGATTACCTAAATGCCGTTATAATAATCGATATTTAAACTATAAAATTAAAATATACATGAAATTAGAAAATGTGTGTTTAAAAGACCCCACTTGTCTGTTGAAATGACGGTGAAGGTCCCCACTTGTAAATTTATCGAGTGTGAAAAATGAAATTGAAATATTTGATTGAACCATATAGGCTTTGACACTAATTCAAAACCTAATAATTTATACACAAATGTCCCCAGATATAAGGTTGGAAGACGGTTTAGGTCCCCACTTGTAAACCTGAAATCAGCTCAAAACTTAAGTGTTAAGCGTTGGTCCGATTACCTAAATTTCATTATAATAATCAATATTTAAACTATAAAATTAAAATATACATGAAATTTGAAAATGTGTGTTTAAAAGACCCCACTTGTCTGTTGAAATGACGGTGAAGGTCCCCACTTGTAAATTTATCGAGTGTGAAAAATGAAATTGAAATATTTGATTGAACCATATAGGCTAATTCAAAACCTAATAATTTATACACAAATGTCCCCAGATATAAGGTTGGAAGACGGTTTAGGTCCCCACTTGTAAACCTGAAATCAGCTCAAAACTTAAGTGTTAAGCTAGAAATAGGACTGATTTCATACTGATAATCAATATTTTAACTATAAAATTATAATATACATGAAATTTGAAAATGTTTGTTTAAAAGACCGCACTGGTCCGTTGAAATGACTGTGAAGGTCCCCACTTGTAAATTTATCGAGTGTGAAAAATGAAATTGAAATACCTGATGGAACCATATAGGCTTCGACACTAATTCAAAATCTAATAATTTATACACAAATGTCCCCAAATATAAGGTTGGAAGACGGTTTAGGTCCCCACTTGTAAACCTGAAATCAGCTCAAAACTTAAGTGTTAAGCCTTTAAAAGGTCCGATTACCTAAATGCCGTTATAATAATCGATATTTAAACTATAAAATTAAAATATACATGAAATTAGAAAATGTGTGTTTAAAAGACCCCACTTGTCTGTTGAAATGACGGTGAAGGTCCCCACTTGTAAATTTATCGAGTGTGAAAAATGAAATTGAAATATTTGATTGAACCATATAGGCTTTGACACTAATTCAAAACCTAATAATTTATACACAAATGTCCCCAGATATAAGGTTGGAAGACGGTTTAGGTCCCCACTTGTAAACCTGAAATCAGCTCAAAACTTAAGTGTTAAGCGTTGGTCCGATTACCTAAATTTCATTATAATAATCAATATTTAAACTATAAAATTAAAATATACATGAAATTTGAAAATGTGTGTTTAAAAGACCCCACTTGTCTGTTGAAATGACGGTGAAGGTCCCCACTTGTAAATTTATCGAGTGTGAAAAATGAAATTGAAATATTTGATTGAACCATATAGGCTAATTCAAAACCTAATAATTTATACACAAATGTCCCCAGATATAAGGTTGGAAGACGGTTTAGGTCCCCACTTGTAAACCTGAAATCAGCTCAAAACTTAAGTGTTAAGCGTTGGTCCGATTACCTAAATTTCATTATAATAATCAATATTTAAACTATAAAATTAAAATATACATGAAATTAGAAAATGTGTGTTTAAAAGACCCCACTTGTCTGTTGAAATGACGGTGAAGGTCCCCACTTGTAAATTTATCGAGTGTGAAAAATGAAATTGAAATATTTGATTGAACCATATAGGCTTTGACACTAATTCAAAACCTAATAATTTATACACAAATGTCCCCAGATATAAGGTTGGAAGACGGTTTAGGTCCCCACTTGTAAAACCTGAAATTAGCTCAAAACTTAAGTGTTAAGCTAGAAATAGGACTGATTACTTAAATTTCATTCTGATAATCAACATTTTAACTATAAAATTAAAATATACATGAAATTAGAAAATGTGTGTTTAAAAGACCCCACTTGTCTGTTGAAATGACAGTGAAGGTCCCCACTTGTAAATTTATCGAGTGTGAAAAATGAAATTGAAATACCTGATGGAACCATATAGGCTTCGACACTAATTCAAAATCTAATAATTTATACACAAATGTCCCCAGATATAAGGTTGGAAGACGGTTTAGGTCCCCACTTGTAAACCTGAAATCAGCTCAAAACTTAAGTGTTAAGCCTTTAAAAGGTCCGATTACCTAAATGCCGTTATAATAATCGATATTTAAACTATAAAATTAAAATATACATGAAATTAGAAAATGTGTGTTTAAAAGACCCCACTTGTCTGTTGAAATGACGGTGAAGGTCCCCACTTGTAAATTTATCGAGTGTGAAAAATGAAATTGAAATATTTGATTGAACCATAAAGGCTTCGACACAAATACAAAATCTAATAATTTATACACAAATGTCCCCAGATATAAGGTTGGAAGACGGTTTAGGTCCCCACTTGTAAACCTGAAATTAGCTCAAAACGTAAGTGTTAAGCCTTTTAAATGTCCGATTCCCTAAATTTCATTATAATAATCAATATTTAAACTATAAAACTATAATATACATGAAATTAGAAAATGTGTGTTTAAAAGACCCCACTTGTCTGTTGAAATGACAGTGAAGGTCCCCACTTGTAAATTTATCGAGTGTGAAAAATGAAATTGAAATACCTGATGGAACCATATAGGCTTCGACACTAATTCAAAATCTAATAATTTATACACAAATGTCCCCAGATACAAGGTTGGAAGACGGTTTAGGTCCCCACTTGTAAACCTGAAATTAGCTCAAAACTTATGTGTTAAGCCTTTAAAAGGTCCGATTACCTAAATTTCATTATAATAATCAATATTTAAACTATAACATTAAAATATACATGAAATTAGGAAATGTGTGTTTAAAAGACCCCACTTGTCTGTTGAAATGAGGGTGAAGGTCCCCACTTGTAAATTTATCGAGTGTGAAAAATGAAATTGAAATACTTGATGGAACCATATAGGCTTTGACACTAATTCAAAACCTAATAATTTATACACAAATGTACCCAGATATAAGGTTGGAAGACGGTTTAGGTTCCCACTTGTAAACCTGAAATTAGCTCAAAACGTAAGTGTTAAGCCTTTCAAAGGTCCGATTACCTAAATTTCATTATAATAATCAATATTTAAACTATAACATTAAAATATACATGAAATTAGAAAATGTGTGTTTAAAAGACCCCACTTGTCTGTTGAAATGACAGTGAAGGTCCCCACTTGTAAATTTATCGAGTGTGAAAAATGAAATTGAAATACCTGATGGAACCATATAGGCTTCGACACTAATTCAAAATCTAATAATTTATACACAAATGTCCCCAGATACAAGGTTGGAAGACGGTTTAGGTCCCCACTTGTAAACCTGAAATTAGCTCAAAACTTAAGTGTTAAGCCTTTAAAAGGTCCGATTACCTAAATTTCATTATAATAATCAATATTTAAACTATAACATTAAAATATACATGAAATTAGAAAATGTGTGTTTAAAAGACCCCACTTTTCTGTTGAAATGACGGTGAAGGTCCCCACTTGTAAATTTATCGAGTGTGAAAAATGAAATTGAAATACTTGATGGAACCATATAGGCTTTGACACTAATTAAAAACCTAATAATTTATACACAAATGTACCCAGATATAAGGTTGGAAGACGGTTTAGGTTCCCACTTGTAAACCTGAAATTAGCTCAAAACGTAAGTGTTAAGCCTTTCAAAGGTCCGATTACCTAAATTTCATTATAATAATCAATATTTAAACTATAACATTAAAATATACATGAAATTAGAAAATGTGTGTTTAAAAGACCCCACTTGTCTGTTGAAATGAGGGTGAAGGTCCCCACTTGTAAATTTATCGAGTGTGAAAAATGAAATTGAAATATTTGATGGAACCATATAGGCTTTGACACTAATTCAAAACCTAATAATTTATACACAAATGTACCCAGATATAAGGTTGGAAGACGGTTTAGGTTCCCACTTGTAAACCTGAAATTAGCTCAAAACGTAAGTGTTAAGCCTTTTAAAGGGCCGATTACCTAAATTTCATTATAATAATCAATATTTAAACTATAAAATTAAAATATACATGAAATTTGAAAATGTGTGTTTAAAAGACCCCACTTGTCTGTTGAAATGAGGGTGAAGGTCCCCACTTGTAAATTTATCGAGTGTGAAAAATTATCTTGAAATACTTGATGGAACCATATAGGCTTTGACACTAATTTAAAATCTAATGATTTATACACAAATGTCCCCAGATATGAGGTAGGAAGACGGTTTAGGTCCTCACTTGTAAACCTTAAATCAGCTCAAAACTTAAGTGTTAAGCCTTTAATAGGTCCGATTACCTAAATTTCATTATAATAATCAGTATTTAAAATATAAAATTATAATATCCATGAAATTACTTGATAGGAAGTGTATTAAATATACGAATGAAACAAAGTGTTTCTACCCTTTATGTCTATTCATTTAGAGCTGTACTTCTAGACCTTCCAGAATCAAAATATTATAGAAAACAAAGGGGTAGGTTCCTCAATTATTCATAATAGATAAATCGCGCCAGCATTTATAACAAATCTTTTAAATCCTACGACTCATACCGTTCGAAGCTCTCTGTTTGAACTTTCCATCTCTAGGCACTGATTGGCGATTGAGTCTCGAGTAATCAATTATGGCTTTAAAAACTATTTAAACGCTTCAATTTGCCTAATTTATTATGAATACGAATTATTACCAATTAATATTTTCAATCCACCATAAGGTCATAAGCGATGTACCATAAGTTTGTCACTGGTTACTGAGAGCTTCTCTTGAAGTGACGTTGACAAAGGCTTAACACAGACTAAATAGGAAGATGGACTGGAAAACCGAGTGTACTCAATTCTAGCGTCCATCTCGATAGCTCTAAGTAAGTCTCTAGCATAAGTTTCATACTTATGGAACATATCTTCTTAACTTATGATCCACCTTATTCCCTATCTTATCTTATCTAGGCTTATCTCGGGATTCGTGGAGAAGAGGAACGGGAAGAAATTCATCTGTCGGCTGCTACTGTAGCATACGACAGACGAATTTCTTGATTTTCTTCCCGTTAATCCTCTCTGCGAATCCCGAGATAGCCCCAACTTCCGACGATAGGGAATAAGGTGGATTAGCTGGCATCCTTATGGTTTTCTCATTTGAGAATGATTCGCGATCCTAAAGTAATAAATCTAACCTTGATATCTCACAAATGTCTGCAGTAATTCACTTGGAACCAGTTTTCATTTAAACGACCCTTTATTTAATCAGGATTATGTTAAATTTGTGTAATTAGTCCAAAATTAACATATTGCGAGGGAATTCCAAAATACGTGCGAACAGACTAGAAGCCTTCCAGAAGATATATTAAACCCATAATTCTTCCAATTAGTTGCAACAATTAATTCTTCTTTTCAACAGAGAGACACTTTGCTTGTACGCGACTCTAAAATCATATAACACAAGCCTGCAGTGTACCACGTGACCACGTCCACGTGTTTAATTATTCGTAAGCCTTCGGTTGAGAAACCCAAAACGTACCAAAGAGAACCGAAGAGGAAATTTGCTTGTCCACTTTTAAAAATAAATTAAGCCCAAGTCCCAAAGGCCCCACGTCAAGTGATGCTATCTGTCTCTGTTATCGGAACTATTTTGTCCCTTTCATGTATTATCATTATATATAAATCCGCCTACAATTCATCACGTAGATTTACTTGTCAGGAAAAAATGAACTTAAAGCTACGACTCTATGTTAAATTTTATTTTCAACAAGCCGTTAATATAATTTTAAACATATTTAGCCTTATCAAACAAAATTTGAAACTCTCCCAGATAGTAATAAATACATTTCAACCATAAGATTTCTGGAAATTAGAGCCGAAATTCCAAAATAAAGTTTTCGAGCCACAGTAATCTACTTCTGTCTCCTTTTTTACCAGTCTTTGAACACCCCTCCTACCCCAAACCCGATTTCCATCTGTTTCCTACATGTACATGTAAAGAACCTACAGTAGTTGGCAGAACAAAAATGAAGGTGCATAATTCTCCCCTACATTCTCTGCGCTGTCATAATGGATGACAACCAGACAAGACTCTTTCCTCTCGTTTTGTTGGGAAATCATAAACGCGTGAGAGAAATTGTTTTCCCGCGTATCCGTTTTAGCATAAGTTTATAATGCCTCTAAGTACACAAATACGGGTTACAACTGGGCATCTTCTGCAGGCTACTGTGACGTCAGAAATCGTATAGCGCTAAGATCCGAAGAGAGAAAATTTTGAAATTTCTGTCGCGGTGCAGCCACCAAGCGGTCGAGACGAAAAAAAAATCATCCAGTGGAATAAAGGAGAGTTTTACGTTTCGTATAGGCAGGCACTGGGGGGGAACGAATTTTACTTAAGCAACCCCAAATCTCTCTCTCTCGTGAGATAGAGGCGGTTTCAGTCCTGAAACATTCTAAAAGGGATAAAAGAAACGCTAGGCTAGGCGGTACAATTTTGTATTGAAGTTGAGGTGATAAATGATACGGAGAGAGTATAGGGTTTCATTAAAGGGAGCCAGACAAACACTATTGCCATAGAAGTGGAAGCGATATGAGTACTTAGAGGCATTATAAACTTATGGTTTTAGGATAGTGGACTCCGAGGGGTCGGCCAATCAAGAAATCCAACTTAAGAAATCCGAAAACAATAACAAGATCACAAATCCGGCAACAATTCAAACTTATTTCGCTGATTTCGAAATCTCACAAGAAAACCGAAATCAGTAACGAAATAACGAAATCACAAAATCAGCAACGAAATAACGAAATCACAAAATCGGTAACGAAATAACAGAATGAAAAAATTAGTAAATAAATCACAAAATCAGTAAAGAATTCGCGAAGTCCATTACAAAATTCACGAAATCCAAGAAAAAGTCTCAGAATCCATGGAAATCACAGGAAATATCTCAAAATCCGTGGCATTCACGGGGAAAATCTAGCAAATTCCGTGGGATTTTATCGAATCTTGAAATGAATTAAAATCCGACTAAATCAAACGATACCCGAAGAAATCAAATTGTATTTCAAAATCCCGTACATTTTATCCAAAACGTCCGACCCCTCGCTCTACTCCTTATCTCCGACGGCAGCTGATGCGATATATACACTGTTCCAGCTTCGGTTGTCAGTACGCGCAATGCTAGGTCTCTATGTGAGGTAGGTTTTTGCGTTCTGCCAACAGAAGAAAGCAATACTGATATTTAGGATTTTAAAACGCCATATTCTGTATAGATAGTTTTCACACATGGACGATTCATACCATTTACACAAGGAAGACGGGCTATCTGGAGGACAAAAGCAGACGGGTTTTTGTCCGCCAGATAGCCCGGTCTCCTGATGTAAATGGTATGAATTCTCCATGTGTGAAAACTATCTATACTGAAAAAAATATTTGTTCGTCGCTACATAGAGACCTACTTTGGCTAGTGCTGAAAACCAATGCTGGAACAGAGTATATATCGAATAATCATAATAAGTTACTTTAGAACGGTTTAAAAATTTATTTACAAAAAACCTTCCTCGCCATTCAAATCAATAAAACCACAGGAAAAATGAATCTAATCTATCAAACAACAAAATAAATCCTCCTCTCGCAAAGGCTTAATAACTCATACTCTTACACAAAAAACTTCTTCTGTTATCAACAAATGTTTAGCCATTAAAACAAAAAAATAAAAATATTAAGAATGGTGAAAATGGAGCTTAAAGAGAAAGTTAGGCATTGACTTAAGACGAACCTCAACTTAAACTCCATAAATTAAAACTTAGAAAGTATATACAACCCAAGGTTTACTCGTTCAGCACACGCAAAGTGAATTTGTTTACATTAGGGTTCGGTGCTAATAGGGAATCTCAGAGTAGGATTCTAGCCATGTCAATATCAGGTTAATGTCAATATACATTATACATGACGCCACGAGTGACGACTTCAACACCTGCCCCCATTAATTGACGCAGAAAGACCCAGAACACGGCTGTTAAAGATTCCAAGCCGATGAAATCTATGAATTCCTCCCCATATATTTGAGGAGAATTCTTAACAAACACTTCGATTTTGAATTTGTGTCAAACCCTGTACGATTGTTTTAGGTATTTCAACAGACGAGTGGGGTCTATTAAACACACTTTTTCTAATTTCATGTACATTATAATTTCATAGTTAAAATATTGATTATTATAATGAAATTTTGGTATTTGACCTATTTCTAGCTTAACACTTAAGTGTTGAACTAATTTCAGGTTTACAAGTGGGGACCTTAACCGTCTTCCTACCTTATATCTGGGGACATTTGTGTAAATTATTAGATTTTGAATTAGTGTCAAAGCCTATATTGTTCCATCAAGTATTTCAATTTCATTTTTCACACTCGATAAATTTACAAGTGGGGAAGGGACCTTCACTGTCATTTCAACAGAAAAGTGGGGTCTTTTAAACACACATTTTCAAATTTCATGTATATTTTAATTTTATAGCTAAAATATTGATTATCAGAATGAAATTTAAGTAATCAGTCCTATTTCTAGCTTAACAGTTAAGTTTTGAGCTAATTTCAGGTTTACAAGTCGGGACCTAAACCGTCTTCCTACCTTACATCTGGGGACATTTGTGTATAAATTTTTAGATTTTGAATTAGTGTCAAGTATTTGAAGATAATTTTTCACACTTGTTAATTTACAAGTGGGGACCTTCGCTGTCATTTCAACAGACAAGTGGGGTTTTTTATACACACATTTTCTAATTACATGTATATTATACTTTTGTAATTAAAATACTGATTATTATGATGAAATTTACGAAATAGGATCTTTATGTTTCCTTCAAGTATTTGAAGATATTTTTTAAAACTCGAAAATTTTACAAGTGGGGACCTTCTCTGTCATTTCAACGGACAAGTGGGGTCCTTAAAATATATGTTTTCAAAATTCATTTTAATTCACTTTTTTTAATTAAAATATTGATAATTATGATGAAATTTACAGTATATGTAACGTTGGTCCCATTTTAAAATGTGGGGAACTTGGCCGTCTTTTTAATGTACATCTGGGGACATACAGTTTTTTTAATCGATTTAATGTTTTAAACGAAGTTAATTTAATGACGCCTAAAGAATTAGGAAAAGTAGTTTTCGTACGTCAAGTGTAATTAAATTATGAAAAATTCACCGTTTGGGCTGTGAGATACAAGATTTTTAATATTGCTATCGCTGAATGATATATATTTTGGACTTCGAAAGAAGCGACATCTATCTGTGCTTATTGTAATGAAAACCCATTTTTGAGCCCCCACATGTACGCCGAAGAGACCATATGGTCCTCATTTCGTACAACTGGGTACCCGGGTGTGTGAAAACCTCTGGCGACGTCTCTCGGATATGTGTTAATTTCCATGGTCCCCACTTGTAATGTGAAAAACCCAAGTACCTTGCAAGTGGGGACTTTTTCAAAAAAATTAATTAGGGCTCTAATTAGTCTAATTATATCATTTATCTAATTACTTACATGTGAGGACTTTAAAATGTCCCCACATGTAAGTCGGGTCCCCACTATGTGGGTGAAAAGATTGTCAGAATCCCCACTTGTCAATCGTATGCAGACGCCCCCACACACACATACATGTCCTACATTGCTTATGAGGACCGAGTTTAAAAAGTCACTTACGGGGACATTTAGAAAACGCAATATCTCCTCCGCTTTTATCGTAAAATCGAAAATATATTTCACTTTTATGACTTGTTTCAAATTGCATCTTAAAATGAATCCCAAATATTTTTAAAGGAAACTTTTACATAATTTTCTTTACATTCTTTATGGGGACCAAAATCTATGTCGTATTTCCGGTTAACTTTGTCCCCGTAAGAATAGCAATACACTAATATTCTCTAAACTTGATTTATGGGTAACAAAATGTCTCAATTCAAAAGGAAACGGAATTTAATACGTTAATACGACAAGCATAAGGCGTAATCAAGTAGCTGATATTGTCAAGATTCATTTTGAAAACTTAAAAATAATACTTGTATAAATTTGGAAAAATCATAAATAGTAATACGAAACCTCAAGAAACAAACTATTAAAAACTTAAAACTTGGAACAATGATCCACCTACCAAATGTCAAATAAAATTCAATTAAAATGGTGTATATCAAAATTTTCATCAAGAACAAAAATCATTAAAGAACGTTGGAACAATGGCCTCACAGAGGATGGTAAAGTTAAATTTTAGAAACAATTAAAAAATATACAGGCCCTATTAAAAATAAAAATTATTTTTAGGGCTTTGTACGATACCTTACGAACCTTACTAATTTTCATAATTAGTCCACGTAAAGTATTTTAAAATCAAAAATTAGACACAAAATGGGGTAAATTATGAATTTCAAGTAAAAGGTTTTTTTGAATAATAATATTCACGACAACCTTCGAAGTTATCTTAACTTTTATTCATCCATATAATAGATAATAAAACAACGTTGGGAATGGGGTCCCCACAGCGGATGTAGTAATTCAAATTTAAACACAAAATGTTATTTATTACAAATTTCAATTTAACAGAAAGACATCAAAAACACGAAGATATTTCTACTTCGTTATACGATATCTAGATAAATCGCATTATTTTCACTAGAAGCAAAAAACATGAAAAACCGTTGGCTCAAAGGTCCCCGTAAAGGGTTTAAAAATCCAAAATTAGACACAAAATGGTGTAAATTTTAAATTTCAAGTAAAAGATTTTTTTTTAATAATACTATACAGGACAACCTTCGAAGTTAACTTTTATTCATCCATATGAAAGATAATAAAAAAATTGTTGGGAATGGGGTCCCCATAGCGGATGTATTAATTCAAACTTAAACACAAAATGTGATTTACTACAGATTTCAATTTAACAGAAAGACATCAAAAACACGAAGATATTTCTACTTCGTTATACGATATCTAGATAAATCGCATTATTTTCACCAAAAGCAAAAAACATGAAAAACAGTTGGCTCAAAGGTCCCCGTAAAGGGTTTAAAAATCCAAAATTAGACACAAAATGGTGTAAATTTTAAATTACATGTAAAAGTTTTTTTTTGAATAATAATATACACGACAATTTAATATACACACGAATTGAATGGGCATTTTCCCTTTTTTTCCTCTATCATGACATAGCCCACTCGATCACGCGCATCACGACGCAAGCTGCTGCCGCTATAAAAGCAAGCGCGTGGGCTATGCTCATGCTTATGCTTAAGGTCTGTTGGAAGAAATAATATAAAAGTAAGGAATGGAAACTTTTCCTGATCCCTGCCTTCCGCAGTATTACAAAAACACCTGAAGACCCAAAAGGATTCAAGAATTAAGGATTTTTGGAAACTGCCTTCCAGTAAACTGTGGTTGCTACATTCCTACTGCCTTGTTAGCGCCACGTTTTCTTACTGGAAGTTGTTATCCAAACCAAACCCTGACCTACCGACTCCATTCCTTTCTTTTAACTTCTTTGGTTGGAAACTACGTACTACACATCGAGGGAAATATTTCCCATTATAGATATACTAAAAACATGAAGCTCCAGATTCACAGTGCTGGATTTTGCTTAACGAAAAAATGCGGGACCAATAGCAGACACCCACTATTTTATGGTGAAGATCAGTATAGATTATAATAAGTTTCAGATAATTTAATGACAATCGAAAATTGCATAAAGCCAATGCTACGGTACTTAACGAATATAGACCGATATCAAAAGGGGCGTCAAAGGGGGCCGCAGTCCTCAGTAGAATGATAGAGAGATAGATCCGGTGAGAAAGGGGGTAATACGTCAGGGGAAAGGGGTACACTCTGTCTGCTTAAACCCCCTTTTTAAATCGGTCTGCGGAAGATATTTTTAAAACGTCGCGCTTGCGCCGAGAGAAACTTAAACGAGCTTCAGTCTCAACTCAGAAGGTCGGGACGGGGGGGGCGGAAGGGCAATAAACTCGTCTTGTTTGCTCACCGTAACGCGCGCCAGAGAAAAAATGAATTGTGGAAGCTAAAAATTGGGAG
This sequence comes from Phalangium opilio, assembly GCF_054372755.1. Lineage (NCBI taxonomy): Eukaryota > Metazoa > Arthropoda > Arachnida > Opiliones > Phalangiidae > Phalangium > Phalangium opilio. The sequence goes on along the minus strand of NW_028324185.1, from coordinate 11,248,885 downwards.
TTTTCTCAGGCACAGAGAAATATCAATCCAGCTTGAATCCCTTTTCACTCCCGCATTAATATTTAGAATTTTATTATAGCCAAAAATAGAATTTTTGTGTATATTATATAATATAGCTTAATGGATTGATATTCGAATCAAGAATTAAATTTGTACAGAACTATTTTTTAAAAGAAAGGCTTTTTATGCATTTCCACAATTAAATAGGTTAGAGCACAGGGATTTTCTATTTATGCTGAATCCGAAATCGTAATTTTAATCACTTTGAAGCTTAACATTACGAGGTGGATAGTTTTTTGCGAGTTAGACGTTTTTGTTGTAAAATTTCGAATCATAGTGAATGCTTGAACTACGCAATTAAAACCAAATTTCTCGTATTGATTAAACTTATATTCAAATTGTAATACAATAATAATTTCTAAATTCTGCGCCCTTGTGGGTTTGAAAAAGTGTCGCCAAGGATTTTCTATATGTACAGTTTTTTTTAAGGACTACGAAGAAAAACTCGTTTTTGTATATATTTCAATATTTATAATCTAATACACTCTAAACAATGACAAAGGTTAGAAGGATATATTTACGAAAGGCATCGTTAATTAAACTTAAAATAGGGTTTTTAACAACTTCCTCTTATATTAAATTATTCAAAGAGCCCATTTCAATGCCAATTTTTTCTTTCCTTAAGAAAGTGCAAAGTGTTCCAATGGTTTGTTTTTCATATTTTTTTTATTTAGGATGTAGCTAGATATTATATATTGCACTTAAAAAATCATAAATTTCATAAATACCTGTTTAATTGATATTTAGAGTAAATTCTATTTTGTGTTTCTTTGATTATTACATCTATAATATTTTAATTCCAATAATGTTTGACTTATCTTGACTTACACTTTTTGCATCTCCTTAATTTATTAGAATTTAAAATAAATCCAAATTTTCATACCCGAAATGGGCATTGTTCGTCTTTTTTCTTTTAATGAATGTTAAAAAACCTTCCGCAACTAATCGCAAAAAAAGTGATTAGAATTTTTGATATAAACCTGTTTAATAAAATCCCATATTTTGTCCAATTGTGACTATTTACACTTGTTTTACAGACCCTTCTTCCAATAGATTTTTATGTTTTTGCTTTAGATAAAAATTGGATAATTTCCGATGGTATCGTATAACACATTAATAGAGCCTCGAATATCAAAACTTGCTGAGGTTAACGGTAATAGTTAGTATAGGGCGCTGTAGGTTAGCTGTGGCAAAGGGGCTAGCCACCACCCCTCTAAGCGTTGTAAAGGGACCCACCTGTAAATAAGCCAAAGGCTTAGTGTGGAAATCCATTCGTAGACAAAGCTTAGATTACTATTATGCATTAAGGAGCAAATTTGACCTATTTCATATTAACTTACAAGATTTGCGACATACTACTTAATTGTTTACCTCGCTATAATTAGTTAATCCCAGTTTCTCATTTGCATAATACAATTATTCCATGTTTATATTGTTTTATTTATTTATTCATTTATTTTTCCTTCCTGTGTATATTCTAGTAGTTATTTTTATGCACAATAAATCCTCCTTTCATTTCATTTCATTATTATCTATCTCTTTTATTGAAATGCATAATACATCTCATTTTTCTTTAACTTTAAACTTTTATTTCCGTTTTCATACGGTTTTTCATTATTTTTCTTACTGATGAATATTAGTAGTCAGGGCCGGATTAAGGAGGGGGGCAAGGGGCACTGGCTCCGGGCGCAAGGCTTGTTGGGGGCGCATTGAGTTTAACTTTTCCCCCTTAGGGGCATTTGCTGTTCCGTTTTTACCGACTTAAGGGGGCGCACACTATCTCGGCCCCGGGTGCAAAATTGCTTAATCCGGCCCTTTTAGTAGTCATTGTAAGTAAATAAAATCAATTTTCGATATATCCCTGTTGAATTGTAATTTTAATATCACCCATTTTACACTATTTTTCAGGTGAATAGTAAACTTCGTAAGGTGTCGTATCTAAAATATTTAATATATACTTTTTTAATTGAAAATTATAATTTACACCATTTTGTGTCTAATTTTGGATTTTCACATCCTTTGTGGGGACCCTTGAATCATCGGCTTTTCATGTTTTTTGCTTTAGTTGGAAATAATACCATTCCTTAAGTTTTCGTATAACGCAGTAGCAATAGCTTTGTATTTTTGATGTCTACCTGTTTAATTGAAATTTGTGATAAATAAAATTTGAGTTTAAATTTGACTTACTACATCCGCTGTGGGGACCCTTTTTCCAACGGTTCTTTATTATTTTCCGTGTGGATGAATAATAGTAAACTTCGTAAGGTATGGTGTCTAAAAGTTTTTAATTGAATATTATAATTTACACCATTTTGTGTCTAATTTTGGATTTTAAGCCCTTTACGGGGACCTTTGACCCAACGGTTTTTCATGTTTTTTGCTTTAGGTGAAAATAATGCGATTTTTCGAGATATCGTATAACGAAGTTGAAATAGCTTCGTATTTTTGATATCTTCCCGTTTAATTGATATTTGTGATAAATAAAATTTTCTTTTTAAATTTGACTTACTACATCCGCTATGATTAACTTTTTTAACGCTTTTTCATTATTTTTCTTTTGGTTGAATAATAGTAAACTTGGTTAGGTGTCGTAACTAAGATTTTTGATATATAAAGCATTATATATAAGGGCAGTGCGAGCCTTGATTTCTTGGTTTTCGAGCTACATGTTCAAAATCTGGTTTCGGGCTTTTATCGCGCCTTAAATTTCTAAGGCGAGCCTTAACGACTTTCAACTTAAGCTCTTAATTTTCAATGCTACTGTTCTATACATTCAATTACTTTCCTTAGGAAAGAACACTATTAAGTCGTAAATATAACAGATAGACGTTTTTGACTATAAATACATTTGAATCCTACTATCACTTATTAAAAGTACTTACTTGAACTGACAATCGCATTGATAATTCAATTCAATCGTATTTTTCTATACCCAAAACGGGCCAAAAGTAAGAGAAAACTCCAATTATTTTACATTATTTTGTATGCACAAATGTGGAAGTAATATTTACACCAGTCAAATGTGGGCTTGCAAAAAGGATACGAGCCTTACCAAAAAAAACCAGAATAATTTTCTTCTTTGCTGCGCTTGGGCTATCAGGCAGTAATAGTGCAGCAATGAATCCAATATATATAAAAAACTGCAATTCGGTAACCAGCTGGCTAAAATAAAGCAGAATCGGGGTCAGCGCTGCCTCTGCTAATTGTAGTCCAGTTGAAGCCCTCTCACTGACTATTGCCCGTACGAAAATGTTCTATGAAATTTCCATAACAATATATAAAATTCAATAGAGTGTAGTGCGTAAGGGGCTCTATTCCAATTGACACTTCTATAGACTTATCTATAAACTTTCTATATCTTCATTTTATAGATTTTATATAAAACAGAAACCATGCGTTTTTCTGTAAGTGTTATGTTAATATTTTTTATCAGCATATTTTATTGAAATTTTATAAATTATTTTACCTTATTTTCCACAACTTTCTATACGATTTTTGCTAAGTTTCTATTAAAGTTTTAAGAAAATCTTGTAAAGGCGTTTGAATTGTGATTCTACTGTTTTCTACAATACCTTAATGGAAAGTCTATACAATGTACATATTGTACAATTTATACAGTTTCTTAACATAAATTTATAATATGATTTTCTTTTCTACATAACGATCGCTCCAGCCCACTTTCAGTTCGCTACACACTGTAGAAACTAGATATCTAAAAATGGTTTCTTCATGGTTTAAACTAAAACATCATCCCAGTAATAGTTTAAATTTAGGTGTATTATGGTTTGAAAATCGATTCAGTCAAAATTAACCATAAATGTTTTGTCCATAAAGCTAGATTAAACCAACAATGTTCTGGAATTAGACATGGAACCGTTATGTTCTACTATCAGACCCTTTAACTAACGTTCTGCTTTCAGAATATGATTCAGAAATGTACCGATTTTAAACTATATCTCGTTAATTTTCCGTCTTTAAACCATATTCTGTTAATGTTCTAATAATAGAGGTAAAGTTTAAATGTTCTAGAATGAGAATGAAAAATTTACTATTCTGATATCAGAATTAAAGTTTAAACGTTCAAACAGCACCTATGATAGCTTTCCAATAAGGTGGCACACCCCGAAGCTCTTTCTACTGCCAGTTCACTTAAGGAGAATAATCCTTACTATAAACCCAGTGCCCGGTTAAGATGGGATGAATGAATGTAATGAAAACGTGTCTGTTCTGCAGGATTATTAGGGCACTGCAGTATTCCATGTAACAATGAATTACACTTAAACATGCAATAAACCAAAGCGGCTGAAGACCACTGACAGGTATCTCCACCCAAACTGCAGTCTACTTACAGCTCTTTTGCAACTCACTTACAGCTAATCACTGAAGCCCCATTGGAAGCACCGTTATAGTTATTGTATCCCTTTCAGGGCCCTCATGTAAACGAAAAGACGCAAGATCACATAGAAGTGTGCTAATAGTGATAAGCTTTAATTATAAAACTTTATGTAATTTAACATATTTTAGCCCCTATACCGATCATTTTAATTGGCTGACAGATATTACGTGCAGAAATTTATCACAGCTTCATAAAGTCTGTTTTTAAGACACCGCATCTTATTTTAAGGGCTGCTTACAGATGTATTTGATGTTATATTCCAGCCAATGAGATTTGCAAACTCCTTCCTACTAAGCTTGAGTGCATCTATATTAAGGCATATCACATGCGCTACCATTACAGTTTGATTTTAGTCATGTTGTAGTATCATCAATTTGACTTATTTGCAAAGCTTTTCCAACCATCTAACAGCGATAACTTGAAAATGGTCCAAAGAAACATTCGATTTACAGTATTTTAATACCTGCAGCTATATGGCTACTTAAAACCTTTGCAGCTAGATTTAAGTCAGTTAAGCTGAACTAGCAGCTGTAGTGCAGCTCTTTATCAACTTTAGCAGAAAAATGAAGATCAATTTTTTAGCTAAATAATTTGCGGGATGAGTCTGCAGTCAAATGTAGTCTAGGTTCAGAGAAGGTTCAGCCAACTATTCTAAAAACAGCTATAGTTTACACCTTATTAACAGCCCCAAATTTATGTTCGGGAACGGTTTTCCATAACCTTTGTTTTTGATTCAATTTAGTCATATTCCTAAGGTATCGCATAACGCACAAAAATTAACCTCATACTTTTGATATATACCTGGTTTTTCATGTTTTTTTAGTTTCGATGAGTCTTGATAATTTCTTAACGTATTAAATAATTATAAATTATAATCGTAACAGAGATTCATTTATTTGTAATAGAGAATATATCTCGTTTTGTGTTTTATTTGAATTTTTACGTTCGATGTGGGGATTTCACTTCCTACAGCTTTTTGTGGTCTTTGCTTTAGATGAAAATTATACATAATAATACATATACATACAAAATACGTATTTTTTTCGCATCTTTCTAATTCATTAGACTTAAAAATCAATCCAACATGTTTTTGGTGTGAGTTTTTAAATACGATTTTGGGACCCTTTTTCTTAATGACTTTGGAAGTTTTTTTTGCGTTTGATGAAAATTCTTAAAATTCCAAATGGAGATGTTGAGCTCTCTGATGAAATTACTCAACAAACATTACTTCCTAGAGTTAATGATCGAAATTATGCAAATTTGGGAAAGAAAAATTGACAATATTACTATTAATGAGGAAGTTTATTGCTTATGTGGATTCCGAGGAACCGCTTCAAATTAAGAGTGTAGTCCGACCCGAAGATGTTAAGGGATACATTTCTATCGAAACTTACAAACGCACGTCAAACGAGCCATCAAAGGTATAGGCAATCTCAGAATTGGACAATAGGCTGACACTATGGTGCCCATTATAGAAATGAGGGATGTTTTGAGGGTGACCAAGGACCAGGTTCAACTTAAACCTAAACAATTGGTGCCCATTATAAAAATGAGGGATGTTTTAGGGTGACCAAGGACCAGGTTCAACTTAAACCTAAACAATAAGTTCGATTTAAAAGAATTATCTATAGACTCGAGTTTTTAATATATACCTTTATAATTGAAATGTATAATTCAGCTTATATTGTATGTAATTTTCAATTTTTACATCCGCTATGAGGCCCCTCGTTCTAACGTTTTTCCATAATTTTTTTCGATTAAAATACGTGAGCTTCGTAAGGTTTAGGGTATCGCAAGTACGTTGAATTTTTGGTATCTACCTATTTAATTAAAATTTACAATACATACAATTTTTTTGTTTCATTTTGACTTTCTTCATCCGGTATTAGGACCTCTTTTCTAAGGGTTTTTCATTATATTTATTATTAAGGTGTCGTACAACGCACTAAAATTCACCCATCATTTTTGATATATACAATTTTCTTTGAAATAAATACAAAATTCAATTTTGGCTTTTTAAATCCGCAGTGGCAACCCTAGTTCCAAGGATTTTTCATGTTTTTTTAGTTTCTATTAATCTAGATAATTTCTTAAGTTATCAAGTAATGCACTACGTAAGAATCGTAATCCAGATATACATCAGTTTTTCTAAATTGAGAATAAATCACACTTTGTGTTTTATTTTAGTTTTTATATTTGATATGGGGACCTTTTTTCCAACAGGTTTTCGTGGTCTTGCTTTAGATGAATATCACACTTAATCAAGCCAGGTATTTCTTCTATCTTCCAAATTCATTAGACTTAAAAATCAATCGAAAATGTTTTTGGAGTTGAGGTTTTACATTCGATTTTGGGACCCTTTTCTTCATGATTTTTAAATTTTTTTGGTTGAAAATTATTAAATCTCCAAAGGTACAACGCACTGAAAAGAGCCTCAAATTTCATATATAAACATATTAAATTGAAATTTAAAATAAATCCATATGAAATTTTTTTAGCATTTGGATGAAACTAGATAATTTCTTAAGATTCTGAATCACGCAGTAAATTAGAATCATAATTTAGATATTATGTTTAATTGAAATCTAGAATAAATCTGGATCTGTTTTTAACATCGACTTTTTACCTCCAGAATCAACGGTTTTTAGTTTCTTCATAATGCTATGCACAGAAATTTGAAATTTTGTTTCAAAGGTATAAAACATTTAATATAGCCTTGTATTTTCAATATCTTATTTACTTGAAATCCAGAAATGTCCCATCTCGTCTCTAACTGTTTACGTTCGTTATGCTGATCGTTGTTCCAAGGTTTTTCATATGTTTTAAGATTAACTAAATAGATGCTCAATGGTGTACTTAAAATAGGCTAAAATATTTGATATATACCTCTATTTTTCAAATTGAGAATTAATCCCTTTTTGTGTTTAATTTTGACTGCTTATACGCGTTATGAGGACCCTTGTTATAACGGTTATACATTTTTTCGTCGAAAATTTCACGAGCTATCTCCTATTACACTTAAAACCGCTCGATTTTTTGAGGAATATCTAAAATTATTATTATTATTAATAAATCCAATTTTATGTTTAACAATTTTCATGTGGTTTTTTTCTCTGTTTAAAGGGAATTACAAAAGTGATAACAGGATTCAAGTGTATTTATAGTCTAAATAGTATATCTGTTATATTTACGACTTAGTAGTGTTCTTTCAAGTTTATTCATCGAGCGTCAGGCAGCAACTGACTAGTCGTACAACAAAATCTCTCTCAAGAGGGTTACGCCCCCTATCGTCTAAATACATGTATTCTTTACGAAGCTTATCAGATGGATAAACATTAATAGGTCAAATAGTTTTAAACTAATTATCTAATGTAACTTCTTTCCTTTTATAATATTTGCAATTTATTAAATTAACTTTCCGCTTTTCCTTAAAATCTAATATATATATTCTTGTCCATATCTTGTTGGGGTACCGCTCAGACGACCATATTTGGTTCTAGGTCATATCTCCTGTCGTTGCTGTGTGAATGCTGATACGTGTTGAGGTGGTCCTATTCTTGGTGATGTCCGTCTTCCGTGGTGTTCCTGTTCGTTGTGGTGGTCCTCTTGTTGGGTGGTGTGTGGTTGGACTGTTTGCTGGTAGTCATCTTGTTGGATGTCATGTGATTGAACTACTTGCTGACTGTTGCATGGCTGGGGCACTGTTTTCCTCGTCGTGCTTCTTATTGCCTTTTCTTTATCGTGTCCTTTTCTTGGTTGTCCTGTCTTCATTTTTACCCATTCTCGTGCACTTGGTATTACGTGTTGCAAAGTTGTTGGATGGTTGGATTTATTTTCTTTTCCTTGCGGCGATTGGTAGTTTTTTGTTTTTCGTAAGTTCGTTCGTGTTCTGCGAAATACTTTGTTGTCGTCTGTAAAGGCTCGTTTACATGTGCGCGAGAAATGGAAAAAGTCGAAGCGTAAAGCGGAGAGATGAGGCGTATTGGGGTTTGCGTTCCCTAGGCATACCGTTTACAAACAAGCGAAAGCTTTTTAAGTCGCGCTTGTTGCTCATAGATGAAGCGGGTGTTCGGAATAAGCTCCGATCTGCCGCAGTAGAATCTTCAGCTCGTGTTTCCTTCTCGCAAAGAGTCACGTGATTTTCCAAGCCAATAATATCCAAGGACCGAATATCGTTTGATATTTTTGCGTTTGTTTATCTCGCGAAATAGGCCTAGGCACCACCATTGAGAATGTCTTTAAAAGAACAAGATACAATTTTTGAAATACGTGTAATCACATTTCAAGCTCGACAATTAAATCAAAATCATTCTCAAGCTCAAGTAGAGAAAACATACGCATCTTGACAAATTATATCAAGTAACGTTCCAAAAGGCGAAAATAGCATTCTTTGTTTCTATTTCTACATATAGGATGTGCCCACCAACGACGTTCCGTTCTAATTTTCTGTTGTTTTTTTGTTATAAATGTCGAATGTTTTTCAATAGCAATAGTTTCTTTTAAGCAGAAGTAAACTAACGACAGTCGAAGCCATTTTAGTTGTTTACTTCCGACTGAAAGACAACTCTGCAATCTAGGATCATACTACCGCCCAGCTCGTATGTAAACGAAGGAGCAGGTGGAGCAGCTGGAACAAACGCTTTTGGCAGACGCGATTTTTTAGGCGCGAGAAAAAGATTCGATTTTCAACTTCTACTCTCCGCTTTAAGCTTAATTCTCGCTCACATGTAATCGAGCCTTTAGAATTTGATACGAACGGGGCTCAGGTCCAACAGTGGTGATTTTCGCCGGTAACCAATTCCGATGTCCTGCCATGTATCGTACCTCTTGACCAATTCTGAGTTTTGGTAGCGTAGCTTTAGTTTTTTGATTTTCAGCCATTTTTTCTTGACGGTTGAGTAGTTTTTTATGTATCGTTCTGGTCGGGAAGTGTGGTTGTAAAATTGTCGTATTTGTTGTGGTCGGTGTCCTTATCTGTCGCCCCATACACATCTCTGTTGGTGATGGTAAGTCGTTCTTTGGTGTTGTTCTGTACTCCATCAGTACATATTGCAAGTCTTTGCCTTCTTGTTGGGCTTTAATATAGGAATTTTAAATGGTCTGGATAGTTCGTTCCGTCATTCCATTTGATTGTGGATAATGCGGTGATGATGTAACATGTTGAACTCCCCATTGATCCAAGAAATCTTTAAATGCCGACGAGTTAAAAGGTGGACCATTATCCGAGATGAGTCTTCTAGGCGCTCCATGTCTGGCAAAATGGGGGTTAAGGAACTTGATTATTGCTTGAGCATTAGTTGTTGTTAGTTCTTTCGCCTCTACGTATTTTGAGAAATAGTCCACTAAGAGTATTAGGTTGTGCGAGTTTACTTTAAACAAATCCGTGCCCACTGTTTCGAAAGGAAGAGTCGGTATTTGATGCGGTCTCATAGGCAGTGCTGTGTTTGCTCGCTGTCGGTTATTGCAGATTGCACATTGCACATTGCTGAATGTATGTTGTTATGTCCTCTTGTATTCTTGGCCAGAAAACGTTCAGTTTGGCTTTGGCTATGCAGGAATTTATTCCTTGATGTGTGGAATGTATTTGTGCCATAGCATATTTCCTCATACCGGTTGGAATAACTAGGCAATGCCCTCTGTATAGGAGACCATCTTCTGTGTGGATTTCACTTTGGTATTGCCAGTATGGTTTTATTTCTTCTGTGATCTGCTTATGTGAGCTTGGCCATCCTTGATTAGTTAACTGCATAAGTGCTTGCATGACTGAGTCTGCGGCGGTTGCCTGTTTGTAACGTTCTTGGACTGTTGCTGGCAATGTGGTCAGTGCAAAAAGAGCCGTTGTCGTGCCTTCTAAACTGTCGGTGTTGATTGCCTTTTCTTGTTGCGGTGTTCTCGATAACATGTCGGCAATGTATAGTTGCGTACCCGGGACATAGATCAATTCAAACTAGTAGTATATAAATAAGAGAACGGGATGGGTATGAATTTCCCATAGAGATAACATGGGGTATGATACCCTATGAGAAAATTTACATTGGGTATAAAAATTCGACGGTCTCCAAATATTTCGAAGCGGCTCTTTTGTGCACATTGGACGGCATGGAGAGTACGTAAGTTTCACGGTAAAATGAGAACAGAGCGGGACGGGTTAGGACCATAGAAATAACATTGGGTGTATAAGTTTTGCCACCTCATAGTACGGTACAGGCCGACAAAGGTAGTACGGAGGGTCCGTACACAAATCGACGAGGGGGATTGGATTCTTACCGTTTCAGAGTACGGGGGAAGACCGAATTAATTGTTCGACAACTATATGCCTAATCATCGATGCTTCCCTGGGATATTACGGGAGTCTGGTTTCGAGACAGAGCGAGTTCTCAAATTTCCATTCCGAGAGAGAGGAGAACGTTTTTAGTTTAAAAGAGCGCGCATTATAAATTCTCCATAGGGATTGGTCATACAACATTGACTATAGGGTATATAATTTTTCTGAACCAGGTAAAAAGGAGATTGTTTTTAATTTCACCGATCCAAGGGTACGGGAGAGGCCGACTAAATATTACGGTTAGTGCATACCTCGGAGTCGATGGAGGATTCAAATATGGATTAATTTTTACCGGTTCTATAGAAAATCCTGGTATAATTATAAATTATCCATAACAGTTGTACAGTATACATATAGGGTTTATGATTCAGAAGTTTATGCGTGACTTTCACCCATACGAGGCAGTTGTCAACGGTGGTGTGTTTTTTTTTAAATTAAGAAACGTAAATCGGAGTATAGGAGAGAAGAAAAAGATTATGTTTTTGCGTGATGCAAAACTAAGCTAAATTTTGAAGGTCTTTGAACAAATCGCGTACGGTGGGGTATAAGAGATCGGAAAAGTTGGGCATACATATAGGGTGTTAGAAGAAACATGAGGCATGGATGAGGGATATACCCTATGGAGCATTAAGATAGATATATACAATATTTAACATGGATATACATGCCTATGTATTATTGTATTATTAAGGTACAGTTTTCAAGGAAGATCTACAGTATATCTATAAGCTATATTTCTTAAAAACGAATTATTATATGTATAATGGGTGTTGCTACCCGTTGTTTTGTGCACCTTGGACGGCATGAGAATACCTAAGTTTCGCGGTAAAATGAGAACAGAGCGGGACGGGTTAGGACAATAGAAATAACACAGGGTGTGTAATTTCGTCTCAATTGCTCTGAATCGGCTCTCTTGGTTGGCAAGGGCAGGGCGCATGTTTCACTGTAAAAAAAAATAACGAGAGATCTCTAGTTTCGTTACGACGAGAGAACTCGAGGTTTGGAATTTCATAATTTATTTATGCGTGCGTTTCACCCGCACTAGACAGTTGACTACGGTGAAGTGTATTTTGTAATTAAGAGAGGTAAATCGGATTATAGGAGAGAAGAAAAGGAAATTTTTTGGCGTGATGTAAAATTAAGTTATAGCATGACGGTCATTGAGCAAATCGGGTACGGCGGGGTATAAGAGATCGGGAAAGTTGGGTGATAGAACGAACATGGATCATGGATGAGGGATATACCCTATGGAATATATAGAGTGGTATATACACCCTTTAGAATATAACATGGATGGATATTATTAAGTTATAGTTTTCAAGGAAAATATACGGTATATCTATAAGCTATATGTTTCAAATTACGAATATAATGGGTGTTACTACCCCTTTAATTTCATTCTTTATTCGTATCTGGTTTCGCACACATTTTGGAAAACGACATATAATATGGCTGAAAATGTTGTCAAATACTAAATTCAATTAAAAGGGGCGGTTGGATGATATTTTCATTAAAAATTACTGTTAAATGACTAAATTCAATAAGAAATTCTGCTTTTAAAATAAAATTTGGTTGAAACTATTGTAAAATTATATAAAAGTGTTGATAAATTAGCAAAAAATAGATAATTGTTGATAAATTACTATAAATTATGGTTTCGATAAATGAGAAAAATATGGTTACATGTGCAAACAAATGATTTAAATGTGGTTGAAAATTTCGTTAAATGACTAAAATACGCTAAAATATGAATGATAATGGCGTTAAATGGCTTTAATATAAAATGAAACGATGTTAAATGACTGAAAAGCGGTTTGAAGTGTAGTTAGTTTACTGAAGTGCGGCTTAAAGTGTTGATAAATGCCTAAAAAGTGGTAGAAAGTGTTGATAAATGAATAAAAAAGTGGTTCAAAGCTACGTTGAATTACGATAATATGATAGAAAATTATGTTAAAGGACCGAAAAGCTGTTTGAAGTGTTGTCAAATGACAAATAAAGCAAGTATATCATTCCGAATATTTTGGAAAAACAATTATAAACTTCGAAGACTTAGGCTGCCCCAAGTACAAAGACTTGTCTTATCACGGTTCAGATTGGGTGGAAATATCACTCTGATAATAAATTGTGCATTATCCAAGCGCACAAACTGAAACTATGGAATGTGTAATATTTATCCTACGAAATAATCAGGGTGCGATGTTATTATCTGATATATATTAGGCCATTTGGCCAACATTTTCTCCCAAGCCTCGAGAGGAAGCGAAAATCCTATAAGGTTATTCTTATTGTTTTATGAGGTCCATCACCACATGATATCCAATAAGGCCTACAATAATTTTGCGGAATTTCTTTAACTATGTCTAACCTCGATTGTCTAAACGTATAAGACTTTTATCAATATAATATGGTTGAAAACTTTTTAAAATACTAAATTAAATTAAAAGGTGCGGTTGGAGGACATTTTCATCAAACATTTCTGTTAAATAACTAATTTCAATAAGACGTTCTGCTTTTTAAACGAATTAATTGGCTAATTTTTATAACAATAACAACTCGTGCAAAAATTATTCGACTGAATTTAGACTGTTTTCATATATGTTCACCATGTACGTTATTGCAAATGGTCAGAAAAATTTGTTCAAGTTAGTCAGGGAAAACCTGGAAAAGTCAAGGAATTTCATTACAAAAATTTTGTACGAAACCTGTAAAGGCCCAAATTCTAATTCAGTGGATTTTTTAAAAAACAGTAAACATGATACGAAAAAAGTTACTTCTAATAAAAAAACCTTCCTTATACATTAGAGCCAGTATCAAGTCTTACCTACCGCTCCCTTAGAATAAGAATATAAACAAAAGAAAGTCAGAAATAATATCCTATTTTGTCGAAAAAATAGAAAAGAGTAATAGGTTCCTAACTGCTTGTGATAATTTCACAGAATAGATATCATTTTGTTTTAACAGTGGTCCCTTTTTGGTTACTAATTTTAGAATTTAGGTCCCTATTTTACCCTATTTTTATCGTGAAAAGTCCCTTTTTCCCCTATTTATTTGTTGAGATTTTGGTGGGAGCCCTGCGCGTTGTCTAAATAATATTTCTACTTTATTCCAAGAGTTGGTTTTATGCCCGTACCTTTGGATGAGTACCAGAGTGACTTACCACATGTAATATTGATAATTGCACAAGAGGTTACTTCGGAATCCCTCAGATAAGACACGGCAAATACAAATGACAATCGCTCTTAAGAACTCTCAGCGCCGAAATATTCAATAATTTTACAACATATTCAATTTGAAACGTATACTTTTGGCAGACAATGGACATGCTGTTTCATCCTTCACCGGTCGATAGCTTCTTTACACCTGAGATGAAATGTCGAATGTCAAGCGTTTATGACTCAGTGTCGACCTTCATCATCTCTTCAATCCCGAAAATGACCAAGACACCATCCATGTCTTTCCTCAACATGAAACGACAAGTTAAGTGAACTTTTCCCACATGTTACTAAGGAATACAATAACAATTTTTTTCAACATTAACTGTAGTTCTCGTTATTTTGGATGGCGAGTCTACTGGCAGTGTCGATCCTCTTGGCTCTGGCTACGCCCAAAAACCAAAATGGCGGACCTTTAATCCTTACCTTCGTCGAAATGATCTGGGAGAATTTCCTAATTTTTTCTTCGAACGTAAGCTATTTCGGTTTGAAATGGTCTAATAAATCCATACTTTAAAACGGACTTGTACTTGTGTTCACAGCGTATAGCCGTGTCGAGGAAGCGATGAAGTGGCGAGTAGCAGCCATGTCCTGGCTGATCGCGACCACTTTCATTTTCTTCGATATATCAGGAAACCTGAAGTCGGATTTCACAGAGAAGGATTACGATACCGTGGATACCATCGAAGAACTCGTCAAGCATGATTTTCACGATATATGGTTCTGGGATGGCAGTGAGGAATTAATTTCTTTTCGCAGAAAGGTAAGTACAGAATTGATCGCTACTTTCATCCCTTCTCAAGCAAGTAATCCATTTAAAAAATTATTAGATGAAACCGGCGTCGACCCTAGAGTTATTGGGGATTAGTTGAACCGAACTTCAAAAATCTTTTCTCGAGCCATTATTGTTCCAAATTGATTAATTTTATAACAATTGGATGATTTTAGATAACTAGAACCATAAATTTCGTAACTAGGTCAACATGCCCATCCCCAAAACTGCAAAACTGTCAATTGAAGAAGGTATTTTGGGAAACCAGTTCTTGCACGTCGCAGAAAACGTCGGCGACAACAGGAAGTTCTTGCTCAGAGGCACAATGTTTTTGCACCTTATTCTGATTGAAAACCTAAAAATGGAAAATAAAATACAGTACGCGAACAAATACTACTTTTCGCCTTTCATATACGATCACCTTTTGGGAGTTGTCGTTTCCTACAATTTCTCGCAATCAGAACTCATGGAGAAAGTCAACCTGATGTAAGGCTAACTTAACAACGTGGCTAATGTCGCTTTAAACACGTGATCTTTCTTTTTAGGGTTGAATTAATGGCAGAAAATGATCTAGGATTCCCATACTTCTACAAAGCGCGATACTCGACGGATCTCATCCAATGGAAAGAGCCAGTTGACGATTTTTCAACAATATCCGTTAAGGAAATCGAAAGCCTTCTTTCTCTGTACTACGTGGGAAACGTCATCGCGGTATTGGCGTTAATATTGGAATATGCTTTATTCCTTCTGCTGGCTTTAAAGAAGTCGAGAACCGCAGCAATTGTCTGAAGACGAAGTTTACTTTGAATAAAGATTCATCAAATATTATTATGAAAATATATAAATACAGACGTGTTCCCACCTCTTACCTTAAACAGGGCAATCCACTTAGGTGCCCGTTCAGCAGATGGCAAAATATGACTTGCAACTGACACCCCCCCTCGCCCTCAAGTTTTGTGAGTGCGAGGGAAATTCGTATTCTATCTCTCTTTGCGCTTGGGTCAAATTTCAAACGCACCACTCAGGATTCTCCGGAGTGATTGAATTCCTCGCCACGTGACCTAGCTCCTTCTGGCTCGGTATACAGCCGTCTCACCATCGCGGGCGTAAGGCATGTCTGGTGGTCGGCTTTTGAATCCAGTTGGGAATCCAAAATACGTTAGTCTTCATACCCACTGACCATTTATTAAAAAACGCTAAATATTTAATGTCCATATGTTTAACTATAGGTAAAACGATATTACTTAAATAAAAAAGTAAAATGAAATTCTGAATATTAAAGTTTATGTTTTAAACGAAATATAAATGAGTCTGCTTAGAAATTAATATAACAATAGATGTACTTTCTCTTAAACCGAATTAAAAATAGATGTAGTTTTTCATAAACCTAAATAAAAATAGATGCGCTTTTTCTTATATCTAAATGAAAGTAGATGTACTTTTTCTTAAATCCAAATAAAAATAGATGTACATTTTCTTAAACCTAAATAAAATAGAAGTACCTACTTTTCCATAAATTTAAGCAAAATAAATGTACTTTTTCTTAAACGTTAAAAATATTGATGTACTTTTGCTTAAAGTTAAAAATAAAATAAAATGTGGATTTACGTTTAATGACTTTGCGATATTGGAAATCAAATTTGGGGTTTGGCTCGTGAATATTTATACTATATTGCCGAAATTTGAGAGGAAAGCAATTATATTATTATTTTTATTATTTTTATTATTATTATTATTATTATTATTATTATTATACTATATTCTACTATGTATAAAGAACAAATGGATTTTCTTAATATATGCACACAATGATTAAATACAGCGGCCAAATATGGTTTTCTACTCCTTGTCTTTGGGTTACAGTTCCATTGACGCATATTCTCTTTAGTGACATACGACGTACTTCTTCCTTATCTCTATTTAATTATGCTAAAATATATAATCTTTTCTGATATACTTTTTGACGAAACGCAAGTACATGCGCAGTTGGATCGATTCAATAAATATAAAAGTTTACTCACAACGGCAATAATGCCTTAATTTAAATAGGTTGATGTTCAAGTAGGAATGCAAACGAAATATATCGTGATAAAATTAAGGTAAGATAAAAAACAAATAACTTTGCGAAAATAGGTTAAATAGCATTCTTAAAATACGTATTTGGGAACGATCACTACCCGCTTCTACGACTGTAGTTAGCACGAATGGTACGCATTTAGCGAAGGGTTAGTCACTTGAATAATCAGGTGTTCTAAACCGCTGAAATAGATTACTTGATTTTTAGAATTCTTAAAAAATCATTAGTAATCACAGTAATTTTTGTGGATAATCAAAGGTAATCAGAAATCTCTGATAATCACTGCCAATCACGCGAAGTTTTGAGAAAATCAGAAATGATCACATGATTTACTGGTAGTCTTTGTAATCACCTCGGTAATCACGCATTTCGTGAAAAGCTCACACATAATTAATTGAGGAACTAGAAAATCCTAAATAAAAATCGTAATTATTTGAAATGGAAATATTCACTGCATTCATCGTAATTCACGGAGAATCAGTGGTAATAACGACATTCACCAAAAAAACAGCAATTCAGACCGATATCTCAAGTTAAATCAGAGATCAAGTGTACAAAAAGTTGGCGAATGACT
Organism: Phalangium opilio; assembly: GCF_054372755.1. Classification (NCBI taxonomy): domain Eukaryota; kingdom Metazoa; phylum Arthropoda; class Arachnida; order Opiliones; family Phalangiidae; genus Phalangium; species Phalangium opilio. Next base: position 11,231,469 of record NW_028324185.1, on the reverse strand, counting down.
AGCCCCTTGCCATTTAGTTTTGTAGAAAACTCCTATCGGTCTCTATAATGGGCATTTATAGTCCTGAAATTCGTGCCACGCTTTTTCCCCTTTCTATTGAATGATATTTCTACACTCAAACACGCGTCTAATCTAGTGTAATTCAAAGATCAGTCAACACGAATTATATGCGGTTTGGAGTAATAGAGGTAAGAGTACTTAGTAAATAACAAAAATATCTTTCAAGCGTCGATATCGTTTCCGTACCTCTCGTATCTTGGCCTTTGTTCTAGCGACCACATACATTTCGAAACCCCTTCCTTTGTATGTCGACGGATCGATTTAATCCACTTTGAAAGGCGTTGCGTAACATTAAGTTAATATTTTTCCATAACAAAGGGTAAACCAAAAGTCAACATTAAATTTTGAACGCGTGAAATATAACCTGCTGGATGAAGCAAACGAAGATAAATATTAACTTTGCGAAAATCGGTAATCGTTCTAGTTTCTCGAGCGTTATTGATTAACTTTTAGGCCTACCCGTACTTTCTGCTAGTGCACCGACGTCGGCCATAAAATCTGAGTCGCGAAAATTGCCTAAGAGTTTTGTGGTCTGCTGAATAGTCAAAACCAAAAATCTCTTGTGCCAAGCCGTTTTCATCAGTCTGAATCATTCAACATGGGTGAAATTCGAATGGGAATAATCGAGGTAAGGATATTTACGCAACCATAATCCCAGATGTATCTTTCAACGTGATTCGATATCGAGAAACTGAGATTACTCACGAAAGTTTCATTGGCCAATTTGTATTGTGTCACAGGAAACTCAGGGTTTTGATATCGCCGACAATCTCTACGCTTCGACATCGGAGTTTTACAGTAAAAGGTTTAATATTAGGTAGAATTCCGTCACACTCCTTCATATCGTGTTGTCTAATTAATATTCATACTTTATTCCAAGTGTCGACTTTATGCCCATTCCTTCGGATGAGATTAACGCTTTTCGAAACCTGAGTTACGTACCACAGGTAAAATTAAAAATAGCACAAGCGGGTTTTTCTTCTCAGATAAGGCACAGCGAATCTAAATGACAATCGCTCTAAAAAGAAGTCTCCGCACCCAAACTATAGGACACTGTACCAAGAGAAAATATACGAGTGTAATACTTGGGTGAAAACTTGACTTTAGCTCCACCCCTTTTGAGGGCCGTCGAGCTTTTAACCACCCACCCCACCCCAAAAGTTCAAAGTATCCAATCAGGAGGTCTGCCGTTAGATATTGTGTTTTTGGAAAGTAGTGCTGCTCAAGGGATTCTGGGGGACGGAGCTGCTCCTCATCCGCAGCCTCTAAGCCCGTAGTCTGCGGGAATAATTTATCTCTCTCTCTGAAAGCTGTGAGGAGGCTATCCTAGGAGAAGCGGTCGCGAACCTAGAGCACAGTACGCGGATGCAGATGTTATACTCCCACCTTCAATATTCTCCTGACTACACTCGAAAAGACATAATACATATATTTCTTCATTTTTAAACGTACCCATTCGGCAGACTATGGACCTGATGCTTTTTCCTATACAAGTCGACAGTGTTTTTACATATGAGATGAAATGTCGTATGACGAGCGTTTATGACTCAGTGTCGACCTTCATCATTTCTTCAGTGCCGAAAATGACCAAGACACCCTCTCTGTCTTTCCTCATCATGGAACGACAAGTAACGCGAACTTTTACCATAGGTTCCCAAGGAATACAATAAGAATTTCTTTCAACATTAACTGTAGTTCTCCATAACTTGGGTAGTGAGTCTGTTGGCAGTTTCGATCATCTTGGCTTTGGCCACGCCCAAAAATGGCAGAACGTTCGTCATGACTTTTGTCGAAATGATATGGAAGAATTTCCTAACTTTTTTCTTCGAACGTAAGTTACTTCGTTTTTAAATATGGTGTAATAAAACCATACTTGAAACGCGAGCCGTCTCTTTATAGCGTACAGCCGTGTCGAAAAAGCGATCACGTGGCGTCTGGCAGCCATGTCCTGGTTGATGGCGACCACTTTCATTTACTTCGAAATATCAGGCAACCTGAAGTCGGATTTCACCGAGAAGGACTACGATACTGTGGACACCATCGATCAACTCGTCAAACAAGGTTTTCACAACGTCTGGTTCTGGGACGGCTCTGACGATTTTGTATCTTTTCGCAAAAAGGTAAGTACAGAAATAGACCGATCTATGTGTAATTGAATTAAGCTAGTAAACAGTTATTTCTGATATGTTAGATTAAACCAATCTGGTACAGGTTTGACTTCAACCGAACTTTAATATAACATGATAATTAATTGCTTAAACAAATTATGCGAATAAATTTACCTTGTATTACATACTTCTAAATTTTTGGATGATTTAACAGAGCCATAAATTTAAATTTAAGGCCAACGTGTCCATCCCAAAAAGTTCAATGCTTCCGATTGAGAACGGGGTTACCGGAGACGAGTTCGTCAACGTCACGCAAAACATCGGTGACAACAGGAAGTTCATGGTCGTTGGGACACTGATAATGCAACTTATTCTGCTTGAAAATCAACAAATGGAAAATAAAATACAATTTGCGAACAAATACTACTTTTCACCGTCCATAGACAATCACCTTTTGGGTTTTGCCGTTTCCTACAATTTCTCGCAATCAGAACTCATGGAGAAAACCAACCTGTTGTAGGACAAATGTAACAACTTGACTAGTGTCGCTTTTAACACGTGATCTTTGTTTCAGAATTGAATCAATCGCAGAAAACGATCTGGGATTCCAATATTTCTACAAAGCGCGATACTCAATCGATCTCATCGAATGGAAACAATCAGTGGACGATTTTTCAACAATATCCGTGAAGGAAATCCAAAGCCTTCTTTATCTGTACTACATGGGAGAGATCATCGCGGTATTGGCGTTAATATTGGAATATGCTTTATTCCTTTTGCTGGCTTTGAAGAAGTCCAGAACCGCAACTAAGGTCTCAAGACGACGTTTACATTGAATAAAGATTCATGAAATATTATCATGAAAACATATAAATACTGACGTGTTCCCACCTCTTATCTTAAACAGGGCAATTCGCTAAGGCGCACGTTCAGCAGATAGCAAAATATGACTTGCAACACCCCCCCCCCTCGCCCTCAAGTTTTGTGAGTGAGAGGGAACTTCGTATTCTATCTCTTTTTGTGCATGGATCAAATTTCAAAGGCACCCTCAGGATTCTCCGTAGTGACAGAGTTCCTTTTCGCCACGTGACCTAGCCCGATATACAGCCGTCTCACCATCGCGGGTGTAAAGCATATCTTTTGGATCTTGTTGGGAATCCAAATCTTTATACCCAATGACGATTTATTAAAAAACGCTAAATATTTAAAGTCCATATGTTGTGACTATACGTAAAGGATAATACTTAAAAGAAAAAGTAAAATTAAATTCTGAATATTAATGTTTATGTTTTAAACTAAATATAAATGAGTCTGCTTAGAAATTAATATAACTATAGATGCACTTTTTCTTAAATCTAATTAAAAATAGATCGGCTTTTTCTTAAATCTAAATAATATAGATGTACCTTTTCTTAAATGTAAATAATATAGATGTACTTTTTCTTAAATCTAAATAATATAGATGTATCTTTTCTTAAATCTAAATAATATAGATGTACCTTTTCTTAAATGTAAATAATATAGATGTACTTTTTCTTAAATCTAAATAATATAGATGTATCTTTTCTTAAATCTAAATAATATAGATGTTCTTTTCTTAAATCTAAATAATATAGATGTTCTTTTCTTAAATCTAAATAATATAGATGTACTTTTGCATAAATCTAAATAAAATAGATGCACTTTTGCTTAAATTTAAATAAAATAAGTATAGATTTTTGTAATGACTCTTCTATATTGGAAATAAAATTTGGGTTTTGGCTCGATAATAATTATACACATCGAAATTTGAAAGAAATCCAACGCGATGTTACACCTCGATACCGTCAAAGTCCACCTTTGAGAATCTGGTACACCAGACTCTCAATAATAACATAGAATGTTCGTTCCTTGCAGTTGTATGATTACGCTTTACTCAAAAAGAAAATAAAAGGAAATTGGTTTAAAAGTGTTATATCAAACGACAGATTTGCAGGTTTTTGCATAAATTTAAATTGCGACAAAAGAATTAAATTGCGACGAAAGAATTAAATTGCGACGAAAGAATTAAATTGCGACGAAAGAATTAAATTGCGACGAAAGAGTTAAATTGCGACGAAAGAATTAAATTGCGACGAAAGAATTAAATTGCGACGAAAGAATTAAATTGCGACGAAAGAATTAAATTGCGACGAAAGAATTAAATTGCGACGAAAGAATTAAATTGCGACGAAAGAATTAAATTGCGACGAAAGAATTAAATTGCGACGAAAGAATTAAATTGCGACGAAAGAAATTTCAGCCGTTGGTTATTACAACGCGACGCAAACGATCCGAACTTCCTGTCAAGCATTCTTTCCATGGATGAAGCGAATTTTTCCAGAACAGGCATAATAAACCTTCACAATTTGCACTACTGGACTGCAGAAAACCCTCATCTAACTCGAGAAGGAAGTCATCAGCACCAGTTTTCCATAAATGTCTGGGCCGTACTTGTTGGCAACCATCTTGTTGGTCCGTTTATGCTTCCACCACGTCTAACTGGTGAAGCGTATTTGGAATTTCTTCGTCAAGATCTACCTTTACTATTGGAAGACGTCCCTTTGGCTACCCGATCACGCATGTGGATCCTGCAGGATGGTGCTCCCGCGCACTACAGTCGTGCGGTTCGGGAATTTCTAAACGAACAATACCCAGGAAGATGAATAGGACGCGCTGGACCAGTGCTGTGGCCTCCCCGTTCTCCAGATTTTAATCCACTGAATTTTTTCTTGTGGGGAACCATGAAAGCCATGGTTTACTTTTCACCAGTGCCAACAAGAGACGTTCTTTGGGAGCGCATTCAACATGCTGCGGCGAACATTCGAGAACATCCGGAAATGATAAACAGTGTGCAAGGGTCTTTTAGACGTCGGGCTCAGGCATGCATCAACGCCAATGGTGCTCATTTTGAGCAACTTCTTTCATAAGTCGTTGAAGACCTTTTGTTGCAATTTAATTCTTTTGTTTCAATTTTATTCGTTTGTTACATCGAAATAAAGAAATATCCAAAAAAATTTATTGAAAGTACCTTTTATGCTTCGTCTGAAGAGGGTGGAAAGCTCTAGCGGAAGCTTGGAGGCAAAAATGTGAATTTGAAATTAAGATCTTCTCAAATTGGCAATCACCGATAATAGCTCATTTTAAACTTCTTTCTTCACCTCTTGTTTAATACCCTCTTCAGACGACACGTTAAAACTAAACGCTTGCTTGAGAAAGATAGTAAGGGGCAATGTTAGATATCGCATGTTTCTTCAGAAAACCTGAATTTCGTTTAACCAAAATCGCTTTACGACCTGTTTGTTTGTTTTTTTTTTCAAAAGTAACAAGAGTATTAAACAAGCTTTCTTAATAGACCAAGATTTTACGAACCGTCTGAAGGGGGTATTAGGGCCCAAATGGGCCCGGAGATTAAGGGCTTGTAACTCTGTAACGGTTCGGTTTAGAGACCAAAACCGCTCAGGAAAATTCGACTCCAAATTTTGCAAGGAATCTACTGTTGCAAGGAACGCATACATCTCTGAATCACCCTGTATACTCCACAATTGACGTGTTAGTTTCAACCTATTCCCCACGTGTTTTACACTCCCTAAATCAACACCACAAATAACGTGATATTATCCTCCTATAATCCACTTGTTTTACACGTCCTAAATCATCAGCTCTATTAACGTCATATTTTCAACCTATACTCCACGTGTTATACACGCTTTACATCGCCACCAAATTAACGTGATGTGTTCAACCAAAACTCCACATGCTTTACACGTCTAAATATACTCCACAATTGACGTGTTAGTTTCAACCTATTCCCCACGTGTTTTACACTCCCTAAATCAACACCACAAATAACGTGATATTATCCACCTATACTCCACTTGTTTTACACGTCCTAAATCATCAGCTCTATTAACGTGATATTTTCAACCTATACTCCACGTGTTATACACGCTTTACATCGCCACCAAATTAACGTGATGTTTTCAACCAAAACTCCACGTGTTTTACACGACTAAATATACTCCACAATTAACGTGATAGTTTCAACCTATTCCCCACGAGTTTTACACTCCCTAAATCAGCACCACAATTGACGTGATATTATCCATCTATACTCCACGTGTTTTACACGTCCTAAATCATCAGCTCTATTAACGTGATATATTCAACGTATACTCCACGTGTTTTACACTTATGAAAAACCCAAACACGTTATATACACTAAGAACACTCAAAATACACGTAATTTACATGGTGAATTGCTACCTGGGTGTGGATGATACGGAGTGATGTATCGTGGCTCTACTTTGAACATCTTGAGAATGTCCTTTCCAAAGTTGAGAAACGAATTGTGTCCCGTTGTCGCTTACGATGGCTTTCGGGCAACCGTAGCGAACTATCATGGAGTCGAGTTTCTTCGCGCACGTTCTGGCGGTGATGTTCTTCATCGAGTACAGTTTTACAAATTTGGTAGCATAGTCCGTGAAAACCAGGAGGTATTTGTGATGTTGTCGGCTTCTTGGTAGAGGTCCCATTATATCCACTCCCAGCAAATCAAAGGGCTCAGTAATGGCCGTAGGCTGCATGAGACCTGGACGTTTTCTATTGCGGGCCTTGTGCATTTGACACAAAGGACATCCGCGGACGTACTGGGTAACGTCCTGCCTTAACGATGGCCACCAGTATCTGGCCCGAACCTTATCGAAGGTACGATCTCGACCTCGATGTCCAGATAGAGGGTGGTCGTGAAATAAGCGGATGGCGTCCCGCCGGAACCGCTGTGGCAAATAGATTTTTGCTGGTTGTCTCCCATAGGCCTCTCGATACAAGACATCGTTCTTTAGTTCGTAGTACCGATGTCGTTGAGGATTATCTCCTGATAACTGGACTATGATATTATTGGTGGCTTGTTCATCTTGTTGGGCTTTTCGCACTTCTTCCAGCCTGAAAGAGTGGTAAAATGCGTGATTGGCGGGAGGAGCTAATCCGCTACTGGTTGAGGACGAGGTCGAAGTCATTGAAGAGGATTCCGCTGGACTGAAATCTTCTGACGAGGACGGTGAAGTCATGTCTTCCAAGGACATGGCTAATAGCGAGACAGGCGCTCTTGATAATGCGTCCGCAATGTTGTTCTCAAGTTCTCAACTCCCTTCTTGTGTATGATCTTGAAGTCATACGTCTGCAAGTACATTGCCCAACGAACAACCCAGCAAACGCATATGATCCGTTGGACATCCGTACAAACACCCTATAACCCGAATTTAGGATATCCTCATTGTATATTCCTTGAATATCCCACGGACATCCAGAAAAAGAAACCCAAAACCATATATACTTGGGAGGACCATGAGATGATCCGAGTGGGATATCCTAGTGATGGTGTGTTTTGTACCTCCCGTGGATATTCATACCAAATGTTAATCGTAGATAGATTTACCTCGATCCCTTGTATATCCCACTGAAGTCAGATTTATGTGAAAAAATTAAATGATATTTAAATTTTAATTGAAACTCCTTATTTTCTCCCGCAATGTGTGTTAAACGAACTAAAAAAATCAATAATGATTTTAATATAATTGCACTTTCTCTGAAATATTGGTAATTGAACAATTAATTAAGATTAAATTTGATGGTAGGGCTTAAAATCAAAAATTAACGACCCTTTAATTGGTTGACAATGATACTATTTTGTCTAACCATAACTATGCGACCATATATTGGACTTAAGTAATTCATTTAGACTGCAATTAATTTACGTCACTCATCTGCGTGATATATGTAAGTGCATACATTTCCTTACAGATGGCAGTGCTGGTTAAGATCTTATTTCGTTTTTAAATAATTTTTTTTAATTAATTAATTAATTTGCATTTGAACTCTTGTAGCACATCTGCTCTTATAATTTATCTGAAACTGGACGGATCTGAATATTAAATATTTAGTGACCGGCGCACGTTTACGCTAGGAACTCCAGATGGCGTACATGTCAGTACATATACATTTCCTGACATGGCAGTGGTTAAGATCTCATTTCGTTTTTAAATTAATTTTTCATAATTAATTTGCATTTGAATTCTTGTAGCATATCGATCTGCATGCTCTTATAATTAATTTGTCTGAAACTTGACGGATCTGAATATTAAATATTTATTGACCGACGCACGTTTACGCTAGGAACTCCAGATGGCGTACATGTCAGTACATATACATTTCCTGACATGGCATCTGCAGTGGTTAAGATCTCATTTCGTTTTTAAATTAATTTTTTATAATTAATTTTCAATTGAATTCTTGTTGCACATCTGCTCTTAAAATTAATTTGTCTGAAACTTGACGGATCTGAATATTAAATATTTAGTGACCGGCGCACGTTTACGATATGGTGCTCCAGCTAGATGGCGTACATATTTATTTAAATTATTTTTTACCTACAATTAAGCCTATGTTTTCATTTACTTATAGAGTAATGGCACCTCCCTGCCTTTGGCTACGTTATGTTCTATGAGAAATTAACATTTAGTGCCACTACTCTTTTAAATATTCATTAACGTTTCTTAATTTATTCATTGCAAGTACTTTTCATCAATCTATTAGTATTTAATTTTGAATAAGATAATAGACTTTGATTGATTTCAAATTTACATCTCCGTTTTCAGATGGCACCATGAAAAAGGTTTGAGTATGTTTATTGGATTTTTTTCACAAAAATAGTATGAACGTTCTCTTGTTTAAATAATTGGAAATAAAATGGATTGTTTCCTAAACATTTGCTACCATGAATCTATAGGGTCTTTGCGCGTGACGTCAAGTTACCTACCCCCTTTGCTCTCCCCTTGCCGGCTGCCCGCTCTGGCCACGTTAGGACGCCATGTTGACATGCCCTGAAAACCGGTTTTCGCCCCCTATTTCTTCTCCCTTTTTACTCTCGCGGAAACACCCTATACAATCTATATTTTCATGTTTGCTACGAATGATTATATTTTTTTAATATAAAATTCATATGATCATAAATTACAAAATTATTTCTCATCTTTTTTATGTAAGCCAAGAAACTGCAGAGAAAGACTAGCAACATGCCATAGAGTGCTGTCAGTTGTGACGTCAGATCCAAGGTTAAACGTCACGAGTCTGCCTTTAGCAATGGGCGGCCATGACAGTTACCATTTTTTCTCTATGGGAAAACAGCATGGGTGACGTCACACTGGCGCTTCTGACAGCACTCCAGCTAGCTTTTAGTTGTGACGTCAGACGGTCAGAGCCTGGGATAGATAGACTTCACGAGTTTGCCTTTGGCAATAGGCGGCCATGACAGTTACCTTTTATTACTTTATGGGAAAATAGCGTGGGTGCATGACGACACAATTAAATAGCCGTCTGAAAGCACTCTATATAGAATCCTTACTCCGTTCCATAAATACCAAAGATTGCCTACCCCCACTTTCTCTGGAGAAAAATTGAAAATTAGGGCGGGAGAGAAATTATTCAGAATGGCGGCTTGCCCCTGGAAGTTTGTTTCTCTGCATGTAATATTCGAATTGGTCTATTAAGGCGTGCATAGCAATCGTTATCTTGGAAAAGTTTATTTGTTTTTTTCTTTTTCCTTTTCTGGTTTGCCCCATAGCTAGGGGGTCCCATTCAAGGAAAGAGAAGGTTTACAATAGAAGGGAAACAGTTGATTCTTAGTATTTCACACGGAGTGGAAAAGTTTCAAAAACAGGTTTAAGGGGCTTGAACCCCTTCTACCTTGGTAGCTCGGTCATCTCTGATTGGAATGCACTCCCGGAATCAATAATCTCTATCACTATAAGGTCATAGTTCCGCGCTGCACTTTCCAAACATTTCCAATTGTACTATAATCCACTAGTCATTCCTACAAGCATTTTGTTAGTTTAAATCTTAAATTTGTTTACTACTCTCATGTCCAAATCATAAATTCCTAAATTAATTAATTACCTATAAGCGCTTGGATCATATAATTCTTAATCTTTGTTTACTATTATCACGTTAAAATCATTAATTAATTACCTATAAGCACTTAGTTCATTTAATTCTTAATATTTGTTTACTATTCTCATGTTAAAACCATTCCGTCCGTACCTCAAAAGCCTAAGACTTGCTTGTACATTTCTAGTCCAAATAAATAAATAAATACCCCTTTTTCCCCGAAATAAATAATTTCTGAATGGGCGCGAGGGAACTAGCATGAAGCCGATAAAGAAAACACGGTGCAACTTACAGTGTTGCCAATCTATACATCTTCAAAAACTTCAAAATAATGAAAAATTGCTTGTCCACTTAAGATAAATATAATTAGTCTTTGACGACTGTTACCGTTTTCCTACCCCCATTTATGGAACGTGACCTGACAATACTGCACTGAAGTTAAAGTGGAAAGAGAGAGAGTTGGAAATGTCTTCAACCCCAAAATCACTTAAATATATCTGAAGAGTTACTTTAACATTCAATGCAATTCCCATTGCCAATGGTTTAGTGATTAGCCCCTCCACTATCTTTTAAAATTTTCCATTATTTATCCAGTAGTTCCTTGACTCCTTTAAGAAGAAGGGCGTTCCTACCCTCCTGCCTACTACTACAAAAACCGCCCTGGTCAAACTAAAAGCCCATCGTTTCACAATCCCTTTAACCACTACTCATTATCGAAAAATTTAGCCGCACCTTTAAAGATTATAAGAAATAGCCAGTGAAAAATGCCACGGAATGGATATGGAGGGGTGGGAGTCTTCTCGGAGAAAAGACAATGCAAACGCCAATGAAAAATTCCAATTCTCTGTATATTCGAAATATAGAGTAATGGCACCTACTTGCCTTTGACTGTATTAAGCTCTATGGGTAGTTAACATGGAGTGCCACTACTCTATAGTATTATGAATTAAAATTTCGCATACTATTTTCAAAATCGGATGGTAGGAATGAAACGTGTGTATCACCAACTGAAAGTTAGCGAAATTTACCGAAAAAATGGTACAAGCCTAGACATTAAAGTGTGAATAAACGTTTTCCATTTGGGAAACTTATAGGCCTAGAAACTCGAAAACCCCTTTATGAAAATCCCCTGTAATAGAAGTGAAGAGAGAAGATAGAGAGGCTGGCGCACGACCTGGAATTCTAAGGGTATTATAAGGGGGCGTACAAAACGTCTTTTTTCAGGTTTTAACTAACTTTAATCGTGCTTAACTTAAATCTCGTGGCAGATTAAGAATGCCTCCAATCTTTAATCGGCTAAACACATTTTTAAGTACGCATGTACCAAGTTTCAAACTTTAAGCCTATAATGTGCATGATTTTTTTTAAATTAATATTTTGGCACTAGACTATTGAGAGTGAATTCAAATAAATATTTTAATAAGGCCGAATTCCTTTACGGGTTTGATTTATCTAAACCTTGATCTTAATTCTGGCCAACGTACGTCGGGCCCAAAATAAATCTCAAAGTCGTTAAAAAAGGTTTTATTGGAAACTTAGGCTTTCTGTTAAAAAATTTTCTTTAAATATAACAAAATGCTGGTATAATTTATAGGGCGGGTACAAAGACCATTTAGGGAAACACATTCTGATTTCAACTTATTTAAAATACCCGGATAGATTGGAGTAGCATAACTATTATTTATGAGAATTAGTCTCTTCGATTATATTCTACAGGGCTGGTAGGCCCTTACCCACACCCCAAACAAAACATTTATACTATGACTTGACCTACGGCATATATGGGAATGAATTGCCCCTCAAATATTATTTTTTATAGGCGCCGTGTATAAATGGTTTTATTGTAGACCCCGTTTAAAGGTTTAATTAGTTAGGAAGTCACAAAGCAATTGCTTTGACGAAAGCAAATGGTTGTAGACGTTCTTCACGGTAAACCAACTGTATCAAAAATAGAATGAGAAAATTAGCTTAGCAGACAACCCCCTGTACACCGATTACGGATTACGCGTAATCATTTTAGCACTGTCAAGGGCAGGGTTTTGAAAGATTACGCGTAATCACTTTAGTACAGTCAAAGGTACAATCTTGTACACCCTGGATGCTAGTTATTTCTGTTTTGGTGTAGGCCAAACGACGGAATTTGCTCTACTTTATAACTGACCACTTTTATTACGCCATGTGAAAGAAAGTACAGGTTATGCAGTAGTTGCTGTAAAATAGTTGTAGACGAAGCACCTTAAATGCAATAAGCTGTGTAACTTAAAAAAGTTTCGTCGAACTAGACCTCCAATTATATCTTCTTCCTTTAACCTTTTTAATATCTTCAGTAACATTTTAATGAGAATTTATAGTTTGCCAGTATTTTTTAAGAATTGTTCGTTTTCAAAAAATGGTATCCGAGAACCAAATTTTCTGCTCGGTCTAAACAAGTTTTTTAGAAGTTCAAAACCACCTGAGTTTATCCTTTTTCTACCATAACCTTTAGTCATGTCGTCGCGGCCACTATCATTAGATCTGAGGGGTCGGACATATGGTGTTTCTGTGTACGGGATTTTCAAATTTTAGAGAGATTTTGGGATTTTAAAGCGGTTTTTACGAGGGATTTTAAGATTTCAATGTTAATTTCCCATAGAACATATTTAGAGATTTTGGAATTTCGATGAAAGTGTACGGGATTTTTGGGTAGTGTCCGACCCCTCCTATAGATCCCACAGAATGATAGTAAGCATTTTACTTACAATAGGATCCAGGATAGGATAAGGTGGCATGACCTATTGCCCAAGCATGGAGCGATAAAACTTGGAGATGGATTTACCAAACACAAAGCTTTAACTGTAAAGAAATCTTCGACTCTAGATTTTATTGCTCCACTGGTGTAGCTAGTGCATGCTAAGAGTTTTCACCTATTGAAATTGACGAGAAAACTGGAAAATCCGAAAATCCACTCCCCTTCTCTCCCACCATAGGGGGGGGGTGTAGGTTCTCTCAGTCACTCACTTTTTACCAGTGATAGAGAGAGGTTATTTTTGCAACAATATTTCTATTGTGAAGACAGTGAAGTGCTCGCGGATCACACCGGCGCCTCGAGTCCTCCTTGAAGTCCGCGAGGTTTATTTCACGTAAAAAGTTTAAATTGAAAATCCTCGCTGAAAATTCCAAGTGCATAATTAAAACGTTACGGCAGATTTGTAATGCGCGTCTGTGTTTTAGTGCGTGAACTGACGGAGCTGTATTTTTGGTGAGCGAAATTCTACTTCAGGAATTATTACAGTTCCACTCCATTATCAGATTAATAAGAAGGTAAGACACTTCCAGATAGTTTTATTTTATAATTTTTCGGTTTTATTCGAAAGAGCATATAAAATAATTAAGGCTATTTCCAAGAATACCACCCACCTCTCAGATTTTATTGTGTTTTGGTTTAATAATTAATGTGACAAATCCCCTATGGAACTAATAGCCCCATCGTAGTGGTTAATAATGCAGAGCTCAGCTTGGGAACTAACGCGGTTTTGTTAAGCTCGGAGTTGTGAACTAGTGAAGAAATTTAAAGCCTGAAGGTCAAAATTTATGCGTAGTATTATAGAGTGCTGTCAGGAGCGCCGGTGTGACGTCACCCATGCTGTTTTCCCATAAAGAAAAAACGGTAACTGTCATGGCCGCTCATTGCTAAAGGCAGACTCGTGATGTTTAACCTTGGATCTGACGTCACAACTGACAGCACTCTATTGCTTTGTACTTCGTTCATCATTTCAGTCTCTCAGATATATTATGGAATTTTTTTGGGAAATTTTTCCAAACAGGACTGCCCACTCCCTCTATAGAGACCCGAAAACACCTTTATGAAAGCCCCCTCTAATAGAAGTGAAGATTGTTGGTGCAGGGTTGGCGCATGGCCTGAAATTCAATTATAAGGGGGCGTCTAAAACGACTTTTACAAGATTTAACTAACTTTGATTGATAGAGCTCGGCATTATCTAACCGTTATCCGAAAATTAGTGATTAACCGATTATTTCAAACAAAACTGGCGGTTATAATGCGATTTAACATGGTACTTCTGTGGATAATTCTAGATTTCGGATAAAGATAAAATAAAGCGGATAATTTATTCGATAATGCCGAGCTCTACAGATTGAGAATGCAACCAATTTTTTATCTATGAAACACCTTTTTAAGTACACTATTATCAACCGAAAGTGAATACTTTAAACAAAAATTATGTTTTTGGCACCGGACTACGTGTTTCCACCTTATAAATCGCTCATCCTGCAATTGAGGCCGATCTAAAGCCAACCTGGGAAGAAGGGAGGGGTTTTTCCATATAATAGAGTGATGGCACCTCCCTGCCTTTGACTCACTGTATTACGATCTATGGGTATTTAACATGGAGTGCTACTACTCTATCTACACTGTCCAGTAATGGAAAGTGGTTTTTTGTCTCGCACGGTGTTTAGGTTCTATTGGCAAACAGCCAGCAGGAAATTCTTGGCTATCAAGATATAGAAATAAAACCAATTAATCAAATTACTCGTTTACGCGTAAATTTTTAAATCTAGTAATTTTTTATTATAATATAACCATTGTCCCCACTCTCTATATTGTCAAATAATCCCAAATAGGCCTAGTTAAAAAAAATAATTTTTTCGCCAATATAATCTAAGATTATATATTACATGAGTCATGACCCTTAAAACCATCTCGCCATAGCATATTAATGAATGGTCCCTTAAATCGTCGCCAGCTCAGAGCCTGAAAGTTGCAGTCCAGCTACGAGCGACTCCAGGTGTTCAAAAGTTGCAACTTGCTAGAAACTAATGAGAAAATTGTCGCGCGCACCGGCTTTATTATAGCCAAGGCCAACTTGAATCATCTCCTCCGTCGCCTGTAATAGCGTTTTCTTTTGGGTCCTCGCGGAGCGCTCCCATGGAAGAATAAAACTAGGAGATCCTATTCTTCAAAAACAGTCTTTAACGAAGCTGGAAACTACTACTACCATTTTTATTGCTCCTTGGGAGCTCTCCGCGAGGACCCAAAGGAAAACGCTATAAGGGACGATTTGGTCGGCCGACGGCCGGTCTATGCTAATACGAAAGTAGCTAGTGCGGCAATTTGCGGGTAGGGGCGCTCGCCTCCGGTAACACCGTCACTATGAGGAAACTCCTGCTTAAAACGGTACTCTTTTATCGGAATTTTGCTATATTTTATTAGATGTTTTTCGAATCAAAATTGTACATATATTGTAATATCAAGTAAGAGCTTTCTTTTGAAACTAATTTGATAGTTTTCCAACCATTAGTTTCGCTACAATCGTTATCGATACCTTCGAAGCGGATAAATTCGAAATTCGGCTTTCGCGGCTTGGAACGTCCTAAGCCTTGGTCATTACTATGTGTAGAAAGCCGAATTTCGAGTTTACCCGCTTCGAATGTTTCGATAACAATTGTAGCGAAACTAATGAATGGAAATTTATGAAATTAGTTTCAAAAGAAAGCTCTTACTTGATAATATAATATATGTAAAAATTAGATTCGAATAACACGTAAAAAAATATGACAAAATTCCGATGAAAGAGTGCTGTTTTAAGCAGGAGTTTCCTCATAGCAAAAGTAAATAGGGGAAGTACGTATCTCTAGCTTTAGCTAGTGCAAGTCGTCCCTTTCTGGTTGCGTTTTAAATTTAATTTGAAGAACTGATTACTCAAATTCTGTTGATGGTTTTGTTTTGTAGAAAATGCCCAAAAAAAACTACAAAACGTCGTTCATTTTATCAAGTCGTCAAAGGTCTAGAATTATATACTCCAATTTTCACCAAAGACTTCACAGAGCTGATGCACTAATTGATGATGAAACATCTACGAGTTCAGAGTCTAGTGTTTTAATAGCTGGAGAAAGTCAGTGTCATACTCTGCGAGATTACAATGTAATCGTAACAAATACAGACCAGGCGAAAGAATCTGTCCTGAACGATACTCAAAACGAATCTAATGAAATTTGCTCTTTTCACTTGGAAACTGACGAAACGCGAGAAGGAACGGTTCCTGAAGATGATATAGGAGAAGGAAATAAACAATTAGCGGAGGTTAAGAATGATGAGCTTAGCTTTCGCCAGAAATTAGCTTATTGGGCTGTAGATTGCCGTGTCACGAAAAATACATTGAACAAGCTTCTAGTAGTGCTTAAGGAAGAGTTCCATGACCATGATTTGCCCAGTGATTCCAGATCACTGCTTAGCACGCCAAGGTTTACTTCTGTAGAGCCCGTGAGCCCCGGGGAATATTTTCATTTTGGTCTTCGAAATGGGATAATAAACATATGCAGTGGCTATCCCGAGATAAGAATAGATATTGCAGATGTCTCTATAAATGTTGACGGGATTCCTATAGCAAATAGTACACTTAGTCAATTTTGGCCAATTTTGGGCAAGCTTAAATCTATTAAAGGCAGTTGTCCATTTGTTATCGGTATCTACCATGGTTGCGAAAAGCCGAAGGACTGCAATTCCTTTTTAAAATTTTTAGTGGAAGAATCAAAAATATTAATTGATGAAGGGATTGAATTGTATGATAGTGGTCCACGAATACCTGTAAAAATTTCCGCATTTATCTGTGACACACCAGGTCGCTCATTTGTTTGTCAAACCAAGGGTCACACAGGATTTTATGGTTGTAACAAGTGCACTACTAGAGGAAAGTATCTCATTGGAAGAACTTGTTTCCCTGAATTAAATGCTCCTTTACGAACAAACGAATCTTTTCGTGGTAAAGAACAGAGAAGCCATCACATAGGGTTCAGCATTATAGAAGAGATTCCAAACTTGCTCATGGTAAGCGGCTTTCCGCTAGATTATATGCACCTAGTGTGCCTAGGCGTTATGAAAAAACTTCTGGTTTCCTGGATTGATGGAAAAACTGCGAAATTTAAACTACCACCCGTTCATGTTGAAGAAATGTCGACGATTTTAACATCATTACAAGAAGTAACTTCTTCCGAGTTTGTTCGCAAACCTCGCTCGCTTGTTGATATAAAACGCTTTAAAGCAACAGAATTCAGGCAATTTCTGCTTTATTCAGGACCTCTAGTGTTGAAGAAATTTCTACCCAAAAATTATTATACACATTTCCTTAGTTTACACGTGGCTATTCGTATACTTTGTTGTGATCAGCAACATTTAGAATTAAACCAATATGCTGAAGAGCTTCTAGCATACTTTACCAAAACCTACAGTGTGCTGTATGGTGAGCATCTTGTCTCATACAATGTCCATGGACTAATTCATCTAGCCAAAGACTCTGCAGTGTTTGGACCGTTAGACTCTTTCAGCGCTTTCGAATTTGAAAACTATTTGCAATCATTGAAATTGAAACTAAGTAACTCTGGGCGTCCTTTGAAACAGATAATTAACCGAATTAGTGAAGATACTAACATCAGAAAGAAAAATGGAGGGATAACACTAAAGAAAATGAAATATCAAATTTTGCATAACAATGGCCCTCTTCTTACCCCAAACAATAGCATTGATAAACAGTATAAGAAATGTACGCTAGATGGATTTGTGATTGGACTCAAATCAAGAGATCATTGCTGTTATTTAGCTAACAATTCTTACATCGTTATTGAAAATATAGCAACTTTGACCACAAAAGTTGGCATTGTTATTGGAAGACAATTTCAAAAGATAGAGAACTACTATACACGGCCTTGCAACTCAGATTTGACTGGTGTTGTTAAAGCGAGTAATCTAGCAACAACTTTAAAATCCTTCAACATAACAGATATTGTTGGCAAGGTTCAGAAGTATCCTATTGGAAGCGACTCGTTTTTACTTATTAAGATATTACACTCAATAAAAAAATATTAATTATGAACTATTTAAGACAAAACCGCATGGACTATAGGAAATCATGCAATAAGATACACTAGAATTTATAGCAATATAAAAAATTTTATCATTTACTGCCACAAATGCGCGTTTCAAGATATTTTTGCAATTAAATGTAGTCTATGCATGGTTAGGATGTTCAATGAATTTGAGTTTTATTGTATTTGCAATTTTATTCATTCAGACTGTTTCCAGTTATCTTGGTGCACTTGCAGATTGCTGTTTTCTGTACCATTTTCAGTCTCTTCAAATGTACGTATTTTTTGGAGATGCAATTTAATAATGATTTATGATAAGGCATGCCAAAATTTGAAAATCGATACTTTTAATTTTATGAATAAGCACTTGTATGGTCACGTGGATAAAATCATGACTAGTGAGAAGTACGTTACATTAGCTTTAAAGTTGGAGCATATACTCTCATAAATCAAATGATTCAATTATATTAACATATATGCAACTTGTTAAACGTATATAAATTTATTTATTTTCAGAAGAATGACCACAGAGGGATATTATTTAGTGGAATTTGATAGCTCATTCGAGCTTGCCGTTGTTCCGAAAGAATGGGTAGATTGCCATGGCCCTGAAAAAACGCTTTGTTCCTATCCAGGGAAGGAGAAGAATTGTACCAGGCTTGTTAAAAGGATGGTTCAATCTCAAAAAGAATGGAAAAAATTTCCAGTTGAAGTTTTGTTCACATGTGGTGAGTTTTAAGAAATATTTACATGAAGGAAAATGTATATCGCTAGTTTATTTGAAATATTTGATTTTTTAACAAATATGAAGTATTAAGAATCCGCTTGAAATTCTCTATTTGCAGAAACCTATGACGTTGCTGTGAAAAAATTGAGAAGAGAAATAAATGAGTCGAGCAGTGAAAAAGAGCTGGGACGTGGGCGTAGAAATAAACGAAAAACAGATTTTTTAATAAATAAATCCCAAGTCAATGGAGGCTACCATTCAAGTTCTTCAGACGAGACAGATGATGATCCTGAAATCCATTCACCGCTTGCGTCACCACCAAAATTATCATTAAAGCGAAATCTGTCGGATGCTTCTTCAGGTACAGGTTTCTTTGAAATAATGTATAATTGAGATATATAGTCATTGCATGCCGAATCTATGATGATAGGAGAGTACAGTATATCTTAAATTTATGCACTACCACATCTTTTTATTACAGGAATTTCAAAAAGTTCTAAGAAAGGGAAGGCATCTGAAATCAGAAGCATATCCAGGGATGCGAGAAATGGTGTTAAAAGTAGATCTCGTAAGTAATTTTGGAATTGAATGCTACTTTGAAAAACTTTATTATAATGGGTTTATAAAATTGAAGTATCAAAGACTCGGCAAGAAAAAACTGGAAATCCAATGGACCAACCAACTCATGGGTTATTTTCTGACTCAGAGGGTAATGTTAAAATATTTTGTATTCGTTACTTAGGGCTTTAGCTAAACGCATGCCCAAGCTACACCCTCCACCAATGTGGTTTAAAGCTAGTGCGATTGAAATCCATGTAATAGCTTGAATGGACTGTATAACGCCTATGAATCTTGCGAATCAAACCAATTAAAATAGCGAGAAGCAACTCAAAACGAAAGGGCCGTAAAAGCATTGAACGCTGTTATAGTGGACAGTAGAGTTTACGTTAAATATATTCCTTCTTTCAATGGGAAACAGTTTTTTGTATATAACCAAACTAGTAGAGAAATTCAGAAATCTGAAATTTTAAGAAGAATGAATTAACTTGACCTAAATTTTCTCACAACGGAAATTCTTAAAAAGAAAGAGGGTTATATGTGTCCAATGTTTCGTAGCCTCCATTCCTTCACATAGTTTATAATTACATGAAAAATATTGTTGTAAATTCTCGTTTTAATCTGAATATCTTTTTCTGAGAGTCGAAGCACGAGCAGTCCATCTTAAATAAATCTAGGTTTATTTATAATAAATATTCATGTATTTAATATTGAAATTTATTCTTAGCATCCAGCAATGAAAGCAATAAGGATGAGACGCATGAAACACAAAATGCAGGGGAAATTCTTAAAAGTATTAAATTTATATTATGTCATTAACTTCAACACAGTAAATATTTTAAAACCATTTTAGGCAAGCCTAGCAACAGTCAACTTGTTGCAGATAAAGGTGATATAATTATTTCAAATGTTTATTTAAGTGCACTACAAATAGAATGGACAACGTATTTTATGAAAGTAGCTCATTTTCCCTCGATAATTGTTATCCGTGTGTTAGATTGCGGAATTAAAGGTCTAAGATTAAAGTTTTCTCAAATAAGATAATATCAAAACTCCCACTTATTAATATAGTTAATCATTATAGCATTGACCTTAGAACTAGTACTTGTAAATTTATTTTGTCCCTGGCTCTTTGTATAGATTCTCATGATGATATCCTCGAAGAAAGGGGTAATTCCAAATCACCTCAACCCGAAGCTAGTTCTAATGCTGATGAAGGTATGTCTATGATTAGAACGGTTAATAATTATGAATTTAAGTTTGTAATATAAAAATAAATAAGGTTTCCAGACGCCGAGAAACAAAGGCAACTCTGTGTCTAAATCATCGTCATCAAGTTTTATTGCGACTAGAACACCTAGTAAGTAGTGACGAATCAAGTTTTTTAGTGCCAGTCATCTAGCATTAACTTTTTAAACAGCTTCTCATCACGATGAAGGTGAAAGTCTGATCAGAAAGAACCGGATGGTTATGGTGAAAGAGAGTGAGTTTGAATATCACATAATCTTTTTATAGACTGTTAGTTTTTGGTTTATTTTTCTACACGTAGGCTGGGTAAAAGACGTTACTAGAAGTTTGGAAATTATAAAATATAATCAGAAAGATTTATTGGGCATGATAGAAGTTTTAGTCAAACGAGGATCATCATCAAATCCAGTAATTGATTCTGAACCTGCCAAAGAAAGCGATATTAGTGAATTTGGCCTACCACTATCAGACTTGGATCAATTATTGCAGCTTGAAGAAAATTTAAAGGAAGATGAAAAGAAGCAGAAATTGGTATGAAACAACAATTGGAATATTTATAGCATTCAAACACACCCTTTCATTTCAGCAACGAGGACTTCAACAGATAGGAGGAAGAAATGTCAAAGAGAGTGTGAAGCGTGTTTTTTCTCAAGCATTCTCTGACAAACTCGCAGTTCTTTACAACTGGAATGGTAAGAAAGGAAAACGAAAGCTCTGCGATCTTCGTATCACTAGTGTTATTATGGGTAAGTTGTGAGAAACTGTTTTCAGCATCATTCAAAAATTTTTTTTCACCTCAATCCTTAATTCATAAATCTTAATTTTATTTCTCAGATACTGTTATTTCAACTAAAACTTTTGATACTACTGCTTGTGAGATAGAAAATGAGATTAAGTCAAGGCTAAGGCACGCTTCCGACCGCATCAAATCTCAAGAATCAAGTATCAATCGCTAAGAAAACAAACTTTTGCTCATTAAAAGGAGGATAAAAGCAAAATGAAATGATTTTTTTAACTGATGTTCTTTATGGACGCACATGGATAGTGAAACGTTGAAGAAATACCTCCAAATATGTGATTGTAAATTTTAAAATAGATTTATATTTAATTGATGGTTTTAATTATGAGCTTTTTTCAATTTTTTAAATCTTTCAGAGGCATTGAATTTTGTATTGCACATACTCAAGCAAAACGAGTTTTCATTCTCTCTTTCAAAAATTTCAATACTTTTCATTGCGTCAAAAATTTTAAAGTATACCTTTTTAACACGATAAAATTTTAAAAACTAACAAAAAATTTGAATAATATTGCAAAGAATGTTTTCAATATGAAGTAACTATTTTTAATGTTAAAAAATTTAGATCTAACAAAGGAATTTTCTCGAATGTATCTGCATATTGTTTTAAGTAATTAACGATAGTCATAAAACTCTTTTGAATTTTGTAGAAAAAAATTAATAGAACTGAAGAACTGAAATCTTTAATAATTAAACTAAATAATTTGAACTAACAAGAAAAAAATCTAAATAATTTGAACTTTAACTAATTGAATGTAAGAACTGAAGATTTAACTGCGAGAAGAAAAACTTGAGAACTAAAAATTAAAAAAAAAAAAATAGAAAGAACTTTATAGATCTCTCAACTTTTAGTTTAAGATAATTATTTCACTAACTAATGACTTCAATATTGTTTAAATAATATCTGCTTCTCTGTTTTAGTTTGAACATATGTATTTCAATGGAATGTCGACTTTTAAACACTGTTCTTATTCTGCATTAAACCATAAATTATTAAAATTAATTCGTTTCATTTGGGTTTTTTGCCTTGGTAAAGTATGGAATTTCCGGGTAATCTTTAGGATATTTGAAAATGATAAAAACAACTTTATGATCGTAATTATTAGAAGGCTCGTCTGAACAAGAGAAAAAAAACCCTGAAAAAGTAGGCGTTATTATAGAGCCAATTTCCTTGCTCAACTTGTTAAGTGGAACGGGGGGAGGGGAAAGCAGCATTGAAGGTATAACACAACCCCCCTCCCCCTCGCGCCTAGGACCACGCACCACGTAGACTAATGATTCCAATAAACAAATAAATAGTTTCTTTGGTCCTAAAGGCAATGTTTCATCAAGGAGGATTACCGGGAGGGCCGACTCAGTATGTTTTTAGGAAAGTGACTGGTAGCCCTGCTTACACTAGCGACCCTTATAATCGCCTGCATCGCCCGCCATTTTGAATTCCCCCGCTCCCCCACTTCCTCCTTCCTTCCAAACTACTAGTTTTCCGTAAATGAACCAGCTGGCAGCAGTACGTAAGTTGTTTCAAAAATTACTTAACACAAGAGTCCAATGGCTAAGTCTGCCCTCCCTGTACTCCTCCATGATTTCATTAAAAAAAGTTTCCTTATTGATTATCACGGGCTTGCGCCATCTTTCGAAGACACCCCATACTAAGTATGAAATAAGAAAACCGAGGCTCCATCTGGCGCATAATATTTTGAAAAAGAAAATTCCGTTGGACCAAGCCGCCATTACGATCGTGGATATAGGAAAATGTGATATTAAACTAGTTTTGCCGCTATTCTACCTCAAATTCATATATTTAGATATATAATTCAATATCCAGAATATTTTCACGCTCGTTAACTTGTCTAATAGGACAATATCTCAATATTGGTTTGTTATTTAACATCGTACGTGTAAGGATGACTGATAATACTGTAAGTTTGGGCTTTATTAATTAATTCTTGGACTGCAAATTGTTGTTTAAATTATCATATTTTAAATAGCAGCACAATTGGAACACTTCAGTAAATAAGATATGGA
This sequence comes from Phalangium opilio, assembly GCF_054372755.1. Classification (NCBI taxonomy): domain Eukaryota; kingdom Metazoa; phylum Arthropoda; class Arachnida; order Opiliones; family Phalangiidae; genus Phalangium; species Phalangium opilio. Next base: position 11,208,128 of record NW_028324185.1, on the reverse strand, counting down.
TAAAATCAAATAAAGTATTTATTAATCTTCGTTTTTAAAATGTTTCTATGGAATCATGAGTGAATCATATCTCCCTATATATTACTCAGGCCGATAAGAATAATAGACTAATAGCACCCCATGTTATTTTCCCATAGAGCTTAATACAGTCGAAGGCAGAGGGCTGCCATTACTCTATATGTATATCCAGCGCGATTTCTTCCGGAAAGCTGAACAAGAGGCCGCCGCAACGCGTCTCACAGCTCAGGTTCGTGTAGGCTTCCGAAGCTTGCGGCGCGTAAGAAATCGCTGGATATATTCTTATCGGCCTGATCGAGTAACTAGGAGATATTCACTCATGGTTGAAACTTATTTCTAATGAAGTAAATTCATCTCTTGCAGTCATGAGAAAAATGGTATCAGGAGCAAATTCATGTGGAACATACGTTGTATCAAGATTTTTACAGAAATTTACCGAAGAACAAACTATCAAGGTACGATACGAGTTAGCGAATTAATTTGAGCAAATTTTAATTCTAATTTCTCTTTTTAAACAGAAATTAATTCATGAATTCGGATGAAAATAATCTAAGAAATACAGCGCACTGCAAATCACCAAGAATTAAACGAGCATATGCGTGCTTATTTTCATATTTCATATTTCATTAGCTAACGTAAGGAATTTAATATATATAATTGTTGTCCATAATTATGAAGATAGACAATTGGCTTAGTTTGAAAACTTACTATTACTTAATATTTAATTTGTACCGATGTTGAAATAATTTTGTCTTAAAAATTAGGTGCATGATTTAATTAGTATGTCTCAATTTGTTCTCAACAAACTAGAATTATTTTCGTCAAATATTTTAGGCATTAAATTTAAAGGAGGATTGGAAATTGAAAATATTATAATATTATATTATAATTTACCTAGTTTGAAAATAATGAAAACTTACTAAGAGATAAAATAACTAATTCAAAATTGAATTTCTACCCATGTTGAAATAGTTTAGTCTTAAAAATTAAGAGGGTGTTCTCAACAAACTATATTTTGACAAATATAATTGAAAATATTATAATAAGCATAATTGCAAAACAAAAGCAATATTTGATCCATATTTGGAAGATAAATTTAGTTTTTAGTAGTTTAAATGTGAAATTCAAAAATATATAGCAATTCAAATTCTTTAAAATAAATATAGTACTTAAATTTATAAAAAATAAATTGCAATTCAAATTCATGCCAATTTTTAATAATATGTGATGAAAAATGTTAAAAATAATTTTTGCGAATTTAATGTTTTTCCTAGTGTAGCTTTAACTTAAGTATGTAAGAAACTTAAGTGTAACCTCTGTATTAACCTTAAGATGAAATAAAATATACATTTTTCCCAAGGATGGCCAAAGAATATCTGTTTTTAAATCCAGTGAATATCCCGTTATACTAGAAACAGCATCCAACGGATAGTAATATTATATTGTATGGATATCCTTTACATGACCCCCACATATCCCTAGGATGTCATAATGGTCAGCCAAAAGACAAACCAAGGACATAGATTTGAAGACATTTGGATGTCCCTTGAATATCCAGGATACGTCAAGTACTGGATATGGGACATCCTCAGGATAAGACCTATATCCAGAAACCATATCCAAAGGATAGCCAATGGACCATATTGTGCTAGCTGGGAAGTCGAGAGTTTGGTTCTTTCAAGGTGAACAACCACTGGAGAGCTTTGTGATCGGTGATCACAGTGAACGGGATATTCTCCAAGTATGGCCGGGACTTTCCAACTCCCCAATAGATGGCAAGACATTCCTTTTCCGTGGTGGTATATCTTCTCTGGACGTCGGTCAGTTGCTTACTGGCATAGACAATAGGTACCTCGACGTCATCTTGGATTTGCGACAGGAAAGCTCCAAGTCCGGCGTCGCTGGCATCCATTGTCAGGATACACGGCAACTTAGAGTTGTAAGCCGCTAAAGGAGGCGCCAAACAGATCGCATCCTTGATGGCCTGGAACGCTTTCTGCTGTTCTTCTTTCCACAGGAACGGAACGTCTTTCTTCTTGAGATGGTTTAACGGGGCAACGATTTTGGAATACTGCGGGATGAATCGAGAGTGCCATCCCGCCATGCCCAGAAATCTTTGGATTTCTTTCACGTTCTTTGGGACGGGAAAGTCTACGATAGCCCTAGTCTTGGAAGGATCAATATGAGTCCCTCGTTCATTTACTATATGCCCTAACACGGTCGCTTCGCTTTGCGCAAAGCGACATTTCTTAGTCTGAAGCGTAAGTCCCGCTTCAGACAGTCGGTGAAAGACATATTCCAAGGCTTGTAAATGGTCAGCCCTAGTACTGGATGGAATGACGATGTCATCCAGATAGACACAGATGGAAAAGTGATGTCCATCCCTGAAGACTTCGTCGATGAGTCGTTGAAACGACGACGGCGCATTTCATAGACCGAACGGAAGTACTTCGAACTCGTACTTTCCCGCATGCGTGATAAAAGCGGTCTTTGCTTTCGCTTGCGGATGGAGATCTATCTGCCAATAGCCGGTCTTCAAGTCCAGTGCTGTGATGAACTTTGGGGCACCCATTTTCCCTAACAGTTCCTCTATTCTTGGTAGCGGATACGGATCTTTCACGGTCACTTTATTTAAAGCGCGATAGTCGACGCAGAAACGTATCTTTCCGCATTTCTGGTGGACAAGTACCACAGGCGACGCGTAAGGACTAACGGAGGGCTTCACGATTCCGTCGCGGATCATTTCGTGAAGATGATCTTCAATTATCCGTCTTTTCTCGTCGCTAACACGATACGCGCGTTGACTAACGGGAACATTGGTGGTAGTGTGTATCTCGTGATATACTAAGTTAGTACGTCCCGCTTTTTCCGAAAATAGTTTTGGAAATCGTAGTAATAAAGTTTTTAAGTCTTCCTTCTGTTTCGGACTCAGTGTAGGCGACGCGACAGCTTGTTCAATATCCTCGATAATCTGAGGTGTTGGAGTCTTTAACCCCGGGAGATTAAGCACGAATGGAAACGTTGTTCCGTCAATCTGACACGTTTTTGTACCAAAATCCAAAACGGCACGATGGTTATACAGGAAATTTTTTCCCAGAATAAAATCGTTCGGCAGTGAGGGAACTACGTGAAACTCCTGCTTTAGTTTCAACTGTCCTAAGCGGAAGTATATTCGCGCTCGTCCCTTTGTGAAGGTATAACGTCCATCGCCTAACACTATGCATTGAGTCTCTTCTTCTTCCGGAAGTACTAAGTCTGGTTTTAAAGTTCTGACTAAATTACGCCACTGATATAAGCTGATAAAACATGCATCAGCGCCTGAATCTAGTCTAGTCGCGAAAGTCTCATGCGAATGCACGGCTTCTATGGCCACGGGAGGATCAACCTCACAGCGACGCATATCCATAGAGCCAATTTCCATAGGGGGCTTTAGTTTCCTCGCGCGGCGGGAAGACGATCCCCTTTTTGTTTTCCGAAACCTGTCTTTGGGCGACTTCTTGTTTGTCCGGACTGGTTGTGGCGTAACGCCCAAAGAGTCCGCACTTTTAGCATTCTACGCGACTTAAATCGCTTTGCTCATGCTTAACCTGTGTATGAGTCTTTGGTCTATTGGTATTTCTTGCGGTTGATTTTGCACCTCCCCCCGGCGGTTTTGTGAAAACCGCGGCAAATTATTGCGAAAAAACTAAGATTAAAAAAAGGTTTAAAATGGTACCTGACCATTCGCGCGCGCTTCACCCGCCCCTTTGGTGAAAATGACGCGGAAGCGGAAACCTTCCCTTACTTCCGGTCAGTTACAAATACCACCATGAGCCCCGAAACTATTTCGGGGCAAATATCTTCGAGCATCAGAAAATCGATCAAGCGATGACCGAGTTCGAAGATATGGGGAGCGGGTGGATTTTAGATAGAATTTTAGGTAGGATTGCACTTTACGTGACCCACCCAACTAACAATGGTTTCTAGTTAATTAGACTATGAGAAATCCGAAAAAAATAGTTAAAAAATTATTTGGCCGCCGCAAGTTGGTGAAAAACATTTTTGAAAATTTTAAAATCCATGCACTTACCGCCATTGAAGCCGCCATCCGCTTAACGCATTCTGCACTCAATCTTGCAAAATAAGCCGGGGGAGACTGACGTACTCGCGCCGGAGTTATAGCTATGGAATTTTTTAAGCTTACGGAAATTGTTTATTTCTGATAAAAGGACGGAAATATAAATGCGGCAAACACTGAAATGTTTTGGGAAAATCGTTGAATTTTTTGAGAATCCGATAATTGATAACGGTAAATTTTGGGGAAATGCGGATATATACTTCAAAATTTGATATCGGCAAATTTAAAAAAAAAAAAAACTCGTCAAATTATTCTGGAATTTTTTTTACTTAAAAATTAACTAATCGGTTATTTTTTAAACGTACTAATCATTATTTTGGGAAAGGTGGCAAATTTGATAAGTGTACCATTATTATTAAAAATGTGTCAAATTATTCCTGAATTTGATAAATGTGAAGGTCGATATTTTGGAAAAGGTGTCAAAATATTCCTGGATTTGATGAAAATGTGAAGGACAATATTTTGGAAAAGGTGTCAAATTATTGCTGAATTTGATAAATGTGAAGGGCGATATTTTGGAAAAGGTGTCAAATTATTACTGAATTTGATAAACGTGAAGTGCGATATTTTGGAAAAGGTGTCAAATTATTCCTGAATTTGATAAATGCCAATGTCGATATTTTGGAAAACTCGGTGTCAAATTACTCCTGAATTTGATAAATGTGAAGGACGATATTTTGGAAAAGGAGTCAAATTATTTTTGGATTTAATAAATGTGAAGGACGATATTTTGGAAAAGGTGTCAAATTATTACTGAATTTGATAAACGTGAAGGGCGATATTTTGGAAAAGGTGTCAAATTATTCCTGAATTTGATAAACGTGAAGGGTGATATTTTGGAAAAGGTGTCAAATTATTCCTGAATTTGATAAATGTCAATGTCGATATTTTGGAAAACTAGGTGTCAAATTACTCCTGAATTTGATAAATGTGAAGGACGATATTTTGGAAAAGGCGTCAAATTATTTATGGATTTGATAAAGGTGAAGGACGATATTTTGGAAAAGGCGTCAAATTATTCCTTGATTTGATAAATGTGAAGGACGATATTTTGGAAAAGGCGTCAAATTATACCTGGATTTGATAAATGTGAAGGACAAAATTTTGGAAAAGGCGTCAAATTATTCTTGATTGCTGAAATAACTAGACGCCTTTTCTAATATATTAATTTTGACATTTGCTAATTGCCCAATAATTTGTCGCCTTTTCCAAAATATTGTTGAAATAAATTGACGCCTTTTCCAAAATTTTAAATTGACGCCTTTTCCAAAATATTGTTGAAATAAATTGACAACTTTTCCAAAATATTGTTGAAATAATTTGACGCCTTTTCCAAAGTATTGTTGAAATAAATTGACGCCTTTCCAAAATATTTTTGAAATAAATTGACACCTTTTCCAAAATATTGTTGAAATAAATTGACGCCTTTTCCAAAGTATTGTTGAAATAAATTGACGCCTTTTCCAAAGTATTGTTGAAATAAATTGACGCCTTTTCCAAATTATTGTTGAAATAAATTGACGCCTTTTCCAAATTATTGTTGAAATAAATTGACGCCTTTTCCAAATTATTGTTGAAATAAATTGACGCCTTTTCCAAAATATTGTTGAATAAATTGACGCCTTTTCCAAAATATTGTTGAAATTAATTGACGCATTTTCCAAAATATTGTTGAAATAAATTGACGCCTTTTCCAAAATATTGTTGAAATAAATTGACGCCTTTTCCAAATTATTGTTGAAATAAATTGACGCCTTTTCCAAAATATTGTTGAAATAAATTGACGCCTTTTCCAAAGTATTGTTGAAATAAATTGACGCCTTTTCCAAGGTATTGTTGAAATAAATTGACGCCTTTTCCAAATTATTGTTGAAATAAATTGACGCCTTTTCCAAATTATTGTTGAAATAAATTGACGCCTTTTCCAAAATATTGTTGAAATAAATTGACGCCTTTTCCAAAATATTGTTGAATAAATTGACGCCTTTTCCAAAATATTGTTGAAATTAATTGACGCCTTTTCCAAAATATTGTTGAATAAATTGACGCCTTTTCCAAAATATTGTTGAAATAAATTGACGCCTTTTCCAAATTATTGTTGAAATAAATTGACGCCTTTTCCAAATTATTGTTGTCATAAATTGACGCCTTTTCCAAATTATTGTTGAAATAAGGTGACGCCTTTTCCAAAGCATTGTTGAAACAAATTGACGCCTTTTCCAAAATATTGTTGAAATAAATTGACGCCTTTTCCAAATTATTGTTGAAATAAATTGACGCCTTTTCCAAATTATTGTTGAAATAAAGTGACGCCTTTTCCAAATTATTGTTGAAATAAATTGACGCCTTTTCCAAAATATTGTTGAATTAAATTGACGCCTTTTCCAAATTATTGTTGAAATAAATTGACGCCTTTTCCAAATTATTGTTGAAATAAAGTGACGCCTTTTCCAAATTATTGTTGAAATAAACTGACGCCTTTTCCAAAATATTGTTGAATAAATTGACGCCTTTTCCAAAATATTGTTGAATAAATTGATGCCTTTTCCAAAATATTGTTGAAATAAATTGACGCCTTTTCCAAAATATTATTGAAATAAATTGACGCCTTTTCCAAAATATTGTTGAATAAATTGACGCCTTTTCCAAATATTATTGAAATAAATTGACGCCTTTCCAAAATATAAACTAGACTCCTTTTCTGAAATATTGACGTTGACATTTTCTAATTTCTCTATAATTTGACACCTTTTCTAAAACATAGTTGCAATAGCTCAACGCCTTTAATTTCAAATTCTTTTCCAAAAAAATTAAATTTACCAAGGATTTGACATATTTTCCCAAAAATACGTCCATTCACATTTGACAAATATCCCACGGATTTGACACATTTTCCAAAATAATGTTGAGTGAATTTAAAAAAATTCCCGAATAATTTTACGGCCTCTTCCAAAATTTACCGTTATCAATTATCGAATTCCCAAAAAATTCAACGATTTTCCCAAAACATTTCAGTTTTTGCCACATTTATATTTCCGTCCTTTTATCAGAAATAAACAGTTTCCGTAAGCTTAAAAAATTCCATAGCTATAACTCCGGCGCGAGTACGTCAGTCTCCCCCGGCTTATTTTGCAAGATTGAGTGCATAATGCGTTAAGCGGATAGCGGCTTCAATGGCGGTAAGTGCATGGATTTTAAAATTATCAAAAATGTTTTTCACCAACTTGCGGCGGCCAAATAATTTAACTATTTTTTTCGGACTCCTCATAGACTAATTATCTAGAAACCATTGTTAGTTGGGTGGGTCACGTTAAGTGCAATCCTACCCGTTTACACATAATTTTGACTTATTCGACTAACAAAGGCTTCCGTTTTAACTACGAAGCTGTACTTTCGTTTCGAGAGCGCATTGAGGCTTCTCAGAGAAGTCCGCACTTCTATCGGAACTTTAAACTTTCACTTCAATTCAATTTAATTAAATTAACCTCACTATCATTAGACATAAAACCCGATTTCATTCATGGTAAGTGGCACAGTCAGAACGAACTACCACCTTGCTTGGCGTTCCTCAAAAAGATAGAAGCCCCTTCACGGAGCCTCCGAAAAGAACTGAAAATAGCTGAGTAACGCCGAGAGGCGAGAAACGTGGAAAGGCGATTTTCCCAACCTCTCTCCAAAGCAAGGGTATTATAGAAGGGATAGGACACATTACTAGAAAAAGCATTACACTTCTTGTACATTTGGAAGAAATTAAATTCTGTTTTAATAAAAAATATATAAATACTATTTGCGACATTTAGTGTTTTAATGAACTTCATTTAAAATTAATTAAATTTTGAGACACGATTTTTAAAGGGCAAATAGCGCCCGATCGGAGTCAGACCGTCTTTAGTCCAGCTATTTGAAATCCATAGACATATAAAAGAGTAGACTCACTATTGACTGTTGAAAAATCTCTTTTTTAATTCCAATTCCCCACTTCCTCGAGAAACT